>NC_058086.1:166901644-167534147 GCF_014858855.1 Bufo gargarizans
GCACAAGGAGACGTTACACTGTATGGGGGCAGCCACAAGGACATTACACTGTATGGGGGCAGCCACAAGGAGACGTTACACTGTATGGGGGCAGCCACAAGGAGACGTTACACTGTATGGGGGCAGCCACAAGGAGACGTTACACTGTATGGGGGCAGCCACAAGGAGACGTTACACTGTATGGGGGCAGCCACAAGGAGACATTATACTGTATGGGGGCAGCCACAAGGAGACGTTATACTGTATGGGGGCAGCCACAAGGAGACGTTACACTGTATGGGGGCAGCCACAAGGAGACGTTACACTGTATGGGGGCAGCCACAAGGAGACGTTACACTGTATGGGGGCAGCCACAAGGAGACGTTACACTGTATGGGGGCAGCCACAAGGAGACATTATACTGTATGGGGGCAGACACAAGGAGACGTTATACTGTATGGGGGCAGCCACAAGGAGACGTTATACTGTATGGGGCAGCCACAAGGAGACATTGGGGCAGCCACAAGGAGACGTTACACTGTATGGGGGCAGCCACAAGGAGACGTTATACTGTATGGGGCAGCCACAAGGAGACGTTACACTGTATGGGGGCAGCCACAAGGAGACGTTATAATGTATGGGGGCAGCCACAAGGAGACGTTATAATGTATGGGGGCAGCCACAAGGAGACGTTACACTGTATGGGGGCAGCCACAAGGAGACGTTATAATGTATGGGGGCAGCCACAAGGAGACGTTACACTGTATGGGGGCAGCCACAAGGAGACATTACACTGTATGGGGGCAGCCACAAGGAGACGTTACACTGTATGGGGGCAGCCACAAGGAGACGTTACACTGTATGGGGGCAGCCACAAGGAGACGTTACACTGTATGGGGGCAGCCACAAGGAGACGTTACACTGTATGGGGGCAGCCACAAGGAGACATTATACTGTATGGGGGCAGCCACAAGGAGACGTTATACTGTATGGGGGCAGCCACAAGGAGACGTTACACTGTATGGGGGCAGCCACAAGGAGACATTATACTGTATGGGGGCAGCCACAAGGAGACGTTATACTGTATGGGGGCAGCCACAAGGAGACGTTATACTGTATGGGGCAGCCACAAGGAGACATTGGGGCAGCCACAAGGAGACATTATACTGTATGGGGCAGCCACAAGGAGATGTTATACTGTATGGGGGAAGCCACAAGGAGACGTTATACTGTATGGGGTAGCCACAAGGAGACATTATACTGTATGGGGGCAGCCACAAGGAGACGTTATACTGTATGGGGCAGCCACAAGGAGACATACTGTATGGGGGGCCACAAGGAGACGTTACACTGTATGGGGGCAGCCACAAGGAGACATTATACTGTATGGGGGAAGCCACAAGGAGACATTATACTGTATGGGGGCAGCCACAAGGAGACATTATACTGTATGGGGTCAGCCACAAGGAGACGTTATACTGTATGGGGGCAGCCACAAGGAGACATACTGTATGGGGGGCCACAAGGAGACGTTACACTGTATAGGGGCAGCCACAAGGAGACGCTATACTGTATGGGGGGGGCAGCTACAAGGAGACGTTATACTGTATGGGGGCAGCCACAAGGAGACGTTACACTGTATGGGGGCAGCCACAAGGAGACATTATACTGTATGGGGGAAGCCACAAGGAGACATTATACTGTATGGGGGAAGCCACAAGGAGACATTATACTGTATGGGGGCAGCCACAAGGAGACGTTACACTGTATGGGGGCAGCCACAAGGAGACGTTACACTGTATGGGGGCAGCCACAAGGAGACGTTATACTGTATGGGGGCAGCCACAAGGAGACGTTATACTGTATGAGGCAGCCACAAGGAGACATTGGGGCAGCCACAAGGAGACATTATACTGTATGGGGCAGCCACAAGGAGATGTTATACTGTATGGGGGGCCACAGGGAGACGTTATACTGTATGGGGGCAGCCACAAGGAGACATTATACTGTATGGGGGCAGCCTCAACGAGACGTTATACTGTATGGGGGCAGCCACAAGGAGACATACTGTATGGGGGGCCACATGGAGACGTTATACTGTATGGGGGCAGCCACATGGAGACGTTATACTGTATGGGGGGCCACAAGGAGACGTTACACTGTATGGGGGGCCACAAGGAGACATTATCAGTGCTCCAGACAAAAAAAATGACCAGGAGCCATTGGCTCCTAAACTAAAAAATTTAGGAGCCAAATTACATTTTTTGTCGCCAAATTTAAAATGCATATAATTTAAAAAAAAAGGACTTTGAGAAGATGAGACGCAGGTCACAGTAGTGAGCCAGCACTACATATAGGAGAAAACCACAGAGCTCTCACATCCAGGGACATCTGTTACGGCCTTCACCGAGCAGAAATATTTTTTATATTTGAATAGCTCACACTTTTTGGGACGTGGCGATATGTAATATGTTTATTGTTTATGGTTTGTAAATTTTATATGTAAAACTGGGAAGGGAGCCATTTAAACTTTTAGTATTTTGTGTTTTTTTTGTTTGTTTTTGAACTTTTTATTTAATAACCATTTCTTCCCTTAGGGACTAGAACCTGGATCTTTTCATGCCTTGTGCTATTCACCCTGCTAGATCTCGATCAGGGTGAATAGGATCTCACACATCTCCCGGCTGCCCTGTCACTGTGCACACAGCAGCGGAGCTGAACATGGCAGCCAGGGCTCCAGTAGCGTCCTGCTGCCATGGTAACGATCTGAGCCCCAGCAGTGTAATCTGCCACTGCCACCAATGGAGGGGATGGGACCCTGTGGCCACTATATAACAATGGGGGGACTTGTGGCCAGTGATAATGGGGGGGGGGGGGGCGCACTGCACCACCAATTAATGTAATTAAACAGGACCTTTCGTGGGTCCAAAGAATATGAACTTAGTAGTAGGCTGCATAGAGCGGCGCCCAGGATCTAAGTGCACTTACTATTATTCCTGGGCGCCGCTCCGTTCACCGCTGTGGCCCCCGGTATTTTCAACATTCAGAGCAAGGAGGAGGAGACGCCAGTGTCTCTCCAGCTCCATGACAGCAGCGCTGTTTTTTTTCTCCTGGCTCTGAGCTCTGCGCTCTGATTGGTCAGCGCTGCTGTCATAGAGACGGAGAGACACTGGCGCCTCCTCCTCCTTGCTCTGAATGTTGAAAATACCGGGGGCCACAGCGGGTGAACGGAGCGGCGCCCAGGAATAATAGTAAGTGCACTTAGATCCCTGGGCGCCGCTCTATGCAGCCTGCTACTAAGTTCATATTCTTTGGACCCATTAAAGGTCCTCTCTAACTCCTTTATACAATTGTCTGCAGCGGTATCACAGACCCGGCACCCGGCCTCAATAACAGGGCATGCGATCTGTGGCACCTGAGTGGTTAATTGCTGTGGATCGCATGCCCTGTTATTGAGGCCGGGTCTGTGATACCGCTGCCTATACTTATGTTTTACATTCATTGGTGGCGCAGTGGCGACAGCTCCTCCCCTCCCTGCTATCTCCCCATTGGTGGTAGAGGCGGCCGCGTCACAGTGGAGAGGGAGGGACTCCTTCCTTCTCCACTGTGCTACTAGTACTGAAGAGAACGTAGGCTGCGCGGGATCGCGGCGGTACAGTCGCAAATGGACGACAAGACTAAAAAGTCTTGTCGCCATCTGGAGCCCTGAACGAGGGCAGCCGCGGACTCCGTTTTTAAAGGCAATGACGTCAGAAAATATACCGCGGTATTTAGGAAACAGCGATATCGCCATATCGCCGTTTTTTTAATACCGCGGTATATCGTCATACCGGTATATCGCCCAACCCTAGTGCAGGGTTAGTTTTCTACCACACATTGCATTTTGCACTTGGGCCAAAAGGTTCCACTTTGGTCTCATCTGTCCAGAGCACCTTCTTCTACATGTTCGCTTTGTCCACTACATGGTTTGTGGCAAACTGCAAACAGGACTTCTTATGGCTTGCTTTCAAAAATGTCTTTCTTCTTGCCACTCTTCCATAAAGGTCAGATTTGTAGAGAACACAAATAATAGTTGTCCTGTGGACAGGTTCTCCCACTTGATCTGTGGATCTCTGCAGCTACACCAGAGTGACCATTGGCCTCTTGGCTGCTTCCCTAATTAGTGCTCTCTTTGCCTAGTCTGTAAGTCTAGGGCAGTGATGGCGAACCTATGGCACGGGTGCCAGAGGCGGCACTCAGAGCCCTCTCTGTGGGCACCCACACCTTGGAAAAAGTCTATGGCGTACCAATATGCTTTAGACTTTTCAGGCCATTCATCAGCACAGGACGCACTATGAACAGCACAGGCAGCGCACTGAATGTAGGCTATTAAGCTATTATAGCTAAATGATGAAGTACATGGAAGATATACTATATTGGTATTCAGGTTAAATTGCTGTGTTGGCACTTTGCGATAAATAAGTGGGTATTTGGTTGCAGTTTGGGCACTCGGTCTCTAAAAGGTTCACCATCACTGGTCTAGGGGGACGACCATGTCTTGGTAGGTTTGCAGTTGTGCCATACTCATTCCATTTTAGGATTATAGATTGAACAGTGCTCGATGTTCAGAGCTTGAGATAGTTTTTTTTTATAACCTAACCCTGCTTTACGCTTCTCCACAATTTTATCCCTGACCTGTCTAGGGTGTTCCTTTTTTTCATGATGCTGTTTGATCACTAATGTTTTCTAACAAACCTCTGAGAAGAGATCAGCTGTATTAATACTGAGAATACATTACACACGGGTGGACTCTATTTAGTAATTAGGTGACTTCTGAAAGCAATTGGTCACACTGGATTTCATTTAGGAGTAACAGAGTGCAGGGACTGAATACAAATGCACCCACACATTTCAGATTTTTATTTATCAAACATTTTGAAAACCATGTATAATTTTCTTTTCACTTCACACATACTTGCTACTTTGTGTTGGTCTATCATATAAAATCCCAATAAAATATATTTAAGTTTGTGGGTGGAAAGGTCCTACCAATATCAGTTATTTGGTGTCAGTCTTTTTATTAACCAGCACTTTTTTGCTTTGTTTGATCTGTGTTCTATTTTATAAACCATTACATTTATTCTGAGTTCAGCTACCTTGGAGAAAGCCTCACCACCAGGATCTTTATCTAGGTTCTCATAAACTAGTGACAAAAAAGTGAGGACATCTGATAAGAATCTCTGGCTGGTGATTGGCTTCTTCCAGGGAGCGCAGTCTACAGATACCGCGCTGAAACACTTCTGACATTACACCTTCTGTCCAGCACAAGAGAGAGTGAATTACTCGTCTTCTGCATTCTTAGTAGAAGTCGCCTATTCCTTATAACTGAAGGAGGAAACTATGCTGACATCCCACTGATAGGCTGAAGGCGTGGAGCGAGACGGTCACTACGTGACGGCATCCTGGATCTTGTGCTGGAAAGATATGCCGCACATGTATAGCTCTGCACGTGTGCATTATCAGCGATCACCACACGGTTCATTGTAGCAACTATTATTGCCCAAGGACCTGTAGAAGTCCTCGTGTTCGCAGCTGGTCAGTCAAGTTTTTCAATTTTTTTTCACTTTCATGACATTTGTAGTTGAAACCTGCAGGAGAAAGCAACATTAGAACCCTCAGACCACACTTCAGAAAGTCAAATTTGTTTTCTCAAAGGAAATTTTAAAGAGGTTTACTTTGCAAATTCAAAAAGTTTCACCCTCCCGGAGCCGTCGACAAGAGGTTCCCACCAGTTCTAAAAAAGCGGACCATGCAGATCGGCCTAGGTAAACTGACGGACTGCGAGCTTACGTCAGCCATCTCATTCCTTCGTGGACTAATTATGGGCTAAGACGTTTCTGGAAATCCAGGCTCCAGTCCAAAAAGTTTTTAAAACATTTTTGGGAATCTTTCCCTTCAACGTCAATGGATGCAGGTCTTCCCCGGCTCTTTGGAAGATCCTGGAGGCTCCTCAGTTCTGTACAATCCAGGTCGTAAGGCAAAGAAATGGTGGTTACTCACTTGGAACTGGAGTTCTGCTATCACGGGAAGAAGCTGAGAGGATTCAAATGCAAGCTCTCAAGGTTCCCCCACGGGTTTTTTCCGGAGACTGTCTTCTCCATTGCAGCCCAGGTGCTCTTGCCCTTCCTGATGGCCGGACTGGGCATGGTGGCGGCTGGACTGCTGATGGATATCTTTCAAGTACGTACTCCTGAGGGGGCCATGATGATGTTTTTGGGGGCTTCCTCGGTCATAATCTGTTGCCCCCAGGTTTGGTGACTCATTAACTAGAGTGCTCCTATTCTTTATAGTGGGCCATAAAGGTTCTGGAATGGCTGAATTACCCCAGATAAATTAGGATTTCTAGTTAGTTTCTTCTTTATAGCGAGTTATAAATGTAATAGAGGAGAGTTTTATCATTATTGCCCCCCCGCCATATACCAGGCTATCTTCCTTGTGTAATATCATTGCAGTTTACACAATGGTGGATTGGGATAGTGACTTTCCACGACTTTTGCTCTGATGTCCTGAAATCACACCGAGCTCAGTTTACAATCTGGTTATTCAATGTCATGTCCTCCACACCCTTCTGGTTGCATAACTAGGCTGATTGGGCTCTCAGGCTTTGTAATGTTGGGTAAAAGGACCCTGATGCCCTCCTAGCTTATAATGTCCACCATGTTCCGCCAAAGTTGGGATGGAAAAGTAGCACTGTAGATGGAGATTGCTTCTAGGGGTTGTCTAGGCTGCTTTCTTCTAAGCACAGCTCCCCACCTGTCCACAGGTTGTGTGTGGTATTGCATCTTGACCCTGTTCACAGCAATGGAGTTGAGTGGCAGTACCAGAAGTGTGGAACACTTAGTACCGAATCCGGCATTAATTCATCCGGCATTCCGGCAAGTGTTCAGGATTTTTGGCCGGAGAGAAATCTGCAGCATGCTGCGGTATATTCTCCGGCCAAAAAACGTAACAGGGACTGAATTGATGCATCCTGAACGGATTGCTCTACATTCAGAATGCATTAGGATAAAACTGATCAGTTTTTTTTCCGGTATTGAGCCCCTAGGATGGAACTCAACACGGGAAAACAAAAACGCTAGTGTGAAAGTGCCCTAAGGGGTAAAAAACCTGAACATTTTTGGAATTAATTATTCGGTTTTAGACCAAATGTTTCAATCACAGGGATTAGAGTTCAGAAGATGTGAATAGTGGAAGGATGATGGATGTCAGACGGTATGCGTGGGGTCATCTACTGATCAGGCTGTGGGGAACCGGAATGATGAGCCTTGTAGTCAAGAGGCAGAAGAATGCTTCAAGAGTCCACCTTACAACCCCCAGTCATACTGATGGCCCGGGGGTCTCCCTCCTCAACATCAGCTGCACTTGCTTGGCCGGTTTGAATGGTTGGAAATGTATATTTTTTTCTCCAAGATAGGGTTGTCAGAATCTCGGGAGCCAAGAAGCTTTGTTACTGGGCCACGGGCCTTGGCTGTAGGGGCTGCAGAAGTGGCAGTTGCATCTGGTGCCTAAGGGGGTCCACAGCCCCCTCTGCCACTTCAGAAGACGGCAGTATTATAAATGACAACATGGCAGATATCAGTCTTACACTGGGGTCCAGGAACCTCTGTTAGCACCTAACTTTTTGCATCTGTTTTGTTACATTTTTAGGATCCAACGACAAAAAAAAAAAATTTTTTTGTACCAGAGAATGTAAAACAAAGAAGTAGAACGTCCCCATCACATTCTGCCCTAATAGTGTAGGATCTCAAAAATCCAATATGTTGGGGTTCGGTCTATGGTGTTGTTTCTAGACCTTTTAGCTATACCGTACGATGGGATCAGGAGTGCACTGACCATGGGGCGAGGTAATCACCTCACTTTAAAGGGGACCTCTCACCTCTACTGTAGCTACTTGCATCCACTCAGGGGAGGTGAGAGGTCCTCTTTGAAGGGGGATTCCAGTAGGTACAAGTTATCCACTATCGATTGGTAGGGGTTCTACCGCTGGGACCCCCACCGAGCACGAGAATCCCTGCAGGCTCCCTGCTGCTCGGAGCACCGGTTGCACATGTGTGAAGCTGCTCCATTCATTCCTATGGGAGTGCAGCGCTCCACTCTCTGGAATTCCCATACAAATGAATGGTGCAGCTGCCCGCATGTGCAACCGGCTGCCCCGTCATTTCAGGGGAGCAGCAGGAGGTACAGGGCCCCGTTCACGTGATCGGTGGGGGTCACATCGGCAGGACCCCCACCGATCTGATAGTTATCCCCTTTAAGTCAATCAGTCAGTAATGACGGGTCTTGCTGTATTCGGAATTCTTTTCACGGTGCACTAAGGTTCTATTATACAGGCGATGGCTGGTATCCGCGTACGCGCCACCTGACTGGTCCTACTGTTGTATTCACCTATGATGTAAAACAAAATGGTGTTCCTTCCTTTAAGTGGAGATGATTCCTCACCTTCTGTGTATTATCTCCTCTGTTCCAGCACTGGGATGTCTTCAGGACCATCACAGAGGTCTTCATTCTGGTTCCAGCTTTGGTGGGCCTCAAGGGCAATTTGGAGATGACGCTGGCCTCTCGGCTCTCCACAGCTGTGAGTTTTTGCTTCCAGGGCGGCGGACTTCCATTTTAGCGTCTTGCGTCCTCGCTCACTTTATCCTGTCCACAGGCAAACACAGGACAGCTGGACGACCCCAGCGAGAGATGGAAGATGGCGATCAGTAACTTGGCTTTAATCCAGGTCGTCATCCCAAACTAAAACAATTATATTTTAATATAAAAGCACTAAAATAATGTATATTTGCTGAGATAATGGACATTGGAGTCAGTGGTAGCGCCCCCAGTTTTTTTTTTTATGTGCATTGCTGAGAAAAATGATGTTTTATTATATGCAAATTAGCCTCTAGGAGCACGGGGCGTCGCCGTTACACCAAGAGGTTCTGCTCTCTCTGCAGCTGCTGCATCCTCTGCACTTGATTGACAGGACCAGGCAATATAAACACCATCACACCTGGTCCTGTCAATCAAAGTGCAGGGGGTGGGGCAGAGAGAGCTGAGCCTCTAGGTGTAATGGAAACGCCCCCGTTGCTCCTAGAGGCTCATTTGCATGTATTAAAACATCACTTTTCTCAGTAATGCGGACACATAGGACCGTTTTATTTCTATGGGGCTGTGCACATGAGTGGTGATTTTCATGCATCACTTGTGCGTTGCGTGAAAATCGCAGCATGCTCTACCCCATAGAAGTGAATGGGGCTGCGTGAAAATCGCAAGCATCCGCAAGCAAGTGTGGATGCGGTGCGATTTTAACGCACTGTTGCTAGGAGACGATCGAGATGGGGATCCGATCATTATTATTTTCCCTTATAACATGGTTATAAGGGAAAATAATAGCATTCTGAATACAGAATGCATAGTACAATAGCGCTGGAGGGGTTAAACAAAATAAAAAATAATTTAACTCGCCTTAATCCACTTGGTCGCGCAGCCGGCTCTCTTCTGTCTTCTTATTTGCTGTGTGCAGGTAAAGGACCTTTGATGACATCACTGCGCTCATCACATGGCCCACACATGATCTTTTACCATGGTGATGGATCATGTGATGAGCACAGTGATGTCATCAAAGGTCCTTTACCCAGGTCCTGAAGAAAGAACAAAGAAGAGAAGCCGGGCTGCTCTGAACAAGTGGATAAGGGTGAGTTAAATTATTTTTATTTTTTTTAACCCCTCCAGCGCTATTGTACTAAGCTTCTGTATTCAGAATGCTATTATTTTCCCTTAGAACCATGTTATAAGGGAAAATAATACAATCTACCAAGCACCTAACCCAAACCTGAACTTCTGTGAAGAAGTTCGGGTTTGGGTACCAAACATGCCGATCTTTTTTACGCGAGTGCAAAACGCATTAAAAATGTTTTGCACTCGCGCGGAAAAATCGTGCGTTTTCCCGCGACGCACCCGCTCTTATCTGGCCCGAAACCATGACGCCCGTGTGAAAGAGGCCCATCTATTTTAGAAATGACATTCCTATGGCGGTGCTGAATTGACCCGTTGTGGCGGAGACAACTAAAAGGGACACTTTACCAAAGCGTCTATAGTCTGGTATCACCATCTGTTGTGCAGGCCATTCACCGCCATATGGCACCATCTAACGGAACATCCCTGGACTTGAGGCCTTATACTGTTCTGCGGTTGCAGGTTCAGGCCACCGTCGTCGGTCTTTTGGCCGCTGTTGCTGCTATCCTCTTGGGCGCGTTATCTAAAGGTTACGTGGAATTGGACCAGGCCGCCGTCCTCTGTGCCAGCAGCGTGACCACAGCATTCATTGCTGCCCTGTCCTTGGGTAAGACCCGTAATCGCTTGTCTAAATCCCTCTCGTCCCGATGGTCTTTTTGATTTTGCTTCGATCCTTCTGTCCATCAGGTCTGGTGATGGTTGGGGTCATCATTGCCTCTAGGAAGATGGGAATCAACCCTGACAATGTTTGCTACCCCCATCGCGGCCAGCCTGGGGGACCTCATCACCCTGTCGTTGCTTGCGGGAATCAGCAGCTTCTTGTTTGACTACAGAGGTACGAGACTGCGACATCTGACAGGTGGAGGCGGGCGCGCGACAGTCTAACCGCGAGGTTTCTTTTGCCCCCACTAGATGTCCAGTACCTCTCTCCATTGATCTGCTCTGTCTTCATCATCCTGATCCCGCTGTGGGTGGCCGTAGCCAAACAGAGCCCGTCCATTGCTGAAGTTTTGAAGTCGGGTTGGCAGCCGGTGATTGTGGCCATGTCGATTAGCAGGTAACGGAAACTGGTGGAGGGGTCTAAATTGTCCTCCATGCAAGACTACATTGGAAATGGGTGAGGTCCCTTGGTTGGATTAACTAATTGAATTAAATTTTGCATTTCACATTTTCTTCTGATCTTTTCTAGTTTTGGTGGACTCATCTTAGACAAGACAGTAACGGACCCCAAATTCGAGGGCATGGCGGTTTTCACCCCCGTCATAAACGGTACGGTTAAGCGCTGTTTTTGCCTTTTGAAGGCGCTTGCTGTATTTTACCTCATTATTTAGCTTTTTTTTTTCTGCTTTTGGTCACAGGAGTAGCCGGGAATCTGGTGGCCATTCAGGCAAGTCGGATCTCCACGTTCCTCCATTTCTGGAGCATGCCCGGCGTCTTACCGTACAAGATGAGGCAGCACTGGCCCAACCCTTGCACGACGTTCTTCTCCTCAGGTAGGATCCCAGGGCCTATTATATGGCTGTCACTGCCCTTCCCCCACTCCTCATGGTGGCGCCCACATGATGAGATGATGAGCCTCCCAACGCGAAGAAATAGGCGCTCCACCCCGAAGCATGTTGGGAGGGACACTCCGCATATTATTTGCCCTACGACCTTCGCCAGGTTGTCATTTTCCTCCCGTCTTTGCTTTTTTCAGGTGTTAATTCGAAATCAGCCCGAGTATTACTGCTGCTGGTGGTGCCCGGGCACCTGGTCTTCATGTACACCATCCACCTGCTGCAGGGCGGTCACACCTCCATCACTCTGCTGTTTGTCACCTTCTACCTGGTCGCAGCCTTCCTACAGGTAAGGGAGGAGTCAAACTAGAGGCGGGCTTCCCGTCATTGGAAATTTGCATATTCAAATTCTCAGATCTGCTCTTAAAGGGAACATATCACTTATATTTATTTACTAGTTTAAACCAGATACTGATAGATATTCTTTTTATTTTTATTTTCTGATTGTAGATTTTTTTTTTTTTCAGTTCTATTTTTTGTATATGATTATGGGGGCGGCCATCTTTCCTGAGCAGCTGTTAACAACATTGAGCGATATGCTTTACAGCAGCCATCATGGACCTTAGACACAACAGACTGGCAAGGACTCATTGACTTACATGGGAGAGCTTTGTGAGCATGCTCTGTGACCTATGCAGGGGTCACTGTGCAGGGAGGGGGAGGAGATGAGCTGTGACCATCATTTATTGTGAATGGTGGATCCTGTCTCATATAACATATATATATATATATATATATATATATGTGTGTTACTTGTCATTTTTAATCCTGGCCATGGTGATACTGAGATGACTGCTGAGGAGTGATCTCTACAGAACAGGAAGCGTCAGCCTGTTATGAGCCTGTTAGGAGGGAGAAAGTAATTAACGAAAATTCACTACATTTGTCAAAATTATACGACTAACCGATAGACTTTGTGGTTCAGTTCCTGACTATTTGCAAGATCTCCGCTTGCTGTCACTCATTGGAACCATTAACTGTTTACATCCTGAGGCAGAAAACCTGTCTCTATCATGTCCAACACAGGTGCAAAAAGAAAGCAACGATACATTGTAACAAGCCCTGCAGCTGTGTGAGCAGTACAGCTTTCATCCTGTGCAAGAATGTTTCCGTTCACTGACAGCACATAAAGGTCTTGTAAATGGAGGATTTAAACCACAAAGTATAACTTTTATGTATTTTTTTTATATTATAGGTTTGCATCTTACTGTACATAGCTGACCTCATTGTGCGCTTCATGTGGAGAAGAGGCCTGGACCCAGACAACTTTTCCATCCCGTACCTCACCGCCCTCGGCGACCTTCTGGGCACCGGATTCCTGGCTGTCTGCTTCCGGCTTGTCTGGCTCCTTACTGGTGCGGAGTCGAACCTGGGAGACTGAATGGACCGATCCGGATTGGTTTATATTTTTTTCCTTTTTTTTGCTACTAAACTTGCACTTGAAAGGAACAATAGAGGATTAGTGTCTTCTACCAGACGGACGACTTATCCACTGACCTTTATCATCAGCGAAAAATCTCAGCCGAAACTGCGGATTTATAGAGAAGTATCCAGATATTTTATTTATATAGGAATCGGATGCTGTTTGCAATAAAACCGTGTGCTCTGATGGAATCTTAATGTTGGGGGGTCGGGAAATCTGCTGCCGTAGGGACATAATCCATACATTTAGGGCTCATGCACACAAACTTATATTTTTTTCCAGTGTCTGTTCTGTTTTTTTGCAAACTGTATTTGGAACAATTCACTTCAATGGGTCCGCAAAAAAGATAGAACATGTCCAATTCTTGTCCATTTTGCAGACAAGGATAGGCATTGTTACAATGGATCTGCAAAAAAAAAAATGGATGCATTACGGATGTCACATGGACATTGTCACGAACCAGTGGGTGTGAACCCACTGTGCCATGTGTCCTACCTCTCAGGGCGTTGTCTAAGTAAACCCCTCGATCTTCACAGTAACCCTGATGGTGGGGATAGACTTTCCCGAGGGGAACACCAGGTCGCTACCTCTTTAGGAGGATAGGCACACGGGGCAGCTGGTTCAGGCGGACCAGGAGGTACCTGAGAAAGGTTCCAGAGGAACAGGCGTTGTCAGCAGGCTGAGTCGTAACCAGGAGCAACAGCGCAGGACCGAAGGATTAGGCAGAGGCGAAGTCAGACAAGCAATAGGGCAGGTAAAGGTCAGGCAATCCGGATCGGCAACAGGAGTGTCAAGGCAAGCAGGCAGGGATCAAACAGGTAGCGGAGTCCAGAAATACAAGTACGAGTCAGGAACACAAGCGGATAACGGGAACCTTGGCAGGACACAAGGACCTTTACACTAAGGCATCTGGGAAGGGGGCTGAGCCACTTATATATGTGCAGGAGGGCTAGGATTGGTCAGCGAGGTCACATGATCTAACCCATAAAGCACAGGCAGTGATGCGCGCTGGCCCTTAAGGAAGTGCTACAGGAAACAAGCAGCAAGCATGCTGTGGCCAGGGCTGAGAGGAAACTGTGGAGCGGATCCCAGAACAACAGTACCTACACAGACAGAGCCCAGGACTGCAGCGGTTAATGAGAAGCACTGGCAGCAGATCACCGCTGAACATGGCGCCCGGGCGGTAAGGATGGGAACAGTGGCACACAGCACCCACTGTTACAGTACACCCCTCCACCCTTGTGCCCCCTCTTCTTAAGTCCACGATGAGACAGAAACCTTTTTATCAAGTTTGGAGCATGAATGTTCTCTTCTGGTTCCCAAGACCTCTCCTCAGGACCAAAGCTCTTCCAGTCCACAAGATAGTATGTCTTCTTGCCACGCTTCTTGATGTCCAGGATGTCTTTGGCCTCAATATCTCATCAGTATTTTCAGATACCGGAGCTGGAGTAGAAGAAGCCGCCGAGAAGCGATTAAGGACTACTGGTTTCAGTAAGGACACGTGGAAGGCCTTAGGAATACACAGAGAGAGAGGCAGACGTAACTTATATGTCACTTCGTTGATCCTCCTCAATACTTCAAAGGATCCAAGGAACCTAGGAGCAAACTTGAAACTGGGAACCCTTAAGCAGATGTTTTTAGAAGAGAGCCATACCTTATCTCCAGACGAAAACTTAGGCAGTTTTCTTCTCTTGTCTGCATTCGCTTTCGTGCGAGTCACCGCTTTGTTGATGCAGTCCTTGGTGTCACACCAAATCTTCAAAAAACACGAGGGTGTTGTCCATAAACGACAAAGAATGGAGAGGATCCAGTAGACTCACTAGAATGGTTGTTCTAGGAGAACTCAGCCCATGGTAGCAATTGTACCCAGTTGTCGTGTTGGGCTGAAACAAAATGCCGGTGATAGTTCTCTAATATTTGATTGACCCGCTCTACTTGCCCATTGGTCTGGGGATAATAACCGGAAGAGAAGTCCAGCTCAATTTCGAGCAGCTGGCAAAGAGCTCTCCAGAGCTTAGAGGTAAACTGGACTCTGCGATCAGACACAATATGCCAAGGTAGACCATGCAAGCGGAATATGTGTCTCACAAACAGTTTAGGAAGTTCAGCAGCCGAGGGCAGTCCAGCTAAAGGAACGAAGTGCGCCATCTTGGAGAAGATCCATCCTGTACATTTGCAGAAGAGGGCAGATCTGTAACAAAGTCCATGGCAATGTGTTGCCATGGGGCATCAGGAACAGGTAATGTTTGGTCCTGGAGACTTTATTCTGAGCACAGACGGTGCAGGCAGACACATAATCACGCACATCCTTAGACAGTGTTGGCCACCACTAGTGGCGAGACAAAAGTTCTGTGGTTTTGCGGATCCCTGGGTGACCGGCCAGTTTGGAGTTGTGCCCTCAAGCTAGAATATGTTTTCTCTTGGCAGATGGCATGAATGTCTTCCCGGGATGGATGTCTTTTACCAGGACAGGAGTCACTGTAATCAAGCGAGCAGGATCTACAATGTACTGGGGCTCCTCCTGCTAGTCGGAGAAGTAAAATGAGAGCATTCGCCTTGATGTTCTTCTCGGCCAGGCGTAAATGAAGCTTAAAATCCAAACAGGAGAAGAAGAGTGCCAATCTGGCTTGACGAGTGTTCAGACACTGGGCCGTCTGCAGATACGTAAGATTCTTGTGGTCGGTGAAGATTATCACCGGATGCTGGGCCCCCTCTAATAGATAACGCCACTCCTCCGAGGCAAGTTTTATGGGCAGAAGCTCTCTGTCTCCTATACACTAATTCCTCTCAGCAGGGGAGAAGAGCTTGGAGGAGAATCCACATGTAAACATCTTGCTCTTGGAACCTTTCTGTAGTAAAACAGCATCGGCTCCTATGGAGGAGGCGTCAACTTCTAAAAAGAATTGGCCGGAGACATCGGGATGACGCAGAACAGGTGCAGAAGCAAAGAACCTCTTTAATTGGACAAAGGCAGCCTCCACCTCAGGAGTCCAGACTCTGGAATTTACCTGTTTCTTAGTAAGAGCGGAGATCGGAGATGTAAGAGAAGAAAAATTCGGGATGAACTGACGATAGAAATTAGCAAATAAAAGGAAGCGCTGTATATCACGAATACCCTGTGGGTGGGGCCAGGCCATTACTGCATTCAATTTTTCTGGATCCATCTGCAACCCGGCATCTGTGATGATGTATCCGAGGAACGGTACAGTAGATTTTTCAAAGATGCATTTCTCGAGTTTGGCATAAAGTCAAATCTCTCTCAACCGCTGTAAAACCAAACGTACATGCCTACGGTGAGTAGACAAATCTGGAGTCTAGATCAGTATATCGTCCAGGTACACTATCACGGAGACATAGAGCAGGTCCCGGAAGATATTGTTTACCAACTCCTGGAATACCGCGGGAGCATTGCACAGACCGAAGGGCATGACGAGATACTCTTAGTGTCCATCACGAGTGTTGAAAGAAGCCTTCCACTCATCGCCCTTTCGAATGCCGATAAGGTTGTATGAGCCGCGCAAATCGAATTTTGTGAAGACGTTAACTCCCCGGATCCTGTCAAAGAGTTTGGAGATTAGCGGAAGAGGGTATTTATTCTTGACTCTGACTTTATTCAGACCTCGATAGTCAATACAGGGCCGTAAGGATCCATCTTTTTTGTGCACAAAGAAGAACCCGACACCGCTGGTGAAGATTTCCAGATAAACCCCCTCTCAAGATTTTCCTTGATGTTATCAGACATCGCTTGGCTTGGGTCTCGGGAAGTGAGAGTGGGTAGACTCAACCACGAGGAGGAGTGGCACCAGGCACAAGGCCAATACCTCCTTAGAACGTTCCCTGAAACGCATATCTATCCTTGTGGCCAAGGTGATCAGTTCATTCAGAGTAGACTGTCGGTCGCGACCAGCTAATTCATCCTTAATCCGGTCAGAAAGACCCTCCCAGAACACCGCCAATCGAGCCTCATTGTCCCATGCAAGTTCGGCAGCCAGGGTACGAAACTGGATGGCGTACTGCCCCACAGACGAGGAACCCTGTCGTAGACGCAGCAGAGCTGATGCAGAGGAGGACGTGCTACCGGGCTCTTCAAAGACCAGCCAGAAGGTAGCCAGGAAAGACTGCAGATTAGTGGTCTCTGGATCTCCATGTTCCCAAAGGGGTTTGCCCAAGCGAGGACCTTATCAGACAGCAGGGACACAATGAAGGCAACCTTGGAACGCTCAGTGGGAAACTTCTGCCCATGCAACTCAAAGTGGATCAGGCACTGGTTCAGGAATCCACGACAGGTTTTTGGATCTCCACCATAGTGGGAAGGCAGAGGGAGTTGCACACCAGCGGCACACAAATCCGGATTCACTGGTGTGGGAACTGCACGAGTAGCAGTGGCTACTCGTGCAGTTCCCACACCAGCCTTATTTTTTTGTGGATCTGTGTTTTGCAGACAGCAAAATACATACTATCGTGTGCATGAGCCTTTACATTGCATGTGGCTGGACATTCCCCCATTCCATCAGGAACAATGCCAAAATGGGCAGAAACGCACTCCTTTGTAGCAGATTTGCATGCGCTCCACCCCTGAGGTCCGGTTTGTAGGACCAGCTCCATGCTGCCAACCCTGCTCTTAAAGGGGTTGTCCTGAGTGTTTAATACTAATGATATAACCTCAGGATAGGTCATTAGTAGCTCATTGGTGGGGTCCGACACCTGGGGGGCCCCTACGATCAGCTGTTTGAAGAAGCTGCTACACTCCAGTGAGCACCTAGGGCTCTTCCTAGGCCAGTGACGTCATGTTCATTGGTCACACGGCCTAGGCACAGCTCAGTCCCATTCAAGCAAAAGGGACTGAGCTGCTATCCAATGGACGGCGCTGTGCTTGGTATGCTGTGAGGAGGCCTCAGCGCTCACTAGAGCACCGCGGCCTCTTCATACAATTGATTAGCAGGGGTCCTGGATGTTGGACCCCCACTAATCAGATACTGGTGATCTATCATTGGAAAACCCCTTTAATAGTCATAACAGTCCATCAAGGATTGTTTCCAGACCTATGAGGGACCCTCTCCATTGAAGTCTATGGGGGTTACAGAAAGAGCTGCGTAGGCCCCTAGTTCCCCATTATCTCAATACGTGGGGGCTCATATGGCATAGACATAAATACTTAAGGGGGTATTCCGAGTACAATAAGCCCAGGGGAGGACAGATGAGGATAGGATATGAGTCATAGTAACAAGAATGGCGGCTGTAGTCACTGCTCACTTTGACGCTCCCCTCGGTCATGCAGTGATAGGAAGGGCGCCCCTTTTCTCCATGGGGAACACCCTGGTCTTGGGGTTCTACTGCCTGATGGTGGTTCGGGGTGTGCTGGGTGGTGATGAGGTGCAGGGTCCCGTGCAGTGGCAGAGGAGGCCATGATGAAGCAATTGTGCAGTTCTTTGCTGGAGATCCAAGTTCAAGCACATCAATTACAGATCTCAGCATGCACAGAGTGGCAGATGTTATACAAGTGCACTTTCCACAGTTCTTACAGGATATACCGGTGCAAAGGTAGGTAATAGGCCAAGATGTCTCTCTAAAGTGATTTTCCTAACACTACACTTCGCTAACTGAATCTTGCACAAGCAGATATGTCGTGTTCTCTTTCTTCAATGCAACCTCAGGGCAGACCCTAATGTCAGACTACACTCTGCACCGTTTTTAACAGGTTGCTGTACTTACAATGTACATTTCCACAATGTTCTCTGTGAGACATGGATAGTTTCTCCTATGCAGGCAATCTTTCTCTCAAGCGTGTCCAGGGACCGTAAGACTTTAAGGTCCTCACCTGGCAATGGAGACTTAGTGCAGACAGCAATTCTCCACAGAACTTCTCTCGACACCTCCTCTTTCATATCTGGCATGCTTTTTGAGTGTGCAAAGTTCTATTCTGGCTTTGCTCTGGCTGGCAACTGATGCAGGGATGGCTTTATTTTCAACTTGGATTCTTAAAGGGGTATTAAAGTTGTTTCAAATAATCCCCTATCCACAGGATAGTGGATAACTATTAGCTCAGTGGGAGTCCTACCGCTGGGATCCCCACCAATCACAAGAAGGGGCCCCGTACCCCCTACACCGCATTGAACAGCGCTCGGCAATCTCTAGAGCTCCCATAGAAATGAATGTAGCGGCTGCTCCGCTCATTTTCAGGGGACTGAAGGGGGTATGGGTGATCAGTGGGGGTCCCAGTGGTAGCATTCCCACCGAGCTAATAGTCATCTTCTATCATGTGGATATGACGGAATGCGAAACGGAAGCCTTTGAAAGGCATTCCGTTTGCTTACTGTCCTAATAGAAGTCTATGGGAATCAAAAGACAGCACTTTGTTTTCCGTCTTGCATAACGGGACCCAGACGGATCCGTTATGCTTTCCCATAGACTTATATTAGGACGGAAAGGAAAACGGAATGCCTTTTAAAGGCTTCTGTTTTGCATTCCGTCATAATACAAGTCTATGGGCAGAATAACGGATCCGTCCTTCCGTCTTATGGATTCTGTTATTTTCCGTTATAACGGAAAGCCATAACGGAATCTCTAACGCTAGTGTGAACCCACCCTTACTCTGCTCTGTTCATTTGGATCTTCATGGTAATCAATAAAATGCCAGAACTGCAGTAAAGACTGACACACAGACAGAAGAGAGGGCAGAGCAGAGAGAGTTGGGGGGGGGGGGGGGGGGGTCTGTTGCAGCTACATAATAACGGTGTAGATTTTTATGAAATTCAGGGTTTGGGGAAAGCTGAGCCCCAATATAGTTACACAATGTTTGGTGGAATTTTTTTTACCTATTTTATTCAGGAATTTTAAAACAACAGAAAATAACTGGATGGATGGAGGACGAGGAGGACGATCCTGTGATCAGAAGTATTCTATTTACTGATTTTGTACAATATGCGGAGCTGTCGCCTTCTGTTAAAGTCATTACAAATATGATGAAGCCATTTCTCTGTTATATCTGTTCCTGGGAAAGCTGGGTGACAAGCAAAACGGCCTCCATTACCGCTGCCACAGAGGTGGACCATCCGCTTTCCCACAGCCCTGAATGGCAGATCTGCGTCGTTATGCAGCAATAGATATCTAGGCAGATTTACCTTTCAGATGGGGGAGGGCTGTGATATTTTTTGTTCGTCTTTAATTATATATATACATAATTATTATTTTTTTAATTTTCTTATAATTTATTACATTTATTTGCATAGCGTCCCAAGTAGGGATGAGCGAGCCCGGTGAAGTTCCGGTTCGCCGGGTTTGGCCGAACTTCAGGTCAAAGTTCGGGTTCGGGACCCGAACTTGACCCAAACCTGGACCCCATTAAAGTCAATGGGGACCCGAACTTCACTTTATTATTTTCCGTTATAACGTGGTTATAACGGAAAAAAATTGCATTCTTAAGACAGAATGCTAAATAAAATGGACATTGAGGGGTTAAAAATAATTTAAAAAAAACTCTATCTTCATCCAGCAGGACCTGTGGTGACGTCATCACCGCAGGTCCCTTTGCAGGTCCTGAAGAAAGAAGACGTGCGCGATCAAGTGGTGAGTTTTTTTTAAATTATTTTTAACCCCTCAATGTTCATTTTATTTAGCATTCTGTCTTAAGAATGCAATTTTTTTCCGTTATAACCACGTTATAATGGAAAATTATTATTATTAAAGCGCCATTCATTCCATAGCGCTATACATATGATAAGCGGCGCACACACATAATACAGACAATTGCACTAATCATGAACAAGACGAGTTACAGGCCGGTACAGAAAGAGAGAGGGCCCTGCCCGCGAGGCTTACAATCTACATGGTATGGGAGAAGGACACAGTAGGTGCGGGTGAAGCTGGTCATGGCGGTATAGAGGCAGCAGGGTCACTGGTTGTAGGCTTGTCTGAAGAGGTGGGTTTTCAGGTTTCTTTTGAAGGATTCCACTGTCGGTGAGAGTCTGATATGTTGGGGCAGCGAGTTCCAAAGTATGGGGGATGCACGGGAGGAATCCTGGAGGAGATTGTGGGAAGAGGCGATAAGAGGAGAGGAGAGAAGGAGGTCTTGTGAGGATCGGAGAGTGCGTGTGGGGATGTATCGGGAAAGTAGCTCAGAGATGTAGGGAGGGGACAGGTTATGGACGGCCTTGTATGTATTTGTTAGTACTTTGAACTGAATTCGCTGGGCAATGGGGAGCCAGTGAAGGGATTGGCAGAGGAGTAATAGGGTGAGAGGTGGATTAGTCGGGCAGCAGAGTTGAGGATAGATTGGAGGGGTGCGAGAGTGCTAGATGGGAGGCCACAGAGGAGAGTGTTGCAGTAGTCTAGGCGGGAGATGATGAGGGCATGTACAAGCATTTTCGCTGATTCAAAGTTAAGGAAAGCGGGAGATGTTTTTGAGTTGGAGGCGGCAGGTGGTGGAAAGGGCTTGGATGTGCGGTCGGAAGGAAAGGGCAGAATCCAAGGTCACTCCAAGGCAGCGGACTTGGTTGACCGGGGAGAGTGCGCAGCCATTGATCGTGACAGATAGGTTTGTTGGGGGGGGGGCGGGGGGGTGAGCAAGATGGGGGAAAGATGATGAATTCTGTTTTATCCATGTTAAGTTTTAGAAAGTGAGAAGAGAAGAAGGAGGATGATATAGAAGATAGACATTGTGGGATTCTTGATAGTAAGGTGGTGATGTCTGGACCAGAGAGGTAGATTTGTGTGTCGTCAGCATAAGAGTGATACTGAAAACCATGGGACTCTATGAGATGTTTCACGCCAAAAGTGTAGATAGAGAAGAGCAGGGGTCCTAGGACAGAGCCTTGCGGGACACCAACAGAGAGGGAATGAGACGAGGAGGTGGTGCGGGAGTGGGAGACGCTAAACGTCCGGTCTGTGAGGTATGATGTGATCCAGGAGAGGGCCAGGTCAGTGATACCAAGAGAGTTTGCAACAGAAGGGAGTGGTCAACAGTGTCGAAGGCAGAGGACAGGTCAAGGAGAAGGAGGACAGAGTAATGTTTTTTGGTTTTGGCTGTTAGTAGGTCATTGGTGACTTTGTTGAGGGCAGTCTCAGTCGAGTGGTGGGGTCGGAAGCCAGATTGTAGGCGGTCAAAGAGGGAGCAGGAGGAGAGGTGAGAGGACAGTTCAGAATGGACATGTTGTTCAAGTAGCTTTGAGGCTCATGGAAGAAGTGACATGGGGCGATAACTGGACAAAGAAGATGGGTCAAGTGAAGGCTTTTTGAGGATGGGTGTAATGGTGGCATGTTTAAAACCAGAGGGGAAGACCCCAGAGGTTAGTGATAGGTTGAAGAGATGAGTTAGGGCTGGGATAAACACTGTAGTGAGGTTAGGGATGAGGTGGGATGGGATTGGGTCAAGTGCACAGGTGGTCAGATGTGATCTGGAGAGTAGAGTGGAGAGTTTTTCTTCTGTAATGGTGGAGAAGTAGGTTTTGGGAGAAGAGGGCTGAGCGGTTGTGTGGAGGGTCTGTGGGGAATGTGCACTGAAGCTTTCTCTGATGTTGACGATCTTTTGTTTGAAGTATTTGGCAAAGTCTTCAGAGGAGATGAGAGGAGAAGGTGGGGGCGCCGGGGACGGAGAAGGGAGATAAAAGTGTTAAAAAGTTGTTTAAGGCTGTGGGCCAGGGAAGATATGAGAGATGAGAAGTCGCCTGTTTTTCATCAGTGAGTGAGGACTTGACTATGAGGAGGGATTGTCTGTATGCGGTTAAAGGGAACCTGCCACCTCCCAAAACCTTCCCAAGCCGCCAGCAGTACCTGCGTGTGGCGAGCAGCGTGTTTCTGATGATGCCTTTCTTCCTGAAGGCAGATGCAGCAAAAGTACTGAAAACGTTGTTTTATCCCCGGCCTGGCGCGCTTCTCCACACATGCCTGAAGTCAAGGGGGCAGCGGCCTCCTTGCTTCAAGTCACGGTAACCACGCCCCCTGCCCTGCCCCTTCGCTGTGACTGACAGCCGGCAGTTCGGATGGCTTTGCCGAACTCTCTGCATAAGTGCTGTCAGTCACAGCGAAGGGGCAGGGACGGGGGCGTGGTTACCGTGACTTGAAGCAAGGAGGCCGCTACCCCCTTGACTTCAGGCATGTGTGGAGAAGCGCGCCAGGCCGGGGACAAAACAACGTTTTCAGTACTTTTGCTGCATCTGCCTTCAGGAAGAAAGGCATCATCAGAAACACGCTGCTCGCCACACGCAGGTACTGCTGGCAGCTTAGGATGGTTTTGGGAGGTGGCTGCTGATTTTTTGGGTTTTGTTGTGTGCGAGGGGGGGGGGGGGGCAACAGTGTCCAGAGCTGTACTTACGAATAGAATGCTGGAATGATAGTAAGCACTGACACAGAGATCTGTTTCTTGAGGTTACACCTACAGTAAGCCCCGAGGCACAGAGCAGGAACACTTTCCTATATAGCTCATATCTTTATATTTCCCCAGGGAGAGACCACATCTTGTATCATCTAAAAGACCGACAACTCAGCGAGGAAAACCGAGAGCGATCAGCGCTTAAATTAAAATCCTTTCTGCTTTATTTATGAGCTATTAAAGCTGCCACAATGGCTGACGCGTTTCATAGCCGGGAAAAGACCTCTTCTCCAAAACACATCGGACCCAGGGCGGTTTAAAGGCTAATAAATACGGAGAATTTCAATTTCAGGTGCTGGCCTTTCTCTCTTTTATTGCTCGTCTTCTTGAGTGCCATAAGAAACAAGCGTCTACCTCATCCTAACACCGAATATGTCAGAGACTGTGGAATGCTGGGTGACAGCCAGTATGGGCGCTGCAATGCTTGCCACTCGGGTTGTCACCCAGAATCTGTTACTTACAATGTATTTTTTTTCTATTTTATGACTATTTTATTATTATTATTTATTATTAAAGCGCCATTCATTCCATAGCGCTGTACATATGAGAAGAGGTGCACATACATAATACAGACAATTGCACTAAGTATGAACAAGACGAGTTACAGACTGGTACAGAAGGAGAGAGGGCCCTGCCCGTGAGGGCTTACAATCTACATGGTATGGGAGAAGGACACAGTAGGTGCGGGTGAAGCTGGTCGTGGCGGTATAGAGGCAGCAGGGTCACTGGTTGTAGGCTTGTCTGAAGAGGGGGGTTTTCAGGTTTCTTTTGAAGGATTCCACTGTCGGTGAGAGTCTGATATGTTGGGGCAGCGAGTTCCAGAGTATGGGGGATGCACGGGAGAAATCCTGGAGGAGATTGTGGGAAGAGGCAATAAGAGGAGAGAAGGAGGTCTTGTGAGGATCGGAGAGTGCGTGTGGGGGGTGTATCGGGAAAGTAGCTCAGAGATGTAGGGAGGGGACAGGTTGTGGACGGCCTTGTATGTATTTGTTAGTACTTTGAACTGAATTCGCTGGGCAATGGGGAGCCAGTGAAGGGATTGGCAGAGGGGAGAGGCAGAGGAGTAACAGGGTGAGAGGTGGATTAGTCGGGCAGCAGAGTTGATGATAGATTGGAGGGGTGGAGAGTGCTGGATGGAAGGCCACAGAGAAGAGTGTTGCAGTAGTCTAGGCGGGAGATGATGAGGGCGTGTACAAGCATTTTCGCAGATTCAAAGTTGAGGAAAACGCGGATGCGGGAGATGTTTTTGAGTTGGAAGCGGTCGGAAGAAGAGGGTTATTTCAAGGCAGCGGACTTGGTTGACCGGGGAGAGTGTGCAG
The DNA here is from genome assembly GCF_014858855.1 of Bufo gargarizans. Lineage (NCBI taxonomy): Eukaryota > Metazoa > Chordata > Amphibia > Anura > Bufonidae > Bufo > Bufo gargarizans. The sequence continues at coordinate 166,926,044 of NC_058086.1, forward strand.
CTATTGATCGTGATAGATAGGTTTGTTGGGGGGTTGTTAAGTTTTAGAAAGTGAGAGAAGAAGAAGGAGGATATGGAAGATAGACATTGTGGGATTCTTGATAGTAAGGTGGTGATGTCTGGACCAGAGAGGTAGATTTGTGTGTCGTCAGCATAAAAGTGATACTGAAAGCCATGGGACTCTATGAGATGTCCCAGGCCGAAAGTGTAGATAGAGAAGAGCAGGGGTCCTAGGACAGAGCCTTGCGGGACACCAACAGAGAGGGAATGAGACGAGGAGGTGGTGCGAGAGTGGGAGATGCTAAATGTCCGCTCTGTGAGGTATGATGTGATTCAGGAGAGAGCCAGGTCAGTGATGCCAAGAGATGAGAGCGTTTGTAACAGAAGGGAGTGGTCGACAGTGTCGAAGGCAGAGGACAGGTCAAGGAGAAGGAGGACAGAGTAATGGAGAAGGCAGAGGACAGTTCAAGGAGAAGGAGGACAGAGTAATGTTTTTTGTTTTGGCTGTTAGTAGGTCATTGGTGACTTTGGTAAGGGCAGTCTCAGTCGAGTGGGGGAGTCGGAAGCCAGATTGTAGGCGGTCTAAGTATAGGTATATGGAAGAAGATAAAGAACTAGCTGACTGCCTCAATGAATACTTCTGTTCAGTTTTTACAAAGGAAAATGAAGGAAAAGAACCTGAGTTAGGAAGGAAGACTAATGAATCTTTTGATGCATGTGTGTTTACAGAGGAAGAAATTCTAAGTCAGCTGTCTAAAATGAATACAAATAAGTCACAGGGGCCTGATGGGATACACCCAAAGCTATTAAGAGCTCAGCGGTGAACTAGCAAAACCATTAACAGATTTATTTAACCAATCACTGGCAACAGGAGTCGTCCCAGAAGATTGGAAATTAGCAAATGTTGTGCCCATTCACAAGAAAGGTAGTAGGGAGGAATCGGGCAACTATAGGCCAGTAAGCCTGACATCAATAGTGGGGAAATTAATGGAAACCATACTGCAGGAGAGGATTGTGGAACATCTAAAATCCCTCGGATTGAAAGATGAAAAACAGCATGGGTTTACTTCAGGGAGATCATGTCAAACTAATCTTATAGATTTTTTTGATTGGGGGACTAAAATAATAGATGGAGGAGGTGCAGTAGACATCGCTTATCTGGACTTCAGTAAGGCTTTTGATACTGTCCCACATAGAAGGCTTATCAATAAAGTGCAGTCTTTGTGGTTGGACTCCCATATTGTTGAATGGATTAGGCAGTGGCTGAGGGACAGACAACAGAGGGTTGTAGTCAATGGTGTATATTCAGACCATGGTCTTGTTACCAGTGGGGTACCTCAGGGATCTGTTCTGGGACCCATATTGTTTAATATCTTTATCAGCGAAATTGCAGAAGGCCTCAATGGTAAGGTGGGTCTTTTTGCTGATGACACAAAGATGTGTAACAGTGTTGATGTTCCTGGAGGGATACACCAAATGGAAAAGGATTTAGGAAAACTAGAGGAATGGTCAAAAATCTGGCAACTAAAATGTAATGTTGATAAGTGCAAGATAATGCACCTGGGGCGTAAAAACCCAAGAGCAGAATATACAGTCAGTGATACAGTCCTGACCTCAGTATCTGAGGAAAGGGATTTAGGGGTCATTATTTCAGAAGACTTAAAGGTAGGCAGACCATGTCATAGAGCAGCAGGAGATGCTAGCAGAATGCTGGGGTGTATAGGGAGAGGCATTACCAGTAGACAGAGGGAGGCGCTCATGCCGCTCTACAGAGCACTAGTGAGACCTCATCTGGAGTATTGTGCTCAGTACTGGAGACCATATCTCCAGAAGGATATTGATACTTTGAAGAGAGTTCAGAGAAGAGCTACTAAACTGGTACATGGATTGCAGGATAAAACTTACCAGGAAAGATTGAAGGACCTTAACATGTAGAGCTTGGAAGAAAGACGAGACAGAGCGGAGATGAGAGAAACTGCTAAATACATAAAGGGAATCAACAAAGTAAAAGAGGAGAGAAGATTTACAAGAAGGAAAACTGCTACAAGAGGACATAGTGTTACATTAGAGGGGCAAAGGGTTAAAAGTAATATCAGGAAGTATTACTTTACTGAGAGAGTAGTGGATGCATGGAATAGCCTTCCTGCAGAAGTGGTAGCTGCAAATACAGTGGAGGAGTTTAAGCATGCATGGGATAGGCATAAGGGCATCCTTCATATAAGATAGGACCAGGGACTATTCATAGTATTCAGTATATTGGGCAGACTAGATGGGCCAAATGGTTCTTATCTGCAGACACATTCTAGGTTTCTATGTTTCTTAGTTTCTAAGAGGGAGCAGGAGGAGAGATGAGAGGACAGTTCCGAATGGACATGTTGTTCAAGTAGCTTTGAGGCATACGGAAGAAGTGATATGGGGCGATAACTGGACAAAGAAGATGGGCTCGAGGGAAGGCTTTTTGAGGATGGGTGTAATGGTGGCTTGTTTAAAACCAGAGGGGAAGACACCAGAGGTTAGTGATAGGTTGAAGAGATGAGTTAGGGCTGGGACAAACACTGTGGAGAGGTTAGGGATGAGGTGGGATGGGATTGGGTCAGGTGCACAGGTGGTGAGATGTGATCTGGAGCGTAGGGTGGAGAGTTTTTCTTCTGTAATTCTGTGAGGACCGAGCAGTTGTGTAGAAGGGACGGAGAAGGGAGATAAAAGTGTAAAAAAGTTGTTTAGGGCTGTGAGACAGGGAAGATATGAGAGATGAGAAGTCGCCTGTTTTGCATCAGCGAGTTAGGACTTGAATATGAGGAGGGATTGCTTAGAATGGGATTTCTTTCATCGCCGCTCAGCAGCCCTGTTTTTTGGTCAGGTTGGTGCCAGGTTGGTCTGTTGATTTTTCGGGTTTTGTTGTGTGTGAGGGGGGACAACAGTGTCCAGAGCTGTACTTATGGTGGTGTTATATAGGGTGGTGGCAGCATCTGGGTCTTGGAGGGAACAAACAGTAGAGAGTGGCAGAAGAGAGTCAGAAAGCAGGCAAAAGTCGAGAGGTTTAGGTTTCCTGCGGGGGTGTGCTGGTGTGTGGACCGGGGGAGCAGCAGTAGAGACCAGTGAAGAGAAGGTGAGTAGGTTGTGGTCAGATATGGGAAGAGGCGAATTAGAAAGGTTAGATAGGGAGCAGAGGAGGGTAATAAAATCCCCCGAACACCGAACCCGTACTTCAGTGAAAAAGTCCGGGTTCAGGTCCGGGTACCTGAAGTCGCAAAGTTCAGTACGAACCCGAACTTTGTAGTTCGGGTTCGCTTAACCCTAGTCCCAAACGTTTCTCTTTAAATTCATCTTTGCTCAGAGCAATGATTTGACGGTTTTTATAAGACGACCCTATACACGGTGGCGTCCTGTTTCTAGTACTCGATAGTAACGGCTTTCGTCTTTAGATATTCATTCAGCGCTTCTTCACCTGCATAAGAAAAAAAAGCATTAAAAGTAGGATTTTTTTTTTTTATTGGGTGCAGTACCGCGCTAGGACCAGAAGGTGGCAACAGGAAATAAAAAATGTGAAAATCCTCATATGGTTCTGGGATATAAAGCTCCAGCTGAGCGCTGCTGCCCCCTCCTGGGGATGGGGCCCTCAGTATCCGGACCCCGCTGATAAAAAAGGTCTGACATGTCACTATGACAATGTGGCCTCATTCCCTGAGTGGGAAACTTAGTACAAAGTATGATGCGGAATCCATAGCTAATCATATTTGCCATGGATACATGTTTTGCACCCCCCGTATTTGCTTTTCAGGACCCCAAAAAAGCTAGGTGGTACCCCCTATAAGAGACCTATTAGTCTCTCTATTGGTTGTCACCCAACTTTCCCCAGACAAGATCAGATATGTAATATAATAATGCAGAACGACATTGATCCTCACCTAAATCCTTCCCAAACCCGGACTGTTTGAAGCCCCCGAATGGCGCAGCGACGTCGGTTTTGTTGTAGGTGTTGATGAAGACGGTGCCGGCCTGGAGCTTCTCGCTCACGTACAGGGCCTTGCCAATGTCTCGGGTAAATACTCCAGATGCCAGACCAAACTCGGTGTCATTCGCCCTCTTCAAGACCCCGTCAATATCACTGGAATAAAAGGGGAATGATGACCCAGCAGCAGCAGCGCCCTCTAATGGAAGAACAAGTCATTGCAGGACTAGGAAATTAGACAGGACATATCCCTATAAAATAGGGATCAGCAACCTCTGGGGATCCAGGAACTACAACTCCCAGAATCCTCCTCTCACTTCTATAAGAGTTACAGGAACAGCCGCGTAAATGTGCATGCTGGTAGTTGTGGTTTTGTAGCAGCTGGAGTGCGGAAGGTTACAGATCTCTGCTATAAAACATCTATGTGATTCCCCAAGAGACCTGAGGAAGAGGATGCATGTGCATTTAAAGGGATTCCTCCAAAACAGCTCCACCTCAGTCCGTGGGTTGTGTCTGATATTACAGCTGTAATACTGCAGTGCCGCTCACAACCTGTGGACAATAGTGGCGCTGTTGTTGGAAGAAATCAGCCATGTTTTCCCAGATCTGCAGTAGTCTAGTCCTTACATCAGGGGGCGCTATTGTCTGTTTGCCAAGAATGGTTACTCTGTAGCAAATCTTTTTCTATATTCAGTTTCTATGCCGGTCAGGCTGATTATAACCTCCTACCCGTCCGAAAACCTCGAGATGATCATTACGGGACCAAACGACTCTTCTTTAGCGATGAACATGTGATCTGCCACATCTGTGAATATGGTCGGCTCGAAGAAGAAGCCTTCAGATAAAAATAATGAGATTTAGTCAGACGGGAAATGACGATCAGAGGATATTCAGCAAGAGAAATGTGGGGGGGGGGGTCACTTATGGAGGAAGATATATTGATACATTATTACATTTTCTACACTGGATACAACTGTAGCATCCACTCAGTATTAAGGGCTCATGCACACGAACATTGTTTGGGTCCGCATCCGGGCCGCATTTTTTGCAGGTCGGATGCGGACCCATTCACTCCAATGGGGCCACAAAAGATGCGGACAGCACACGTTGCTCCGTTCCGTGGTCCGCAAAAAAAAATGAGCTTGTCCTACCCTTGTCAATTTTGCGGCCAAGAATAGCCATTTCTATTATGGGCAGCATCCTTTTTTTTGCAGATCCGCAATTTGCAGACCCCAAAACACGGTGCGATCGTGTACATGAGCCCTAAGTCTGTACAGGATTTTAACTTCTGGACATAAAGAAGCATGCTCCCATTTACTGGCAGCAAGCAGAGATTTTGTAATGGTGGGGAACTGAAATGCATGGGAATCATGCAGCGTCCTTTCAGACATGTTTTATGATGCAGCTTGATGCGAAGTCTGATGGAGCAGATTTTAGTGTCCCGCTGGTCTCGCCGGCTCGGTGTACATTCCAGCCGCCCTGTGTTCTGACTTTCTCCCCTTCCTGCATTAATGCTGCACATGGGGTTCCTGGCAGGATACCCGCCGCCTGGCGCACAGATATGACCAGACTGGCAGAGGATCCTGACCCAGTCCAGGAATCAGTGAGCGGTGCACAAGGCAGGAGGTGAGCGCCACCTAGAGGTATTTCCCATCACTGACCCTATAGCATGATGTCTATGGATGGTCCCTGTTGTGACTGTCGAAGCACTACAAGTCGCAGCATGCCCCATGAACCAGGGGATAACAGGACATACCGGTTCTGACATACATGGCCACTTTCATTAGGTCTCCTAGCTCAGAGCTCACCTGGTCTTGGGACCTGTTTTCCACCGTACACCAGCGTGGCGCCCTCCGTCACGCCCATTTGGCAATACTCAATTAGTTTATCTAGGTGGGCCTTGTGGTTCTGGGGTCCGTGGTCTGTGGACCTGTCCAGTGGGTCTCCAATCTTCATCTTTTTTACTTCTTCCACCTGGAAAAGTTGCGATTATGGTTGTTGCAGACCAGAAGACGTGTCTTCATGTGTCAGTTTACTCACCACTCTCTTCACAAACTCATCATGAATTGAGTCCTCCACAAATAGCCGCCCGGCAGCGATGCAGTTTTCACCTTTATTAAAGAACACGGCACCCATCCCCTGATGGAACAGGAAAAAAATCATCCATATCACTGCAGAATTTCATACAGACATCAAATAAAGCAAAATGGGTCATTGTGGGTTTAGTCCAAAGCAAAGAAAGAAAAAATGTGCAGGAATGGTCCGGAGCGCCACCTAGTGGCGATGCACCGAATAAGAAGAACTGCTACTGCATTGCCTTTTATCAGCTCCTAATAAAATTCTTGGCCATAAAACCTTACCATCCGTACAGCTTTGTCCAGGTCAGAGTCACTGAAGATGATCAGAGGAGATTTCCCTCCGAGCTCCAGTGACACCTTCTTCACATTACTCACTGCACAACTGAAAGAGGAAAGAAGATACTTAAGCTGGTTTTTAGATAGCCGAAAGCTACTCCCCCTGACAGCCCCATACACATGCATGCTCGGACGGCTGAGCATGCATGTGTTCTCATTAGGGAGGGGGGGGGGGGGGATGCTGCCAGACGCCTCCCATCGGCAGTTTACCTTCCTTATGCTGAAATCCAACAGCCCTAAATATATTAGATGGTCAGTCCAATGAAATCCGGGGGTCCATCTGACATTCATCTAATGTGTATAGCCACCTTAAAAAATATTTAAAGGCACTCTGTATAGTGGCATAATATTCTCAGGATAGGTCATCGATATCAGATCGGCGATGGTCTGACGCCCAGCACCCCAGCCATGAAATATTTGAAGGGGTCACAGCACTTGTGTGGGCGCCGCGTCCTCCTCACTATTTACCTGTGACTGGACCCCAGACACGTATCCCCTATGCTATGGATAGGGGGTACTTTTGAATCTTGGGACAACCCCTCTAATACATGACACCTCAAAACTTCTCAAATACTTCTCTATATGTTCAAAAATATTTTAAGAATCCTCGAAACTCACCTTTTCATGATATGCTTCCCTATGGGGGTGGACCCTGTGAATCCTAATTTCCTGACATCAGGATGATCCGAAAGACGTTGTCCAATAAGAGATCCTAAGTGAAGTGAAAAGAGCAGTGAGTTTCATAGGCTGGGTTCACACAAACGGATGCCTCCGACAGATTCCGTACAGTGGCATCCGTTCACCATAGAGTTCCATTGTAAAAAAATAAAATAAACGTATACTTTCTTTTTACCGGACTGTGCAGGATACAAGAACGTGATGTGCTGCGTTTTTGTAACCTTTTTTTCTAATGTATACGTCAAATGGAGGCATAAAACAGGATGTGAACCCTCCCTTCCCTATAATTTTCACAGTGCATTTTTCTAGAGAAGAATCTGATTTATTTATTTATTTATCTTGTTTGTTTATTGAGAGGTTTGGGTTTGTGATCATGGGTGTACGGCACCTACCAGCTCCAGGCAGGATATTAACTACTCCTTTAGGAAATCCGGCTTTTACAGTTAATTCAGCAAATTTCAGAGCTGTTAATGGGGTCACCTGCCGAAAATGACAATTATAAAATGTAGATTTCTAATTTACACACAGTACAATTTGGCAACTGATTTACATTAGCTGACCTTCAGAAGATGGCATGATGGAAAACAATGTTATAATAAATAAAGTGCATTACATTACTTATCCTGTACTGATCCTGAGTTACATCCTGTATTATACTCCAGAGCTGCACTCACTATTCTGCTGGTGCAGTCACTGTGTACATACATCACTTATCCTGTACTGATCCTGAGTTACATCCTGTATTATACTCCAGAGCTGCACTCACTATTCTGCTGGTGCAGTCACTGTGTACATACATTACATTACTTATCCTGTACTGATCCTCAGTTACATCCTGTATTATACTCCAGAGCTGCACTCGCTGTTCTGCTGGTGCAGTCACTGTGTACATACATTACATTACTTATCCTGTACTGATCCTGAGTTACATCCTGTATTATACTCCAGAGCTGCACTCACTATTCTGCTGGTGCAGTCACTGTGTACATACATCACTTATCCTGTACTGATCCTGAGTTACATCCTGTATTATCCTCCAGAGCTGCACTCACTATTCTGCTGGTGCAGTCACTGTGTACATACATTACTTATCCTGTACTGATCCTGAGTTACATCCTGTATTATACTCCAGAGCTGCACTCACTATTCTGCTGGTGCAGTCACTGTGTACATACATTACTTATCATGCACTGATCCTGAGTTACATCCTGTATTATACTCCAGAGCTGCACTCACTATTCTGCTGGTGCAGTCACTGTGTACATACATTACTTATCATGCACGGATCCTGAGTTACATCCTGTATTATCCTCCAGAGCTGCACTCACTATTCTGCTTGTGGAGTCACTATGTTGCAACTTGTTTCTAGAAATGTCAATGTGCACCCACAGAGCTGAGCACATCTGATGTATCTCACCTGAGCCGGCTTCAGCACCACCGTGTTACCTGCTGCCAGACAAGCTGCTGTTTTCCATGCCAACATCATGAGTGGGTAGTTCCAGGGGATGACGATTCCACACACTCTGCGAAAAAAAAACAACATATTTCATTGCCACATTATGTTATGTTACCAGTATATTATTATCATCTATCTCACATGTACATAGGGCAATATTTAAAGGAGACACACATGAAACCAGAACTGTCTCTTTAAACTAAAACAGCTCATAGATGTCCCTAGAGGGTGCCCTAAAGTGCCAACCATATGGCAGTAAAATGGTGAATAAGTTATGCTAATATATGTATATATTCCCCGCCCCCCAGGAGCCATTGTGGCTACACAGAAGAGCCAAGAGGACCTGTAAAATGTAATCACCATTGCTGTGACTTTCTGGAAACATCAAGAGTCTCCGGGGGCCGGAAACAATGCCTAAGAGTCCACCGGTGACTGAGCATAGCAGAAGGGGCTTCTGGTGGCAGGTAGGGGGCACCACAAGGTTCGATGAGGTGCTGTTGCATTTCCATCAGTGCCTCTCATACATTTTTGTCAAGATGCATCAGTCATGGCATTGTGTGGACCACCCTAAGATATTGGTTGCTCCCTTACAACATGCCAAACCTTTCATGGTAATGTCAGGAAAGTTTCTGTACCAGGCGTGCAGTTTACCCGGGCGCTGCATTCAGCTCTGCGTGGCACACTTACCCAATGGGCTCTCTCTTGGTGAAGGTCAAATTCCGATTCGGTCGAGCTTGATTAATTGGGATGGTGGAGCCCTGGAAAACAATTCCATGCAATATTCTAATTATCGCTAAGTACATGGAATAGCGCCCCCCTATGGTCAAATTGCCATGAAGAATATAGGATCCTAAGCCGATTTCATCCTCTTCTGTTCCCATTTGCTCTCTTTGCCTAATGTTGACATTGTAAATCTGTCCTGCCGTGGTCCTCAGATGTCACAAGTCAAGTCTTCTGGCAGCTTTAGGGTCAAGGGTTGACCGTTACCCAGGTCCCAATCTATTGCAGACTGCCCCGTTGCCTCCCCTCACACCTGATGCTATATAGATCTAAAATGGTGCCATGAGGAGAGGCTGTTACTTTCTCGGGCATCACCTGAATTTTATCACACCAGCCGGCAAAGTATCGGAAGGTCTGTATGGACATCCCCACGTGAGTCTTCAGCGCCAACGTGTACACGGCGCCCGAGTCTATGGACTCAATGGTGGCCAGCTCTTCCTGGTGCTCCTCCATGAGGTCAGCAAGCCTGGGACAACACAGAAGAAAGGGACACTGGGAAATAGACTTTACAGTAGCCTCCCCCCACCCACCATACCGTCTCCCCCCACCCACCATACCGTGCCTAGCTGTAAGTGCCATAGGTAATGGTGCCTAAAAATCTGTTCCATACAGTAGACTGAATAGCACTGTACAGTAAATACCTCCATACTGTGAAAAATATGCTGTGTGAACCTGGCCTAAAGATTTTTGGTGGTCCCAAGCCAGGGATGTCAGGTCATCTGTGGCACTCCCACTTTCAGCAAGACCAGCAGATGACCCCTATGCAACCTAAAGGTGGCCATACACATGGGCTGAACCCACCAATGGGATCGGCAGACCATCTTCTTATAATATGTTCACTGCTGTTCATGCAACTACTGTCGAGGCAAAGAAGGATTTCAACATCTCCAATCCTTTGTTCCCAAGGCAGTCAAGTCACCTTCAGAGGAACAGAGTTGTCTAGAGGGGACAGAAGTGTCTGGAAATGGCTTTATTCCCCATCAGGAATACATGTACCCCCAGCCAAACCGAGCATGCATCCGTACGTGGAGATCAGGACACTTGTTCAGCCTTCAGCTATTGAAGTTCAGACACCCAATATACCTGCCCTGACCTCCCACAGGTGCTTACAGGAACATGCAACGGAGCTCACCTGTAGATCAATCGGCCCCGATCCCTTGCATTCATTTTGCCCCATTCACCGTTCTCGAAGGCGTCGCTGGCAGCAGCCACAGCTTTATTGATATCAGACACCTGGGCCAGGGACACTTTGCAAATGGCCTGTTAGAAGGAAACATGGATGAACCCGGGGGTCACCTGGCCATACTGGTCCTCGGAGGAAGCTCCATACTGGTGGGAGGGGTTACCATTGGGAAGCCCCTGCAGAGCCTTCACTGTCTCTCAGCTTCATCCAGTTAGGAGAATTTTTTTATTTTTTTTTATTACACTTACCTCCCCGTCCGTGGGGTTAATGGTGTCGTAGGTTTTCCCACCTTCCGCATCCACAAACTGTCCATTGATGAAAAGCTGATGAGGAATCCTGATCTTCATATTGTTAACGTCCTTCTCCACCTGCAGAGGGACAGAAAAAGCATCTCTGCAGTGTAAGGACCCCATCAAAAAGTGACCCGTATCTCAGCTTCCTGAACCCCTGATATAGGAGAGGGAGGGGGATACTAGGGGGGTAACTACACAAATTCATGTTCAGATGAGTATTTCCCCATCTTACGTGATCTATGAGTATTTCCTCCTCCGCATCGTCCCCTCGGAGCCTCCTCACAAGCAGCTGAATGAACTCCTCAAACTTGGTGGCCATATAGACGTCTTCATTCTGAAGCTGCAGCCCCTTACACTTCAGCTTCACTTCCTCCACCAGCCTGGAGATGTGAGCGCAGGAAGAGGGAAGATGGTCACCAGGGACGTACACAGGACCCCATTGTAAAAACACCCCCAAAGGGATTTAAGGTGCACGGATAACACTCTATAACCAAACCAGCCATAGTCCATATCTAATACCAGCCATTGTCCATATCTAATACCAGCCATAGTCCATATCTAATACCAGCCATAGTCCATATCTTATACCAGCCATAGTCCATATCTTATACCAGCCATAGTCCATATCTAATACCAGCCATAGTCCATATCTAATACCAGCCATAGTCCATATCTTATACCAGCCATTGTCCATATCTTATACCAGCCATAGTCCATATCTAATACCAGCCATTGTCCATATCTTATACCAGCCATAGTCCATATCTTATACCAGCCATTGTCCATATCTTATACCAGCCATAGTCCATATCTAATGCCAGCCATAGTCCATATCTAATACTAGTCATAGTCCATATCTTATACCAGCCATAGTCCATATCTTATACCAGCCATAGTCCATATCTAATACTAGTCATAGTCCATATCTAATACCAGTCATAGTCCATATCTAATACCAGCCATAGTCCATATCTAATACCAGTCATAGTCCATATCTAATACCAGTCATAGTCCATATCTTATACCAGCCATAGTCCATATCTAATACCAGCCATAGTCCATATCTAATGCCAGTCATAGTCCATATCTAATGCCAGTCATAGTCCATATCTAATACCAGCCATAGTCCATATCTAATACCAGCCATAGTCCATATCTAATACCAGTCATAGTCCATATCTAATACCAGCCATAGTCCATATCTAATACCAGCCATAGTCCATATCTAATACCAGCCATAGTCCATATCTAATACCAGCCATAGTCAATATCTAATACCAGCCATAGTCCATATCTAATACTAGTCATAGTCTATATCTTATACTAGTCATAGTCCATATCTAATACCAGCCATAGTCCATATCTAATACCAGCCATAGTCCATATCTAATACCAGCCATAGCCCATATATAATACTAGTCATAGTCCATATCTAATACCAGCCATAGCCCATATATAATACTAGTCATAGTCCATATATAATACTAGTCATAGTCCATATATAATACTAGTCATAGTCCATATATAATACTAGTCATAGTCCATATATAATACTAGTCATAGTCCATATCTAATACCAGCCATAGTCCATATCTAATACTAGTCATAGTCCATATCTAATACCAGCCATAGTCCATATCTAATACCAGCCATAGTCCATATCTAATACCAGCCATAGTCCATATCTAATACCAGCCATAGTCCATATCTAATACCAGCCATAGTCCATATCTAATACCAGCCATAGTCCATATCTAATACCAGCCATAGTCAATATCTAATACCAGCCATAGTCCATATCTAATACTAGTCATAGTCCATATCTAATACTAGTCATAGTCCATATCTTATACTAGTCATAGTCCATATCTAATACCAGTCATAGTCCATATCTAATACCAGCCATAGTCCATATCTAATACCAGCCATAGTCCATATCTAATACTAGTCATAGTCCATATCTAATACCAGCCATAGTCCATATCTAATACCAGCCATAGTCCATATCTAATACTAGTCATAGTCCATATCTAATACTAGTCATAGTCCATATCTAATACTAGTCATAGTCCATATCTAATACTAGTCATAGTCCATATCTAATACTAGTCATAGTCCATATCTAATACCAGCCATAGTTCATCTCTAATACTAGTCATAGTCCATATCTAATAGCAGCCATAGTCCAGCACTTGCAGGAGCAGAACCTGACAGAATAAAAGTTCATATCCACACTACTCCTGATTATAAAAGCTCCAGAAAAGTTAAGTTTGTCCTGCTCTCCCCAGCCACTACCTAGTGCTATAAGCAGTTTAGCCTAGTCAGAACTGCTGACGGACACTCTTTAATGACATATTGATGGCGATGAGCCCACCTGATTACATCCATAGATGCAGCTCCAGCCTTGAAGAAGTCAGTGGAGTCTTCAATCTGAGGAACATTGGTGAGGATTCTCTTCCAGGCAGCCTATGACACAAACACAGAGGTGGTTTACCTACCGACTTTCTACTGGTCTACTGGATGTTCATGGAGGCTGGTTCTGGACTGACGTACTCGCATTTCATCCGCTACGGCTTGCTCCTCTGGGGACAGCTGTAAGGTTGCATTGTCCGACGACTTAAAGTATTGAGATGCTGGAATCATCTTCCCATCTTCAAACTGGATGTTCTTCACAGTCAGCTGCGATCAAATACAGAGACCTGTGAGACATGGGCCTGGGGTTGGGTGAGGCCTCCTTTTGGGACAATGACGAGCACGTGCCAAGGACTTGCAAGTCATATTCTCCCCCAGGAAGTAAACTACAGAGAAAGAGGAGGTCATGACAATCGGGAGGAATCGTCCCACAGTTGTTTGGAAAGTTGGATAATGGGGGACAGGGGTTCGTTACAGTGTAACAGGTTTGAATATATAATAAGAATATATAATGAACGGCTCATCTTATACAGTAATAATGAAATAAAGTTAAAATTATGAAATAAACTTATATAACTATGTTTAGCTCGATATGACTCTACCTATAATATAGTCCGTGGCATCTCACGTGTCTGGTTCCAACAGACAAAAAAGGACACTATAAATATAGAAAGTGAGTGCCTCAAGGAGTATATATAAAAATAAAAATAAATTACAAATAAACTGCAATATAATGTAGCAATAGCCTAGATACAATTAACAAAAATTGCAGTCCAGAAATATATGCAATAATGCTGGGGGCCCAGCAGCTTATAAGGTGACGCTGTATCTCACAATGCAGGTAACGGCAGGTAACGTGTACTTCACCAATCCTTATAGCCTGTATGTGGATCTGTGGAACTAAAGCGCTCAGCAGACCAAAGATTACCACGGAGCATGAATGCAACTCTGTTCACACTTGCGTTAGGGTATTCCGTTAAAGGTTCCATTTATAACGGAATTCGTAGACGGAATGCAAAATGTAAGCCTTGAAGAGGCATTCCATTTTGATCTGTCATAATAGAAGTCTATGGGCAAGCAGAACGTATCCGTTTCCAAGTCCTGTGGACTCTCCGTATAAATGGAAATACCCTAAAGCAAGTGCGAACCCGGCCTAAGCAGTAGCATGAAAATATCACTAACAATCCAAAAACAGCACTTACAGTTTTTCCATCATTTCCATAAAGCACCAGGCCGTGCTTTGTGACCACAGCTGGTTGTGACGCCCCAGGAATCTCCAGAGGTTCTCCATCTGGGTTTGGTCCATTAGACGTGAAGGAGGAACCGAAAAAAGTCAATTTCTGGATTAAGGAAACAAAAGTATTAAAGTATCTACCTATCTATAATACAAATGATGTGAGCGGTAGAAAAAAGGGAAGGTTGGTGTCCCAGCGGCTGCGGAGACGATCCAATATCCAAATAAAGAAATTCAAAGAAATTCCAGCGCACTACCAAAAAGTAAATTAAAAGATTTTTAAATTACCGTGGTCTGGTGATTATAGAACACTACTTTCAATTTATCTGTGCTGTGGAATTTCTTTGAATCTATCTATCTATCTATCTATCTATCATATATCTCCTATCTATTATCTATCTATCTCCTATGTATCTATCTATCTATCTATCGTCCCCCTCCCCCTAGATGTCCTTCTTTCAGATCTGCACTTACACTTCCATTGACCTCGGTCCAGGCTCCGGGCACCTTATCATTCCCTCGGATGAAGTTGTGTATTGCTTCTGCTGGTTGGTCCCAGTTAATCTACAGATTGGCACAGAAAACACCAGTGAGTGAGGACGACCAGCCCAGAAATTCCATATCTGGACACTAGGATTTGTACAGACCTTTGCATTATCCTTCTTTTGTATTGGGTCATACGTGGCCCCTTCACTTGGTTGTGGGATCCTGGGAGCGGAGCCTTGTGCAATGAGCTGCACGACTTCCACCTGAAAGATAGACCCCTCATGAGCAAAGCAAAGTATCTGCACCTTCACAGAATATTCTATGGTGTTAACTTGCATCAGAGCAGTCACCGCGCACGGTTATTATATTATTGTGTATGTTAAATGTCTCCAGGGACACAGCTGAGAGAGACGTCAGCACCCTGCACGCCCAGCTGATCACCGAAACGCTACATATCCTAAATATATACATCTTTCCTCTCAGCATATGCTGTACGCTCTGAGCCATTCAGATGTGTACTCCCTGCAGCTCCCTCTCCCCTCTCACGGCATGCAGCCACACAGAGAAGCTACAGCTGCAACCCCCTCCTTCCCCTGTCTTCTAATTACTGTCCGTGTGTGTGTGTGTGTGTGTGTGTGTTGGGGGGTGGGTGCAGCTTTAGCTTCTCTCTCTTTGTCTGTGAGGCTGCATGCTGTGAGAGGGGAGAGGGAGCTGCAGCCTCACAGACACATAGAGAGAAGCTGCAACCCCCTCCTTCCCCTGTCTTCTAATTAATGTGCTTCTGTGAGAATACATGATGTGAGAGGGGAGAGGGGTGCAGCTGCAGCTTCTCTCTGTGTGTCTGTGAGGCTGCAGCTCCCTCTCCCCTCTCCCAGCATGCAGCCACACAGACACACAGAGAGAAGCTGCAGCTGCAACCCCCTCCTTCCCCTGTCTTGTCCTTCTGTGAGAGGGGAGGGGGTTGCAGCTGCAGCTTCTCTCTGTGTGTCTGTGAGGCTGCAGCTCCATCTCCCCTCTCCCAGCATGCAGCCACACAGATACACAGAGAGAAGCTGCAGCTGCATCCCCTTCCTTCCCCTGTCTTCTAATTACTGTGCTTCTGCAGACATGTTTTCAGGGGGTTGCTGGTACTTCTCCATCGGTTGCACCACCTGGGGGCCCACATCTCCAGCAACAACATAGTCCCATGTACATAGTGGTTCAATGGTTTGGAATTTCCAATAATCCAGCATGTCAGTGGCGTGCCGAGTTACTGGCATTTTACTATAAAGTCACATGAGGGGGAAAAAAATGCTGAGCATGAACTGCCGCTCGGTCTCTGATCATGTGACCCTGACTCCTCCAGCAACGAGCCAAAAAAAATATTTACTCAGCCTGGAAATAAAACAGGATTCTCATACGGTTGGGTCCATTTCATGTCAAGGATGTTTTACTGTTGTGCAAAGTAAGTACCCCCACAGCTGCTCAGTCCTCTTTAATCTACCCGTCCGGTTCCAATCATACATTATACTCTAGTCACATCCAAAGCTGCATCAATCATTCTGCTAAATCTGCTGTATTCCATGTAGCAGAATTCTGGATCTTGGAGCAGAATATTTAGATAAGAAAATCATGTTAAAAAAAAACGTTCTTAAGCTTGGACTGAGTGAGCACCCCGAAAGTGAGCCACTGAAAGAGTTAATCCTGCCCGACCACACTGACCGCAGCCAGTAAAGGATGCAGAATTAACGCAATCTACGATTAATAACACATGGCTGCTTTCTTCCAGAAACAGCGTCTCACTTGTTCATTGGTTGTATCTGGTATTGCAGCTCTGCTCTATTGAAGCTAATAGGACTCAGCTGCAATACCACACACAACCTGTGGACAAGTGTGGCGCTGTAAATGAAGAATGCAGGCATGTTTTTCTCATGATGAACATTCCCTTTAATATGTGACGAATGATATACCGACCATGCCTTTAACTCCCTCGGGAAAGAGGAATCTGTTGTATAGTGAATTGACGGTGTCATCTGGGAGGACGTCGCACTCTTTCTGCAGGATAATGTCGCCCGTATCCAGCCCGTCATCTGCCCAGAATATGGTGAAGCCGCCCTTCTTATCTCCCTGCATCAGCGTCCTGCAAGAGAAAAGTCATATGAGCGTGAAGGGCACAGTCCGCAGTGGGGCTTGGATACCCGGGCCCTTGTACCAAGGTGATACCAGGGTCCTCCGTGACTAACCCTATGTGATAAAAGGCTATATACACCATGCATAAATGATACAGTTGTGTGGTACGGTATGCTACGTGGCTGTGTGGACTATGGGTCACAAGGAGTTAGGGCCATGTGGCAGTTGTTTCTTTTTGTAGACACTTTGTTGAATGCCATTCTCAAGCTGGCAGAATTCTGAATTCAGCTCTGGATGTAACTAGAGTTAATCTATGGTATACAAACTATCTAAACCCCAAATGTAGGTTTGACCTGTTATGAAATGTACAATCAGAATAATTACCAGTTAATGGCGGAAGCCCCCCGATGTCGCGGCAGGATGGAGGGATGATAGATGACAGATCCATATTTTGGAGCATCGATGACTTCCATGGGGATGAATTGAGAGCAGAATGGAAGGACATTCAGCTCGGCCTCCACTGATTTGTATTGCTCCACCACCTCCGGAAGCGCCTGACCCTTCACTCGCCAGCGCGGGAATTTGAAGACAGGAATGCCATCCTTCTCCGCTTCTGCTCCTACAGATACAAGGAATGAAATGGAAATGATTCATTAGATGGAAAATCCAGTAACACTGGGTCAAATGGACAACCGATGTTACCTCAAAAACGAGACCTCAAAAATGTAAGGTGATAGGGGCCCATCCTAGAGATGAGCGACGTTCTTGAAATCCATTCTGTATCTGATTCATCAAATGTTTTTTATTTTATTTGATTTGTATCTGAATCGATTCTACAGGAATCAAGTATGCTCCAATTGGCCTGCAAATTGGTATATGATACTCTGAGGTCTTCTAGGACTTTCATTATCTCTCTCTCTCTTTTTTTTTTTTTTATACATTTTTGTCGCATGTGTTATGCTTTTTCATATTAGAAAGTTTCCCAAAAAAATCATCTCTTATTGACAGCAGATGGTGTTTAAACATGTTATGGGGGGAAAAAACAGTAGCTTGTTGGGACCAAGCATCCAAAAATGATGCCTTAACAGGGGCAGATCCTCACACATGTTAATGTGAGAAGAAAGACTGTCAGGTTCTGAATAAGGCTGGAAAAAGTCTTCCTTTTAATTGGGAGCAGCAGCAACACAGTGTGAAAGTGGAAAGGGTAGGGTAATAGTGGCATGTGGTGGCAGTAATAGTAGCACAGCAGAACAGACAAGGCTGTAGAAGTGTGTGCCTGTGTTTAGGGGTGGTAGTCGTAGTCGTAGTAGTGATGGCTGTGTACTGGTATTGGTAGTGGCAGTAGGGGATTAACAGCAGGGAGTAGCAGCTGCAGTGGTGACAGCAGCAGGCATATAGTACAGAGCATGATAATAGGCAGCCAGCAGCACAATGACTGCAGCAGCGGTAGCAGCCATATTGTATGGAACATGATGGTAGGCAGGCAGTGGCATGATGGTGGCAGTAGCAGCCATACGGTGCAGAACATGATGGTGGGCAGGCAGACAGCGGCAGTGGCATGATGGCGGCAGCAGCAGCTATGTGGTACATGACATAATTGTAGGTAGGCAGGCAGACAGCACTGTGGCATGATGGCGGCAGCAGCAGCTGTGTGGTACATGACATAATGGTTGGTAGGTAGGCAGGCAGACAGCACTGTGGCACGATGGTGGCAGCAACAGCCATACAGTACAGGACATGATGGTAGGCAGGCAGACAGCGGTATAATGCCCCCCTCACAGTAGTTATGCCCAGATATGTGCTCTCTTCACAGTATCTATGCCCAGATATGTGCCCCTTCACAGAAAGAAAAAAAAACAGTAAATACTCACCTAGTTCCTCCGATGATCAGAGCTCAGCGGCCGATGCTCCCCAGCAGCAGCAGGCAGGATACTCAGCGGCCGATGCTCCCCAGCAGCAGCAGGCAGGATACTCAGCGGCCGATGCTACCCAGCAGCAGCAGGCAGGATACTCAGCGGCCGATGCTACCCAGCAGCAGCAGGCAGGATACTCAGCAGCTGATGCTCCCCAGCAGCAGCAGCAGGCAGGATACAGTCACACAATGCGCTGCTGGGCTGTGTAGAAGGAGCAGAGGCTGATTCCTGGGCCGGCATCGCTCCTCCTACACAGCCCAGCAGTGTGATAGTGGGATCTCTGACCGCATCCTCCCTGCTGCTGCGGAATGCCGACTGATGAGCCGAATGGTGAAGCCGAGAACGGACAGTTCCCTGCCTCACCGTTACAGGCAACTGTCTCTGCATCCTATATATGCAGGGACAGCTAAGAGCGGGAGATATCTCAGCCATTCCGGGACTATGGGACTGCCACCAAAATCCGGGACTGTAGTGCCGGATGCGGAAAGGTTGGGAGGTATGTAAATGGTACAGCAGAGACGGCACCTTCAGCAACTTAGCCAGGTGGGAATTAAGCTTACGCACCAGCAGATTGCTGCCATCAGCATGTAATGATGATGACAACAAGAACACTGCACTGCCCCTGGCGGAGGTCTGTCTGCTGCAAAACAGACCGGGAGAAGGAGGACACTTTTGCTGAGCTAGCTGGTGGCTACCTCTATTTTCCCACAGTAACTGGTGATCCAGCATCATGTGCTGCGATAGAGACCTCTTTGTATTTGAATGCATAAGGCTTATTTTAATCCTGCAGATCTTGCACACGGCGATGGATTTGTCTTCCAGCACTTTGGAGAAAACCTGCCAGGTGGGATATACTCTCACAGAGCTGGCAGCGGCCAAGCTTGGCCTAGGCCTGGCATGTTTTGAGCCTGTGCCCACAGTATAAGCAGCATCACCTGTTTCCAAGCTGACTAAAATAGAAGCAGATGTGGCCCTTCAGTAAACTTAAAACGTTTTCAACAATGCGGGTATAAAAATGATGTTATTGCATTATTGCTTTTGCTCTAACTAACCACTAATCTTGCAGTAATATGCAACAAGTTCAGTAACACAGGTATCATGCACTGATACGCCCAATTACAAATGATACATTTAAAAAAAAAAGTGCAATTGCTCACCTTTTGTTGCAGCTCTATTAAACACAAAATCCTGTCCCTCACTCTGTATATGCTTTCCCTGATAAAAGTCCCTAAAATATACTATCCTTAAAATGTCCCTATCACACTGCATTAGTGGTTTGTGTCTGCAGCTGTGTTTTGGCAGACACTACAAGAAAATTTAGACTAGCACATTCATATACATAATCACAGGTGCATATCCATCAAGCAAACATGGTTGATAATAAAATAACATTTCACATACAAACAATAGAGCTGAGAAATGGGGCTCATTCTAAATTAAAGTGGTATTATACCTACTATAAATGGAAAAATAGAAGCTCTTTGTGTACATTTTTGACGCATTCAAACGTGTGTCGGGCCCATCTACAAGGCGTCAAGGTGCCTTCCGCAGATGGGTACCTAACACTAACAGCCTCTCTTGGACTTACCTAAGCCTACAATTTTCAGGGCAGTGTAGGAACCAGGCATAGAATGATCCCCATTTCTCAGTGTTCTTTGTGCAGTCATTTTATTATCAACCATGTTTGCTTAATGGATATGCACCTGTGATTATGTATGTGAATGTGCTAGTCTAAATTTTCTTGTAGTATATATTGAGGGTAGCGCCTCTTTTAGACTGAGCAATACCCATCTACCTGGGGCTTCTGAGCAGAGTACAAATGTAGCTGATTCCTACACTGCCCTGAAAATTGTAGGCTTAGGTAAGTCCAAGTGAGGCGGTCTGTTAGCGTTAGGTACCCATCTGCGGAAGCCACCTTGACGCCTGGTAGATGGGCCCGACACATGTTTGATCAAAATTGTGCGCAAAGAGCTTCTATTTTTCCATTTATAGTAGGTATAATACCACTTTAATTTAGAATGATCCCCATTTCTCAGCTCTATTGTTTGTATGTGAAATGTTGTGCAGCACTTTTATTATCAACCATTTTGGCAGACGCTGCCATAACACATCCTTCCAGATCACAAGCTGAAGGCAGAATGGCATTCTATGACTTTCCCAGCAAAGAACTTTCCTGAATTCTGCCCCCGATTGGCTGATCATGCTGCCTGTCAGCCTCTGAGCCAATCAGGGCAAGCTCCTCCCCCACACACACTTTCTTCCAGCATCATGTGATTCTCAATCTTCTTCCTCTCTCTTGCAATTCTTCACCAATATTCACAGTAAAATGGTGCTGGGTGCATTTTTACGCAATTTGTCCAAAACTAATCGCAAAAACTTGTTTTTTTTTTTGGCGGATTAATTTTTGTGAAATTTGGGATAAATTTCGACTGCAAATGACTGGTAATTCATGTAGCAATGAAAGTAAATAACGATGGAGGTGATGATGGAGCAAATACCTAGTGGGTCTGGCTTGCCGCCAGCTTTATCAGGAATCGTGAACACTCCCACCACTTGGTGTCCCTCCTTCACCAGCTCTTTATATACTTCTTTACCAAAGATGCTCTGCCCAATCACAGCTATCCGCATGACTATAGTTGTTGTGATGGACTGATGAAGACATATAAAAGAAAAAACAAAATTATGAGGAAAATGATACATTTTACATCACTGACTGCAATATTTACAAATAATAAAATCTGGTAAACCAGTGCTAAGATCAATAGGTGAATGGGAATTGCTGGATAACACAGTAAGGGTACATTCACATGCTCTATCTCTTTTCTTTTTTTGCGGGGCCGCGGAACAAAACTACAGATGCGGAGAGCACATCTTTTGCAGCATCATAAAAATTAATGGGTCTGCATCCATTCTGCAAAATTGCAGAATGGATACGGACCCAGAAATACGGACCCAGAAATCGTATAAATGTACCCTAAGAAAAAGGATCTGTGAATTGACTTTTTATTATTGATTATTTATATATATATTTCATCCTGGGAACAGCTTTTGCCTGTACACAGCATAGCCCTGGGAAGGATAGTGCACGTGTACATAAGCTGCCATAAGAAGTGGCGGAAAGAAAAGACAAATATAATACTGCTCCTTTGTACATGAATATAACTACTATAATACTGCTCCTATGTACAAGAATATAACTACTATAATACTGCTTCTATGTACAAGAATATAACTACTATAATACTGCTCCTATGTACAAGAATATAACTACTATAATACTGCTCCTATGTACAAGAATATAACTACTATAATACTGCTCCTATGTACAAGAATATAACTACTATAATACTGCTCCTATGTACAAGAATATAACTACTATAATACTGCTCCTATGTACAAAAATATAACTGCTATAATACTGCCTCCTATGTACAAGAATATAACTACTATTATACTGCTCCTATGTACAAGAATATATCTACTATAATACTGCCCCCTATGTACAAGAATATAACTACTATAATACTGCCTCCTATGTACAAGAATATAACTACTATAATACTGCCTCCTATGTACAAGAATATAGCTACTATATTACTGATCCTATGTACAAGAATATAACTACTATAATACTGCCTCCTATGTACGAGAAAATAACTACTATAATACTGCCTCCTATGTACAAGAATATAACTACTATAATACTGCTCCTATGTATTAGAATATAACTACTATAATACTGCTCCTATGTACAAGAATATAACTACTATAATACTGCTCCTATGTACAAGAATATAACTACTATAATACTGCCTCCTATGTACAAGAATATAACTACTATAATACTGCTCCTATGTAAAAGAATATAACTACTATAATACTGCCTCCTATGTACAAGAAAATAACTACTATAATACTGCTCCTATGTATTAGAATATAACTACTATAATACTGCCTCCTATGTACAAGAATATAACTACTATAATACTGCTCCTATGTACAAGAATATAACTACTATAATACTGCCTCCTATGTACAAGAAAATAACTACTATAATACTGCCTCCTATGTACAAGAATATAACTACTATAATACTGCTCCTATGTACAAGAATATAACTACTATAATACTGCTCCTATGTACAAGAATATACCTACTATAATACTGCTCCTATGTACAAGAATATAACTACTATAATACTGCCTCCTATGTACAAGAATATAGCTACTATATTACTGCCCCCTATGTACAAGGATATAACTACTATAATACTGATCCTATGTACAAGAATATAACTACTATAATACTGCCTCCTATGTACGAGAATAGAACTACTATAATACTGCCTCCTATGTACAAGAATATAATTACTATAATACTGCTCCTATGTACAAGAATATAACTACTATAATACTGCCTCCTATGTACAAGAATATAACTACTATAATACTGCCTCCTATGTACAGGAATATAACTACTATAATACTGCTCCTATGTACAAGAATATAACTACTATAATACTGCCTCCTATGTACAAGAATATAACTACTATAATACTGCCTCCTATGTACAGGAATATAACTACTATAATACTGCTCCTATGTACAGGAATATAACTACTATAATACTGCTGTTTATGTACAAGAATATAACTACTATAATACTGCTCCCTGTGTACAGGAATATAACTACTATAATACTGCTCCTATGTACAAGAATATAACTACTATAATACTGCTCCTATGTACAAGAATATAACTACTATAATACTGCTCCTATGTACAGGAATATAACTACTATAATACTGCTGTTTATGTACAAGAATATAGAAAGAAATAGTTAGGAATGTAACAAGGGCAGACACAATACGACGTATTTTATAGCTATAGCAGTATAAATGTTATTTCTTGAGCACTTTGCCCTCTCCCTCTAAAGTAAGACACATAATACCGTATAGATGTAACAGGTGATATAAATTCCCTAATACCTTTGACACATACTTTACATAGAGGTGTGTGCTTCGGGCGCTGTCTTATGTTCACCAATCAGGAGCGAGCTCTATCCGAGCCTCCTGAGAGGTTTGCCCAATCAGCGACTCTCATGCAGTTACACCCTAGTTACCCTCGGGCGATGACCCTGACACTTCCACTGGTTTACTTTTACTTATAAACTGTAAAATACATTGAATCAGGCAATGAAATTAGATAAAACTTTTCACCATTCCTGAGTTGACCCTTAAAAGGGGAACACCGACTATAACAAGAGCATAACCAGAACTATTTCCAGAGTTTCCTAAGGCATTAGTTGGTTGCATCTCATTGCTTTGTTATCTGAGACACAATAATTGCAAAAACATAAAGGGGACACAGGGACAATTTAAGGTGCATTAACCCTCAGTGCCTATGACAACACCCACGGTCAACAGTGCCGTCCACATGTTTTGCAGCCCTATTGAAGTAAATGGGTCCGCATCCGACCCATAAAAAACGTGGCTCAGGTGCTGACCCAAAGCACGGTCATGTGCATGAAACACTATGCAACTTTGTAATACACTGCATGCTTCAATTTCTCAGTTTTCAAGAACTCTGGTTGTTGTCAGTGAAAGAGAACTTTCTTGTTGACATCTACAGGTTGATACCTTTCTTAATAAAATTATAGCCAATCACGTAGGCAAACACAAATCTCTCCCCTGTCAAGATTGTATGCTACAATGTATCAGTGCAGGAAAAACATGTACCGGTATACCGTATCTGAATTCCATTGCAGACTAAAGATTGCTCTGTGACCTAAAGAGAATGGACCTCAGGCTGATACAGTTCCCCTGCACTGATACATTGTAACAAACTTTCAGGGCAGAAGAGAGAATTATGCAGACTGCACAGAGGATTGTCCAGACTGGATGAAACTGTAACAAAGCCTGCGCTGTATTTGGCCAGGAAGTGTTTTCATTATCTGGAGGTAAGCAAGATAAATTTCATTCACTGACAACATGCAGAGACCTTGAATATAATGAACCATGGACACAGAATCTGCAACGTTTTCAGTGAGTTTCATTTATATAAAATTAAAAAATCCCTCAAATTTACAAGGGTCAAGAATAAAGCCGTAGGTGTGTACAAATAGTAGACAACCCCCAATAACTCACCTGGATGCAGGACACAGGAAAGGTTCTGCTGGGCTAAGTCTCCCGGCGCAGTGAGAAGCAGGTGAGAGAGAAGCGGAGGAGGAGTCTGCGAGAGGGACAAGATCCAGGGAAGTATCACTGATAACTGCAGTAACACACAGGGCAATGTATGAAGAGGTCACAGCAGAATATTCAATAAAACTCAAGGCCGCAGGTAAAGAGCAAAAGATAAAAAGTATAAAGCGCAGAAAGATATTACCAGGGATAGACACAAATGTCTGCTGCCATAACAAGGGATGGCACCAAAGCACATTCCAATACATGGCCCTCAGAATCACCACCGCTGACAGAGGTTCCTGGTCAGCTGCATCAACATTAATCAAGTCACCTAGTACCCCAGTGATCTCCAATATAAGACTGTCTATCTGTTCCAGAACAAAAAGCAGAAAATTGTGTAACAAAGAAAATACTGATGACTTTGACACACCATAATATTGCCTCCTATGTACCAGAACATAACTACTATAATACTGCTCCTATGTACAAGAATATAACTACTATAATACTGCCTCCTATGTACAAGAATACAATAATGCGTCTTCTTCGGTACAAGAATATAACTACTATAATACTGCCTCCTATGTTCAAGAATATAACTACTATAATACTGCTCCTATGTACAAGAATATAACTACTATAATACTGCCTCAAATGTACAAGAATATAACTGCTATAATACTGCCTCAAATGTACAAGAATATAACTAATATAATACTGCTCCTATGTACAAGAATATAACTGCTATAATACTGCCTCAAATGTACAAGAATATAACTGCTATAATACTGCTCCTATGTACAAGAATATAACTACTATAATACTGCTCCTATGTACAAGAATATAACTAATATAATACTGCTCCTATGTACAAGAATATAACTACTATAATACTGCTCCTATGTACAAGAATATAACTACTATAATACTGCCTCCTATGTACAAGAATATAACTACTATAATACTGCCTCCTATGTACAAGAATATAACTGCTATAATACTGCCTCAAATGTACAAGAATATAACTGCTATAATACTGCTCCTATGTACAAGAATATAACTACTATAATACTGCTCCTATGTACAAGAATATAACTAATATAATACTGCTCCTATGTACAAGAATATAACTACTATAATACTGCTCCTATGTACAAGAATATAACTACTATAATACTGCCTCCTATGTACAAGAATATAACTACTATAATACTGCCTCCTATGTACAAGAATATAACTGCTATAATACTGCCTCAAATGTACAAGAATATAACTGCTATAATACTGCTCCTATGTACAAGAATATAACTACTATAATACTGCTCCTATGTACAAGAATATAACTAATATAATACTGCTCCTATGTACAAGAATATAACTACTATAATACTGCTCCTATGTACAAGAATATAACTACTATAATACTGCCTCCTATGTACAAGAATATAACTACTATAATACTGCGTCCTATTTTAAAGAATATAACTAATATAATACTGCCCCTATGCACAAGAATATAACTACTATAATACTGCCTCAAATGTACAAGAATATAACTGCTATAATACTGCCTCAAATGTACAAGAATATAACTAATATAATACTGCCTCCTATGTACAAGAATATAACTGCTATAATACTGCCTCAAATGTACAAGAATATAACTGCTATAATACTGCTCCTATGTACAAGAATATAACTACTATAATACTGCCTCCTATATACAAGAATATAACTACTATAATACTGCTCCTATGTACAAGAAAATAACTACTATAATACTGCCTCCTATATACAAGAATATAACTACTATAATACTGCTCCTATGTACAAGAATATAACTAATATAATACTGCTCCTATGTACAAGAATATAACTACTATAATACTGCTCCTATGTACAAGAATATAACTACTATAATACTGCCTCCTATGTACAAGAATATAACTACTATAATACTGCTCCTATGTACAAGAATATAGCTACTATAATACTGCGTCCTATTTTAAAGAATATAACTAATATAATACTGCCCCTATGCACAAGAATATAACTACTATAATACTGCCTCCTATGTACAAGAATATAACTACCATAATACTGGTCCTATGTACAAGAATATAGCTACTATAATACTGCGTCCTATTTTAAAGAATATAACTAATATAATACTGCCCCTATGCACAAGAATATAACTACTATAATACTGCCTCCTATGTACAAGAATATAACTACCATAATACTGGTCCTATGTACAAGAATATAGCTACTATAATACTGCGTCCTATTTTAAAGAATATAACTAATATAATACTGCCCCTATGCACAAGAATATAACTACTATAATACTGCCTCATATGTACAAGAATATAACTACCATAATACTGGTCCTATGTACAAGAATATAACTACTACAATACTGCCGCTTATGTACAAGAATTTATTGATTATAATACTGCTCCGTATTGAAATTAAAGGGGTTCTCTGGGGTTCACTACTGATGATTTATCAGTGCATATCCCACTCCCTGGACACCAGACGATCCGGTGTACAAAGAGGCTGCGTCCTTCTGTCAGTGCTTAGGCCTTTTCCTAGGCCATGTGACGTGTCATCTTCTTTGGTCACATGGCCTAGGGACTGTTCAGCCTCATTCATGTGAATGGCACTGAACTGCAATACCAAGCACGGCCACATTACTATGTATGGCGCTGTGCTTGTTAAGCTGCATGAAGGCCGCTGCACTCACTGGAGCGCTGCAGCCTTCTCGAACGGTTGATCTTTGGAGATTCCGGAAGTCAGATGCCCAACTATCTCATAGGGATAGCTATTCATGACCTATACTCAGGATAGGTTAAAACCCGGAGAACCCCTTTACTGTGTAATCATGTACTGCAGTTGCTCGGTGCTTAGTTAGTGTTCATAGTCCTATGTACAAGAATATAACTACCATAATACTGCTCCTATGTACAAGAATATAACTACTATAATACTGCTCCTATGTACAAGAATATAACTACTATAATACTGCCTCTTATGTACAAGAATATAACTACTATAATACTGCCTCCTATGTACAAGAATATAACTACTATAATACTGCCTCCTGTGTACAAGTATATAACTACTATAATACTGCCCCTATGTACAAGAATATAACTACTATAATACTGTCTCTAATGTTCAAGAATATAACTACTATAATACTGCCTCTTATGTACAGGAATATAACTACTATAATACTGCCTCCTATGTACAAGAATATAACTACTATAATACTGCTCCTATGTACAAGAATATAACTACTATAATACTGCTCCTATGTACAAGAATATAACTACTATAATACTGTTTCTAAGTACAAGAATATAACTACTATAATACTGCTCCTATGTACAAGAATATAACTACTATAATACTGCCTCCTATGTACAAGAATATAACTACTATAATACTGCTCCTATGTACAAGAATATAACTACTATAATACTGCTCCTATGTACAGGAATATAACTACTATAATACTGCTCCTATGTACAAGAATATAACTACTATAATACTGCTCCTATGTACAGGAATATAACTACTATAATACTGCCTCCTATGTACAAGAATATAACTACTATAATACTGCTCCTATGTACAAGAATATAACTACTATAATACTGCTCCTATGTACAAGAATATAACTACTATAATACTGCTCCTATGTACAAGAATATAACTACTATAATACTGTTTCTAAGTACAAGAATATAACTACTATAATACTGCTCCTATGTACAAGAATATAACTACTATAATACTGCTCCTATGTACAAGAATATAACTACTATAATACTGCTCCTATGTACAAGAATATAACTACTATAATACTGCCTCCTATGTACAAGAATATAACTACTATAATACTGTTTCTAAGTACAAGAATATAACTACTATAATACTGTCTCCTATGTACAAGAATATAACTACTATAATACTGATCCTATGTACAGGAATATAACTACTATAATACTGCTCCTATGTACAAGAATATAACTACTATAATACTGCCTCTTATGTACAGGAATATAACTACTATAATACTGCCTCCTATGTACAAGAATATAACTACTATAATACTGCTCCTATGTACAAGAATATAACTACTATAATACTGCTCCTATGTACAAGAATATAAGTACTATAATACTGCTCCTATGTACAAGAATATAACTACTACAATACTGCCGCTTATGTACAAGAATTTATTGATTATAATACTGCTCCGTATTGAAATTAAAGGGGTTCTCTGGGGTTCACTACTGATGATTTATCAGTGCATATCCCACTCCCTGGACACCAGCCGATCCGGTGTACAAAGAGGCTGCGTCCTTCTGTCAGTGCTTAGGCCTTTTCCTAGGCCATGTGATGTGTCATCTTCTTTGGTCACATGGCCTAGGGACTGTTCAGCCTCATTCATGTGAATGGCACTGAACTGCAATACCAAGCACGGCCACATTACTATGTATGGCGCTGTGCTTGTTAAGCTGCATGAAGGCCGCTGCACTCACTGGAGCGCTGCAGCCTTCTCGAACGGTTGATCTTTGGAGATTCCGGAAGTCAGATGCCCAACTATCTCATAGGGATAGCTATTCATGACCTATACTCAGGATAGGTTAAAACCCGGAGAACCCCTTTACTGTGTAATCATGTAGTGCAGTTGCTCGGTGCTTAGTTAGTGTTCATAGTGAGATGTCACACATCAGATAGTTCTAGTTAGGGCTGAGTTTCTGTCTCGGTTCAGGTTTTATATTATACAGGTATATGGCGGTATTACTTGTGTCTGGCGGGGCTGTAGTTACTCATTCACAGATGGTGTGACTGGCACAAGGTCGGCTCTCTTATGTACACTGAGGTTTTTCAGGTTTTTACTGTAAAGTTCTGGGGTCAGGGTCAGTGATCCGGCGACTTTCCGAAATAATATCTGATCGGCGCGGTCTTCAGCTGTATTTCTCTACTGCCCATATGGTCCAGGGTTGGACAACCTCCTCTAAAGCCCATGATGGAGCAGAGAACTTCCTGATGGGGGTTATCCTCCTTTTCAGGACTTCCCCTAACTCTGCTTAGTGTAATCATTGGCTCCATGAAATGTTACGGCGCAGTGATGGGGCCCCGCAGATGAGGGAGGACCCATGAGGACGCACGGTTGGCGGGATGCATTATTCTTATAGGACGCTGATCTCCCAGTACAGTCATATGGAGCCATCCCCAGATTTTCTGCAGCAGATAGACCCGTGTGAGGGTCGCCCAGAAGACAGCGTCCATAGGGCCACAGTATACCGTATGGGGGGGCTCTGTGATAGCCCCCCGCTCTGTGGGAGACTCTCAGCTCCTGCCCATGTGTTACTCCTTGTTTTTCCTTCTTTACAATCACTGGGAACCTTGACACAGAAAAACAGGACGGAATTAACCCTGAGATGATAACTGCACCTCCAGCGTGTAGATGGTAGAGCGCCGCACAGCGACCCACCTACCGGCCCAAAGGTGACACTACATAGTACATACCCCCCGACCGGGAACAGAAAAACTGCATTCACTGTGCGCAAGACACCAGACAAATCTATCTATCTATCTATCTCCTATCTATCTATCTATCTATCTATCTATCTATCTCCTATCTATCTATCTATCTATCTATCTATCTATCTCCTATCTATCTATCTATCTATCTATCTATCTATCTATCTATCTATCTATCTATGTCTTTTCTTTCTTTCTCATATCCATCTACTCCCTCCCTCATATTTATCCATCTATATGTTTACCTACAGGGGTGTAACAAGGACCCATGGGGCAAAACCTAGAATGCAGCAACACCATGACCGCCTTCAGTAGCTTGATTATGGGAAGAATATGATTATCCGTCTAAGGACAACATCTGCATGGAATCTGTATGTTCTCCCCGGGTTTGCGTGGGTTTCCTCCGGGTTTTCCGGTTTCCTCCCACACTCCAAAGACAGACAGATCGGGACCTTAGAATGTGAGCCCCATTTGGGGACAGTTGGATGCTAATGTCTGTAAAGCTCTGCGGAATATAGTAGCGCTATATAAGTGCATTAAATAAATAAAAATAAATAAATAAATGTTGGTTTTCATAATGCACACAGTGATGTCACAATGGTGGGATGTTGTGCACAGTGATGTTCACAGTGAAGTCAGAGAACAGCAATCAGGCTTAGGCCTCATGCACACGACCGTTCCGTTTTTTGCGCAAAACAGACAAGAATAGGACATGTTATATTTTTTTGCGAGGCCACGGAATGGAGCAAAGGATGCGGACAGCCCACGGAGTGCTGTCCACATCTTTTGCAGCCCCATTGAAGTGAAAGGGGCTGCATCCGAGCAGGAATAATGCAAAAAGGTCATTGTCTCTTCTATTGTCCATATTTAGCGCATGTCTGAGTTGAGATGAGCCCCTTTAGTTTTTGGGGACCCAGAGCAGCTGCTATGCCTTATAGGTACACCCATGGTCTATCTATCTATCTATCTATCTAAAAACAAAAATAGTCAGCAGCACTCTATATGACACCGGGTGCAAATCCACAAAACGCTCCTGGACAGGGAACAGTGTAGTAGAAATATCAAAAACTGGGCAGCACTCCGGTCTTGTGAAAGTTCAGTGACGTTTATTCACACCCCAAAGCGATGCAGCATTTCCGCGCTCTCAATGGAGCCTTTGTCAAGCTCGTGAACACAGTGCTCTCTGCAAATAGGTGGATCTCATCAGAGTAACAGGATTGCTCATTACAATACATTCAACAAGTATCAATACAAAACATGATTACAAAATTCATCAAAGTGCATCAATATACATAGACCATCATAGTATTAACCCAATGTGTAAATGATGTGAAAATAACTTTAAATCACATGTAGAAACCAGTATTACATACATAAATACTACTGATTATCATATAAAGTGCGGCTGTGCTCAAGTGTGTATCAATTAAAAACGTAAGAGAAGGACAAACCACGTCACGAAATCTCATATTGCGATCCAGCGTTGGCGTCCCCTGGCACATACTGCGCAGGCGCCAAAGTCTATCAGTGAAACGCGAGATCCTGCCGCGTCCCGCGCATGCGCACAGACCGCCTGTACGCGAATGCCGGAACGCACCCAGGGCTCGCGAGTTCTCTCCACTTCTCGCGCATGCGCATTACAGCCGCCTCCAACTCAGTGTTTAACATCTGGCTCCACACTGTCTCCATTGACGACCGCAGGAAGCGGGGATGTAGTTACTGGAGCCATGGCTATAATCAGCCTTGGTTTCCTGTGACGGTGGGGACTGTGCACTGGATTCATCCCCTGTGTACATTTCTCCATAGACATCACCCGGTTCCTGATGGCCACTGTCCCATTAGACCGCGTACGAACCCGTTACCATGGTCACATAGTGACAACCACATTGGTTCTCGATCCTCCGGATTGACATGCGCAGTGGAGTAATTGCCGCTGAGTTGGAGGCGGCTGTAATGCGCATGCGCGAGAAGTGGAGAGAACTCGCGAGCCCTGGGTGCGTTCCGGCATTCGCGTACAGGCGGTCTGTGCGCATGCGCTGGACGCGGCAGGATCTCGCGTTTCACTATCTATCTATCTATCTATCTATCTATCTTATCAGACTTTGTAGGCTATCGAACACAATTGTTTTCATTCACTGTATTTATCCCTCTCCATAAAGTAGAACTCCTCCTCTTATCGAGGCTCCTTTCTTTGTACCTGCAATAGTTTCCTGATTATATTTTTTATCATTATTATATATTTTTTCCTTATACTTTATTATTAGTTTTTGATTGTCCTTGCACACAGCAGCCAATCTGAACAAGCAGAACTTCAGTGCAAAGCATGGAGGATGGACAGAGCACAGCTGTGATACAGGAAAAAGAGAAAGCAGATTCCATTTTCCGCTTAGATCACCCTGCAAGGAATTTGCAGTTCCCGATCACAGCTGAGCTTCGATGTAGCAGAGCTAAGTGTCAGCCAAGACTGAGACAAATGTCTGATATCACCCACGGGGTGTAATGGCTAAATATGGCTTAGACTTTAACTAGAATCATATTTCTTTTTCATGAGGTGAGGTTTTTCAGCAGGACACGGCCCTCACCTCAAGTCTAAGTAATACAAATAATAATGTGAAATTTTCCACTTTAGTGGAAACTATTTAACTAGTGTCATTTTTGTCTTGGCCACTAGAGGGCAGAAGGATACTGTTGAATGTAAAGGACCGCGCATACTGGGCTTGTAAGATACACTTGTCACCAGGGGCCTGGCTATAGGGGTCACAGCAGTCGCAATTGTGACCAGGTGTCATGGTGCCCACAGGGCCCCCCTTGCCAGTGGCACACCGCCAATTATAACGGTGATACAGTTAGATGCTGCAGAGGGGCACAGGAGCGATGTCTCCATGCCTCACCGTTACCTCTGATAGGCTTCAGGTATAGTGCTTGTAGCCTATCAGAGGCCGGCACAGGTGGTGCGATAACTTAATCATCATCACATCACTGTTAGGCCTCTTTCACACGACCGTATGGCTTTTTCAGTGTTTTGCGGTCCGTTTTTCACTAATCCGTTGTTCCGGTTTTTGTTTCCATTGTGTTTCTGTTCTGTTTTTCCGTATGGCATATACAGTGTACAGTAATTACATAGAAAAAATTGGGCTGGGCATAACATTTTCTAAAGATGGTTCCGTAAAAACGGACCGGATACGGTAGACATACAAGATGCACTTCCGTATGTGTCCCATTTTTTTTGCGGACCCATTGACTTGAATGGAGCCACGGAACGTGATTTGAGGGCAATAATAGGACATGTTCTATCTTTCAACGGAACGTAAAAACAGAAATACGAGAACCGGAATGCATACGAAGTACATTCAGTTTTTTTTGCGGAACCATTGAAATGAATGGTTCCGTATATGGACCGCAATACGAAACGCAAAAACTGGCCCGTAAACGGAAAAAAAAAAGAGGCCTTAGCCGCAGGGAGGTAGGTATTTGAGAGTGTTGCTTTTTATTTGGCACCATGCTGTTGGACCACAATGGTGCATTTTGTACTGGCACACATTATGGGGGCACTATGGGGACATTGACTCTACTGGTGGCACTAAGAGGGGGCATTTTTGCACTGGCACACATTTTAAGGAGGTATTTTTGTTGCACTGGCACACATTTTAAGGAGGTATTTTTGTTGCACTGGCACACATTATAATGGGGTGTTTTTATACTGGCACACATTATAATGGGGAGTTTTTATACTGTCACACATTATAAGGCTACATGCAGACGACTGTATGTGTTTTGCGGGCCGCAAAAAAAAATACGGATTACAGCCGTATGCCATCCATTATTTTTTTGGGTGGATCCATTGAAACAATGCCTAAAATGGACAAGAATAGGACATGCTCTATTTTTTGGGCGGGGCTACGGAACGGACATACTGATGCGGACAGCACACGGTGTGCTGTCTGCATTTTTTGCGGACCCATTGAAATGAACGGGTCTGCATCCTGTCCGCAAAAAAAAACGGAACGGAAACAAACAACGTTCGTGAGCATAAGGCCTAAGGAGAATTATCACTACTGGGGGACTATGGGGAACGTAATTACTAGTGTGGGCACAATGGGGGCATTATTACTATCGGGGGATTCTGGCGGATAATTATTTCTATTGGCAAGATTTTTGGGAACACTATTACTGGGAGGGGGGGGGGGGGTTGGGGGAGCAACACAATTAATTTTGGGACCATTATGTTTACTATTTCACTGCCTGTATAGATACTAAAAATAAAATGAATAAATCGTTATTACCGGAGGTGAGGGGCCGCGCAGATGAGCAATGCACGCTGCCCCTGCTGACAATGAGGGATCGCGCGTAGGGCTCTGTCGTATGCGCGGCCCCTCACCGCCAGTAGGGGTTGCGCCCTTTTTTGTTCTTGTTTTATTGTGGGAACCGAAACACGGAATGTTTGCGCGATCTCCCAACACCAGGGAGCATCGCGTCCTTTTCCACGTGCATCACTCTGATACATTGTGTGTTAATAACTGACACATTGTATCCGTTGTGGTTCATATTGCTCTTCAGTGTCGCCTGTTCATATCTGAGGCTCCTGATGATCCGGTGACAATCAGAGAAACGTGTTGAGCGCGATAGATAGAATGGCTTAACAACTACATAACACTTTCAGAAGATGCATTTAGCTAATTAACCGTATTAGATCTGCACTGGTGGAAGCCGGGGTTGTTCCAGGCAGTCACCACACAAATATACCAGACCTCTGCATGTGGTGCTGAACCATACTGGATCCGGGGACATGATCTTTAATCATTACTAGGGATTTACTATCCCATTGATTCTGGTGAACGGACAATTCACATAATCAGAAAATACGGATCTAGCCCCGGCTATTATCTATCTATACCGCTACACTCACAACAACACAGGCTTTGGATTGTTGCACCACCTTATAGCCCCTTTTATAAATATTAAGGGACCTAATAGTTTAGAGGTCCGAGCCTGTGATACGAGGGCAGCTGCCCATCGAAGATTTTAATAATTTACATTTAAAGGGATTCTGTCACCAGGTTTCACCCCTGTCAGCTAAACACATGCTGATGTTCAGGGCCTCACCAGGATTCCTAATGTGGGCTTCTAAATGTGATCCGTAGCCTTATTTTGCTAAAAAACAGGTTTTACTAACCTGTCACTCAAAGAAATAAGGTGCCCAAGGGGATGTCAAGGGATGCAAGGTGCCGGCCGCACCCACTGCCGTTCGTGCCCAGCTCCGCCTTTCCAGACTTCTGTGCCGCCTCTCGCTCTCCCTCCCTCCCCCTCCTCCTGCTGTAAGATCTCGCACGTGCGCACAGGGCTCTGAGAGGCTGGCTCCAGAGTGAAGGTCATACCTGGGTTGAGCGAAGTGCCGGCGCATGCGCACTTCGCTTTAAGAAGCCAAATCGAGATGTTCAAACTGAGTATAACTATATATTTTATCTGATGTGTACTAAATCATACTAACCACTAGATGGCGGAAGACACCCGTTCATGTGCAGATTATTATAATAAGATATTTATCAATTCAGATCATGATAATAAGATAAAAACAAAAGAATATGCAGCTAAGAGCAAACTGGAATTCCAGTTAAAGTCTCAAGAAAAACTCAAACCGCTACCTCATGGGTGCCGCATATCTGCAATTTATGTAAGATGCCTTCTAGTACCAATTTATTAGGGAGACTGAATTATTAGGGGTACGGATCGGGCGATCTGTCACAAAGACCGTAATTGCTGAACAGTGTGTTGTCTTCCTGCCGCTCGAGTTTCGACACATCGCGGATCGGGTTGAAATTAGAGTGTCGCGGTATCCTTTTATGTCCTGAGTGGGAATAACTGAGACACGGCTGGATGATGGCTATGACTGTGGGAATAACTGAGACATGTTTGGATGATAGCTATGACTGTGGGAATAACTGAGACATTGCTGGATGATAGCTATGACTGTGGGAATAACTGAGACACGGCTGGATGATGGCTATGACAGTGGGAATAACTGAGACATGGCTGGATGATAGCTATGACTGGGGGAATAACTGAGACACGGCTGGATGATAGCTATGACAGTGGGAATAACTGAGACACGGCTTGATGATGGCTATGACAGTGGGAATAACTGAGACATGGCTGGATGATAGCTATGACAGTGGGAATAACAGAGACATGGTTGGATGATAGCTATGACTGTGGGAATAACTGAGACACGGCTGGATGATGGCTATGACAGTGGGAATAACTGAGACATGGCTGGATGATAGCTATGACACTGGGAATAACTGAGACACGGCTGGATGATAGCTATGACAGTGGGAATAACTGAGACATGGTTGGATGATAGCTATGACAGTGGAAATAACTGAGACACGGCTGGATGATGGCTATGACAGTGGGAATAACTGAGACATGGCTGGATGATAGCTATGACACTGGGAATAACTGAGACATGGCTGGATGATAGCTATGACAGTGGAAATAACTGAGACATGGCTGGATGATAGCTATGACAGTGGGAATAACTGAGACATGGTTGGATGATAGCTATGACTGTGGGAATAACTGAGACACGGCTGGATGATAGCTATGACAGTGGAAATAACTGAGACATGGCTGGATGATAGCTATGACAGTGGGAATAACTGAGACACAGCTGGATGACATGGCTATGACTGTGGGAATAACTGAGACATGGCTGGATGATAGCTATGACAGTGGGAATAACTGAGACACGGCTGGATGATGGCTATGACAGTGGGAATAACTGAGACACGGCTGGATGATAGCTATGACAGTGGGAATAACTGAGACATGGCTGGATGATAGCTATGACAGTGGGAATAACTGAGACACGGCTGGATGATAGCTATGACAGTGGAAATAACTGAGACACGGCTGGATGATGGCTATGACAGTGGGAATAACTGAGACACGGCTGGATGATAGCTATGACAGTGGAAATAACTGAGACACGGCTGGATGATGGCTATGACAGTGGGAATAACTGAGACACGGCTGGATGATAGCTATGACAGTGGGAATAACTGAGACATGGCTGGATGATAGCTATGACAGTGGGAATAACTGAGACACGGCTGGATGATAGCTATGACTGGGCAGTTAATGTACGGGGTTACAGTCTGTTTAGAAAGGATCGTCAAAACCGGAGAGGGGGGGGGGTCTGCCTTTATGTAAAGTCCTGTCTAAAGCCCACAGTCCGAGAAGATATAAGTGAGGGACATGGACATGTGGAGTCTCTGTGGGTAGAGATACATGGAGCTAAAAACAATAATAAATTACTAATAAGAGTTTACTATAAACCACCTAATATACCGGAGTCCACAGAAAATCTACTACTAAACGAGATAGACGAGGCGGCAATTCATAATGAGGTGGTTATTATGGGGGAACTCCGCAGATATAGACTGGGAAACTGAGACCTGTACATCTCATAAAGGAAACGGGTTCTTGGCAATAACGAAAGACAATTACCTCTCCCAACTGGTTCCGGACCCGACTAGAGGGACGGCCATACTGGACTTAGTATTAACCAATAGGCCTGACAGAACAACAGATGTGCAGGTCGGGGGACACCTGGAAAAAGTGACTAGAAAGTAATAACCTTCCAATTATCATTCAAAAGAGCGTTTCTACAGAGAGGAACAAAAATACCAAACTTCGAAAAAGCTAAATTTAGCCAACTAAGAGAGGCCATAGGCCGAACTAACTGGAACAAAGTGCTCAAAAATAAAAATACAGCCACAAAATGGGATATTTTTAAAAGCATCCTAAAATCTAATTGTGAGAGGTACATACCGTATGGGAATAAAAGGTTAAGGAACAAGAAAAAAACTATGTGGATAAATAGAAATGTAAAGAAGGCAATAAATGAAAAAGAAAGCATTTAAATCACTAAAACAGGAGGGTAGCGAGGAAGCACTGAAAAACTATAAGGAAAAAAATTGAATATGTAAAAAACTAATAAAAGCGGCCAAACTAGAGACCGAGAGATTTATTGCCAAAGAGAGCAAAACTAACCCAAAAGTGTTCTTCAATTATATAAATGGTAAAAAAGTATAAATCTGAAGGTGTCGGCCCTCTACAGAGCAATGAGGGGGGAGTTGCAGAGAGCGACGAGGAGAAAGCAAAGCTATTAAATATTTTCATTTCCACTGTATTCCCTGAAGAAAATAAACTGTCAGATGACATGCTGAATGTTTAAGTAAATTCCCCATTAAAAGTGCCCTGTCTGATCCAGGAAGAAGTACAGCGGCGTCTTCAAAAGATTAAAATAGACAAATCGCCAGGACCAGATGGCATACACCCCCGTATCCTAAGAGAATTAAGTAATATCATAGCCAGACCCTTTTTCTGATATTTAAGGATTCTATACTGACAGGGAGTGTTCCACAGGATTGGCGCATAGCAAATGTGGTGCCAATATTCAAAAAGGGTCCAAAAACAGAACCCGGAAACCAGGGGCGTACATAGAAATCACTGGGCCCCATAGCAAGAATCGAAATTGGGCCCAATTCCCCGTTTATAGCCCCTCCCACTACCCATTCCAGGCCTCTCTCTTTGTTCCATGAACTATTCTTGCTGCTGCGTTTTATAATTTATGCCTTCAGGGCCGGATTGGGATTACAAAACAGCCCTGGCACACAAAATAGGTATAACAGATGCAGTGTGTACAGATATATAGTATATACAGCAGTGTACTGATATGTGAGGTACGAGGTATAATAGATGCAGTGTACACAGGTATATAGTATATACAGCAGTGTACTGATATGTGAGGTACGAGGTATAATAGATGCAGTTTGTACAGATATATAGTATATACAGCAGTGGACTGATATATGAGGTACGAACTGTAATTTATACCTTATACCTCATGTCAATACACTGCTGTATTTATTCTATACCTCTACACACTGCATCTATTATACCTCGTACCTCACATATCAGTACACTGCTGTATATACTATATACCTGTGCACACTGCATCTATTATACCTCGTACCTCACATATCAGTACACTGCTGTATTTATTCTATACCTGTACACACTGCATCTATTATACCTCGTACCTCACATATCAGTACACTGCTGTATATACTATATACCTGTGTACACTGCATCTATTATACCTCGTACCTCACATATCAGTACTCTGCTGTACATACTATATACCTGTACACACTGCATCTATTATACCTCGTACCTCACACATCAGTACACTGCTGTATATACTATATACCTGTACACACTGCATCTATTATACCTCGTACCTCACATATCAGTACTCTGCTGTATATACTATATACCTGTACACACTGCATCTATTATACCTCGTACCTCACATATCAGTACACTGCTGTATATACTATATACCTGTACACACTGCATCTATTATACCTCGTACCTCACATATCAGTACTCTGCTGTATATACTATATACCTGTACACACTGCATCTATTATACCTCCTACCTCACATATCAGTACACTGCTGTATATACTATATACCTGTGCACACTGCATCTATTATACCTCCTACCTCACATATCAGTACTCTGCTGTATATACTATATATCTGTACATATTGCATCTATAATACTGTGTAATATATGCAGTATATATATATATATACACACACACACACAGAGCAGTGTATTGATGTGAGACATACAAGGTATAATACTATAGATACATTGTTTACAGAAATATGTGGTCAGTTACACATTATGGTCACTGTGTGTGTGAGGCACATGAGGTAGTGGTCACTGTATCTGTCTGAAGTATTATACATGAGTGAGCAATGAGTAAAAACAGGGCATGGAGGGGGGGGGGGGGGTCAAATGATGAGAAGTGGAGGGCCTCTCTTACCATTCCATTCCAGTCTGTATGGATCAATGCAGAGCTGATTGTGAACTTCTAATACTTGCTGTTAGGGGTTGAAGGACCTGTGATGATGTCATCATAGGTCGTGGCAGATGTACCTTTCAAAACTAGGAACTACACCATTTTTGGTGCAGTTTCTTTGCTACATCCTGCAGGACCTGAGACGTTGAAGATGATGTCATCACAGGTCCTGGCAGATGCACTGTTCTAACCTGAGAACTACACTTTACACTGTGCAGTTCCCTTACAGGACCTGTGATGACGTCATCAAAGGTCCATTAGCTTCAGAAAGATAGACAGAAGTAATTAGGTGGCGGGGCCTCTCCTCCCCTGCGGGCCCCTCTTCCTCACGGGCCCCATAGCAGCTGCGTGGTCTGCCTATGTGGTAGGTACGCCACTGCTGGAAACTATAGGCCGGTAAGTTTAACCTCTGTCGTGGGTAAACTGAAGGTTTTCTGAGAGATGCTATCTTGGAGGATCTCAATGAAAACAAGCAAATAACGCCATATCAGCATGGCTTCATGAGGGATCGGTCATGTCAGACTAATTTAATCAGTTTCTATGAGGAGGTAAGTTCTAGACTTGACCGCGGCGAATCAATGGATGTCGTGTATCTGGACTTCTCCAAAGCATCTGACACTGTACCACATAAAAGGTTAGTATATAAGATGAGAATGGTTGGACTGGGAGAAAACGTCTGTAAGTGGGTAAGTAACTGGCTTAAAGAGTCTCCTTAGCAAAGCCCTAACAGCATTGCTCAGGAGTCTGTCTGCCGTCTTCAGCATTTTCCTGAGCTCTTGTACCAGATCTCTCCAGGACTTTGTTTAGGAAATCCCATCGAACGCTATCAAACGCCCGGGATGCATCCGGAGCTGCCATTTCTCTATCTTTTACATTTACTGTTGCCTATGTATATTGTGTTCCGTTTTGGCATAAATCCTGCCTGATCTCAATGGACAGTTTCCTGAATGCATTGCGATAATATTTTTACTGCCCTCCTAGGTTACTTTCACACTCGAGTTTTGGCTTTCCGTTTGTGAGATCCGTTCAGGGCTCTCACCGGCGGTCCAAAACGGATCAGTTTTTCCCTAATGAATTCTGAAAAAGGATCCGCTCAGAATGCCTCAGTTTAGTCTCCATTCCACTTTGCTTGCAGCGTTTTGGTGTCGGTCTGACGAAACTGAAAAGGATCCGTCCTCTCACACAATGTAAGTCAATAGGGACGGATCCGTTTTCACTGACACAATCTGGCACAATAGAAAACGGATCCGTCCTCCATTGACTTTCAATGGTGTTCAAGACGTATACGTCTTGGCTATGTTACAGATAATACAAAGGGATCCGTTCTGAACGGACGCAGACGGTTGTATTATATGAACGGATCCGTCTGTGCAGATCCATGACGGATCCGTACCAAACGAGAGTGTGAAAGTAGCCTAAGAAAGACAAAATAAGTACCTATAAAAAAACTACCAGACCGCATGAAGTTAATAATACAGTCGTGGCCAAAAGTTTTGAGAATTACATAAATATTGGAAATTGGAAAAGTTGCTGCTTAAGTTTTTCTAATAGCAATTTGCAGATACTCCAGAATGTTATGAAGGGGGATCAGATGAATTGCATAGTCCTTCTTTGCCATGAAAATTAACTTAATCCCCAAAAAACCTTTCCACTGCATTTCATTGCTGTCATTAAAGGACCTGCTGAGATCATTTCAGTAATCGTCTTGTTAACTCAGGTGAGAATGTTGACGAGCACAAGGCTGGAGGTCATTATGTTGGGCTGATTGGGTTAATGGCAGACTTGACCTGTTAAAAGGAGGGTGATGCTTGAAATCATTGTTCTTCCATTGTTTAAAGTCTACAGTCGTGGCCAAAAGTTTTGAGAATGACACAAATATTAGTTTTCACAAAGTTTGCTGCTAAACTGCTTTCAGATCTTTGTTTCAGTTGTTTCTGTGATGTAGTGAAATATAATTACACGCACTTCATACGTTTCAAAGGCTTTTAGCGACAATTACATGACATTTATGCAGAGTCAGTATTTGC
Organism: Bufo gargarizans; assembly: GCF_014858855.1. Lineage (NCBI taxonomy): Eukaryota > Metazoa > Chordata > Amphibia > Anura > Bufonidae > Bufo > Bufo gargarizans. Next base: position 166,968,664 of record NC_058086.1, read on the forward strand.
AGTGTTGGCCCTTCTTTTTCAGGACCTCTGCAATCCGACTGCGCATGCTCTCAATCAGCTTCTGGGCCAACTCCTGACTGATAGCAACCCATTCTTTCCTAATCACTTCTTGGAGTTTGTCAGAATTAGTGGGATTTTGTTTGTCCACCCGCCTCTTGAGGATTGACCACAAGTTCTCAATGGGATTAAGATCTGGGGAGTTTCCAGGCCATGGACCCAAAATGTCAACATTTTGGTCCCCGAGACACTTAGGTATCACTTTTGCCTTATGGCGCGGTGCTCCATCCTGCTGGAAAATGCATTGTTCTTCACCAAACTGTTGTTGGATTGTTGGAAGAAGTTGCTGTTGGAGGGTGTTTTGGTGCCATTCTTTATTCATGGCTGTGTTTTTGGGCAAAATTGTGAGTGAGCCCACTCCCTTGGATGAGAAGCAACCCCACACATGAATGGTCTCAGGATGCTTTACTGTTGGCATGACACAGGACTGATGGTAGCACTCACCCTTTCTTCTCCGGACAAGTCTTTTTCCTGATGCCCCAAACAATCGGAAAGAGGCTTCATCGGAGAATATGACTTTGCCCCAGTCCTCAGCAGTCCATTCACCATATTTTCTGCAGAAGATCAATCTGTCCTGATGTTTTTTTTGGAGAGAAGTGGCTTTTTTGCTGCCCTTCTCTGAACGATCTCGACCAGGAGTCCGTCAGGTCCCGGGGCTTTATTGTTTGCTGCATTCTTTACCTCCTCTTGAAGTTCCTATAGGAGAATCTAAAACTAACATTATCAGGGGAAAGAACGGGAAGATTGTTATTCAAGTATGAATCCAGTTTATCTATAATATAGCTCTTTATAATATCTATACAATATGTCCCCAGTCTCCGCTGATTCCTGTGTCTTAGCACCGTTCTCCACAATCAGGCTTGCAAGATTTTTGGGGTGGTTTATTTATTTTATTAAGTTGTCTTGCTAGACATTGACCCCCCTTCAATCTAATGATATCTTCTTCTCCTTAGCTTCCTCCACCAGTATCTTGCTACAGTGCCTTGCAAAAGTATTCACCCCCCGTGTTTTGTTACATTACAGCCTTAAGTTCAATGTTTTGTTAATCTGAATTTTATGTGATGGATCAGAACACAATAGTCTAAGTTGTTGAAGTGAAATGATAATATATAAATAAAACTATTGTTTAGAAATAGAAAACAGAAAATTGTCCTGTGCGTATGTATTCACCCCCTTTGTTAGGAAGCCCATAAAAAGCTCTGGTGCAACCAATTACCTTCAGAAGTCACATAATTAGTGACATAATGTCACCTGTGTGCAATCTCAGTGTCACATGATCTGTCATTACATATACACACCAGAGGCTGCAACACCTAAGCAAGAGGCATCACTAACCAAACACTGCCATGAAGACCAGGGAACTCTCCAAACAAGTAAGGGACAATGTTGTTGAGAAGTACAAGTCAGGGTTAGTGTCACGGACGGTGTACAGGAAACAAGGCAAAGCAACATGCATAAATGACTCGCTGGATCCAACAGCTAAGGAACCAAAGGGAGACCCCTGCAGAAGACCTGGCACTTTCCCTGGCTTCTCAGCCTATGCAAAGATCCGAATGGTGGAGGTTTGCATATCCACGTACCTTGACTATATAACCCCTGAGCACCCTACAATAGTGAGGGGACACGACCACCGGCCCCCTACACAAGACACGGAGGGAGTCAGGGTCACCTGGGATCCAGCAAACAGAAAATAACAGATAAATGTTCAACACTTAACTTTGTAGCAGACAGGAGAACAAGATCAGCATGCACACACACTCCAGGAAGAAGTATAAGCCGCCCAGAAAAGCATTCTGGGGAGGAATTTAAAGGGAAGCAATTAGTCCAACACATGACAGCTGAGAGAGGCTAATGAGATGAGGAACTGAATACCACAACAAAGAAACTCAAGGAGGAGGTTCTGAAAGGCCTCTGTCAGAGCTTCTCAGCTGTCTGGTTGTGACAGTACCCCTCCCTCTACGAGTGGACTCCGGACACTCAGAACCCACCTTCTCAGGATGGGACCTATGGAAAGCCCTGATGAGACGAGAGGCCTTAATGTCCGTCACTGGGACCCACATCCTCTCCTCAGGACCATACTCCTCCCAATGAACAAGGTACTGAAGAGAACCGCCGACAAGACGAGAATCCACAATCCTAGAGACCTGAAATTCAAGATTCCCATCAACCATAATCGGAGGAGGCGGCAAAGGCGAGGGTACAATGGGTTGAACATAAGGTTTCAATAAGGACTTATGAAAAACATTATGGATCTTCCAAGTCTGAGGAAGATCAAGACGGTATGCAACAGGATTGATGACAGACAGGATTTTGTAAGGCCCAATAAACCTAGGACCCAACTTCCAGGAGGGAACCTTCAATTTGATATTCTTGGTAGACAACCACACCAGATCACCAACATTCAGGTCCGGACCAAGCACACGTCTCTTATCAGCCACACGCTTATATCTCTCACTCATGCTCTTTAGATTATCCTGAATCTTTTGCCAAATAGATGACAAAGACGAGGAGAATCTGTCCTCATCAGGTAAACCAGAAGACCCCTCTCCCGAGAAAGTCCCAAACTGCGGATGAAACCCATATGCACCAAAAAATGGTGACTTATCAGAGGACTCCTGACGACGGTTATTTAAAGCAAACTCAGCAAGGGACAAAAAAGAACACCAATCCTCTTGATTCTCCGCCACAAAACAGCGCAGATATGTCTCCAGATTCTGATTGACGCGCTCTGTCTGGCCATTCGACTGCGGGTGGAAAGCAGAAGAGAATGACAACCGAACCCCCAAGCGAGAACAGAAAGCCTTCCAGAATCTGGAAACAAACTGCGTGCCCCTATCAGAGACTATGTCTGAAGTAATACCGTGCAATTTGACAATGTGATCAATAAATGCCTGTGCCAGCGTCTTAGCATTGGGCAAACCAGGAAAAGGGATGAAATGCACCATTTTGCTAAAACGGTCCACCACCACCAGAATCACAGTCTTCCCCGAGGAACGAGGCAGGTCCGTTATGAAGTCCATGGACAGATGTGTCCAAGGACGGGAAGGAATGGGTAAGGGAAGGAGAGGACCTGATGGCCGTGAATGAGGGACTTTGGCACGAGCGCAAGTCTCGCAGGCTGCCACAAAACCCTCAACCGACTTACGAAGCGCAGGCCACCAGAATCTCCGAGCGATGAGATCCAGTGTGGCTCTTACCCCCGGGTGCCCAGCAAGGACCGTATCGTGGTGTTCTTTAAAAATCTTGTGTCTTAAAGCGAGAGGCACAAACAACCTCCCAGGAGGACAAAGATCAGGAGCCTCTGACTGGGCTGCCTGCACCTCTGCCTCCAATTCAGGAAAAAGAGCAGAGACCACCACACCTTCAGCCAAAATGGGACCCGGGTCTTCAAAATTCCCGCTTCCCGGAAAACAACGTGACAGGGTATCTGCCTTCACATTCTTAACTCCAGGGCGGAACGTGACAACAAAATTAAACCTAGAAAAGAACAAAGACCATCTGGCCTGTCTCGGGTTCAGACGCTTGGCTGACTCCAAGTAGGCCAGATTTTTATGGTCAGTAAACACGGTAATAGGGTGTCTGGCTCCCTCTAGCCAATGGTGCCATTCCTCAAAAGCCAACTTGATGGCCAACAATTCCCTATCTCCCACATCGTAATTTCTCTCTGCGGAGGAGAGTTTTCTTGAGAAAAAGGCACCCGGTCGCCAATTGGCAGGAAGGGAACCCTGAGACAAGACCGCCCCCACACCCACCTCAGAAGCATCAACCTCAACTATGAAGGGTAACGAAACATCAGGTTGCACCAAGATGGGAGCGGAAGCAAAACTCTCCTTGATATCAGAAAAAGCCTTACGCGCCTCTACTGACCAAGAAGAAAAATCTACCCCCTTTCTGGTCATATCAGTGAGTGGTTTAACAATAGAAGAATAATTCAAAATGAACTTCCTGTAATAATTGGCAAAGCCCAAAAAACGCATCAGCGCCTTCTGATTCTCAGGAAGCTCCCACTCAAGCACAGCGCGGACCTTCTCGGGGTCCATGCGAAAACCAGAAGCGGAGAGAAGAAACCCCAGAAATTGAATTTCTGGAACCGCAAACACACATTTTTCCAGTTTCGCATATAATTTATTCTCCCGCAGGATGAGCAAGACCTGACGTAAATGTTCCTTATGAGTTTTGAAATCGGGAGAAAAAATCAAAATGTCATCCAAATACACCAATACAAATTTTCCCATCAAATGATAAAAAATGCTGTTCACGAAATGTTGAAAAACGGCTGGGGCATTCATCAAACCAAAAGGCATAACCAAATTTTCAAAATGGTCCTCAGGGGTATTGAAGGCCGTCTTCCATTCGTCCCCTTCTCTGACCCTGACCAGGTTGTATGCCCCTCTTAGATCTAATTTGGAAAAGACTTTAGCCCCAACAACCTGGTTAAACAGGTCCGGGATAAGAGGAAGCGGATAAGAGTCACGAATTGTGATATTGTTCAGCTCCCTGAAATCCAGACAAGGTCTTAAAGAACCATCTTTTTTCTTAACAAAGAAAAAACCAGCGGCAACAGGTGACTTCGAGGGTCGTATGTGTCCTTTTCTCAGACTCTCAAAGATATAAGCACGCATAGCGATCCTCTCAGGTTGGGAAAGATTGTATAAACGAGATTTAGGCAGCTTGGCGCCTGGGATGAGATTAATAGGGCAATCGTACTCCCTGTGCGGGGGCAAATCCTGAACTCCACTCTCAGAGAAGACATCCGAAAATTCAGAGAGAAAAGATGGTACAGTCTTAGTAGCAACCTCAGAAACAGATGTCGTGAGGCAATTCTCTCTGCAAAAGTCACTCCAACCATTTGCCTCGCTTGCCAATCAATGGTGGGGTTATGTTTAGTGAGCCAGGGTAGCCCCAACACTAGAGGGGTAGGCAAACCGCTAAGGACGAAACATGACACATCCTCAACATGAGCATCACTCACAATTAAACGGATATTGTGAACTATGCCCTTTAATGATTTCTGAGAAAGTGGAGCGGAATCAATCGCAAAAACCGGAATATCCTTTCCCAAAGTGCACACCTGGAAACCATGAGTTATTGCGAATTGACTATCAATGAGATTGACCGCTGCTCCACTATCCACAAAAATCTCACAAAAAATGCTCTTGCTCTCTAGCGCCACCCTAGCAGGCAGGACAAAACGGGAACTACAAGCAAACGGAAAATCTTCAATCTCCGCCTCAATCCTGCCAATAGCAACAGACGGAACATTTTTAAAAGATTTTTTCCTCTTTGTTTCTTTATTATTCCCAGAGAACTGCCTGAATCTCCTAGAGGGACAAATATTTGCCAAATGATTAATACCTCCACAACAAAAACAAACCCTCCCATGCGGGCTGAATCTTCTATTGTCAGAAGCAATCAACCCCAGCTGCATGGGCTCCTGCTCAGAAGGGGCTGACAGCGACTGAGACCCCTGCGCACAGAATGGGACCGCTGCACTGTCCTGGGACTGAGTATGACAGGAAGGGGACATCTCTCCTCTCTCTCTAAGACGCCTGTCAATACGAACGGCCTGAGACATAGCAGAGTCCAAAGAAATAGGCCTTTCATGAAAGGCAAATGCATCTTTCAATCCCTCTGAAAGACCATGGCAAAATTGACTTCGGAGCACAGCATCATTCCAACCAGTATCAGCTGCCCAACTCCGAAATTCTGAGCAGTATATTTCTGCGGATTGTTTACCCTGGCATAAGAGACGTAGTCTAGACTCCGCCAGAGCAATACGATCCGGATCATCATATATCTGACCCAGGGCTAAAAAGAATTCATCCACTGAACGGAGGGGCCGTGCCCCCTCCGGCAGCGAAAAGGCCCAGGACTGAGCGTTACCCCTGAGCAGCGATATAATGATCCCTACCCTCCGTTCCTCATCACCAGAGGAATGGGGAAGAAGGCGAAAATTGAGTTTGCAAGCCTCTCTAAAACGCACAAAATTCTCACTACCCCCGGAAAACGTATCCGGGAGCGAGATCTTAGGCTCAGAACAAACTCCATGAACGCAAGCTGAACCGGTCACTTGAAGCTGAGAAAAAGTCCTGCGGAGATCAGCTACCTCCAATGAAAGACCCTGGAAGCGTTCAGCCAAAAGTGAAACCGGATCCATGCTTGAGACGGTTATGGCGGCTTATAATGTCACGGACGGTGTACAGGAAACAAGGCAAAGCAACATGTATAAACGACTCGCTGGATCCAAAAACTAAGGAACCAAGGGAGACCCCTGCAGAAGACCTGGCACTTTCCCTGGCTTCTCAGCCTATGCAAAGATCCGAATGGTGGAGGTTTGCATATCCACGTACCTTGACTATATAACCCCTGAGCACCCTACAATAGTGAGGGGACACGACCACCGGCTCCCTACACCAGACACGGAGGGAGTCAGGGTCACCTGGGATCCAGCAAACAGAAAATAACAGATAAATGTTCAACACTTAACTTTGTAGCAGACAGGAGAACAAGATCAGCATGCACACACACTCCAGGAAGAAGTATAAGCCGCCCAGAAAAGCATTCTGGGGAGGAATTTAAAGGGAAGCAATTAGTCCAACACATGACAGCTGAGAGAGGCTAACGAGATGAGGAACTGAACAGCACAACAAAGAGAACTCAAGGAGGAGGTTCTGAAAGGCCTCTGTCAGAGCTTCTCAGCTGTCTGGTTGTGACAGTTAGGTTATAAAAAAATATCCAAATCTTTGATGATCCCCAGGAGCACCATGAAATCTATCATAACCAAATGGAAAGAATATGGCACAACAGCAAACCTGCCCAGAGCCGGCCGCCCACCAAAACCCAAGCAGGGCATTAATCCGAGAGGCAGCACAGAGACCTGAGGTAACCCTGGAGGAGCTGCAGAGTTCCACAGCAGAGACTGGAGGATCTGTACAGAGGACGGCAATAACCCGTACGCTCCACAGAGTTGGGCTTTATGACAGAGCGGCCAGAAGAAAACCATTACTTTCAGCTAAAAACAATAAGGCGCGTTGTGAGTTTACGAAAAGGCCTGTGGGAGACTCCCAAAATGTATGGAGGAAGGGGCTCCGGTCTAAGGAGACTAAAATTAAACTTTTCAGCCATCAAAGAGAACGCTATGTTTGGAGAAAACCCAACACATCACATCACCCAAAGAACACCATCCCCACAGTGAGACCTGGTGGTGGCAGCATCATACTGGGGGGATGGGACTGGGAAACTGGTCAGAGCTGAGGGAAAGATGGATGGTGCTGAATACAGGGATATTCTTGAGCAGAACCTGCCCCACTCTGTGCGTGATCTGAGGCTAGGACGGAGGTTTACCTTCCAGCAGGACAATGACCCCAAACACACGGCTAAAGGAACACTTGAGAGGTTTAAGGGGAGACATGTAAATGTGTTGGAATGGCCGAGTCACAGCCCAGATCTCAGTCCAATAGAAAATCTCTGGTCAGACTTAAAGATTGCTCTTCACAAGCAGAAACATCCAACCTGAAGGAGCCGGAGCAGTTCTGCAAGGAGGAATGGGCAGAAATCCCAGTGGTCAGATGTGGCGACTGCTCATAGAGACTTATCCAAAGCCACTTGGAGCTGTGATTGCTGCAAAAGGGGCTCTACAGAGTATTGACTTTAGGGGGGTGAATAGTTATGCACATTGACTTTTTCTGTTATTTTGTCCTATTTGTTGTTTGCTTCACAATAAAAAACAAACATCTTCAAAGAGTGGGCATGTTCTGCAAATTACATGATGCAAATCCTCAAACAATCCAGGTTGTGAGGCACCAAAACACGAAAAAAGTGAAGGTGGGGGGGGGGGGGGGGTGAATACTTTTGCAAGACACTGTATATTCCCTCCGAGCTATAATCCGGTCCTGTCGGCAGCCTCAGCAGAACATTCAGCTTTCTTTCTCATTTTTTATTCTCTTTTCTTTTTCTCCCAGCTGATTCTTTTAATTGATGCTTCCTTTAAGAAAAACCTTTCCAGCCTCCCAGACTACACCCCTCAGTACCAATCCTGCATTCTCCTTAAAGAAGCTTCAATTACTCCTCACCCAATGTATCCAACCAAAATGGATTTAGTCTCCAACCCTGTCTTACCCTATATGACCCTACTCCAACTGCCAACCTCATCACTGCATGAGCAGAAAAGCCTCTCGCTCCACACCCTACAGGTGAAACTCGAAAGATTTGAATATTGTGCAAAAGTCCATTTATTTCAGTAATGCAAATTAAAAAGAATTGCATTCATGCAGCTTAAAATTAGAATTTTGTGAAAAGGTTCAATATTCTCGGCTCAAAGTGTCAGACTCTAGTCATCTAATTAATCCATACCCCCGAGCAAAGGGGACCTGAGATTGTGACTTTGGGGTTTCATAAGCTGTAGACACAATCATCCAAATTATAACAAATAAAGGCTTAAGATATCTCGCGTTGCCTGTAATGAGTCTCATATGTTAGCTTCAACTTTTTAAGTTGCATTACTGAAATAAATGAACTTTGCATGAAATTATAATTTTTCGAGTTTTACCTGTATATCTTGTGCAAACCCTGAGCATAACTATTACCCAAAATACAATCTATTCTACATACATATGCCCGAAAAACACAAGTAACGTCTCTCATTTTTATTTCTCTCGTTCCAAATTTCAACGCAACTCAGTTCTTGACAAAACCTGAGTTGCTCTATAGCATATGCAGTAGTAGGTCACTTGCTAATTATTGCTACAGCTCTGTAATGTCTGTCACTTGCTAATTATATTAGAAGCATTATAGCAGGCATCCTCAAACTGCGGCCCTCCAGCTGTTGCAAAACTACAACTCTCAGCATGCCCGAACAGCCTACAGGTATCAGCCTACAGCAGGGCATTGTGGGAGTTGTAGTTTTACAACAGCTTGGAGGGCTGCAGTTTGAGGATGCCTACATTATAGTTATGGCACTTGCTAATTATTGCTACAACTCTGTAATATCTGGCACTTGCTAACTCTCTTCAGAGCACTAAACTATATGGTATGTAACTTGCCAATTATTTATCTAGCTCTGTAATGCCTGTCACTTGCTAATTATCTTGAGAGCACTATAGTATATAGTATGTCACTTGCCAATTATTTATCTAGCTCTGTAATGCCTGTCACTTGCTAATTATCTTGAGAGCACTATAGTATATAGTATGTCACTTGCTAATTATATCTATAGCTCTGAAATATCAGGCACTTGGTAATTATTATCAGAGTACTATTATTTATGGTATGTTACTTGCTTATTATTTTTACAGCTCTGTAATATCTGGCACTTGCTAACTATCTTCAGAGCACTAAACTATATAGTATGTAACTTGCTAATTATTTCTCTAGCTCTGTAATGCCTGTCACCTGCTAATTATCTTGAGAGCACTATAGTATATAGTCTGTCACTTGCTAATTATTGCTATAGCACTATAGTATATAGTCTGTCACTTGCTAATTATTGCTATAGCACTATAGTATATAGTATGTCACTTGCTAATTATTGCTATAGCTCTGAAGTATCAGGCACTTGCTAATTATCATCAGAATACTATAATCTATGGTATGTTACTTGCTTATTATTTTTACAGCTCTGTAATATCTGGCACTTGCTAACTATGTTTGGAGCACCAAGCTCTCTAACTTGACCCATGTTATATATCTATGTGTTACATGATTTAGAACATAGAAAAGCTCAGAGATCAATCTCTTTAATCTGAGACAATGTAACAATTCGTTATCTTTTCTTCTTTACATTTTCAGCGTGAGATTTGTTGCTCGGTCACAACCAGTGCTAAATATTTTCCCTGCACCTGACACCGGGACAATTCTGTTTTTTTTTCCATCTGTTTGGGATCAGACTGTGAGGACACCAGGTCCCAGGGCACTTCTAGGAATTGGATGGCATCAGTGTGCCGAGGGAAGGAGGAGGGGGAAGGAGTCACCTGAAAAATACGCAACAAAAACAAAGAAAATGCTCTCTCATGGTTGCATTTGGCTGGTGCACGGCTACTTTAACCCATTCAATGCCAAGACGCTTTAAGAAAGTAGGCATTATGGGGCACTATGGCCACGCTGAGGGGCACATCAGCCATGGGGTGGGCACCTCTGTCGCCTGATGTAAGAGCTCACCCCCTCTGTAGCACAATGAGTATCGCTCTATATCGGGGTCTGGGGGGGACTGTACGGTACCTTGGGCGCCAGGACCTTTTGGGAGAAGCTGACCAGCACTCCACATGGTGATCACAGCTCCCTAAGGCTGGGTTCAGACCTGAGCGTTTTACAGCGCGTTCCTACGCGCTGTAAAACGCTCAACAAGGAGAAACCAATGATTCCCTATGGGAATGGTTCACACCTGGGCGTTTTGCAGCGCGTACGATCGCGCTGTAAAACGCCCGACGCTCAAAAAAGTACATGAGCGACTTTGGGGCGTCTTGTCGCGCGTTCCCGTACATAGACTTCCGGGAACGCGCGACAATGGGCGTTCGCATACTACTGGAGCCGCGTATGTGAGACGCCGGAGAATCGCGCATACACAGCGCTCAGGTCAGGACGCTCATGTCTGAACCCAGCCTAAGGCCTCATGCACACGACCGTTGTGTGCATCCGTGGCCGTTGTGCCGTTTTCCGTTTTTTTTCACGGACCCATTGACTTTCAATGGGTCAGTGGAAAAATCGGAAAATGCACCGTTTGGCAGCCGCATCCGTGATCCGTGTTTCCTGGCCGTGAAAAAAATATGACCTGTCCTATTTTTTTCACGGCCAACAGTTCACGGACCTATTGAAGTCAATGGGTCCGTGAAAAAACACTGATGCACACAAGATTGGCATCCGTGTCCGTGATCCGTGTCCGTGATCCGTGTCCGTTTTTTCCTATCATTTCAATGGCAAACTTGACTTAGATTTTTTTACATTCATTCATTTTACATGTCCGTGGATCCTCCAAAAAACAAGGAAGACCCACGGACGAAAAAACGGTCACGGATCACGGACCTACGGACCCCGTTTTTGCGGACCTTAAAAAAAAACTGTCGTGTGCATGAGGCCTTAGGCAGAGTCACCCAGCTTTCCCAGACTCAGATTTGCCATTCAGGACTCTGTAAAAGCTGTGTGGGGGTGGCAGTCATGTTTTCTGGAAGACAAACTTCCAACTAAAAGCATGTTGACCGAATGGGACATTACTGGGAATTTTTGGATTTAAAGGGGAAATGATGTTCCGGTGAGTTTTCTATGTGATTAGATTATCCTTTATAATCAGTTTCACCATCTGACTGCAGCTCTGATCCAAGTCTCCGCTGGGTCCTGGCCGGGACTGCAGCTATGTCCATGGTTACCGCTGTGCAGAGCCGGCCGCTCTGTGTCCCATGACCAGGCAAGCGGCCAGCTCCCAGCAGGATCAGTGACCACAGCTGTGCCCAGCGCAGTTCTGTCACATCACCACAGGGGGCAGTCTATTAATGGACCACAGGTGCCTGTGACCCTTCTAAACTTAACTCCTGAAGTCCTGGCCTGGAAGACACAGAGTAGTCATTGCTTACTCCTCAAAAATGGCTCCTTAAAATCTCTAAGTCATCTTCTTCTGCTGTTTTCTCTCTGTTTTTGGAAAAGCTGGGTGACACCCAATATGGCTGCCACCACACCTCCCCCATAATTGTCCCTCAACTGTTCCAGAACCCTAGGGTGGGATGTATGACCGCATTACCTGTCAAGATCTAAGATTTAATCTGCTCCGCGGAAAGCTGGGTGACAAGTTATATAAGTGTTATTCCATAAAGGCTGTGACCCAGCTTTTCTAAAGTGCTGAATGGTGCACCTGGCCTGCAGCAATATGGGAAGCACATAATGCAAGCGTTAATACACTGTATACTGGTGAGACTGGTAGTGACACAGCATACTGGGACTTGTAGTGACTGGCGCAGCATTCTGGGACTTGTAGTGACTGGCGCAGCATTCTGGGACTTGTAGTGACTGGCACAGCATTCTGGGACTTGTAGTGACCGGCACAGCATTCTGGGACTTGTAGTGACTAGCACAGCATTCTGGGACTTGTAGTGACTAGTGCAGCATTCTGGGACTTGTAGTGACTGGCGCAGCATTCTGGGACTTGTAGTGACTGGCGCAGCATTCTGGGACTTGTAGTGACTAGCACAGCATTCTGGGACTTGTAGTGACTAGTACAGCATTCTGGGACTTGTAGTGGCGCAGCATTCTGGGACTTGTAGTGACTGGCGCAGCATTCTGGGACTTGTAGTGACTAGCACAGCATTCTGAGACTTGTAGTGACTGGCGCAGCATTCTGGGACTTTTAGTGACTGGCACAGCATTCTGGGACTTGCAGTGACTGGCGCAGCATTCTGGGACTTTTAGTGACCGGTGCAGCATTCTGGGACTTGTAGTGACTGGTGCAGCATTCTGGGACTTGTAGTGACTGGCGCAGCATTCTGGGACTTGTAGTGACTGGCGCAGCATTCTGGGACTGTTAGTGACTGGTGCAGCATTCTGGGACTTGTAGTGACTGGTGCAGCATTCTGGGACTTGTAGTGACTGGCACAGCATTCTGGGACTTGTAGTGACCGGTGCAGCATTCTGGGACTTGTAGTGACTGGTGCAGCATTCTGGGACTTGTAGTGACAGGCACAGCATTCTGGGACTTGTAGTGACTGGCACAGCATTCTGGGACTTGTAGTGACCGGTGCAGCATTCTGGGACTTGTAGTGACTGGTGCAGCATTCTGGGACTTGTAGTGACAGGCACAGCATTCTGGGACTTGTAGTGACTGGCACAGCATTCTGGGACTTGTAGTGACCGGCACAGCATTCTGGGACTTGTAGTGACTGGTGCAGCATTCTGGGACTTGTACTGACCGGCACAGCATTCTGGGACTTGTAGTGACCGGCACAGCCATTCTGGGACTTGTAGTGGTTGGCGAAGCATTCTGGGACTTGTAGTGACTGGCACAGCCACTCTGGGACTTGTAGTGACCGGCGCAGCATTCTGGGACTTGCAGTGACTGGTGCAGCATTCTGGGACTTGCAGTGACTAGTGCAGCATTCTGGGACTTGTAGTGACTGGTGCAGCATTCTGGGACTTGTAGTGACAGTCACAGCCACTCTGGGACTTGCAGTGACTGGCGCAGCATTCTGGGACTTGCAGTGACTGGTGCAGCATTCTGGGACTTGCAGTGACTAGTGCAGCATTCTGGGACTTTCAGTGACTGGTGCAGCATTCTGGGACTTGTAGTGACCGCCACAGGGGGACTTGTAGGGATTGGCATGTAGTACTCTGTACTAGTGACTGAAATAGCATGCTGGGTAGTTACTGGCACCTAACCCTGCTGGGAGTTGTAGTGCTTAAAAAGGCCTCAGTGTGCAGAAAGATACACAGGTTTCAGCACAGTATCTGGCATTTATGTTTCATGAACCCCTTCGCCTGCAGTGAATTGAACCAGACTCTTCTGGGTCCTTGAACCACGTCTTGAGAAACCTCATGTCTATTTCCAGGATTGTATCAGAAGTCGCACAACGGTCTCCTGTCAGACGCTCTGCTGCTGGAGGAAAGAATCACGATAAAAATAAATGTCGCCAGCCGTGTCTCGTGCCACTTCACATTCTAAGGTGCGACTGAGACCCTGAGATGCCTTAAAAAAGAAGTTCCCCCTAAAATCCCTTGTAAATATCATTTATTTCTCCTCTTCTGACACATTCAGACGTTTGTTGGATATATCTACTCCTGGGAAAGGTGGGTGAAAATAACCAACATGGCTGCCATACGTGTTTACAAAGAACTTGATACACAGCTTTCCAATACTCCTGAACGGCCGCTATGCAGAGATACCTCGTGGCCATGAACTATTAGGCTCACTTGCTATTCAGAAGGCTTGGAAAGCTGGGTGACGGCCATATTGGTTGGTGTTCAGACTGACGTGTATATGTCATTTCTGCAATTGTCTTCCCTGGTTCCTTGGCGATGGGCGACCGCATTGCTTTCAGACTTGTAACGCTCGGCTCGCAGTGACTGGTCATGTGAATGTCTTTGAAATTGATCCGCTTTTCCAAGCCAAACAAGGCTGCAGTGGGATGCGGTGTCCCTGGACGATCTGCAGCTAAGAAAAAACACAGAGAAACATTACACTGCAAGGAACCCCGACTCTAAACCAACTGGCATTACAGATCTAATACTTCTCACAGCTGAGGGTTTGCTACAATTGTATTCAGCCTCAGACAATCCTCTGTGAGCGAAACACTTCCGCAGCACTAATCGTTCTCTTGTCCTGATACTTTGATACAATGTATCAGTGCAGATAACACGAATCAGTCCGTGCACAGGCTGCGATTGTCTACACTGGATACAATTGTAACAAAGCTGCATTTCCTCTCGATGTCAGTGTAAATGGTCCGTTAAAGGGGCGCTCTAATTTTTTCACCAAGCACTTTCAATGATTGTCTCATGAAGACAGCCCCTGTCTAAATGGTCTTTTAGGGTATATGGACATCATAGCATATGTCCTCTGCTCAGGACCCCCTTCTGTGAACCAGAACAGGGATTGGCACATATTACATCTAGAGATGAGCGAACTTCTGTTTTAAGTTCGGCGTCTAAAGTTCGGCTTCCGGTTAGCGGAGAATCCCGATATGGTTCCGGATATGGATTCCGACTTCCGTTGTGGTCCGTGGTAGCGGAATCAATAATCGGCCATTATTGATTCCGCTACCACGGACCACAACGGAAGTCGGAATCCATATCCGGATCCATATCGGGATTCTCCGCTAACCGGAAGCCGAACTTTAGACGCCGAACTTAAAACAGAAGTTCGCTCATCACTAATTACATCCCTTTGCTCTAGCAGATTCGGGGGGGGCCCTGTATTATATGGATGGCTATTCATCTGATGGATACCAAGTTATACAATATTTCCATTGCGGCGGGGAAATGCCTGACTGCAGGGGTGGATTAGGAACTTAAAGTAGCCCTGGAAAAAATTAAAAGTGGTCTCATTTTGTAGTGGGGCTCAAATTGATGGAAGGCAGGGTCAAAACAAATAGACAGGGCCAGCAATACCATATTTGGGTACATTGTACCGCCCCAGCAGAGCCAAATACCACAGTTAGGCCTCTTTCACACAGGGCGTCATCATTTTTGCCCGGATAAGATGCGGGTGCGTTGCGGGAAAATGCGTAAGTGCAAAACATTGTAATGCGTTTTGCACGCGGGTGAGAAAAATCGGCATGTTTGGTACCCAAACCCGAACTTCTTCACAGAAGTTCGGGTTTGGGTTAGGTGCTGGGTAGATTGAATTATTTTCCCTTATAACATGGTTATAAGGGAAAATAATAGCATTCTTTATACAGACTGCATAGTACAATAGCGCTGAAGGGGTTAAAAAATACAATTTTAACTCACCTTTATCCACTTGCTCGCACAGCCCGGCTTCTCTTCTGTCTTCTTTCTTCAGGACCTGGGTAAAGGACCTGTGGTGACGTCACTGCGCTCATCACATGGTCCATCACGTGATCTTTTACCATGGTGATGGATCATGTGACGGACCATGTGATGAGCGCAGTGACGTCATCACAGGCCCTTTACCCAGGTCCTGAAGAAAGAAGACAGAAGAGAAGCCGGGCTGCGCGAGCAGTTCGGTTCCAAGGTACAACTTGGAACCAAACCCGTGTTCGGAAAATGCTTTTTTTTTACAGTAGAAATTAATTTATGAAGTTATTATGCAAAGTCTTGCAAAGTAATAACTTCGGCTCATCGGAGCCAATACATTCTAATACTGTACGGAGCACTCGCTCCGTACAGTATTGAAACAAAGTTTTTTGCCAATCGACTTCGGATGTTTCATCCAGAGTTGATTCACTCATCCCTAGTCATCAGTATAAAAGTTCAGAAAAACCCCTTTAACAGTTTTTCTCATAAATAGAGTGAGCTCAATACTGGTGAACCTACTGCAGAAACAGAAGATATGACTGGTATTGGGCACATAGTGGGAGATGGCACAGCAGTGAACTGATCCTCCTGCTTGTCATATCAACTTCCTGAAGCTGTCACCTCACTACCTATAGAGTTACATAGCTTCCACTGGGGATAGATCTGTCTGCAGTTAGCTCCCCCTAGTGGTGACTGGAGACAGTAAGAAACATATCATTTATAAAGTCAGAAAAATCCCCATAGAAATATAACATGTAAATAAGCAGCACAAAAACAAAAAATGGATTAGTGGACATAAACTTGAATAAAGGTAGAGTATGATTGAGTATAACTTTGTTGCTATATTTTTCTGCTTATTTTATGGGTAAATGTTCTTTAAAGATTACAGTGAACGGGGTAGGTCTAAAACTCTGCGTCTATCCTGGGACAAAATAAGTTTAGTGTATGAAACCGTTCCCAGAAAACTTGCCATCGTTACGTGCAACTTCACTTGCACAGTAAATTCTCAGATCTCCATAGAACATCATGTCCTGTGAGAAGGAATCTCAATACTCAAAGTGTACCTTGTCACAGGGTCCCTTTTGCCAAGCCAGAGAAGGTAATAGAACCAGCCAGAGAGTCATTCACTGCATGAATGAAAAAAATAAATCAAATTTGGACTGAATAAAAGCAAATTCTGTTAAAACAAAAAGGTAATAAAACTAAATAACATGTTGTAAAATATATGAATAATACTAAACAATGGTATAAACAGCATAAAATGAACCAAAACAAAAATAGGAAATGTAGTAACCTAAAATAAGAAAATAATAATAAGTAGCATAAAATGAAAACAAAATAGTAAATACAAAATAGTATAGACTAAAACCATAAATAAATACATCAAATAATAAATTCAAATAACACAAAGTAAAATATATAATGAACTAGTAAATACATAAAATCATAAAACAATATAAAATGATAGATAAATAAAATAATAATGTAAAAATATGCATTACAATAAAAATAATATAAAAAAAAACCCTGCCTGCTGCTTTTTCTGATATTTAATCAGAGGAGCCTAATAATGGATTATCTTGGCTCAGTCTAATTCTCAGAAAAAAGGAACTTTACTACATGTTAAACTGTATAAACCCTGGTATACCTATAATGCAGTGCTGCAGTTTGGCTTCATAAAATAGGGATCCTTGGTTTTATTTTTTTAGCAAGTGAAATCACATCTTTATGTCTGAATATTTTAAAGGCTCATTTTAAGAAAATAAACAGTTCTGTAGTTTTTCCATCAATAAGTCACATATAGGTTTGTTAGGAAAAAAAAATCTAAGCTCTGGTCACATACTGACATTTCCAGGTCACTGTAGAACTTTCCGTGTGATTCATCAGCCATCAATAAGTGTTTCTGTGCCACTGTACAGAAAAGTGGTAAACTGGCATCTAAATGATATCAGTATTCTTACATTTCAGTTTTTTTACACTGGATAGTTACATACAGTAGATACGTAAATAGATAGACCTACAGGTAAAAAGATAGATAGATAATAGATAGATAGATAGATAGATAGATAGATAGATAGATAATAGATAGATAGATAAATAGATAGATAATAGATAGATAATAGATAGATAGATAAATAGATAGATAATAGATAGATAATAGATAGATAGATAATAGATAGATAGATAGAAAGATAGATAGATAATAGATAGATGGATAGATAGATAGATAGATAGATAATAGATAGATAGATAGATAATAGATAGATAGATAAATAGATAGATAATAGATAGATAATAGATAGATAGATAAATAGATAGATAATAGATAGATAATAGATAGATAGATAATAGATAGATAATAGATAGATAATAGATAGATAATAGATAGATAATAGATAGATAGATAATAGATAGATAGATAGATAGATAGATAGATAAATAGATAGATAGATAGATAAATAGATAGATAGATGAATCCCAGTCTAGGATCTTCAGGAAATTAAATGATTAGAAATGATGAGATAGATAGAATCAAAAACTCCACGACAGTCCCAAAAATGTAAATCAAAAGAGGTGTTCTTTAATCACCAAAGCGACGTTTCAGTCCTCTTAGGCCCCTTTCACACGGGCGAGTATTCCGCGTGGATGCGATGCGTGGGTTGAACGCATTGCAC
Source organism: Bufo gargarizans (assembly GCF_014858855.1). Classification (NCBI taxonomy): domain Eukaryota; kingdom Metazoa; phylum Chordata; class Amphibia; order Anura; family Bufonidae; genus Bufo; species Bufo gargarizans. The sequence continues at coordinate 166,986,846 of NC_058086.1, forward strand.
CTGCACTGAATCCGGACCCATTCATTTCTATGGGGCTGTGCACATGAGCGGTGATTTTCACGCATCACTTCTGCGTTGCGTGAAAATTGCAGCATGCTCCTCTTTGTGTGTTTTTCACGTAACGCAGGCCCCATAGAAATAATTGGGGTTGCGTGAAAATCGCAAGCATCCACAAGCAAGTGCGGATGCGGTGCGATTTTCACGCACGGTTGCTAGGTGATGATCGGGATGGGGACCCGATCATTATTATTTTCCCTTATAACATGGTTATAAGGGAAAATAATAGCATTCTGAATATAGAAAGCATAGTACAATAGGGCTGGAGGGGTTAAATAATAATAATAATAATAAGTTAACTCACCTTAATCCACTTGTTCGCGCAGCCGGCATCACTTCTGTCTTGATCTTTGAGGAATAGGACCTTTGATGACGTCACTACGCTCATCACATGGTCCATCACATGATCATTTTTCCATGGTGATGGATCATGTGACTGACCATGTGATGAGCGTAGTGACTTCACCACAGGTCCTATTCCTCAAAGATCAAGACAGAAGAGATGTCGGGCTGCGCGAACAAGTGGATTAAGGTGAGTTACATTTTTATTATTATTTTTTTAACCCCTCCAGCGCTATTGTACTATGCATTATAACCATGATCTGTGAAGAAGTTCGGGTCTGGGTACCACAGTCAGTTTTTAAAATGAACAACGGAACGCAATCACAGTCAAAACTGACTGCAATTGGGTACCTAGTCGCGTGGGTTTGCCGCAATGCACCGGGACGCATCCGGACCTAATTCGGACATGCTCGTCTGCAAGGGGCAGATCCGCAAAACACGGAAGGCGTCCGAGCGCGTTCCGCAATTTGTGGAACGGACAGCCTTTAATATAAATGCCTATTCTTGTCCGCAAAGCGCGGACAAGAACAGGGCAGGTTATATTTTTTTAGAGGGGCCACGGAACGGAGTAACAGATGCGGACAGCACGCGGAGTGCTATCCACATCTTTTGCAGCCCCATTGAAGTGAAAGGGACCAAAACAATGGCCGTGTGCATGAGGCGATAGATAGATAGATAGATATGAGATAGGAGATAGATAGATGATACATAGATAGATAGATAGATGATAGAGGATAGATAGAAGATAGATAGATAGATAGATAGATAGATAGATAGATAGATAGATAGAGGATAGATAGATAGATAGATAGATAGATAGATAGAAATCTGATCTTCATTCGTTTTTATATAGGGGTTTTTTCAGCAGTTCAACATCAGAACTTCAGAAGAAATTGAGATTTTTTTGTTAATCACCATTTCAAAGATAAATGGCTTCACCATCTCCAAAGAAAGAAATTCTGCAGCAGCTGAGGCTTCTCATAACATGTGCTAGATTGCCTCATTGCAAATAGAAAGAGCTTTCTCAAAAGAGGTTCTGCAGCAGCTAAGACACAGTAATGCATGGCATACTGTACACTTCAGATTCTGTAGGACCTGTATTTATAGAGATTGATTGGATTGGTAAGCAGCTTCCCTATCTGACCCTTTACTGTACATTACATTATAATACGTTGCATTGAGTCTTATATTTAGCGGCTCCATTATAGGCAGCTCTATGTACCGTAAACATAAGTAATTGATGGCCTTGGTGCTCTATACTACATCCTACAGTGGCTTCATTCTCAGAATTTTAAATTTTTTCCCCCCTATTTTAACACATGAAATATTCTGTTTTCATACCTGGAGAGATATAAATAGCAGATATTGATATTTGTCATTAGAGTTTCCCTGCACTGCTGCTATTTTGCCCCTGTGGTCTTCTGCTGACCGCAATGTTGACTCGCAGATGACCACAAAGGAATATGGGAAGAAGAGTGAAATAAATAGACAGTATGTGTTTGGGACTGATGTAAAACTCGAATCTGTTGTAGTCAACATGAAAAGTAACGTATTCGATCCTTAAACACAGAAAAAGCACAATATTTACTAAACTGCCTTGTTATGATTCATCTAACGGGTGTAGCAATAAGGGACAAAAGGACTGTAGTTGTAAGTGGGCCCATATGCTATATAAGAGTATAGCAGCCACATATATGTACAAAAATATAACTACTATAATACTGCTCCTATGTACGGGAATATAACTTCTATAATACTGCCTCCTATGTACAAGAATATAACTACTATAATACTGCTCCTATGTACAAGAATATAACTACTATAATACTGCCTCCTATGTACACGAATATAACTACTATAATCAAGCTCCAACATACAAAAATATAACTTCTATAATACTGCCATTATGTACAAGAATATAACTACTATAATACTGCTCCTATGTACAATAATATAACTTCTATAATACTGCCTCCTATGTACAAGAATATAACTACTATAATACTGCCTCCTATGTACAAGGATATAACTACTATAATACTGCTCCTATGTACAAGAATATACCTTCTATAATACTGCCTCCTATGTACAAGAATATAACTACTATAATACTGCCTCCTATGTACAAGAATATAACTGCTATAATACTGCTCCTATGTACAAGAATATGACTACTATAATACTGCTTCTATGTACAAGAATATAACTACTATAATACTGCCTCCTATGTACAAGAATATACCTTCTATAATACTGCCATTATGTACAAGAATATAACTTCTATAATACTGCTCCTATGTACAAGAATATACCTTCTATAATACTGCCATTATGTACAAGAATATAACTTCTATAATACTGCTCCTGAATCCTCAGGATGGTTATTCAGCTGAACGCTGCGGCAAAACACGGGAGCCAAAGTTTTGTTTCTACCGTCTCACTTTATAAGTGGCCATGTGTACTGCTGGGGAATCTATAAAGACCATGTTTTTCTACTGCACACATTATAAGTGGATATTAGTAGTACTTGGGGCATTTTTTCTCATGGCACACATTACGGGTGATTTATTACTACTGGGGGGCACTATAGTAAGAAATTATTACTTCTGAATCACACTAGGGAGGCTTTGGTACTACTAGGGGGCAAAACAGTGGGCATCATTACTACTGAGGGGGTATATTTACAAACTATGGAGGCTTTAAAACTAGTAGGGGCATTATGGTGGGAGTTACAACTACCGAAGGAGACTGTGGTGGGCATTATTACTTGTGAGGTATTATTACTACAGGTAGCATTTTGATGGACTCTGCCACTACTGGGGTCACTATGGTGGGCTTTATTACTACTGGGGGACTATGCGGAACATGATTACTACTATTGGTCCTATGGACAACATTATTACTTCTGGGGCACAATGGGGGGCAGTATTACTCCTGGGGACACTGTAGGGGTACTATTACTACTAACGGCACTCTGGGAGAGAATTATTTCTATTTGAGGGACTTTGGGGAGCGCTATTACTGTGGGGGGCACCCTGGCACAGTGTTAACTTAGCACAATTATTTTTAGGGGGGGGGCACAATGTTTATAGCACTATGTCAGATTTGCTGGGCGCAATTATTTTTGAGGACACTGTGTGTCAATAATTATTGAAGTGGGCAGTATCTATGTGGTAATAGTATTTTCAGGGACTGTTTCTGCAGTATAGTAGTGGGGAGCACAGCGGGCACGATATTGTCAGAAAGGTGGGGAGAATGATGGAAAAGTAGGAATCTGTTTGTCAAACTGCAGAGATAAGAGATGGCTGAAATAAGTCATCATGGCGGTCTGGTCTGAATGGAGAAGATGAGGAAAGAGAACATGTATTTTAGAGGCGACGTCATTGGATGTCCTAGGTATGTGGTGCTGCGTTCTCCTGTATGGTTGTCACTGTTGCCCGGGGTAGGATAAGCGTTCCCTATCATGGTTCAGGTTATGTGTGAATATCACCCAACTTAACAGTCGTCCTTCAATAGATATTGTTGGGGTGTCAGTCTATAATATTATACAATGTTCAAGTGGTTGAGCTTTAAAGGGTTAATCATGTTTTTTGCTCTTCACGGTCATTGACACCATAATGGCCGGTCCTTTAACATAAACGCGGAAATCAGGGATAAAGCGAAAGAGGAGAACAAAGCCCCGGCATTTCCTGCGTAAGAGAACTTTCTTTTAATCAGGCTGTGTTATTTTCCAGGACCGCGCTGTACACAGCGGCCTCAGTCCGTGCGGTGGAAAGTGAGCGTCCGTGTTTGTGCGCAGCCGGCTGACTCATTACCATTCAGCGCATGGAGCTCACACAGGTCTCTCTATGTGAGACAAGGCTGTTTTATGTAACAGGCTCCCCGCTGCCAAGTCCTCACGCTGGCATCTCTGTGCGCCGCTGACATCAATACCTGACATGACCGGAGCCAGGGAAGGATCTGAATAACTGGCTTGTTAGTCACCCTCCTTGATGGACTGCACTCGTTTTAAAGGAAAACAGCATGTTGTGCTGCGGAGATGTTTGATAATTGAGGCTCCAGGGGGACGGAGAAGTTCTGTAAACGGCCATAGAAACATGGGCTAGAGTTATCAAAACTGTCAATCTAGGCCTTGTTGCTCATAGCAACCAATCACAGCCCAGCTTTCATTTCTTAGGTGTGCTGGAAAAGATGAAAGCTGGACTGTGATTGGTTGCCATGGGCAACAAGGCCTAGTTCTTCTCTAGTCCTACCATCTGTACTGTCGTCTATAGCAGGCATGCTCAACCTGCGGCCCTCCAGCTGTTACAAAACTACAACTCCCAGCATGCACGGACAGCCTATCGCTATCAGCCTACAGCAGGGCATTGTGGGAGTTGTAGTTTTACAACAGCTGGAGGGCTGCAGGTTGAGCAAGCCTGGTCTATAGCAACGTCTCTCCACCTTCCTAAGCCATGTACCCCCATTTCAATGTACCTGTACCATAGGTTGAGAAATCTCCAGGCTTCTCTCTTCTTCTCGACCCGCGACCTGTAGCAGTGACTATTCCATCACACCTCCTCCAGTCCCTCTTCATTACTCACCTAACTACCATTTTTAACCTCTCTCTCTCTTTCTCTATCTCTTCTGGTATATTTCCCTCTTCTTTCAAACACTCTGTTATAACTAAACTACTAAAAAAAACATCTCTTGACCCGACCTGTGCTGCTAACTACCAATCTGTTTCTAACCTCCCTTTCATTTCTAAACTACTTCAACGTCTTGTCTACTCTCGATTAATAAGCTATCTCTCTGCAAACTCTCCTCTTGACCCCTTACAATCTGCCTTTCAGCCTCTCCACTATAGAGAAACTGTCTTGACTAAAGTGTCTAACGATCTCCTGACAGCAAAAAGGAATGGCGATTATTCTCTACTGATACTTCTGGATCTCTCTGCAGCGTTTGATACCATAGACCACAATCTCCTCTTCTCTATTCTCCACTTAATTGGCCTTAAGGACACTGCTTTCCCCTGGTTCTCTTCCTATCTCTCTGGCCACTCCTTCAGTGTATCATTCACTGGCTCTACTTCTCCTCCTACTCCTGATGTTGCTGTTCCTCAGGGTTCAGCCATAGGTCCTCTACTCCCTCTACACCGTACCCATCGGACAGACTATCAGTAGATTTGGCTTTCAGGACAACACGCAACTATACACTTTGTTCCCTGACATCATACCTGCTTTAGGTCAAAACGCCAGTGATTGTCTGGCAGATGTCTCTAACGTCCTTTCGGTATCTAAAATTGAACCTCTCAAAAACTGAACTTCTTGTCTTTTCCATATCTACTCACCCACCTAAACTTGATATTTCAATTTCAGTTTGCGGCACTACCATAACTCCTGGGCACCACTCCCACTGTCTTGGGGCCATGTTTGACTTGGATCTTTTCGTTGTTCCCCATATCCAATCACTTGCTCGCTCTTGTTGTCTGCAACTCAAGAATATCTCCAGAATATGCCTTTTTCTTATGGTGGAAACGGCAAAAACTCTTGTTGTTGCCTTGATTCATTCTCGTCTTGACTACTGCAACGCATTACTAATCGGTCTCCCTCTCACTAAACTTCAGTCTGTCCTAAATGCTGCAGCCATCTATCTATCCACCAGCTACACTGATGCTACTAGTCTGTGCCAGTCACTTCACTGATTGCCCATCCACCACAGAATACAGTGCAAACTTCTCACCCACAAAGCTCTCCACAGTGCTGCACCTCCATACATCTCCTCCCTCATCTCCATCTACCACCCTACTCATGCTCTCCACAGTGCTGCACCTCCATACATCTCCTCCCTCATCTCCATCTACCACCCTACTCGTGCTCTCCACAGTGCTGCACTTCCATACATCTCCTCCCTCATCTCCATCTACCACCCTACTCGTGCTCTCCACAGTGCTGCACCTCCATACATCTCCTCCCTCATCTCCATCTACCACCCTACTCGTGCTCTCCACAGTGCTGCACCTCCATACATCTCCTCCCTCATCTCCATCTACCAACCTACTCGTGCTCTCCACAGTGCTGCACCTCCATACATCTCCTCCCTCATCTCCATCTACCACCCTACTCCTGCTCTCCACAGTGCTGCACCTCCATACATCTCCTCCCTCATCTCCATCTACCACCCTACTCGTGCTCTCCACAGTGCTGCCCCTCCATACATCTCCTCCCTCATCTCCATCTACCACCCTACTCGTGCTCTCCACAGTGCTGCACCTCCATACATCTCCTCCCTCATCTCCATCTACCACCCTACTTATGCTCTCCATTTTGCTAGTGATCTAAGATTAAAATCCTCCATAATTTGTACCTTGCTTTCACTCCCATCTTTCAAGACTTTATCCGAGCACCTATTCTCTAGAATGCTCTGGCTCGGAATATCAGGTCAATTCCCAACATTCCTACCTTCAAATGTGCCTTAAACACATCTTTTCAGACAGGCTTATCAAGCTTCCCGAGTAACCCCCCCCCCCCCCCTCCAGCTCTTCAGAACTGAACTCAATTTTCTAACAGGTCCCACACCCAAAGCAGAACGACCTACACCACTGCTTTCAGTACAATAATGGATTGACTACTAGATATCACAATCAACTACCTTATGTGTCACCCCCTATTCCTCATAGATGGCAAGGGCCCTCACTCCTAGTGTTTCAGTTTGTATATTAGCCGGTTACGTTGGGATGTCTTTTGTTTTGTACATGAACTCTCTGAACTTGTAAAGCGCTGTGGAATATGGTGGAGCTATAAAAATAAATATTATTATTATTATTATTTAGAATACGACACCAATTATCCTATGCATTGCGATGCCAAACCCCAAATTCTCTGGAAATGGGTGTAAGGAGCAATCTGTCCTTTAATGTGGTATTTCACAAGTGGATGGGATATCCCTGTTAGATTGCTGGGTTCTCTCACGAGAATAGGGGCCCGTGTAGCTCATTTGAATGGAGCATGGTGAGGTGTGCACATTCATTCTCTATGAGACTGCCAGAGACAGCAGAGCTCTTCAACAGTCTCATAGAGATGAGTGAAGCATGCTCGACCACCACTCCATTCATAAGGGGGGACACAGGATACCCACTAATGTTTACAATGGGGGTCCCTGGTTCTAACAGTCACCTACTAACCTGTGAACAGGGGATACTTTGTTCTTATTGTATTACAGATTCAAAGGAATATTCACACGAGGCAGATTTGTTGCAGAGATTTCTTTCTGAAAGTCAGTTATATTCATCTGATTGAGGTTGTTTTTGCATCAAACCCATGAGGGGGAATTTATCAAAACTTTGCTACAGTTTTTTGGCCTTAAGATGCTGCAAATTGAGCAAATAACATATAAATCCTTTTTACTCCGTGTTATTCCGTGGTTAACTGAGAAGGGTGTGGCCTAAAGCCAGAAAATGGCTTAAGTTTTGGCAAAATCTGTGCCTGTTCCTACTAGGCGTCGAGTTAATTTTCTGACTTTAGGACAGTCCAAAATGTGACAAATTTATTAAGAGTGCGCCTCTTATATACTTTGTCAGTTCTTCACCATTTTTGAGATCTCTGCTTACTGTCAGTGGACAGAAATATTCTTGTTTACATCCAGTGGCTGAAACCCAGTCCGGAGCTAATACTTCTCAGAGCTGATTTGGGGCTGATAGAGGGACCAACATGGTTTGGGGCTGGTGAAGGGGGCATCATGGTGTAGGCTGGTGGAGGGGGCACCATAATTTAGGGTTGAAGGATGGATCATCATGTGTGGGGCTGGTGGAGGGGGCATCATATTTTGGAGCTTGTAGCGGGAGAATCATGGTTTGAGCCTGATGGCAGAGAAATCATGGTTTGGTGCTGATAAAGGATTATCATGGTTTAGGGCTGATGGCGGAGGCCACATGGTTTGGGCCTGATACAGGGATCATCATGGTTTGGAGAGGGTGGAGGGGTATCTATGTTTTGGGCTGGTAAAGGGTGTATCATGGTTTTTGGCTGGTGGAGGGGGTATCAAGGTTTGGGACCAATGAAGGAACCATCATGGTTTAGGGCTGGTAGAAGGAGTATCATGGTTTAGGGCTGGTGGACATGGTATCATGCTTTGGGGCTTGTGGATGGAGCCTCAAGGTTTGGGGGAACTTTGCAGCCTCAGGACCTGAACATTAGGGAACAATGAAACTAAGGTGTATGAGAACATTTTACAGAATGTTTGATGATGTAACAAAACAATGACCCAGAGCACACAAAAAATTCTACAAAACATGGTGGAAAAATAAGATTTGTGTTTCTGGAATGTTTTTGGGGGGGCATGAAGAGTCCTAGATCTGACCTTAACCCTATAGAGATGCCGTGGAATGGTCTGAAGAAGAAGGCTGTGCACAAAAAACATCCAAAATATATAGATGAACCGAAACACATTGGCAAGAAAGAAGGGCACAAAATTCTCGATTAATGCAAATCTTATTTGCAGCTACAGAAAACACATGGTGGAGGTGATTGCTGCTAAAAGGGGATCTAAAAGTTATTAAGTTCAAGGGTTGACCTACCTTTTCTCCCTTCGCTATGCATGTTCTCTTAATGTGCTCAATAAAAGTCCAACTGCGTGTGTGTTACCAGTTACATTGTTCTTGACTATAATTGTGTCTTTGATACAATGAGACGACGTATTAGTAATCAATGCAGAAATCCCAAAAGGTTCGCTCACTTATTGCTGCAACTGTACATGTACACAATAAGAGAAGCATTAACCCATTTATGGGTGACCTAGGAATCTCCTGAGAACATGGAAGAACATAAAGATGATGCCCTGGTCTGATTCAAACTCAGGACCCCGATCCTACAAGTGAAAAGTGCTGACCATGCATGCCTCAACTATTGCTCATCCATCACTGTCACCTCATGAAGAGAATATACAATGTAGAAGGTGAGTAGATTACTCCTTGGAGAAGTGACACAGGTGGATGGCATCTATGGTCAACGGAACCTCAATTACAAGACCACAGGTATCAACCATCTAACGGAAAAATGGCCGTTCTGTTCTGGGGCCACAACAAGCCTTGAACATGCACTTTATCAGCACAAACAGCTTCAGGTACAGCCAATTAAGACACCGCTACAAGACTTTGGTGCCGGCTGCCAAAGCAAACATCTTGAGGTGGAGCAGTAAAGAACCTCTTATGGCCTTTACATCTGGAAGGAGCTCACTGCGTCATCACTGCTTTCTTAGGACACAATGTTGCTTCATGAAGGACCCGCTGAACAGTAGGGCAGTCACAGTATTCACCCTGGAGGAAGGTTGCTGAATTACCATTGTCACATTTCATAATCAGATGTAATGAGCGGAATACATTACATTTTATTAAGTGGAGTGGACGTATTTGGATGAAAAGATCAACTTGTTATGCAATTTGCATGAATAATTTGATTCAATAACTCCACAAAGATTGCTATTTAGGTAAAGGGGCCTTTATAATTTTTAATAAATGTGCTATACTAGGTACACTTAGGATCCGGGAAGCAGGGTTGTTGCGACACAGGCATTTGAATGGGGCTGATGTGAACAGTAGAGGGTACCATGGTAGGGCAATATGGACATTTTGTACCACGAACGAGAATCTTCAAAGTCATTGTATAAAATTATTATGTTATTAGATTATTTTATGAATAGAGCTGGTAACTATACGTAGTTATTTGAGAGACTTGTCTTGGCATTTTGTAATACTGTTATACAGTCACTTTACAGTAAACGAGAATAATACTAAGTAGAAAAATAATCAATTGGTGAATGGTGGTGGTAGCATTAGATGACATTATTATTTATGTAACTGTATGTTTTAAATTAGAGGGGCAAAGGTTTAAAAGTAATATCAGGAAGTATTACTTTACTGAGAGAGTAGTGGATGCATGGAATAGCCTTCCTGCAGAAGTGGTAGCTGCAAATACAGTGGAGTTTAAGCATGCATGGGATAGCCATAAGGCCATCCTTCATATAAGATAGGGCCAGGGGCTATCCATAGTATTCAGTATATTGGGCAGACTAGATGGGCCAAATGGTTCTTATCTGCCGACACATTCTATGTTTCTATGTAAGAGTTATTTTTTACAATACTTGGTACAAAAATAGAAGTACTATGATACAGCCTCCTATATACAAGAATATAACTACTATAATACTGCCTCCTATGTATAAGAATATAACTACTATAATACTGCTCCTATGTACAAGAATATAACTACTATAATACTGCTCCTATGTACAAGAATATAACTACTATAATACTGCTCCTATGTACAAGAATATATCTACTATAATACTGCTCCTATGTACAAGAATATAACTACTATGATACAGCCTCCTATATACAAGAATATAACTACTATAATACTGCCTCCTATGTATAAGAATATAACTACTATAATACTGCTCCTATGTACAAGAATATAACTACTATAATACTGCTCCTATGTACAAGAATATATCTACTATAATACTGCTCCTATGTACAAGAATATAACTACTATAATACTGCTCCTATGTACAAGAATATAACTACTACAATACTGCTCCTATGTACAAGAATATAACTACTATGATACTGCTCCTATGTACAAGAATATAACTACTACAATACTGCTCCTATGTACAAGAATATAACTACTATGATACTGCCTCCTATGTACAAGAATATAACTACTATAATACTGCTCCTATGTACAAGAATATAACTACTATAATACTGCTCCTATGTACAAGAATATAACTACTATAATACTGTTCCTATGTACAAGAATATAACTACTATAATACTGCTCCTATGTACAAGAATATAACTACTATAATACTGCTCCTATGTACAAGAATATAACTACTATAATACTGCCTCCTACGTACAAGAATATAACTACTATAATACTGCTCCTATGTACAAGAATATAACTACTATAATACTGCTCCTATGTACAAGAATATAACTACTATAATACTGCTCCTATGTAAAAGAATATAACTACTATAATACTGCTCCTATGTACAAGAATATACCTACTATAATACTGCTCCTATGTACAAGAATATAACTACTATAATACTGCTCCCATGTACAAGAATATAACTACTATAATACTGCTCCTATGTACAAGAATATAACTACTATAATACTGCTCCTATGTACAAGAATGTAACTGCTATAATACTGCCTCCTAGCTGAGAGCTCTCCTGATGTCTGGAGAAAGACCAGGGAGGGGCCACCCTGAGTGGGGAACTTCCGCATGCAAGTCCAAGGCTTCCAGGCCTTCACTGGGAGGAAATTCCCAGGCTCTTTCAATTATGGATGCAAATCCCAAAGTAAACTTTGAGCAAAGAAATGCTCAAGATGGAAGTGTTGTAAGCACAAGGAAAGAAGAGGAAAGAAATGGAATTGATTAAAGAAAAGAAAGAAGGAACAGCAGCATGTACCAAGAAAATTGAGGTGAAAGCAAGGTGCCCGGCATGGAGGACAGGAGCTCATCCCATGCAGCAGGTGTGCAGCTCACCCCTCCAGCTCACAGACAGCGCAGAACCTCCCTGGAGAGACTGACATTGCAGGAGAACCTGCAGCAGCAGGATCTGGTGTCCAACATGGAGTGCTCAGGCCACACAAGATCTCAGGCTGGTGTTGGATAGTGATGGACGAACATCGGCCGGGACTGATTCGCAAAAGCGATCAAATGTTCGCGAACCACAAGTTTGCGGCGGGCCCATTTACTTTAATGGCAGGCGAATCTCGAAAACCTCCAGGTCATATTTGCACCACCAAATACTTACTAGAAGTGCATAAATAGCCCCACAACATGGACAGTGACATACTAGAGAGGGATCAATGACAAAAATTCCCACAAAAATATGTATTTTAATCAGTGGCCATTTTTATGCGTCTTAAAGAGAAATTCTCAAAAATGTGCCCTGCTGGAGCCTAGAAAATTTTTATTTTAAGCCACTGGAGTACAGGCCCCAAAATTTAGGCATTTACCTGACATAAAAGAACAAGTGATTATGTGGCTCGAGGTACATTATGCGGTCAATGGATAAAAATTTTACTGTAGCCCACTGAAGTACAGGCCCCAAATATTAGGCATTTACCGGACAGAAAAGATCAAGTGATTATGTGGCCAGAGGTATATTAGACGGTCATTGGAGTGGGCCAGTGGAGTACAGGCCCCAAACATTAGGCATTCACCGGACAGAAAAGGCCTTTTATGCCGCTGTATTTACATAAGACAGGGATCATTCTTTGTTCTGGGTGGTGGCAGATATGTGTGGGCTGGCATGAGGAAATTCAATTAAACGTTGTCATCACAGGTGTTGAATCCATGCCTCATTCATTTTTTGAAATGTGAGCTAAGCGAGTGCGCTTATCGGTCACGATCCCCCGTGCTGCGCTGAAAGTCCTTTTGGACAGGACACTCGACGAGGAGCAAGCCAAGAGTTCCATGGCAAATTGTGCCAGCTCTGGCCACAGGCCAAGCCTGCACACCTAATAGTCCAGGGGTTTCTCGCTTCTCAGAGCATCCACATCGCCCGTTAACCCGATATAGTCGGACACCTGTCGGTCTAGGCGTTCCCTGAGGCTGGATCTGGATGGCGGCTCTTGATGGGTTGGCTGCAAGAATGATCTCATATCCGAAGTGACCAACACATCTTCAAACCACCCTCTTTTTGCAGGCGCGGTAGGATTGGTACCCACACCTGTTTTGCTGTGGGTGGAAATTCTTCTGCCAGTGCCCGCAACAGCAGAATGGTGGTGGTGTCTTTGGGGGTGCACACAGCAGATAGTTAGGAGGGTGCAGATACAGAAGGCTGAGTGAGCCACTCAACCAACTCTGGTGGGTCCTTTGACGTAATCGCACGCACCTTCTCCAACTTCCCACTTAGGCTCCGGCCTGGTGCATCTGCCTGATCCCTACCACCCCTGTGGAATGGCCTGCCTCTTTCTCTGCCTGTCATTTTCAAAATGACCCTGTGACAAAGTCCATATAGAAGAGCAGTATTTGTGGAAGCAGGTATATCGCAGGCCTCAGTCAATATTTGGTGGAAACAGGTATATAGAACCCCTTAATGGGTATTTGCTGGATGCTAGTATATCAACCCCCCTAATCAATATTTGGTGGAAGCTGGTGTATCGCAGCCCTCAATCAATATTTTGTGGAAGCCGTTGTATCGTACCCCTCAATCTGTATTTTGTTGAAGCAGGTATATCAAACCCCTTAATCAGTATTTTGTGGAAGCAGGTATATCGCACCCCTTAATCAGTTTTTTCTCGGGCAACAGGTCTATCACACCAGTTGCAATTAGTTATTCCAATAGCGTTTGTCCCCTATCTAGCTGCGGTATCTCAGCAGAACTGCACACAACTGCTGCACAATACAAATGCACTATAATATACTTTCTATGTTAGAAGGTATAGTAAAGGTATATCACACCCCTCAATCATTTTTTTTTTGGGGGGGGGGGGGCAACAAGTAGATCACACCAGTAGAAATTATTTTTTACAATAGCGTTTGTCACTCTGTGTAGCTGCGGTATCGCAGCAGAACCGCACACAACTGCTGCACAATACAAATGCACTATAATATACTGTCTATATATTATAAGTATATCACACCCCTCAGTATGTCACACCTATCGATAGCACACCTATATAGGACTTTTGTGGCCCTATTAGCTAGCGTTTGGTGTCCCTAACTGTCCATGCTCCAAAATACAACCTCTCCCTACACTGGTAAAACACATAATGTAAAATGGCTGCCAGATCGGGTTCTGTTATAGGGTAGGGTGTGTGTCCATGTGCTGAAATGTCTCAATTGGCTGTCCTGTCCCACCTAATGGATGTGTCATGGGTCAAAGTTCAGCACAATGCAAAAGAATATGGCGCCGGCGGACATCGCCATATGTTCGCATGTTTGGCGAACCGCAAACGACCAAAGTTCACTGCGAAGCGACCGCCGGGTGAACCGCAAGGCCGTCTCTAGTGTTGGGATTATCAAGCATGCCGAGAAGCCTGTGGAGATGGCCCAGGGTAAACCTGCAGCAAACTCTCCAGGAGCCTCCAGGACTATCACAGGTGCAGACTCTGGAGCCAGTGGTGAGACCATCAAGCCTGGAATGGGGAAGCTGAAGGACTCTGAATTGTAACTGCCTCAGACTTTGCCCAAAGCAAGACCACCGTGGAAGGAGGCAGCATGTGCACCTGAGCTGCAGCTGGCGGAGGAGATGCCACGGCTGGTAAGGAGAATGGGGGAGCTGAACCACCATAAGGAAATGTTGCAGATGCAGAGAGACTGTTTATACAAACTAAAGACTGCAAATCCAGAGAGTAAGACCTTGTATGATGACAGGCTGCACTCACTGAGCATAGAGCTGGCTGGGGTGGTGAGGGAGATGGACTGTGTCCTGGAGAAGATGGGGCCCCTGGCAGAGTCCTATAGGAACCTGGAGCAGTTTGCCACATATAGCCATAACACTGAACTGGGGCCCAGATCTTCTGAATCACGATCACATATTACCCCAGATGAGCCCCGGCAGATGACACGGTCTGTGCTGCAGGCTGCAAGCTTCTCATTCAAAGAGGGAGATATACACAGAGGGAAGCAAGTACAACAACAGAGCCCTGCACCACAAGTCCCAGCAGGCACTACAGCTTGTATCACAAGTCCCAGCAGGCACCTTGCAAAAGAGCCATATTTCACAAGTCCCAGCAGGCACCATACAGCTTGTATCACAAGTCCCAGCAGGCACCATACAGCTTGTATCACAAGTCCCAGCAGGCACCATACAGCTTGTATCACAAGTCCCAGCAGGCACCATACAGCTTGTATCACAAGTCCCAGCAGGCACCATACAGCTTGTATCACAAGTCCCAGCAGGCACCATACAGCTTGTATCACAAGTCCCAGCAGGCACCATACAGCTTGTATCACAAGTCCCAGCAGGCACCATACAGCTTGTATCACAAGTCCCAGCAGGCACCATGCACCAGCAGCCACAGAGACCAACAGAACATGTCCCAGCAGGCACTGTGAAACAGCAGTCACAAGTGTAACACCCCAAAAGACCTGCACCACAAGTGTAACACCCCAAAGTTGTGTTACTACATGCCTCTACCCCGCTACTATCTTCTTAATGCTTTTATATCTTCATCTGTTGTAAATTATGTCTTCACAAATGTGCATAAAAAAAACTATGTTAAATACAATTGTTTCCTTGTAATTTTACAGGTCCGCCAGCAGGTGGCAGCATTATTGGTAGAGATAGTCTTAATGTTATGGCCGTTCAGAGTGGAACAATCCTGTTCTATTCTGCCCCCCTGTTGAAGAGAAGTGGAGGTTTCCGGCTTCCTGCAGCAAGGGAGGGAAAAAACGGTTAGAACCAGTTCTAGTTACCACTACATAGGGAAGACAGCAAGGACCAAGTCTCGGTCTGAGACTTGATCAAATTCCCAGTCTGAGCCCTGCAGCTCAACTGGATGAAAAGAAAGCAGAAAGTTACAGACAACCTCCAGTTCCAGGAAGAAAGCATCCCCTGAGAATATATCTGTGAGTCAAGTCCAGAGACCTAGGAGAAGCCATTCCTCCTCAGCTAGTCTGTCCCCACAAAGCAGAAGCATCTATTCCTGCCAATGATTGCCAAAACCTGCTGGGACCAAGGACCAAAGCTGCATACTGTTTGGATACAAGTTATCTTCAGTAAAGAAAAGTTTGAACGTCATCTAAAGGTCTGGACATCATTTCTGCTGCAAAATTCCTCTATTACTCCTACTATCACTACACTCAATTTATTGCAAGTGAGCCAGGAGTCCAGCCGTACCCAGGTAGGAGACACCATTGACACCATTATCATCACCATACAGAGACATTAAAGGCCATCACACCACTCTGGCATTCCTAATCTAAGAAGATGTGCGTTATAACATCTTGGAAGGGCCCTGGGGTAGTACCCTGCACACGCTGCAATTGGCGTCACGACAAATACAGAACATTAAACAACCGTACCTGGCCACTGCACAAGCCCCAGCAGGCACTGTGCAGCAGCAACCACAGAGTTCTACAGTTGTCCCTGAGCAAGAGCATGAAACCCATGAACTAGCAGAGGCACCACAAGGACAGTGCAGGCTATACAGGCCAGGCCTTTAAAATAAGAGATGTGGTGAGGTTCAAACACCGAGGCACCAAAAAAGACCTCCCCGATTTTGAGGTTTGTGGTCCGAGAACTTATGTGTCACCAGGTGGGTTTCATGCCAGCAGACATCTTGGCAGTGATTAAACCTACCAGATAGACAGGGCTATGATGTCAGCTTTAAGCTCATGTCTAATCTGGATAGGTTCTGGGCTAGTTTCCCCAGGTTTAGGGACACAGAAGGTTGGAGTAAATTCATTTTTATTCCAATCTCCAAACCAGACACAGTCACAGTTAACATCGTCTTCTGGAATGAGGCCGTTCCTCCCCAGGATATTGTGGTGTGGCTCCGGAGGCACTGCGACCTTATGTTTGATCTAACTAAGAACAGAAACGACGATGGCATATGGACAGGAGGGTGGAAGGTCCTGGTCAAACTGCGCCAACACAATAATATCACATCGCATCTACCCAATTCCTTTTACATTGGGAGGGAGAAAGGTGTTTGCTTCTACCCTAGTCAGCCCAGGAAGTGCTTCAGATGTGGTAAGGCCGGTCATCTGGCCAGTGCCTGCACTGTGGTAAAGTGCAATCTATGTGGTGAGGTCGGCCATGCAAGTGCAAGCTGTCAGACCATCAGATGCAATCTGTGTGGAAATATGGGCCACCCTCACAGAGATTGCCCAGATGCATGGCAACATCTGTAAAGAGCTCCCTGATGAGGAACTGTTGGAAGGGGCAGAGGTTGTAGAGGAGGAGGCCTTGATGTCAGGGACAATACTGACAAGGTAAGAAGTCCAGCAGAGGTTGGATAGTGTAGAGCCAGAACATAAGGGCTCAGACAGTGTGCAGGGTGATATGGAGACTGTCCCTCATTTCTTGGAGGCAACTCCAGGACCTGATACTAACAATTTGGACATTTCTCCTTTAACAGGAGAATTGACGGTGGAGGAGGTTAAAGTGGCCATTGATAAATTACATCTGAAGAAGGCACCAGGTCCCGATGTTATTACAGCTGAATTTTATAAGAAGTTCAGAGACCACTTGGCTCCAATTCTCATGAACGTGTACAATAATTGTCTAGAAAATCACCTGATGCCTCGGTCCATGAGTGTGTCCTCGTTAATTCTGCTGTCTAAAGTTAAGGAGCCTAGTGACATCAAGAACTGGAGGCCCTCTTGAATGTCGACAGGAAGATTCTGGCAAAAATCCTTTTCTCTAGATTAGTCTGTTTGTCCCGGGCACTGTTGGAAGGCAGTCAGTTCGGCACAGTAAAAGGGCGGAACATCTCTGGAGCAGTCATCTCGATAAGGGAGTTGTTTGAGAGATGTAAAGCTCTGAGGTGTGGGAGATATGTTGTTGGTCTTGATCAGACTAAAGCCTTTGACAGAGTAGATCATGAGTATCTATGGGCCATTTTGTCAAAGTACGGTATTCCGGGACAATTTATTGATTGGCTAAAAACCTTGTACAGAGAGGCAGAGAGCTTTCCTCTGGTCAATGGTTGGCAGGGTGATACGTTCAGAGTTGAGGCGGGCGTGAGACAGGGTTGCCCATTGAGTCCACTGCTGTATGTGTTTGCCTTAGACCTGTTTCTGAGATCGCTGCAGGAGTGTGATTTTCAGGGGGTTCCGGTCCCCCACTGCTTGCCTCTGAGTGTTGTTGCCTATGCGGATGATGTGACTGTGGTGATATCTGAGACTTGTGAGGTGCAGATGTTGTGAGCAGCCATCAGAAGCTACTCGGAGGCCTCAGGGTCTCTGGTCAATCTTGAGAAGAGTCAAGCTTTCTGCACACTCAATTCTGATCCAGACTTTGATCTGCCACAATTTGCGAAAGCCTCCACACATATTAAAATCCTTGGGGTTAAATTCGGGAGGGAAAATAATGCCAGGCTAAATTGGGAAGAGAGATTGGAAGCCGGAAATGCAAAGGTTCAGTGATGGAAGAACTGGAGGCTGACCTATAGAGAAAGGGTTAAAATGTTGAAGACTTACTTGGTTCCTATCTTCTTATATGTCTCTGTTATCTTTTTTTGCCAGAATCTTTCTTGGCTAGGCTCTTTAGCCTGTTCTTCCAGTTTCTTTGGGGGAACAGGTTGAACCCAGTTAAAAGAGGGATCACCTACCTACAGAGGAGATAGGGTGGGCTGGATATGATAAATACAAGGGTGTTCTTTGACTCCTTGTTCCTAAAAGTTAATTTTGGTTGCCTGGACTCGGAGAACAGCTCCCTGTGGGTGAATAGTATCAGGGACTGGATATTGCCTTTTGCAGAGTCTTGGGTACGAGGCAGCAGTCTTAAGAGGGGGAGATTGACTCGTGACTACCTCACCCAGAAGTGGGGTATAGAGAAGTCTTACATTCAGACTAAGACCAGGAAAGAGCTGTACTCCAGGGTATGTAAGACCTTCTTCTGTTTACAGGTCACACTGAAAGACTGTACGACCACCATCTTACAGGACAGTCTAAGGTTCCTCAACGCGGTGAGGCTCCCCCCTAAATTTTATGACATTGCTTGGCTGTCCTTGCATGGGAAGCTTATTGTTAAAGAGAATTAAAAAAATTTGAGCGTCTCAGATCCCTTGGGTTGTCAGTAGGAGGAGACCATGGCACATTTTATATCAGAGTGCTGGGGAGGGAGAAAAATATGGCAGGAAATATCCCATAAGCTAAAAATCCCAACTGTAGTCTCTCAAATACCCAGATATCATCAAGGGGGTGCCATCTAATGTAGGTGACATTGACCATGGGACCATGTTTCTGTCATTACCATCATCAAGTACTATCACTGGAATACCAGAACCAGAGTGGCCATCAGTAACGAGCCATTCCAGCACACAAAAGCAGTGAACCTCATTATGTCAGAGCTGAGGTGGATCAAATCCCTGGAAGTCAGGAAAAATAAAAACAACGTCACATTATGGAGGAATGTGTTTATAGAGTGATATATATTTTTTTTATATCCTTTTAACAGAAATTGAATCATGATATATCGAAATTAGGAGTTTACTCTGTATTAGAGGTGTATGATTTCTGTTTAATGACCATAGTTTTTCAAACGTTTGTTGGAAATTTATATTTCATATTTCTGTTTGTTTTTACTAATAAAAATTGCCTCCTATGTACAAGAATATAACTACTATAGAGGGCGGAGCCTGACCGCCATCCTGACCGGCCGCATGTGAGAGAGCTCTACTCTCCACAACTCTGCAAAGTGGTTTATCTCGCACCCTAACCGCAGAAACATGGGGAGAGTGGGCAAATATTTGCCTAAAGACAAACCTGAACCCCACAAACAAGATCGGGGAGCCTCCGATATGGAGAAATACTTCAACAAGATAGCGTCAGCTCCGGCATATGAACAAACCAAGATGGCGCCGCCAGACCCTGATGAGGGGACAGAAGACGCTGATAGAGCCTACAGCCCGCTCACTGAGGGCTCACTGGGATCGCAAAGTGATACCCTAGAACCTATTTCTAAGAGGTTCCTACAGCAAGCACTGTCTTCAGCTTTGATTCCGGTGCTACAAGAGCTCACGGAGATAAAGAGTGACATTAAACAAATCGGTCATAGAGTTGAGAGGCTTGAAAACACGCAAGGGACCCTATTGGACTACGCTCGCACGGTTGGTGATAATTGCTCCGCATACCTTTCCTCTTTGGACCATGCATACGCCTTGATTGAGGATCAGGAGAACCGGAGCAGGCATAAGAACATACGCCTCATAGGCTTACCGGAAACCGTGCTCCATGAGGAGCTGCCTGAGGCGGCGTCCACAATCTTCCCCACCCTGTTGGGAATGGACAGGGCATCCGCCATCACTATTGAGCGCATTCACCGCTCCTTGCGCCCCAAACCAAAAGACGGCGACCCCCCGCGAGACGTGGTTTGTGGCCTGCTAAGATATATCGATACCGCAGCACTCTTCAAAGCGGCTAGAGATCATGGGGACTTGCACCATGGCGGGGCTAAGATATTAATGTTCCAAGATTTGGCTCCCTCAACCGTCAACAAGAGAAGGGTTTTACGTCCTCTCACGGAACTGCTACGTTTGAACAAAACCCCTTTAAAGTGGCTGTTTCCATTTGGCCTCACATTCACAAGAGAGGGCAAAAGATGCACGATCCGGACCCTCAACGACTTACCAGCTGCTTGGGAGCTCCTGAACGCAATTCCACAGGACATTCCATCATGGCTGCCCTCGGCTGAGACTGGCATCCCACTCCCAGAACTCCCAGAGTACACCAGATGGTCCAAAGTTCCACCAAGAAAGAAGCATGTGTCTAAACCTGAAAACACCTGAACATCCTCCACAGGTTGTATGCACTTTCTTGAAAAATGGGCCCCCAGAGACGTTGCTTATTATGTTCTGTTTTGTTTCATAGCCTTGCTGCGGGGCCTACATCTCACCTCTTGTGCTTATCCCAGTTGTTCGCTCTCCGGTACCTACCAGAGCGACCAGCACAGGATATATGCTGTGTAAATCAGTATTTTCCTTTCCTATGTGAAAGTTCTTAGTTGCAACATCGCGTTTATACCTTCTACAGTTCTTTTAGACGATTAGGGCTGTTGTTATAACTAGATGTGAAATACATTGCCACACTTTGCGGGGCATGGGGTCCCGGTTCCTGGCTCCAGTACATCCTACTGACTGGCCTTACACATGCCAGTTCGCTCCTACTCAGCCACCGGAGGACCCTATGTCCCATCATGGTGTACTTGCATTCTCTTTGAACCCTCCTTGCTTTTTTAGGATGTACACACTGTCACTGAATCGGAAGATCTGGCAGGGGGGTTCCGTTGTCCTTGCATGTAGCAAGGGTTTTTGTTTTATCCAAGTTGTTAATTTACCCCTATGTTCATGTCCATCTCATCACATAACTACTGCCAATCTCTTATCAGACTGCACCGATGGCATCGGTTAAATGCACCTCATTCAATGTCCGGGGTTTTAATACCCCCCAAAAGCGCTCACAAATCATACAGCTCTATTTCTTCCAGGAACTTCACTTTAAATTGGGGCATATCCCCAAAATCTCTCAGTCATATTTTCAGCATTGGTTCATCAGCGCCCAGGCTAAAGCATACAGGGGAGCGGGAATTGACATTTCTAAACGGGTTCCCTTCACCCTTATTGCATCCCAAATGGATCCAGAGGGTCGCTATGTTTTTGTGAAAGGGAAACTGGGGACTGTTTTAATGACCTTGGTAAGTCTTTACAGCCCCAACCGAGGTCAGGGTTCTTGGTTAGCTACTACACTTTCGAAACTGTCCTCATTTGCTGAAGGGGTGTGGTAAGTGGGCAGGGACCTCAACGTTACGTTGAACCCTCTTCTGGACGCCTCGGACCAATCCTCACAGCTGACTCAGTCCGTCTTAGGTAGAATAAACAAGCACATTTCAGACACCCACTTGGTAGACACATGGCGCTTGACTCACCCTACAGACCGTGATTACACGTTCTTTTCGGCTCCCCATAAAGTATATAATGGCTAGACTACATCTTTGTTTCTAGTAACCATATTGACATAGTGGAGAGGTCCACCATAGACCCTATGACGGTTTCCGATCATGCCCCGATCACGACATCCGTGATGTTCTCTAACTTACCTCAACACTCCCTGCAGTGGAGACTGAATAAGACTCTATTGGACAGCGAGGAGGGGGTGAGAGACCTTGAATGCAAACTGCAATGGTTCTTCAAGGAGAACACCACGGATGACGTGTCTATAACCACCATTTGGGAAACACACAAGGCAGTCATTCGAGGGGAACTTGTAGCGTTAGGCAGTAAAATCAAAAAGGACAGACAAAGAACCTGTCATGCCCTGCTCTGATTATGTGTGGAGGTCTGCCAGATTAGCAGCACGTGTTTAGTTTTTTGTTTTGTTTTGGAGTCGTGCTAGATCTGCCTCCCTTCAGGTGCACTGGGTGGGGTCGTTGGTTTAAATTACTCCCACTCCCAGTGTGCCGTGCGGGTTATAGCTTCTGTCTGGCTTTGGAAGCAAGGAAGGAAGGACGGAAGGATTGGCTGTTCCTGCTCAGATAAGATAAGTTGGTTTCTGATTTCTTGTTGTTTGCTGTCTAGGCTGTTTGAGTTACGTCTGTCCCCTCCAGGTTTGAGGGAGCAGTCTGCCCCTATTCCCCTTTCACCATTCTAGGGTATTTTCAGCCCAGGCATGGGGACACATTATTCCCACCTTAAGGGTCTGAATGTGGGCATAGCAGTATAGGGAGAGCTGTTAGGGATTTGCTAGGAGGTGACCTTATCCCCAGCTTCTCGCCTAGAAACTTGTTTGTGTATCTGATATCCTGTCCGTCGTGACAGAACCTTCCACTCACTGATTGAACAAATTACAGCTCTAGAATTCTTACATAAGAAATCTAAAGCAATAACCGCTCAAACAGAGCTATTACTGCTACGGAAAAAAACTTAAAGACCACCTTAATACCTGTCACGCCAGGGCATACCAATACGCCCAATTTCGATTCTATGCCCATGGAGACAAAGGCACGCGACTAATGTCTTCACTTATTAAAAAGAAAAAGGATTCCTCCTATATATTGGGGATCAACACGAAAGAGGGACATCTAGTGCACAAAACCTCAGATATTGCAAAAGAATTCCAACAGTTTTATAGCCAGCAGTGGTGTCGCCAGGGGGGGGCCAGAGGGGGCCACGGCCCCCCCTACATCAAGCTGTGCCCCCCCCATGTGCCCCCCCAACTAAAATGTCCCCCATTCATTTTGATACTAGTGTTGGTCTGTACTGCCTGCTGCGCACTGTGTAGGCACTCCTACCGGACATCTAAGTTCACACATCTCAGTCTGATGATCTGACTGAGTCTTCGTGCCCGGGTGCCGTTGCGCTCTCTCTCACTCTCCGCCCACTGCCGCCGCGCACGTCATAAGCCCCGCCCCGCCACGTCATAAGCCCCACCCACCGCACGTCATAAGCCCCGCCCCCTCCACGTCATAAGCCCCAGCCCCATACCAGTTGACTCAGTGTCTGAGCTAGTCTCAATCACCTAGTCGAGACTAGCTCAGCTGATCTGAATTTATTCAACTACTGGCAGCAGTGCGGGAGGCGCTCCTGCTCCTCCTCCTAGGCGTGTGATGTCACCGTGAGCAGCCCTCCCACTGCCTGTAGTCTAACTTGCTTAAAGGGGTTCTGCACTTTTATTTAACTGATGATCTATCCTCTGGATAGATCATCAGCTTCTGATCGGCGGGGGTCCGACACCCGGGACCCCAGCCGATCAGCTGTTTGAGAAGGCAGCGGCGCTCCAGCAGCGCCGCGGCCTTCTCACTGTTTACCGCCGGGCCGCCCGCCCACTGACGTCACGACTTGTATCAACTAGAGTGGGCACGGCTAAGCTCCATTCAAGTGAACAGTGCTTAGCCGCGCCCACTCTAGTTGATACAAGTCGTGACGTCAGTGGGCGGGCGGCCCGGCGGTAAACAGTGAGAAGGCCGCGGCGCTGCTGGAGCGCCGCTGCCTTCTCAAACAGCTGATCGGCGGGGGTCCCGGGTGTCGGACCCCCGCCGATCAGAAGCTGATGATCTATCCAGAGGATAGATCATCAGTTAAATGAAGGTGCAGAACCCCTTTAAGCCAGCCAGGGCCAGACGAGACTAGAGACTGACTGAGACAGACGAGACAGTGTGTGGCCTGGTGTGGCCCTACCGATACCGAACAGACAGACAGACAGACAGACTGGACTGAGACTGACCTAGTGATGACGGTGTGTAGCAAGCAGGACACTCAGGTTAACTTAATAATATAAGGTACTACAACTTACAAGTAGTGAGTGAGTGGACTGACTAAGGGCTCTTTCACATCTGCGTTCTTTTCTTCCGGCATAGAGTTCCGTCGTCGGGGCTCTATGCCGGAAGAATACTGATCAGGATTATCCTAATGCATTCTGAATGGACAGTCCGTCCTTCAGGATGCATCAGGATGTCTTCCGTTCCGGAACGGAACGTTTTTTGGCCGCAGCAAATAGCGCAGCATGCTGCGCTTTTTGCTCCGGCCAAAAATCCGGAACACTTGCCGCAAGGCCGGATCCGGAATGAATGCCCATTGAAAGGCATTGATCCGGATCCGGCCTTAAGCTAAACGTCGTTTCGGCGCATTGCCGGATGCGACGTTTAGCTTTTTCTGAATGGTTACCATGGCTGCCGGGACGCTAAAGTCCTGGCAGCCATGGTAAAGTGTAGTGGGGAGCAGCATACTTACCATCCGTGCGGCTCCCGGGGCGCTCCAGAGTGACGTCAGGGCGCCCCACGTGCATGGATGACGTGATCGCATGGCACATCATTCATGCGCATGGGGCGCTCTGACGTCATTCTGGAGCGCCCCGGGAGCCGCATGGACTGTAAGTATACCGCTCCCCCTCTCCCCGCTCCTACTATGGCAACCAGGACTTTAATAGCGTCCTGGCTGCCATAGTAACACTGAAAGCATTTTGAAGACGGATCCGTCTTCAAATGCTTTCAGTACACTTGCGTTTTTCCGGATCCGGCGTGTAATTCCGGCAAGTGGAGTACACGCCGGATCCGGACAACGCAAGTGTGAAAGAGGCCTAAGTCTCTTTCTATTCTAAGGCTACTTTCACACTTGCGGCAGTGTGATCCGGCAGGCAGTTCCGTCGTCGGAACTGCCCGTCGGATCCGCCGATCTGCAGCTGACTGAAAGCATTTGTGAGACGGATCCGGATGCGGATCCGTCTCACAAATGCATTGCAAGGACGGATCAGTCTCTCCGCTTGTCACGCAGACAGACGGATCCGTCTTGTACATTTTTTCACATTTTTACCGGTCTTCGCAGGCCGGAAGGACAGATCTAGTATTTTGAATGCCGGATCCGGCACTAATACATTCCTATGGGAAAAAATGCCGGATCCGGCATTCAGGCAAGTCTTCAGTTTCTTTTCGCCGGAGAGAAAACCGTAGCATGCTGCGGTTTTCTCTTTTGCCTGATCAGTCAAAACGACTGAACTGAAGATATCCTGATGCATCCTGAACGGATTGCTCTCCATTCAGAATACATTAGGATAAAACTGATCAGTTCTTTTCCGGTATAGAGCCCCTGTGACGGAACTCTGTGCTGGAAAAGAAAAACGCTAGTGTGAAAGTACCCTAACTAGAGAGATTAGATCTGACTGTGACTAAGGGCTCTTTCACACTTGCGTTGTCCGGATCCGGCATAGAGTTCTGTCGTCGGGGCTCTATGCCGGAAGAATCCTGATCAGTTTTATACTAATGCATTCTGAATGGAGAGAAATCCGTTCAGGATGCATCAGGATGTCTTCAGTTCCGGACCGGAACGTTTTTTGGCCGGAGAAAATACCGCAGCATGCTGCGCTTTTTGCTCCGGCCAAAAATCCTGAACACTTGCCGGATCCGGAATTAATGCCCATTGCCGGATCCGACGTTTAGCTTTTTCTGAATGGTTACCATGGCTGCCGGGACGCTAGAAGTCCTGGCAGCCATGGTAAAGTGTAGTGGGGAGCAGTATACTTACCGTCCGTGCGGCTCCCGGGGCGCTCCAGAGTGATGTCAGGGCGCCCCACGCGCATGGATCACGTGATCACATGGCACGTCATCCATGCGCATGGGGCGCTCTGACGTCATTCTGAAGCGCCCCGGGAGCCGCACGGACTGTAAGTATACTGCTCCCCCGCTCCCCACTGCTACTATGGCAACCAGGACTTTAATAGCGTCCTGGCTGCCATAGTAACACTGAACTCATTTTGAATGTGTAACGTGTAATTCCGGCAAGTGGAGTACACGCCGGATCCGGACAACGCAAGTGTGAAAGAGCCCTAAGACTGAGAGGAGAGCTGGCTGGCGGCTGCCCCTGAATCTTCCTGATTTAAAAGTTAAAGGGGTTCTGCACTTTCATTTAACTGATGATCTATACTCTGGATAGATCATCAGCTTCTGATCGGCGGGGGTCCGACACCCAGGACCCCCGCCGATCAGCTGCTTGAGAAGGCAGCGGCTCTCCAGTAGCGCCGCGGCCCTCTCACTGTTTACCGCCAGCCCAGTGATGTCACGAGTTACGACTAGTATCAACTAGCGTGGACGTGGCTAAGCTCCATTCAAGTGAACAGAGCTTAGCCGGGCTCAGGCCAGTTGATACTAGTCGTGACGTCAGTCACTGGGCCTGCGGTAAACAGTGAGAAGGCCGCGGCGCTGCTGGAGCACCGGTGCCTTCTCAAACAGCTGATCGGTGGGGGTCCTGGGTGTCGGACCCCCGCCAATCAGATGCTGATGATCTATCCAGAGGATATATCATCAGTTAAATGGAAGTGCAGAACCCCTTTAAAGTTACTGTCAGTGCAGCCTGGATGATTACAGTGTTTACTTTACCGTTTAGAGAAATCATGTTCAAATGTGAGTGGTGGGAGCGTGATGTCATGAGTCATTACACTGTTATAGGGGGGAGGGATCTGTGGATGATACTCTTATAGTGCTATAGGGAGGGGGATCGGGGGTCTGTGGATGTCATGACACTGTTATGGGGGGGGCGGGGAATCTGTAGATGACACTGTTATAGGGACGAGGATCTGTAGATGACACGATTATTGGGGGGGAAATCTGTGCCACTCTGTGGCTGACACTGTTAGGCTCCATTCAGACATCCATAACAGCGGCAATGTACGGGTCGGCATTTTTTTTTTTCGGGAACGGAATTGCGGACCCGGAAGTCCGGGTCCGCATTTCCGTATCCGCCAGCACGTCGTGCTGCCCTATAGAAATGAATGGGTCCGCAATTCCGTTATGTGTGAATGGGGCCTTATAGGGAGAGGGATCCCGGTATGACACTGATATGGGGTGGATCTGTGGATGACACATATAGCATAAGATGCTATAAATGGTATGTCATCCACAGATCCCCCTCCATAAGGGTCATCCACAGATCCCCCTCCATAAGGGTCATGCACAGATCCCCCTCCATAAGGGTCATGCACAGATCCCCCTCCATAAGGGTCATGCACAGATCCCCCTCCATAAGGGTCATGCACAGATCCCCCTCCATAAGGGTCATGCACAGATCCCCCTCCATAAGGGTCATGCACAGATCCCCCTCCATAAGGGTCATGCACAGATCCCCCTCCATAAGGGTCATCCACAGATCCCCCTCCATAAGGCTACTTTCACTTGCGTTCGGAGCGGATCCGTCTGGTGTCTGCACAGACGGATCCGCTCCTATAATAATACTGAGTACAAGTACTTCAGGTGCTTGCCGATAGCGATACTATCGGTTCATGCCATGTGACAAAGAGAAGGGGACTTGACACAGCTGGTAGATGCTGTATCTGGAGTAATTCCAGCATGCCCAGGCAGCTAGGACATGTTGAAATCTGAGTGATTATTTTTATTTTTTTTTAAACCACAGACAGCAGGACTTTTCTTCCCTATTGCGGTTTTAGGTATTGGGTAAAGTATCGTAGCATTTCTAAGCGTACTTGTGTAAATGTATCGTTGTTATAGCTGCCCCCCCTACTTTTGTCCTGGCCCCCAGTGTGCCCCCCCAAAATTTGAAAGCTAGAGACGCCACTGATAGCCAGCTGTACGGCCTTAGATGTCAGGATAATGACACAGATGCCGATATAGAGAAAGACACTGATAGGTTTTTGCAGAATCTTAATTTGCCACATTTAGATGAGGAGGATAGGGAAACACTGCTGGCTCCGGTCACAATCGAAGAAGTGACGAGAATCCTCAATTCCATGCCAATAGGAAAATGCAGAGGCCCAGATGGGTTCCCAGTTGGATATTTTAAAAAGTTTTCAGCTATCTTAACCCCACACCTGTCTACGTGGTGTAACTCTCTTTTAAAAGGGCTCCACACTTCACAAACAATCTCTAGAGGCGACGGTCACAATTCTCCCAAAAGCAGGGAAAGACCCTAATCACTGTGGCAGCTACAGACCGATTTCGCTTCTTAATGTGGATATAAAAATTTGGGCGAAGTTGTTAGCTCCCCGCCTAGGCCCCCTCCGCCTGCCGTAACTGATTCACCCTGATCACAACTCTTGTAGACTAAGTTGGCCAAGAAGAGAGGTGCTTCATTAGTCTTGCTGGGTGTGGATGCGGAAAAGCCTTAGACAGGGTGAGCTGGAACTACATGAGGAAAACTCTGCATAAATTCGACATGCCGGAACAATTTCAAACAGCCATTATGTCCCTTTATCATGAACTTAGTGCCCTCATACGGGTTAATGGTACTCTGTCCCAACCATTTCCGATCACAAATGGGACACGCCAGGGATGTCCTCTGTCACCTACCCTGTATGTTATGGTCATGGAGACGCTGTTACAAGCCATCAGAGAACATAAGAGGAATACAACTCAAAGAGAACTCTCCTGAATTCATAAATGCCGCTTATGCAGACGACCTTTTGGTTATGCTTACAAACCCTGTCGAGGCTTTTCCGCAGTATGGGAAATTTTAAAGTGGACTACACGAAATCGGAGGCTATGAATGTCTCAGCCCCAAATAAGGTGATCTCCCTGCTTAAAACCACCACCCCGTTCACCTGGCAAATTTCCCATCTCTCGTACTTAGGGATTAAACTACCTGCTAATCTAGATCAAATCTATCATCTGAATTATGAACCTCTGTTGAAAGACTTTCAACGTCAACTCCATTCCCTTAGGATCCCGTAGGTCTCATGGATGGGCAGGAAAAATCTGTTGAAGGCTTATATTATGCCAAAGATTCTATACGTGCTACAGATGTTACCTATCTTTCCCCCTTTATCCTTCTTCTCTCAATTTAAACGGCTATTCAGCACATTCTTGTGGGGAGGTAGGAGGGCCAGGCTACTCCATAACAGATTAATACAACGGAGGAACATGGGAGGTTTTGGGTTTCCAGGCGCACACTTATACTATCAAGCTATACACCTGAAAAGATGGATCCAGCTCCATGTCCCCAATTTTGAAACCTGGGGAAATGAACTAGAATTGGGACAACTCTCTTATGTTCAAAGGGCGGGCCTGTGGGGCCTAAATCTCTCTAATCTCAGATCTCAAATCTTGCTTAGAGGAACAGCCTCGGTCATTTACCAGCTTAATAATAAACTGAGACTTTTAAATAACCCCCCCCCCCCCCCCCCTTCTATACCAGCGGGCCTACTCCCCTTCACGATGCGCCCAAATACAACACAAGTGGCCCCAACCTGGAATAAACTGCGCAAATACACAGCAGCGGCGTTCCTGAGGGCGACCTCAGGGGAACTTTCTGACCAACACCCACTTCATCTCCTTATTAGTTCTTGCAACTTCATGGAGCTCATTGAGTTTAACTCCATTAGCAAACCACTGTTAGATAGCAAGAGACATAAACCTGTTCTGACCTGGTTTGAAAAACGTTTGACCTTTGACACCATTCCACGCAAACTAGTCTCCATGTGTTACCTGTCCTTGGTCATTCCCCGCTCCCCTGGAGTGCCACAATATCGGAGACACTGGGCTGCTGAGCTGTAGGTAGAAATGACTGAAACCAATATACGCGCACTCCCACGGCTTCTCTAGATGCACCAGAATACAAGAACACTTATACAAAGTCCTCACACAATGGTATCAGACCCCAAAACAAATGTTCATCAGAGGCATGAGGCAATCTGACCGATGCTGGGGATGCCATGAAGATACGGAAACTCTATCGCATATTTTCCGGTTCTGCTCGAAGATCCGCCCATTTTGGGACGATGTCTTATCTGCAATCCAAAAAATAACACATATCTCTGCCTCTGGTGCTTTTGTGGCTCCCAACTTCTACGTTCTCATCCTCGAAAAAATGTCTTACCACTCATATGTTACAGGCGGCCAGGCTGCTCATCCCGCAGAAGTGGTTATGTACTGACCCTCCTACTGTGAACTCTTGGCTAACCAAGCTAGATCAAATATGCCGTATGGAGGAGCTAGCGAGCTGGGAGGCCAGGGACCACAGCAGGTACATGAAGCTTTGGACACCTTGGTTCCGGTTCCGACATGACCAGTCGAACTGGCAGCCTTTACCCACAAACCCCAATAGCACGTGAATTATAGTGTACAAGCCAGGACGCCAGGAAATTGCTTTGCACCTAGTCATTTCATGCGCTTACTCAAGGCTAGACTGACTTTCCATTCATTCCTAAACCGCCATCAGTGCCCACTTTTTTCAGATCTTTAAGTACATATTGATGACATGAACAGATCTTACCTGACATACCCCCTCTTATCCCTTCCCAATCCCCCCCCCCCTTTCGACCCCAACCCCTCCCTTCCCTCTACTCCTACTTTCGCCTATATTATTGTTTATTATACTGATGTCTACTGCTCCGCATACCACATTGGAGTGGTGTCAGAATTATGCTGTTATATGTATTCCCTGTCTGACTAAACACTTTGGATCTAAGCATTGTAATAGGAATATATATTGTGTATTATGCTTCTTAATTGTCAAGATGGAATTGTACCCTAATATACATCATTGTAATCAGTCATGGTATGCAATTTTCTGCTTGTCAATAAAAAGAGAATTGACTAAGAATATAACTACTATAATACTGCTGCTATGTACAAGAATATAACTACTATAATACTGCTCCTATGTACAAGAATATAACTACTATAATACTGCTCCTATGTACAAGAATATAACTACTATAATACTGCTCCTATGTACAAGAATATAACTACTATAATACTGCTCCTATGTACAAGAATATAACTACTATAATACTGCTCCTATGTACAAGAATATAACTACTATAATACTGCCTCCTATGTACAAGAATATAACTACTATAATACTGCTCCTATGTACAAGAATATAACTACTATAATACTGCTCCTATGTACAAGAATATAACTACTATAATACTGCTCCTGTGTACAAGAATATAACTACTATAATACTGCCTCCTATGTACAAGAATATAACTACTATAATACTGCTCCTATGTACAAGAATATAACTACTATAATACTGCTCCTATGTACAAGAATATAACTACTATAATACTGCTCCTGTGTACAAGAATATAACTACTATAATACTGCCTCCTATGTACAAGAATATAACTATATAATACTGCCTCCTATGTACAAGAATATAACTACTATAATACTGCTCCTATGTACAAGAATATAACTACTATAATACTGCTCCTGTGTACAAGAATATAACTACTATAATACTGCTCCTATGTACAAGAATATAACTGCTATAATACTGCCTCCTATATGTACAGAATATAACTGCTAGAATACTGATCCTATGTACAAGAATATAACTACTATAATACTGCCTCCTATGTACAAGAATATAACTACTATAATACTGCCTCCTATGTACAAGAATATAACTGCTAATACTGCTCCTATGTACAAGAATATACACTATAATACTGCCTCCTATGTACAAGAATATCACTACTAAATACTGATCCTATGTACAAGAATATACTACTATAATACTGCCTTATGTACAAGAATATACTACTATAATACTGCGCCTATGTACAAGAATATACTACTATAAGCCGCTCCTATGTACAAGAATAATACTACTATATACGGCTCCTATGTACAAGAATATAACTACTATAATACTGCCCTCCTATACAAGAATATAACTACTATATACTGCTCCTATGTACAAGAATATAACTACTATAATACTGCTCCTATGGACAAGAAATATAACTACTATAATACTGCTCCTATGTACAAGAATATAACTACTATAATACTGCTCCTATGTACAAGAATATACTACTATATACTGCTCCTATGTACAAGATATAACTACTATAATACTGCTCCTATGTACAAGAATATAACTACTATAATACTGCTCCTATGTACAAGAATATAACTACTATAATACTGCTCCTATGTACAAGAATATAACTACTATAATACTGCCCCTATGTACAAGAATATAACTACTATAATACTGCTCCTATGTACAAGAATATAACTACTATAATACTGCTCCTATGTACAAGAATATAACTACTATAATACTGCTCCTATGTACAAGAATATAACTACTATAATACTGCTCCTATGTACAAGAATATAACTACTATAATACTGCTCCTATGTACAAGAATATAACTACTATAATACTGCCTCCTATGTACAAGAATATAACTACTATAATACTGCTCCTATGTACAAGAATATAACTACTATAATACTGCTCCTATGTACAAGAATATAACTACTATAATACTGCCTCCTATGTACAAGAATATACTACTAATTAACTGCTCCTATGTACAAGAATATAACTACTATAATACTGCCTCCTATGTACAAGAATATAACTACTATAATACTGCTCCTAGTACAAGAATATAACTACTATAATACTGCTCCTATGTACAAGATATAACTACTATAATACTGCTCCTATGTACAAGATATAACTACTATAATACTGCTCCTATGTACAAGAATATAACTACTATAATACTGCTCCTATGTACAAGAATATAACTACTATAATACTGCTCCTATGTACAAGAATATACTACTATATACTGCTCCCTATGTACAAGAATATAACTACTATAATACTGCTCCTATGTACAAGAATATAACTACTATAATACTGCTCCTATGTACAAGAATATAACTACTATATACTGCTCCTATGTACAAGAATATAACTACTATAATACTGCTCCTAGTGTACAAGAATATAACTACTATAATACTGCCTCCTATGTACAAGAATATAACTACTATAATACTGCTCCTATGTACAAGAATATAACTACTATAATACTGCCTCCTATGTACAAGAATATAACTACTATAATACTGCTCCTATGTACAAGAATATAGCTACTATAATACTGCTCCTATGTACAAGAATATAACTACTATAATACTGCTCCTATGTACAAGAATATAACTACTATAATACTGCCTCCTATGTACAAGAATATAACTACTATAATACTGCTCCTATGTACAAGAATATAACTACTATAATACTGCCTCCTATGTACAAGAATATAACTACTATAATACTGCTCCTATGTACAAGAATATAGCTACTATAATACTGCTCCTATGTACAAGAATATAACTACTATAATACTGCTCCTATGTACAAGAATATAACTACTATAATACTGCCTCCTATGTACAAGAATATAACTACTATAATACTGCTCCTATGTACAAGAATATAACTACTATAATACTGCTCCTATGTACAAGAATATATCTACTATAATACTGCCTCCTATGTACAAGAATATAACTACTATAATACTGCTCCTATGTACAAGAATATAGCTACTATAATACTGCTCCTATGTACAAGAATATAACTACTATAATACTGCTCCTATGTACAAGAATATAACTACTATAATACTGCCTCCTTTGTACAAAATATAGAAATTCATGTGTAGAGTAATGGTGTGCACTTTGATCCTGTAGACTTAGCTGCTCTGTCACATTGAGTCTTTGTATTGGGGGTATTTGAGGGACTTTTGAAGCCCGTTATCCAGCACAGTAATCAGGAGTCCTAGGGGGAGAAGGTTCTAACAATAGCGATTTGGCCGAGAGACCTGGAAGCCGCTGCTGAGCGTTGAGAAATTCGAGAGGCCCTGCAGCTGTTATGCCACATGTGGCCTCATGTGCAATATCGCTGGATGCTCTGGAGCCATCGCTTTACAAGATACACATGATCCTAATTCTAATCCTTTGCTTCTTCTCTTAATTTATGAAACTTCTGTCTCCTCTTGCAAAACCCCACTAAGCTTGGCACGGGGATCATTCCTTCTGTTACAAGTCTAAAATCGCTGACTCAGGGTTGCAAGGCACATGCCATCCAAAGCTAAGCACTCCCCTGTGTATTTCCATCCAGCACACAGACGGATAGCTTGCAACTAACTTGTCTCAATGCAGAATCTATAGCAACCCCTCATGTGCCGTTTATAAAACTTGTGTCTCCAGAAGCCTTTGTGTCCTCTCATCCCAGGGCTCGGGTGTTACTGCTACTATAGATATACTCAGCACAGTATCTGGTATAAACTGTCCGAATTACATCAAATGTGACAACTCTGACATGGAAATATTATCTTTTTCTATGACAACTCTTCCCGTCCTGAGCTCTAACGGTTGATCTCTCACTTCATATCTCCCCAATTCTGTTTCTAAAGCTAGTTAGTGTATAGATATGGATGTTTAGTGATTTGAATGCATAAACTGGCCCTGTTCAAAATCATTAAAATCCAAGTTCCTGCAACCACCACTAGGGGGAGCTCACTGCGTACACCTTACACAAAAACAGTATGCAGTGAGCTCTTAACTCCCCTAATGGTGGCTGCAGAAAGACAGTTTCTTTTTTGCCAGTGTATCTCGGTAGCCAATCAAAATTAGACCGTTAAACACAAACGTGCCTCCAACCTCAACTAGGGCCTATTGTAGGAAGCTGAGATATAGATAGCTGTTGAATAGAGTCTTCAAAAGACTTCTGCAAAACTCCTAGAACGTGTTGATGGCAGAATTAAGTTGATATACAGTGCAAGAGCTCTCCTTCATCTCTAGGTCTTTGACTAGGAGGTTTCCATTAGCCCTACTGAAGCTGCAGGTTGAGCTTCCCTACCCTAAAGCATGAGGCCAGACCTCCTCCAAGCAATCTATGCCATGATCTACAGGTGCACTTTATGACATGAGTCCATACATCAAAGATGGCGTATGACTATGCTAAGTGAGAAGTATAGCGCCACCCTTCCACGGCTGTCTCTGGAACTGCAGCTCGAGACACAGTCCATGACATCCATGTCTTTCCAGTCTTACTCAACCCCTTTAAATCCACTTTTCTTTTTCTCTTACTGGTTTTAGCCTCTTTCAGACGGGCTTCTCGGATTTTTGCTCCGGATGCGTCCCGGGTGCATTGCGGGAAACCCGTGCGAGTGCGCACGCAATTTCAGTCAGTTTTGACTGCAATTGCGTTGCGTTGCTTAGTTTTTATTGCGCAGGTGCAATGCATTTTGCACGCGTGTGATGATAAAAAACTGAATGTGGTGCCCAGACCCGAACCCGGACTTCTTCACTGAAGTTCGGGTTTCGGTTAGGTATACTGTAGATTTTTTTATTTTCCCTTATTACATGGTTATAAAGGAAAATAATAGCATTCTTAATACAGAATGCTTACTAAAATGTCCATTGAGGGGTTAAAAAAAATAATATATGAACTCACCTCATCCACTTGATCGCGTAGCCGGCATCGTCTTCTTTCTTCTTCTTCCTTCAAGACCTGCAAAAGGACCTTTGATGATGTCAGCGCAGGTCCTGGTGAACGAAGATAGAAGGATCCACGTGGTGAGCGCGATTCCGTCATCAAAGGTCCTTTTGCAGGTCCTGAAAGAAGAAGAAAGAAGACGATGCCGGCTGCGCGAACAAGTGGATGAGGTGAGTTATTAAAAAAAAATATTTAACCCCTCAATCGACATTTTACTTAGCATTCTGTATTAAGAATGCTATTATTTTCCCTTCTTACCATGTTATAAGGGAAAATAATACAGTGAATTTACTTTAATGGGGTCCGGGGTTGCTCATCCCTATCCTCTCCTAGCAACCATGCGTGAAAATCGCACCGCATCCGCACTTGCGATTTTCACGCAGCCCCATTCACTTCTATGGGGCGTGAAAAACGTAGAATATAGAGCATGCTGCGATTTTCACGCAACGCACAAGTGATGCGTGTAAATCACCGCTCCTCTGCACAGCCCCATTGAAGTGAATGGGTCCGGATTCCAGTGCGGGTGCAACGCGTTCACCTCACGCATTGCACCCGTGCGGAAAACTCGCCCGTGTGAAAAGGGCCTTTCAGTTACATGTGTTCTACTCCAGTCACTTCCAGAGCTGCTTTCAAATGCCCACTGGCAGCACAGTGCATGTTCCAACAGGTTATAGAAAGGCATAGATGACATTTTATTGCTGTCACCTAAGCTCCCACAAAGCATTGCTCTCTTGCAAAGAATTTCGACTGCAGCTTTGGATGTGAATAGAGATGCGCGCACTTACAAGAGAAAATGTTGGTGCCAATGATTAGTAAGGCTTGTAGTTCTACAGCGAGGGACACCAGAAAGGCTCTAATGCTACAAATGCGACTCTGCAAGGAACAGGTGCAGCAGGTTCGCTGTGTGGCGGCTTATGTTAGGTCATGAATGGCAGGACTTTATTTGTTAATCTCATGGCACAGAGGGCGCTGACAGACAAGTGCAGGCCCCGGGGAGGTTGCTAGGAGAGGGATTTTATCCATTAGGTCATTTTATAGTACAACAACACATTACATAAGCAACAAGGTGCATAGAGAAGACTGGGAGATTGTAAGAATGTGCACCCCTCCCCCGCTCCAAGAATGTGCCCCCCCCTTACTGTCCCTTCCAGAATGAGGAGTTGTCACAGGACTCCGTCATGCAGGACAAAAATCTGCAAACATCGGCTTTGTATCATTTATTCCAATGGGGAAATGTCCCACGTGATAAACTGTATATTGTCTGCCATAGAGGTAACCGCTGCAGCAGTTTATGGGGCCCCAGGGTGAAACGGGTCCCCCAAAAGCTTGACTAATTAGGTTTGAAAGGAAAGCAGCCCAAAGACCTTCTCTCATCGTGGAGGTCCTGCATTACATCAAGAGCCATTGATTTCCATAAACATTGGGTAATACTCCATTTCTCCAGTGTTATTAAACATTTCATTCCCGGGTTCCCCCCACAGATAACTGCTGATTGAACAAAATTCTAAAATACTGTAAAAAAAAAAAAATGATTATCCCCTTCCATGCAGTAGAGAAGGTATTTGTGTTGTGTGGATTTACATTTTGGCTGCCCGGAATCTGACACAGCGGACATGGTGGACGTGAGCGGAATACAGAGGTGTAAAGTGACAACCGTTTAATATTCATAGGATGTTGAGTGCAGAGGATCCCTCATATCACTCGTCAGGTCCCCTCAGTATACACTTCTTTTTCAAGGTATTTGTAAAGTTTTCCATGCTTAATGATGCCAATTTGCAAAAAAAAAATTCAAACTCGTTTTGGTATTAGGAAGTGAGACATCGTATACAGATGACACTGAGCAAACAACCGACATAACAAGGAGCGGAGATGAAGACACAATATTGTAAAAATTCCATCATTGCTCATAGCACTATTTCAATGATACAGTAAAAATGATACTACAATACTGCTCCAATGTGTAAGAATATGCTACTATAATACTGCCCCCTACATTCAGCAATATAACTACTATAATACTGCCTCCTATGTGCAAGAATATAACTAATGTCTGGAGCAAGCCCAGGGTGGAGGCTCCCTGGGCAGGGATGTTCCCCAAGCAAGGCCCAGGCCTCCAGGCCTGCACTGGGCGGAAATTGCATGATTTTCCTATTTTATGACGTAAAGTCATGATTTTATGAAAGACACGGAGGCTCATATTGCATTTTTCCTTCTTTACTGAAATCCACAGCAGCAAAGAGAAATCCACAGAAATAAACTTACAGACCACCCCCAAAGGGGTAACCCCTCCCACAGTCTAGTCCATAAATAGGTCCTTCCACCGGAACTCTTCCTCTTTCTTTGTAACAATGAACCTTCTAATCCCAATAACCGGGCTGGAACGACTCCCACCAACAAGCTCCAACGGGAGAACTCTTAAAGAACATACGGGATCGAAATCTCTGCCAGGAACTCCACCTGAACAACAAACAGACGGCAGGATGGATCAGCAACTCAAACTAATCGGAATCAGTGGTCCGGGGACATCAGCCTAAAAGGAAGGAAAAAACAGAGGGACATGGTAATCGACCAGTTCTAAATCACAAAAGATAAAGGGATAAAAGATAATGGTAATAAATAACAAAGACATAATAGTAGCGCTAGCAAACGCAGTCAATACAGTGTCCCGGAGAGAAAAAACATATCACAACGACAAGGGAAGCGAATTTTTTTTAAATAAATAAATAAATATTAGGGAGGGGCAATACTCGCATCCTTGTCTTTCATAAAATCATGACTTTACGTCATAAAATAGGAAAATCATGCAATTTTATGTCAAGACACAGAGGCTCATATTGCAAGTTTAAAGCGTAGATATTACCGAAGTGAAGGCATGCGGAGGAGGCCTAAAATAAAACTCTCTGAACGTAGACGCTCTGGACCAATCCGCCAATCTTAGAATATCCTCCAGGCGAGCACCCGCGACCGCCATGGAAGTCGCAGAGGCCCCTCTGACCGAATGAGCCGTGAACACGGATGTGTCAATACCAGACAAGGAAAGTATCCATTTCACCCAACGGCACAGGGTGACGCTAGTGACCGGACGAAATGGCCTGCGAAAAGAAATAAACAAATGAGGTGTAGACGCAGGACACAGAGCGGATGTACGAGACAAATATTCCCTCAGACACCCCACCGCACAAAGCGCCGGAGAGCTGGGGAAAGCCGGATAAGAAACAGACTTAATACCGGTCTTGGTGCGACGGGAGATATTGAAGGAAACCCCCTCCGGGGTAAAATAAAGAGCATCAAAGTCTAGAGCCCTCACATCTGAAACTCTTTTACAAGAGATAATACAGAGCAAGGACACCAATTTAGCTGACAATTGCCGAAGAGATACATACGAATTAAGAGACCACCGTGAAAAGAAATCCAGGACCCAACAGACTTCCCAAGAAGTGGAAAAACAAGGTCTAGGGGGTCGAGAAAGCCGAGAGCCCTTGAGGAGCCGGCAAACCAAAGGATGCTGACCAGCCGGGCAACCAGCGAAACCCTGGTGGCGAGAGGATATCGCCGATCTGAACACATTCATAGTCCTATACACCTTACCCTCATCAAAAAGAGAAGATAAAAATTGTAGGATATCCGTCACAGGGGCTGTGAGGGGATCCAGACTCCGGCCCACGCACCAGCGAGACCAAACGCCCCAAGCTGATCGATACGCCCGTCTAGTATCGGGGGCCCAAGCGTTCTCCAAGAGGAATCTAGCCGTCCCCGATACTCCTGCGACGTCCCAACATTCCCCGACACTCTGCACGCCAGGAGATGGAGAGAGCCGTCCACTAGGAGGGGATGATGCTGGCCAACCAGGCCGAGGAGGAGATCCGGAGAAAACGGGAGGAGACGAGGATCCTCGATTAGGAGCTCCAGGAGTTGAGGAAACCAAACTTGAGCCTGCCAGAAGGGAACCACCAGGACCAATTCCGCCGATTGGCGACGAACGCGAGGGATCAACGCGAACGGTGGAAAGGCAGCATACGAGAGCGGTCCCGAAAGTGGGTCCGAAAGTGGGTCCGGTCTCCAGCTGTAGAACCTGGGCAGTTGGGAATTCCATCGTGAAACAAAGAGGTCTACAGCAAAAGGGCCCCAAATCGATTCGATGGAGGAGAACACCCCCGGATTCAATCTCCAATCTCTGAAGTCTGAAGTGTACTGCGAACTCCAATCCGCGAAAGTATTGTGAAGGCCCGGGATGTATTCTGCGATCACTGTGAATCCCTTGTCCAGGCTATACTACCAGAATTCCTTCGCCAGATGGGTCAACATCGCGGAGTGAGTACCCCCCATGGCGTTGACGTACCGAACGGCCGACATGTTGTCCATCCTGAGTGCCGCTGGTGAAACTGCGGATGGCGAAGGATCCCGCCAAGAGTTCCAGAGCATTTATGTGAAGCCGGGACTCGTTTGCCGGGACTCCTGTGGAAACCCCGTTGCAATGGGCACCCCAGCCGTACAGACTGGCGTCCGACTCCACAACAAGGTCTGGTTGAGGACCCACGATAGCTCTGCCGTTCCAAGCTTCGAGGTTGGAGATCCACCACGTCAGCTCGTCCCTCGTCTCCTGATCCAGGACCAAAACGTCCGCATACGAAGCTCCTGCCTGCAGGTGAGCTATCTTGAGCCACTGTAGCGCTCGATAATGGAGCGGAGCCGGGAAAATCGCCTGGATGGAAGAGGATAACAGGCCGATAATCCACGCCAAATGACGCAGAGAGATCCGGGGAAGCTTCAGCGTATGCCGCAACTCCTTGCGGATGGCTCTGACTTTCGCTCCTGGAAGACAAAGAGTCTGTGCGGTGGAATCCACCACGAAGCCCAAGAATTCCATGGAAGGTCGAAGAGAGGACTTCTCGGTGTTGATGATAAAACCAAGGTCGGTGATCAGGGAAATCAACATATGCAGATGAGCCAGAAGGGTGGAGGGGCACTGGGCCAAGAGAAGAATATCGTCCAGGTAAATTACCAGACGAACACCCTGGCAGTGGAGCCACGCCACCACCGGTTTCATCAGCTTGGTAAAACACCAAGGTGCCGATGAAAGGCCAAACGGGAGGCAAGTGAACCGCCAAAACTGTCTCTTCCAAAGGAATTGAAGTAGATCCCTGGACGGCGGAGCAACCGGGACCGTCAGGTAAGCATCCTTCAGGTCCAACTTCGCCTTCCAGTCGCCTGGGAGAAGGAGGTCCCTGAGCAGAAGGATGCCCTCCATTTTGAAATGGCGGTACCGAACGAATCAGTTGAGGTTCTTTAGATTTATAATGGGTCGAAACTGCCCCCCTTTCTTCTCTACCAAGAAGATGTCGCTGATGACTCCCACCTCGGGGAATGGGGCTCGTTCCACCGCACCCTTTACCCGGAGGGACTGAAGCTCTGCGTCTATGCATTATTGGGTCTGCCCTGAAAGAAACCTCGGGTGCGGATTTGGGAGTAACAGAGGTGTGTCTATTAGCTCTATATGAAAACCCCGGACCGTGGAGAGGACCCACGGGTCGGACGTGATACGGGACCAAATATTAAAAAAATGATGGAGTCTGCCCCCTATGCAAGGGGTTGAAGAAGATAGCAGATTTTGGAGACTCACAGAGAGGACGTCTTGATCCTGAATAGCCTCTGAAGGACCTGGATCTTCCGGCGGACCCTCTGGATGGAAAAAACTAGGACTGTCTGGAACGCCGGGCGTTGATTGAAGGGGCCTCGACTGTTGCCACGGGTCTGGAAATGGGCACGGCCGGACAGTCGGCCCCTGAAAATGCCGGCCCTGGAAGAGACTCTACCATGAAACACCTTACACATAGAACTCTGCGCCTTATCTAAGGCGGTAAAAGCTCCGACAAACTTGCCCAAGTCTTTTATGAAAGTGTCACCGAAAAGGAGCCCCTGTGCCTCCCTGCCAGACTCGGTAAGAGCCATGTTGGCTAACTTCGGCTCAATCTTAATGAGGATAGCTTTCCTCCTTTCAATGGAAAGTGAAGAGTTCACATTTCCCACCATACAGATAGTGTGTTGTGCCCAGCCACGGAGCTCATCTGGGTCAATAGGGGTGCCCTACGATCTGGCTGCCTCCGCCAATTCAAAAATTTGGGTCAAGGGACCTAAGCTATCTAAGAGTTTACCCTGGCAGGCGCAGAGCGCTGACACCAGGCCCCTCCGGGGATTAAAGCCCGTTTTGGCCACAAATTGTACCATCTTGGGGTCCACATTGGGGGTTTCACAAACCTTGTTTGGAATAAGGGGGCGCGGGCACTCCGC
Source organism: Bufo gargarizans (assembly GCF_014858855.1). NCBI lineage: Eukaryota > Metazoa > Chordata > Amphibia > Anura > Bufonidae > Bufo > Bufo gargarizans. Next base: position 167,028,970 of record NC_058086.1, read on the forward strand.
CCTCAATTTGTTCCGTGTCTCTTTAGACAGGGGCTTCCTAACTCTGTCCTCCAAATACCGAGCCACATGTGGAGCGGGTAACCACTCCGCTGACCTCGGGTAATGTAAACTGTCGGGGTCAAATAAGGGTTCGCCCAAAGGGTCCGTTAGGGAGGTAAGAGTCGGACCATTGGCCTCAGGGGCTGCACTAGTTGAAGGGCGCGACAGAGGGACTTCAGACACAAAATCATCATCCTCCACTAAGACCCCCTCAAGGTCAACATCAGAGGCACTCTCGACATCACTCAAAGCCTCCTCCTCGGACTCCATCTCTCAGTCAGAACAAGGAACGGGCTGAGCCCGAGCGGACTTCCAGGGGCGCACTTTTTCCGCCTGGCACGGGCAGGCTCTTTTGCGTGTACTAAGCACGCCATCCTTTGATAGAGCTAAGCTATCAGTTCTAATATTTCTGGAGGTATCAGTGGTAGGAGGTGGGATAGGGGCAGGGGTCTGAGCCCTCAGAGCTTGAGAAATAGACTGGGAAATAAGGGAGGACATGTAACCCATAGCATTATTAATGGCATCAGATATGGATTGCTGCAAGGCAGCCGTCTGGGACTGAGCAGGAGAGGAGCTAGCCATGGCACCCGCTCGGGTAGGGGTAGGTACTAGGGCAGAAGGAACCTGCAAGACAGGAGGCACAGACGGGGAGACCTCCACAGGAAGAGACATGGTGTAGAAGAAAGGAGTTAGTCACTCCAGGAGGGCCGACACTACAAGCCTGAACCGCCGCGATTCCCGAACAGGGGGCTGCAAGATGGGGCCGATGAAGAGACAGCAGCAGCGAGTACAGCTTAGAAAGTTGAGGTGAAGCCGTCCTTCAGCCCAGGCATGCCGCGTCCAGTAAAGCTAAGTGACTCCCAAAAGGGATCTACTGTTGGAAACATAAAAAGTGGCAATCCAAACCTGCAGGGTGCACTGGGGGTGAGACAGGGCGCAGCACATGCATCAGGTGTGCAGCTCACCCCTCCAGCACACAGGCAGCGGAGGACATCTCTGGAGAGGCTGACATTACAGCAGAACTTGCAGCAGTGTGAGGTGGTGACCATGGCACGCTTAGGCCGCACCAGGTCTCAGTCTGGAGGTGCAAGCACTAAAAATGCTGAAAGATCTATGGATGTGGCACAAGAGAGGTCTGCAGAGAAATCTCATGGAGTCTCCAGGTCTGCTGAGTTTAAACAGCCTGAGAAGCTGCCCAAGACTGGACACCAAATGAGAGAGACCTGTGCACCTGAGCTGCAGCTAGCAGAGGAGATCCCTGCCCTGGTGAGGAACATGGAGGAGCTGAAGGGACACAAACAAATGCTGCAAATAGAGATCAACTGTGTATACAAGCTGAAGACTGCAAACCCAAACTGTGCAGCCATTTACGACCGTAAGCTACATGCACTCAGTTTGGAACTTGGTGACCTGGTGAAGCAGATGGACACTGTTCTGGACAGGATGGGACCACTTGCCGAGTCCTATAGGAACCAGGAGCGTTTTGACGACCATCGTTTGAACTTTGAAACAGTTTTTTTAAACAGTTTTTTTCATCCTCATCCTGAGGAGGCCCAGCGGGCGACAAGACCTGTGCTGCAAGCGCCAAAATATTCTTTAAAAAAAAGGAGAGATCTATAAACAGGATAGTGTGTAACAGCGGCTACAAGAATCTGCAGCTGTCCCTGAGGAGACGCATGGACCTCGGACACCAGAACTACAAGTCCCAGGAGGCACAGAGCAGCAGCAGCAGCAGCAGGACAATGGACATTTATCCGTACATCCAGGTGATGGGGTGGCAGAGCAGATCTCTACTGCTGGGGCAGAGACTGCGGGTGATGGTGGACATGTCCCTGAGGGGTCAGTGTCTGGGGGGAATGTACAATCTGTATAGGAGATATCTGAGGATGGCATAGAGGTGGACGGGCTGGAGGAATCTCTGCAGAGTAATGAGGGTGATTTTCCACCTTTACCCTCAAGCACAGAAGGTGTGAGTGGCCCCTCTAGTCCAGACCCGAACCACCCCCCCCCCTGTAAGTCAGGGCCCTGAACCCCGCCAGGTTCCCCCCCAGTAATGCCTTCATCGGGCTGTTCTCGGAACTGCCTGCTTCCGGTGACCGCATGTGTTTCAGAGCAGCTCGCGGCACAGGCACAGGTAAGGACTTACCTCTGCATCGCCGGGCTTGGGAATAAAGATGGCAGTTCGCATGTGTTCATCGGCGAACACTGCGAACTGGCCATCACTGATGATAATGTCTGTAAAGCGCTGCAGAATATAGTAGCGCTATATAAGTGCATAAAATAAATAAGATAAATAAAGCCGTCCCTCCCCAGGATATTGTGGTGTGGCTCAGGAGGCACTGTGACATGGTCTCTGATCCTATCTGGACTGGAGGGTGGAAGGTTTTGGTGAAGCTACCCCAGCATAATAATGTCACGTGGTATCTGCCAAACTCCTTCTTTATTGGGAGAGAGGCGTCTGCTTCTACCCAGGTCAGCCCAGAAAGTGTTTCAAGTGTGGCAGAGCCGGTCATGTCGCAAGTGTGTGCACTGTGGTCAAGTGCAACCTGTGCGGTGAGGTTGGCCACATAAGTGCAAACTGTCAGAACATCAGATGTAATCTATGTGGCACGCTGGGTCACCCTCAGGGACTGTCCGGACGCATGGCACAATATCTTTAAGGAGGTTCCTGATGAGGAATTATTAGAGGCAGATGCTGTAGAGGAGGAGGCCTTAATGTCAGGGTCCATTCTGACCAGACAAGAAGTCCAGCAGGGATCAGGTACTGCAGCTCCAGTCCAGAACATGAGGTCCCAGATACTGCACAGGGGAGTATGGAGGTTGTCCCTGAGGGCCAGCAACAGTCAGAGGTAGCTTCTTCTTCTACATCACCAGTAATATTTGAGGAAAGTAAGAGCAACAAGAGGAGGAAAAAAGACAAGTCCTCCCGTAAGCCTGAGAGAGAGTACAGCATGACTGATAGTGTCAGGAAGAAAGTCCATAAAGAATCAGAGGTGATGGTCATTTCTAACAGGTACGAGGTCCTGTCAGAGTCTGAGGGAGATGATAAGCGAGAACTGAAGGAAATAGATGATGAATGTGAAAGGGACACTGAGGATCCCCCCACCAAAAGGAAACCCTATGCTGTAAAGTCCCAGGTAGAATCAGACATGGAGACAGGTGGTATGGAGGGCAACTCCGACCTATGATGATGGGTATTACCTCGCTGCTCTTCCATCTTGTGTTGTGTGATGAAACATAGAAACATAGAAACATAGAATGTGTCGGCAGATAAGAACCATTTGGCCCATCTAGTCTGCCCAATATATCTGAATCCTATGAATAGTCCCTGGCCCTATCTTATATGAAGGATAGCCTTATGCCTATCCCATGCATGCTTAAACTCCTTTACTGTATTTGCAGCTACCACTGATGGCCGGGTTCTCTTTAAAATTGATTTCCAGCAATGTGAACAGTATTAAAGGGAACCTGTCACCAGTTTTATGGTGTCCTAACTAAGGGCAACATAAATAAGTGACTGATTTTCTTAGCAAAATGCTGGGTCATGTTCTTTAATTGACCCAGTCAATCTGCCAACATCTTGTATTAAAAAGCTCCAGCTGATAATGATGAGTCGTGAATATTCATGAGCTCCTGACTCTCCCCGCCCACCTGCTGCTGAATGACAGTTATTTTCCATATGAATCAGCAGCAGGTGGGCAGGGGAGTGGCTATAGCTCTGAATTAAATAAACGCTGGACTCAATGACATCACGCTGGACTCAAATCAGCTCATTAGCATGCGGAATGAGGCATCTTTGTGTGTATATTATGAGGTAACTATCTGTCACACCAGTAAGTGAATACATCTAAGGCACTTTTTAGTAGTTAATGATTGTATATAATTAGTTAGATTATAATCAAATATCCACATGACAGGTTCCCTTTAAAGTAAGAAAGACAAGGCACATAGTGTATGACCACCTGGGATCTCTTGATGCAGATGTCATCTTCTTACAGGAGACACGTCTGACCACACCAGGACTTCTATGTGAGGCTGAGAGGGAATGGAGGTCGGGTCTTTCTTACTTTCTGGTCACTGGCTGTGGAGCCTTATGCCGGGGTTGCTATATTGTTCACCAGTCACCACCAATGATGTGACTGTACATAGACTGACAGAAGTTATTATGGGTCGGTGTCTGGTCCTGGAGGTCACCATCCATGGTAGACGACTCCGGCTCATTAATATCTATGGCCCACAGTCAGTGGCGGAAATGATCCAGTTATTTAATGAGGTTAAGCCGTATCTTTTTACCTCTGTCCCAGTGGTGTTGGCTGGAGATTTTAATGTCACTAGGACATTGCGTGACAGATCCTCTGGCCGAGCACTGACCACGTCCTAAATAGCATGAACCAGCAGGCAGGCCTCAGTGATGTGTTCACACAGGGTGGTAGGAAGCCAAAATTTACATATTCCTGTGCTGAAACAAGTAGTCGCATTGATATGGCTTTTGTAAACCCTACAGAAGTGGTTAGTGGGATGAGTGAGAAGGTCGTTCCTTTCTCTGATCTTGTGGCCTTGTATTTCTGCTTAGGGGCCACTAAGCGTCCTGATGTTGGTAGGGGCTATGGAGACTTAACTCCAGTCTCCTGGAGGATCTTTATGTCCAGGATTGTGTAAACTCTCTTTTTCAGCAACTAGAGAGAGTGGATGATGACATGGCTGACTGGTGGGAGGACGTCAAGTAGGAGATCAGATCCCTCTTGAGGAAACTGTCATTTAGGAAAGGGAAGAGTAAGTACAGCCAGTAGGCAGATGGGGGGGGACCAACAAAAGATAAACCGACTGAAATCTGAAATGAGGCAGTATCAGTACAGCACGTACACCTCCCTGGTTCTTGAACGGGACTGCCGGGAGCGTGTGGCAAACAAAATGGTCACAGGTTTCACTGACTCCGTGGGCGTTTTGCAGGAATCTCGGGAGGGTATCCTGGGGGTGGTGAGAGCTTACTATGCTGACTTACACTCACCTAAAGAATTATTAGGAACACCTGTTCTATTTCTCATTAATGCGATTATCTAGTCAACCAATCACATGGCAGTTGCTTCAATGCATGTAGGGTTGTGGTCCTGGTCAAGACAATCTCCTGAACTCCAAACTGAATGTCAGAATGGGAAAGAAAGGTGGGCTACAACAGCAGAAGACCCCACCGGGTACCACTCATCTCCACTACAAATAGGAAAAAGAGGCTACAATTTGCGCAAGCTCACCACAATTGGACTGTTGAAGACTGGAAAAATGTTGCCTGGTCTGATGAGTCTCGATTTCTGTTCAGACATTCAAATGGTAGAGTCCGAATTTGGCGTAAACAGAATGAGAACATGTATCCATCATGCCTTGTTACCACTGTGCAGGCTGGTGGTGGTGGTGTAATGGTGTGGGGGATGTTTTCTGGGCACACTTTAGGCCCCTTACTGCCAATTGGCCATCGTTTAAATGCCACGGGCTACCTGAGCATTGTTTCTGACCATGTCCATCCCTTCATGACCACCATGTACCTATCCTCTGATGGCTACTTCCAGCAGGATAATGCACCATGTCACAAAGCTTGAATCATTTCAAATTGGTTTCTTGAACATGACAATGAGTTCACTGTACTAAAATGGCCCCACAGTCACCAGATCTCAACCCAATAGAGCATCTTTGGGATGTGGTGGAACGGGAGCTTCGTGCCCTGGATGTGCATCCCTCAAATCTCCATCAACTGCAAGATGCTATCCTATCAATATGGGTCAACATTTCTAAAGAATGCCATCAGCACCTTGTGGAATCAATGCCACGTAGAATTAAGGCAGTTCTGAAGGCAAAAGGGGGTCCAACACCGTATTAGTATGGTGTTCCTAATAATTCTTTAGGTGAGTGTATTTCAGAGAAAGATTTTGGATAAAGATAAGATGACTCAATTCTTGGAGGCAACTCCAGGACCTGATACTAATGATTTGGACTTTTCTTCTTTATCAGCAGAATTGACGGTGGAGGAGGTTAAAGTGGCTATTGATAAATTACATCTAAAGAAGGCACCAGGTCCAGATGGTATTAACGCAGAATTTTATAAGAAGTTCAGTGACCACTTAGCTCCAATCCTCGTGGACGTGTACAAAAATTGTCTAGGAAATCACCTGATGCCTCCGTCCATGAGGGTGTCTAAAGGTAAGGAGCCTAGTGACATCAAGAACTGGAAGCCGATTTCCCTCTTGAATGTCGACAGGAAGATTCTGGCAAAAATCCTTTTCTCTAGATTAGTCTGTTTGTCCCGGGCACTGTTGGCAGGCTGTCAGTCCGGCACAGTAAAAGGGCGGAACATCTCTGAAGCAGTCATCTCGATAAGGGAGATGTTTGAGAGATGGAAAGCTCTGAGGTGTGGGAGATAGGTGTAGGTCTGGACCAGGCTAAAACCTTTGACAGAGTAGACCATGAGTATCTATGGGCCACTTTGTCAAAGTACGGTATTCCGGGGCAATTTGTTGATTGGCTGAAAACCTTGTATAGAGAGGCATAGAGCTTTCCTCTAGTCAATGGTTGACAAGGGGACACGTTCAGGGTTGAGGCGGGGGTGAGACAGGGTTGCCTGTTGAGTCCACTGCTGTATGTATTTGCCTTAGACCCATTTCTGAGGTCGTTGTAGGAGTGTGATTTTCAGGGGGTGCCGGTCCCCCACTGCTTGCCTCTGAGTGTTGTTACCTACGCGGATGATGTGACTGTGGTGATATCTGAACCTCGTGAGGTGCAGATGTTGTCTGCAGCCATCAGAAGCGCCAAGAAGAGTCAAGCTTTCTGGACACTGAATTCTGATCCAGACTTTGATCTGCCACAATTCACGAAAGCCTCCAGCTATATTAACAACTTCCCATCTGGGCCATTTGCCCCCTTCCTGACCAGGCCTAATTTTGCAAAACTGACATATCTCACTTTATGTGGTAATAACTTTGGAACGCCTTTATTTATCCAAGTCATTCAGAGATTGTTTTCTCGTGACACATTGTACTTCATGATAGTCATAAATTTGAGTCAAAATATTTCACCTTTATTTATGAAAAAATCCCAAATTGCACCCTTACAGTAGAAACTCCCAAGAACTGACCCCATTTTGGAAACTAGGGGATAAGGTGCCAGTTTTATTAGTACTATTTTTGGGTACATATGATTTTTTGATCATTCATTATAACACTTTATGGGGCAAGGTGACCAAAAAATTGGTTGTTTTAGCACAGTTTCTATTTATTTATTTTTACAGCATTTACCTGAGGGGTTCAGTCAAGTGACATTTTTATAGAGCAGATTGTTACGGACGTGGCGATACCTAATATGTATGCTTTTTCTCATTTATTAAAGTTTTACGCAATAATAGCATTTTTGAAACAAAAAATTATGTTTTAATGTGTCCATGTTCTGAGAGCTATAGTTTTTTAATTTTTTGAGAGATTTTCTTATGTAGGGGCTCATTTTTTGCGGGATGAGGTGACTGTTTTATTGGTACCATTTTGTGGGACATACGCGTTTTTGATCACTTGGTGTTGCACCTTTTGTGATGTAAGGTGACAAAAATTGCTTGTTTTGACACAGTTTTTTTTTTTTTTTTTTACGGTGTTCATCCGAGGGGTTAGGTCATGTGATATTTTTATAGAGCTGGTTTTTACGGACGCGGCAATACCAAATATGTCTATTTTATTTTATTTTTTCTATTTTTAACATTTTTTTTTTATTCCTTACTTTTTTTTTTTACGTGTGAAACTTTTATTTTATTTTTTTATTTTATTTTTTTATTTTATTTTTTCAACCCTTTATTTATTTTTTTATTTTACACTTTTCGTCCCCCATAAGGTCATACAAGACCTCTGGGGGACATTTACTTCACTTTTTCTTTTTTTTTTCACTGTTGATTTCTCCTGTAACTGGGGCTGACATAGTAGCCCCAGTTACAGAAGAAATGCACCCCCCAGAGAGGCTGTACAGCGTGATTCTGCACTGTACAGCCTCAGAGCAGGGCTGATCGAGGCCTCTGTAAGACTTCACACAGCTCCTGCACGCTCCGGTCCCGGCGGTCACATGACCGCCGGGCCGGTACAGGAAGCGCACAGCGCTTCCTGCTCTGCATACACAGCGCTCGGTGAGCGCTGTGTATGCAGCGATCTGGAAGGCAGGGACACCTGGGCACTGTCCCTGCCTTCTCTCTGGGTTGCCCTGCTGTCACTGACAGCGGGCAACCCGATCAGCAGGTGCACGATTAGCGTGCAGCTGCAGTTTCTGAACGGACGTTTTAAAACGTCCATTCAGAAATAGAGATCCACCCATAGGACGTTTATATCCTATGGGCGGACGGAAAGTGGTTAAGAACTTAGGGGTTAAATTCGGGAGGGACGATAACGCCAGGATAAATTGGGAGGAGAAGTTGGAAGCGAGAAATGCAAAAGTTCAGCGATGGAAGAACTGGAGGCTGACCTATAGAGAAAGGGTTAAAATGTTGAAGACTTACCTGGTCCCTGTCTTCTTGTATATCTCAGTCATTTTTCCTTTGCCAGAATCTTTCTCGGCTAGGCTCTTTAGCCTGTTCTTCCAACTTCTTTGGGGGAACAGGTTGAAGCCAGTTAAAAGAGGGATCACCTACCTGCAGAGGAGAGAGGGTGGGCTGGATATGATAAATCCAAGGGTGTTCTTTGACTCCTTGTTCCTAAAAGTTAATTTTGGTTGCCTGGAATCAGAGAACGGCTCCCTGTGGGTGAGCAGTGTCAGGGACTGGATATTACCTTTTGCAGAGTCTTGGGTGCGAGGCGGCAGTCTCAAGAGGGGTTGGTAGACTCGTGGCTTCCTCCCCCAGTACTTGAAATATGGTCTTGGGTGCTTAAGAAATTAGAGGATTGATAAAGTGTGTATTGTGAGTAAGACCAGGAAAGAGCTGTACCTGACCATATGTAGGACTTTCTTTTATATACAGCCGGCACTAAAAGACTGTACAACGGCAACCTTTAAAAGAAAGTCTAAGGTTTCTTAATGGAGTCAGGCTCCCCGCAAATATTTTTTTATATAGCCTTGCTGTCCTTGCAGGGAAAGCTTCATGTTAAGGGGAATCTAAAACATCTGAGTGTGTCAGAGCGTAAGTGTCTCTTAGGATGTCAACAGGAGGAGACTATGGCACATTTCGTATCTGAGTGCGAGGAAGGTCGGAAAATATGGCAGGAAGTATCCTCTAGGTTAAAGATCCCCAGACTGCAGTGTCTTACATACCCAGACATCGTCTATGGGGTACCAGCCAGTATACCTGACATTGACCCGAGGACCATGTACCTGATAATAACAATCATTAAATGTTACCAGCGGCATACCAGAACGAAAGTGTCCGTACATAATAAGCCTTGGTTCCATCAAAGGCAAGAGGTGACCTGATCCTGTCAGAGCTGAGGTGGATAAAGAACTTAGAATGTAGGAAAACGGAGAGAAACAGGCGGAATGTACATATGGTGGATGTGGACTTAAAGGGATTCCGTCACCTCTCATAACACAAATTCAGATTTTAAACCAGTCATGCTCCACAGATTACCTTGAATCGGCTTTGCTGTTCTATACTGTAATCCGTCGAGTAGTTTTGCTGAAAAACGACTTTTATAATTATGCTAAATAATCCTGAAGGTGCCCAGAGGGGCGTTATGTTCCACTTTGTGTGCCCAGTAACGCCCCCCTGCAGTGCCCAAAACGCCTTCCTCCTGAATCCCTAACCGCCCACAGCGTCTCAACCCTCTCCTCCCCCTCCCTGACGGCCGAGCGAAGTCTCGCGCAGACGCAGTACCCACTGAGGGCTGCGCCAGTGCGATTTGCTGGAGACTGAGGGCAGGAGCTTTATCGTCGTCACTGGGCATGCGCCGAGCCCAGTGACGTCCGATGCTCGCTCTTTCCTCAGTCTCCAGCAAATCGCACTGGCGCAGCCCTCAGTGGGTACTGCGTCTGCGCGAGACTTCGCTCGGCCGTCAGGGAGGGGGAGGAGAGGGTTGAGACGCTGTGGGCGGTTAGGGATTCAGGAGGAAGGCGTTTTGGGCACTGCAGGGGGGCGTTACTGGGCACACAAAGTGGAACATAACGCCCCTCTGGGCACCTTCAGGATTAATTAGCATAATTATAAAAGTCGTTTTTCAGCAAAACTACTGGACGGATTACAGTATAGAACAGCAAAGCCGATTCAAGGTAATCTGTGGAGCAGGACTGGTTTAAAATCTGAATTTGTGTTATGAGAGGTGACAGAATCCCTTTAACAGTGATGGACTATTGTTAAGTTAAAGTTATTATCATTATTATTTATACTGTTGGATACGTATGGTTTCTGGTAAATGACCATTGTTTCTGTTCATTCCGATTGAATGTATTGTTATGTTTGTTTATACTAATAAAAATTGCCTCCAATATACAAGAATATGACTACTATAATACTGCTCCTATGTACAAGAATATAACTACTATAATACTGCTCCTATGTACAAGAATATAACTACTATAATACTGCTCCTATGTACAAGAATATAACTACTATAATACTGCCTCCTATGTACAAGAATATATCTACTATAATACTGCTCCTATGTACAAGAATATAACTACTATAATACTGCTCCTATGTACAAGAATATAACTACTATAATACTGCTTCCTATGTACAAGAATATAACTACTATAATACTGCTCCTATGTACAAGAATATAACTACTATAATACTGCTCCTATGTACAAGAATATAACTACTATAATACTGCTCCTATGTACAAGAATATAACTACTATAATACTGCCTCCTATGTACAATAATATAACTACTATAATACTGCTCCTATGTACAAGAATATAACTACTATAATACTGCTCCTATGTACAAGAATATAACTACTATAATACTGTCTCCTATGTACAAGAATATAACTACTATAATACTGCCTCCTATGTACAAGAATATAACTACTATAATACTGCCTCCTATGTACAAGAATATAACTACTATAATACTGCTCCTATGTACAAGAATATAACTACTATAATACTGTCTCCTATGTACAAGAATATAACTACTATAATACTGTCTCCTATGTACAAGAATATAACTACTATAATACTGCTCCTATGTACAAGCATATAACTACTATAATACTGCTCCTATATACAAGAATATAACTACTATAATACTGCTCCTATGTATAAGAATATAACTACTATAATACTGCCTCCTATGTACAAGAATATAGCTACTATAATACTGTCTCCTATGTACAAGAATATATCTACAATAATACTGCCTCCTATGTACAAGAATATAACTACTATAATACTGTCTCCTATGTACAAGAATATAACTACTATAATACTGCTCCCGTGTACAAGAATATAACTACTATAATACTGCTCCTATGTACAAGAATATAACTACTATAATACTGCCTCCTATGTACAAGACTATAACTACTATAATACTGCCTCCTATGTACAAGAATATAACTACTATAATACTGCCTCCTATGTACAAGAATATAACTACTATAATACTGCTCCTATGTACAAGAATATAACTACTATAATACTGTCTCCTATGTACAAGAATATAACTACTATAATACTGTCTCCTATGTACAAGAATATAACTACTATAATACTGCTCCTATGTACAAGCATATAACTACTATAATACTGCTCCTATATACAAGAATATAACTACTATAATACTGCTCCTATGTATAAGAATATAACTACTATAATACTGCCTCCTATGTACAAGAATATAGCTACTATAATACTGTCTCCTATGTACAAGAATATGACTACTATAATACTGCTCCTATGTGCAAGAATATAACTACTATAATACTGCTCCTATGTACAAGAATATAACTACTATAATACTGCTCCTATGTACAAGAATATAACTACTATAATACTGCTCCTATGTACAAGAATATAACTACTATAATACTGCTCCTATGTACAAGAATATATCTACAATAATACTGCCTCCTATGTACAAGAATATAACTACAATAATACTGCTCCTATGTACAAGACTATAACTACTATAATACTGCTCCTATGTACAAGAATATAACTACTATAATACTGCTCCCGTGTACAAGAATATAACTACTATAATACTGCTCCTATGTACAAGAATATAACTACTATAATACTGCTCCTATGTACAGGAATATAACTACTATAATACTGCCTCCTATGTACAAGAATATAACTACTATAATACTGCTCCTATGTACAAGAATATAACTACTATAATACTGCTCCTATGTACAAGAATATAACTACTATAATACTGCTCATATGTACAAGAATATAACTACTATAATACTGCTCCTATGTACAAGAATATAACTACTATAATACTGCTCCTATGTACAATAATATAACTACTATAATACTGCTCATATGTACAAGAATATAACTACTATAATACTGCTCCTATGTACAAGAATATAACTACTATAATACTGCTCCTATGTACAAGAATATAACTACTATAATACTGCTCCTATGTACAGGAATATAACTGCTATATTTGGTTTCTTACACTAGGTTTTATATGACTTTTTGACAGATGAATGGTCTCGTAGAAGTTTTGCAGTCTGTAAACTTTCCCAGAATAAATGTCCTTTACATGGTAATGAGGAATGCCAGGTATGTCTACAAAATAAGGTCTCGCATGTCCCTTGCAGTCCTTCCTCCAGCCCACATTCTGGCTCCACTGCTGCCAAGTATGTTGAGGTAGAGGCTGCCCACTGGCCGCTGCGGTAGGGTAAGAGTTTGTGCACCCACATTGCGGCGGGTGGTTAGGTCAATATCTGCATTAGCCGTGCATGGGACTGCTGTGATGAGCCTGCGAGGCGCCTTTAAATATCTTTTATGTATGTCTCTGAATATGAAAAAGGCAGAAATAGTCATCATTACACAACATACCGTACACACAGGCTTTATTCCAAACTTCTCTCCCTTCATGAGACCCTCTCCGGAGAAAGAAACACTCGCTCTAGGGATTCACGGTGCCGTTCCTGTCTCCAAAACTGAGAGAGATTTATTTTATTTTCATTTTTTTTCTCTTTTTTTATACGATCTTGTTATTCCTCCAGAAATTCATGCAAGTAAATCAGTTCTCATAATTATGATTTTTAGGAAAAGGCAGAATATAACAATACCAACCAGATAACAAATACAGATGTAGCAACTGTTGACTTGGCCCTTGACATACTAAATACAATGTCTCAATTGCCACTTAACACGGAAGCCATTGAAACAGTCAACTTAAAAGGGTTTTCCCAGATTTTAATACTGATGATCTATTCTCTGGATAGGTCAACGGTATCTGATCGTTGGGGGTCCGACACCCGGGAGCCCTGCCGATCAGCTGTTTGAGAAGGCAGCGGCGCTCTGTTTTTTTAGCGGTTGCGCTTGGTATCACGCTCAGTCCCATTCACTTGAAAGAGGCTGAGCTGCACCCAGATCATGTGACCGATGAACGTGTCGTCACTGGCCTAGGTGTGGGGGTCCCAGTGACACCCACCAATCAGATACTGATGACCTACCCAGAGGATAGGCCATAAGTTAGAAAGTCTCAGAAAACCCCTTTAAAGTTCAGTATATCTGAAGATAGATATTTTGATGGACGATTAATATTAAAATCCTGGAAAACCTCTTTAACCCCTCTGAATACACAGTGAATCTGTCACCCTGATTTTGGTAATACCTGAGTAGTCCTGCAGATAAAGAGTTCCGATCACTAATTTTTATTTTCCTACTGCCCCCCTTCCCCCTCTGTCAGTGCTCAGCGCTGCTTTGCATTCCATTCTCAGGACTGCTGTGCATGCGCACATGAGTCCCCTCCATTAGAGCAGCACATCAGTCCATACTGTGTATTTCAGTGCAGCTTTTAGCGCAGACAGTGGGGTAACCGGGGGCTGTAGGAAAATAAAAAAAGAGTGATCTGGACTCCTTATCTGCAGGACTACTCGTGTAATATTGTACATAATGGTCCAAAATCGTGGCGACAGATTCCCTTTAATTTGTACAATTCTCACAGCTATGTGGAGTATGCCATACGCTTCTAGGCTCCCCCTAGTGGTGACTGCAGAGAGCCAAAAAGCTGCAGGGGATTTGGAGCTCTGTTTTCATAAAAATGTCCCATAGCCAATATATTAAGAAATTCGCCGGCGCAGCATGCTGCCCCTAAAACTGCCATGAGGTTAAAAGCTGGTGATTTACTCCAAGTTGACCTGTAATGACATCACTAGAAGTGGCCAAATGCTTCGGCTCCCAGGCACCTGTGTATTTTCCAATGCTTGTCTGTGATCTCTGAAGAAGCCAAGGTCTCTGCCGCTCGGTCATGTGAGTCTGTGAAGTCACTGAGGCCTATGAATAGAAGCATAATACGGAAATCAGTAACCTGATGAGAGTAGAGAATAACCTTCCTGCGTGCTCCATATTCCACCCGATGCAATGACACCATCCCAGCCATAACAGCACAGCTACCCCCCCCCCCCCCTTATATCATTCCAGCTCAGAATATCCCTCCTGTGTTCCTCCTGAGGAGCTCCTAATATAGGAATCACTAGAGTGTAACATTGATACACCGACTGCGGGACATAACCGCGGCCTCCAGTAGTCAACTGAGGCCCGCCAGGCCGACCAGACTCCTGCATGGCAAACAAGGGTTGTAATACTGCACAGCTAAGCCGACCTTCCTTTCTGGACTTTAGGGAAGCTGGGTGACAACTCCAGAGTTCCCCAAAATTTTACATAGAATATTTTTTTTTCGAGATTCTGAAAAAGCTCCATTTGTTAAAGGGATATTCCCATCTAGGACATTGGTAGCATGTGCTGTCAGCGTCAGATAGATGTGGGTCTCGCCTGTGCCGCTTGCTCTCCCTTCACTACTATGGTATTTTCGGAAATAGCCAAGCGAGCTATGCTTTTTTTGGAACTACTGTAGTGGTAAACAGAGGACGACTGTGCATGCGCTGTGTGCTCTCCTTCACTTTAGGGGCCCCGTTGCGGAGATAGGATAACGACACCTACTTTCCCACCCATGTTTCAAGAGTGGAGTAAAAAAAACTAAAAGTTATGAATGTTGGCGCAAACATGGCGTTCTCAAAAACGAGTGACTTTTTCTACCACCAGTAAAGACTTACTAAAGGCCTAAATCTTTTTTTCTTATCTGAGATTTTTTTTTTTTTTTATATATATGAAAAGTTTTTTTCAATTTTTGTGTTTTTTGACACATTTTATTCTTTCTTTTTAAATCCTTATTATTTCTGTTACAGTTTTCGCTCCTTACGAGGCACATCATCTAGACTGATACATAATAGGCAGGGGTGGACTGGCCATAGATCTTACAAGGAAATTTCCCAGTTGGCCGAAACCCAGAGGGTCGCTGAAGCCCTCCTTTCTCACACTAGCCAGGTACAAAATGAGCTCTCGGCAGTAATTAGGGCTTAGAGTATCAGGTACTCATGTACCCGGCCAGTGACAGCACATGCCCTCCTGAGTTCAACTGCTGTGGCCCGCACCTCACCTCCGCTCCATATCTTATTCAGGGACAACTGGAGGAGGACAGAAAATGACAGCCATTGATGGCCACCACAGAGGGACAGCTTTTCATGCAGTATGTTGTGCTGCTGTCACCGCCAGTTCTGTGAGAAGGTCTGACAGACGTCCTTCTCTACCTCTTGCATGATGTTCTTTGTTTTGGTTTCACTTTCTCCATCTCATTTCCTTCTCCCAGGTGTCACCTATTTAGACTAATCCTCTTTCCTTTATATTCCCTCCCATACTGCCTCTTGTTCCGGTTTATACTACTTCCTGGATTGAAGTGTTCACTGCTGGAGGCTTCTACTGCTCCTTTCATGTATTGTGTTTCCTTGCTGGCTTAATTCTAGGTGACCCTGACTCCCTCCGTATGAAGTGCAGGGAGCCGGTGGCCGTGTCCCCTCACTATTATAGGGTTTTCAGGTGTCACACAGTCTTAGGTACGTGGGCATACAATCGTCTACCTTTGAGACCCTTGTATGTGCTTAGCAGTCAGGGTGAGCTCTTAGGGTTTTATAGGGGTCACCTATATGCTCCTTAGTTTGGGATCAAGCAAGTCGGACGTTTTATTCATAACTTCCAGCTATCTGCAACATCATAATCCGTGACAGCTGCCCTGTGGTATTTGGTTTTGCTGGGACAGTATTTTGCACCACATGGGGCCGCTTTTATTTTTTTTCCAGGGCCACTTTAAGTTCCCAGTCCGCCCCTGATAACAGGATTGCCTTATCACTGATCTACCCGGGTCTGGCTCCAGAGACACCTGGGATGTTGCTGTTTGCTTTTTGTTAGCGCCCGTCCGCTCTGGTCCGTTTGAAGTTGGTTGGTGACGAGTTGGGAACCCCTGTCTATGTTAGTACACCTCACTTTACAGCTTCGCTGGGATGACTGGATGTTAGGGTTAACCTATTATCAAAGGGAGGTGAGGTTTCAGTTCTACTGTGCTGCGGGAGACAAGATAGGCAGGAATACACTACTGACAGCAGCAGGTAGGAGAAAAGATTTTTCCGGGCCCGGGCTACTATAAGGTCAGACATTTTCAGCCCCTGCAACTACAAATGCCATAAAGCAGACTCTGCAGTAGGGATGTTCAGGCCCACATTTGGCAGCTCCCCATGACGTTACTCCCATTTCAAGTCAATATCCGATTTGCTGTCACGACTTTAGTTGGATGTGATATTTCTGTACGATTCCCCTTTAACACTAAAATAAAATGAAACAGGATAATTAGGGCATATATGATCCACTGACGTGAGGCTTCCCGGAATAGAAATGAGGTAAAACTCATAAAGTGTTTATTTCAGCCTCGGCCTCGCAGCGAGAAGATGGGAGTCTCTGCGAGACGTCTCTCGCTCCGTGCACAAGAGCGCTGCTCTCTGTCAGGTTGCCTGGGAATAGATGAATGGAAAAAAAAACACAAGAGATTCTTCATTTCCAGGAACTTTCTACAGACTCCACAGAACATTAATCTGCCGCCAACAGCCCGAGCACTCGTGAGCGAAAACAGGCAATATTAATGACAAGATGATAATAACTGGATTATTAAACCCCTGAGGCTTTCCCCATATACAGTCAACAAACGCTCTATTAAAGGGGTTGTCAGTCATTCGAAAAAAACTTTATTTTTTTTTTTTAAACAGTGTCACCCTTGCCAATGTTCTGTGCCTTGTATTTCAGCTTTACTTGAATTGGGTTGAGCTGCAATATCATATTCAGCCCATGGACAAGAGGGGCGCTGTTTCCATTTTTTTTTTTTTTTTAAAGCAGACCCCCATTTTCTAATAATGGACCACCCCTCATATTACAACATAAAAGGGGATGATCATCCCTTTCTATTTCCCCTTTCTTCCTCTCCAGTTTCACTCTATTTACCCCAGGATCTCGTTACAAAATCTGAATTTAAACCTCTCTCTGCGGCAGTCGTCTCTTTTTTTTGACTCGCCAGCTGTGTTAAAACGACAACTCCCAGAATACTATGAGAGCCGCAAGCGCTAATGCCTCAAAGGCATCGTGTATGTCTATCATTGGTAGGGAAGGATCCTGAGCGGAGGCCCCCTTAATAAAGTCTGAATGCCCTAATAGGGCATAAAGAAAGGGGTCTTCTTCAGGACACAACCCCTTTAAAGCCTGATTTAATGGGTTTAAATATATGACAAATGTTAACTTTCTCCTAACTAAAAAGCCATCAGTGAGAACTTTATCCCCATGTCAACACTTACTGTCCCTGTGGTCTGGACAATCAGCAGGATCATTGAGCCTTGTATCGACCATGCTTGGTGCATGTGATGGCCACCACAGCAGGAAGACAAGCTTTCTTAGATGTCTGACTAAAAGACCAGCTTCTTTACCTGTGTCCCCATGTCAATAATGGCTCTACTGGCCAGAGCTATGTGGCAGGATGATGTGGCTGGCTGGAAATGACCACAGCAAAGGCATACTATACAGCTGGCACTGATGCTGCGATCATTACTGGATATTCAGCAGGTGTTAAGTAGCGCTCAACTAAATGTATCATAATAAACCTAATTAATGGATAGACGTCACGATCTTGTCACTAATGGTGCATGAGATACAATGGAAATTGTCACCTCTGCAAATTCTGAAATCTTTTAAGGCACTGAAATGGACAAAGACCTCCTTGTAGCCCACCAGAGATTGACCTTGAAGTATTTTGCTGATTAGTGGATAATGGGGGTAATTATTTATATGCCAGATGCAGGTGTGAAACCAAAGACAAAGCAATCACTGGACATAATGCACGAGCAGAGCCCGGCCGCGGGAAAACATTGCTGGCGGCTGCCTTATTATTCTTCACTATTATTCTTTCTTACTCAACAGCTGGGTCACTTTACTCGTGATCCCCCGGTTATTTCTTCACAACTAGAATGGAAATTTCCAAGCACTTCAGAGAATTTCTTGAAGGGAACATGTCACCAAGGTAGAATAGAAGAAGAATTATTTCCAATAGATTTGATTTTTAAATTTTTTTCTTATTTTTGGATACAACTCGAATGCTGACCAATGTGTCTCCTTCATTACATATTAGAAATCAGAAATCTGATCCTGTAGTTCTCCCTACCGTCTGGCTCCAATGTACATTATCGAGAAGTAGGCGACAGATGGAAATTATCCTGACTACACTGGGTTTGTTTGTAGTCTGTAACCATGGAGACACACTGGTCTGCATTCTGTTGGTATGCACTAAATGGTAGGACAAGAATATTTGAGAAATTACCTTTTTAGATTTTATTTTAGACACTGTTGGTTGGTTGCAAAGTTGCTCACACCCTTTAATATAATGTAAATACTGTATTTTGTAGTGACATGGGCCCTTTAAGAAAAGTGTGGAATCCTTGGTTACTTTCAATCTATTTCTGAACAAATACAAAGCATATCCTTTAAGGTGAGTGAGACAAAAGCGGTTATGAGACATTTGATTGCACCACTACTGAGTTACTTTGACTCAGATGATGTAACAATGCAGCAGTGTGTAATTACCTGCCGTACTGATACATCGTCACAATAGTCTTTACTTTCACAGTTTTCTACCGTTTTTCAATCCTGACGTCTCCTGATACCATACAGTTGTCAATTTGCCCCCAATAAACTGATTTGGTGTCATGAAGTGGACGCTGAGGTGTCATCCATTACTGAGAACTGGATCTGCACCAGTAGGATGACTATCCTAATACTGATCCAAGATCACCTCCATCCAGAACCAGAGAGGCCTTCTCCTTCCCGCACCAGCTTGTAGTGTGAAGAGATAAGGATCCTGCCATCTGTGAACATCTGGAAATTAGTAAAGGAATGTCTCTGTGTTTAATGAACAAGCAGCCCTGGATCCCAAACCCTTTGATGTGTGGCCCTGCGCTCCATCCCTGCGGTTTTATCATTAACCTTCTGTAAAAACTCTGCAGACGATCAGCAACATGACAAAACTGCAAGTCATTCACCCACATGAAGATCCGAAGCAGGGGGAAACTACCCATCTCATATCCATCTATCTATCTATCTCATATGTATCTATCTATCTAATATCTATCTATCGATCTATCTAATCAAATCAAATCAAATAAGCTTTAATGGCCGAACTAAATACATTTTCAGCATTGCCAAAGCAAGTGGAAAATAATTGGGTAGGGTTGGTGAAATGGGGACACGTCCAGGGTGGGGATAAAGGAGTCCATGGTAAATCAGGCTCCTCTCAGTTTATGGCAGGCAGTAATATATTGTGCTGCTGTGGCCGCTGTGTTCTCCTCTTCCCCCAGCAGTATGGAGAGTCTCTCTTCCTCCTCCATGGAGATGAAGTCTGGGCAGAGATCAGACAGTCTCCTGAAGTCAGTCTCCCTCAATGCTGAGTATTTGGAGCACCGCAGCAGAAAATGAGCCTCATCCTCCACGGCCTCCTGGTCGCACTGCTGGCACAGTCTGCTCTCCCTGGGCAGACTATCTATCTACATATGTACAGTACATATACAGTACAGACCAAAAGTTTGGACACACCTTCTTATTCAAAGAGTTTTCTTTATTTTCATGACTATGAAAATTGTAGATTTACACTGAAGGCATCAAAACTACGAATTAACACTTGTGGAATTATATACATAACAAAAAAAGTGTGAAACAACTGAAAATATGTCATATTCTAGGTTCTTCAAAGTAGCCACCTTTTGCTTTGATTACTGCTTTGCACACTCTTGGCATTCTCTTGATGAGCTTTAAGAGGTAGTCACCTGAAATGGTCTTCCAACAGTCTTGAAGGAGTTCCCAGAGATCCTTAGCACTTGTTGGCCCTTTTGCCTTCACTCTGCGGTCCAGCTCACCCCAAACCATCTCGATTGGGTTCAGGTGACTGTGGAGGCCAGGTCATCTGGTGCAGCACCCCATCACTCTCCTTCATGGTCAAATATCCCTTACACAGCCTGGAGGTGTGTTTGGGGTCATTGTCCTGTTGAAAAATAAATGATGGTCCAACTAAACGCAAAGCGGATGGAATAGCATGCCGCTGCAAGATGCTGTGGTAGCCATGCTGGTTCAGTATGCCTTCAATTTTTAAGGTGTGTCACCAGCAAAGCCCCCCCACACCATCACACCTCCTCCTCCATGCTTCACGGTGGGAACCAGGCATGTAGAGTCCATCCGTTCACCTTTTCTGCGTCGCACAAAGACACGGTGGTTGGAACCAAAGATCTCAAATTTGGACTCATCAGACCAAAGCACAGATTTCCACTGGTCTAATGTCCATTGCTTGTGTTCTTTAGCCCAAACAAGTCTCTTCTGCTTGTTGCCTGTCCTTAGCAGTGGTTTCCTAGCAGATCTTCTACCATGAAGGCCTGATTCACACAGTCTCCTCTTAACAGTTGTCCTAGAGATGTGTCTGCTGCTAGAACTCTGGGTGGCATTGACCTGGTCTCTAATCGGAGCTGCTGTTAACCTGCGATTTCTGAGGCTGGTGACTCGGATGAACGTATCCTCCTCAGCAGAGGTGACTCTTGGTCTTCCTTTCCTGGGGCGGTCCGCATGTGAGCCAGTTTCTTTGTAGCGCTTGATGGTTTTTGTGACTGCACTTGGGGACACTTTTAAAGTTTTCCCAATTTTTCGGACTGACTGACCTTCATTTCTTAAAGTAATGATGGCCACTTGTTTTTCTTTACTTAGCTGCTTTTTTCTTGCCATAATACAAATTCTAACAGTCTATTCAGTAGGACTATCAGCTGTGTATCCACCTGACTTCTCCACAACGCAACTGATGGTCCCAACCCCATTTATAAGGCAAGAAATCCCACTTATTAAACCTGACAGGGCACACCTGTGAAGGGAAAACCATTTCAGGTGACTACCTCTTGAAGCTCATCAAGAGAATGCCAAGAGTGTGCAAAGCAGTAATCAAAGCAAAAGGTGGCTACTTTGAAGAACCTAGAATATGACAGATTTTCAGTTGTTTCACACTTTTTTGTTATGTATATAATTCCACATGTGTTAATTCATAGTTTTGATGCCTTCAGTGTGAATCTACAATTTTCATAGTCATGAAAATAAAGAAAACTCTTTGAATGAGAAGGTGTGTCCAAACTTTTGGTCTGTACTGTACCTCTGACATATCAGTTCCAGGAGTTGTTGTTAGTAATGTCAGTGATGATATACACCCAACCTCCACACATTGTAAAGATACCCTTTCCTCACCCATAGCTTTCATGATGTCCGTGCTCTTTTGCTTTCCTCTAACAAATGGGTTTCCTGCTGGAGATGAAAAGTTATGGTAATTGCAGAAAGTCCAACATTTATGATCTTTTTTACACGTTGACCGAGGACCAGTGATCACAGGGTGGACATATGATTACCCATGAACCCCATAAATGGGTGTCCTGCCAGGGGTCTTACCACTAATGTATATGACAAGCATGTATCTTACAAATCACAAGAACTGGGGCCATAGCCCTGTTGTTTTGCTGCACTGAGGTCAATGAAAAACATCTGCTTGAAGTTTTTGTGTCCTCTTCATGTTTTCTTGGTTCCATCATTCACTGTATACACCAGACTTCCACATGACCATGGTTGTCACCACCAATGCACGAGAGCCATGGTGTAGCCTATGGATGTGCACATAACTGGCACTTCCATACCCAGGATTTCTTGATGGAAGCACAGGTGCTGGTTGCAGGAACATTTTGTCGGAGCTTCTCTTTAAGCCCCAACTCAGTTGATGGCAAGAAGCCATGTGTAACTTCATAGTGTATATCCAATGTATTCTCAAGGCAATACGTTTTAAAAATGCCCCTTCCGAAAGCTGTAAATCCGCCCCTTGTTCTTCCACTTTCGGCTCATAATGGGGGCCTCTGGCAAACACTGATCCATTCATAGTGAATGACTGGAAACCTCCAGTGAAAAAAAAGACACACGGTCTATGGAAACAGCAGCTCTAGTCCTGACCAGTGCACAGCGTGAACGGGCTGATGGCTTTGCATAGAGCAAAGGCATCTACTGTCCCCGAGTCACAATGGGCCACTCAGCGAGGGGCCACGCTGCCGTGATTAATGCCCCGGATTTTTCTTGCAAAATGTAATGTTTGGATTTGAATGTGTTAAATGTCTCGGATAGCCGCGAACATTAGTGAAGTATCTGCAAGGAGCTGGCCACGGCTCATTGTGTGAATAGCGGGGCTGATTGATATTGATTAGACCGTAGGGCCGACTGCAAGACGTTTCTGTGCCAAGAACAAAGATCGCTTCAGTGTCTTCCGCTGCAAGGCCATAGATTCTGCATGAAAGGTTGCCACATTTTAAAGGGATATTCTCCTTGTGGACACCTACCCTTTCCATATGTTCTATCAAGGGATACGGGGAAGACCCAGACAGGACTCCTTGCTCTATTGACCAATGCAACATGTGGACTCCATGCGTTATATAGATCCCCACTGAGTTCAGTGGCCGCCATAAGTGGTTTCCCTGTTACCTTCATCGTCAGGGGTGTTACTGTAAGGGTAAATGCACACGTTCAAGATTTACGTGCGGACAATCCGCACTGAACTCCGCAGGTGTTCACAGGGAAATCTGTGCGGTCAATCCGCATCAATTGGAGCGGATTTATACATGAGAATTTGCATGCGGATTTTCCTCTCCCCATTGAAGTAAGCTGAGAAAATCCGGTCTGGAAAAATAAAATAAATTGACATTTTAAAATCCGCACCGAAAAGATCCGCATTGTGTGCATGAGAATTTTAAATTCTCATACAATACAATGTGCATGACCTACGGTGCGGATTCTCTGCTTGAAAATCCGCACGCAATTCTGACTGTGTGCCTTTACCCTAACACTGGGTTCACACCTGAGCATTCCGAAAGGAGCGCTCTGTATGCGCGATTGTACCGGCGTTTACAATCGCGCATACAGAGACAAGCGAACGCTCATTTTCGCGTGTTCCCGAATGTCTATGTACGGGAACGCGCGACAAAACGCCCCAAAGAAGCTCATGTACTTTTTTGAGCGTAGGGCGTTTTACAGCGCGATCGTACGCGCTGTAAAACGCCCAGGTGTGAACCATTCCCATAGGGAATCAATGGTTTCTCCTTGTTGAGCGTTTTACAGCGCGTAGGAACGCGCTGTAAAACGCTCAGGTGTGAACCCAGCCTAAGGCATGCAGAGGCTGCTGAAGCCCGATAGGGGCCCAAATGGTCCCTCTGCTCTATATGAATAGACCATCACTTTAACCAAATGCAAATTTTTCATTAGAACCCAGACCTTAAAGGGGTTGTCCAACTTCACCAAGTGGCATTTATCATGTAGGGAAAGTCACTTACTAATGTATTGTAATTGTCCATATTGCCTCTTTTGCTGGCTTCATAAATTTTTCCATCACATTATACACGGCTCGTTTCCTGGGGTTACAACCACCCTGCAATCCAGCAGCAGTGGTAGTGCTCGCACACTATAGGAAAAAAACACTAGTCTATCTGAGCTCCCACGGTGCCAGCCATCGGAGAGGTTGGCTCTACAGTGTTCAAACACGACCACCTATGCTGGATTGCAGGGTGGTCTATCCATGGAAACGAGCAGTGTATAATGTGACGGAAAAATGAATCCAGCCAGCAAAGGAGGCAATATGGATAATCACAATACATTAGTAAGTGCCTTGTATTAACTATATCTAAATGATAAATGCCATTTGCTGAAGTGAGAGGACCCCTTTAAACTCGCTCTCTATTATACAGATATTATTGGGGTCTGTTATAACACAATCCCTTTAATCCACTGCCCTTTTCCTTTTTTCTGTTTCAGTTGTTACATATGAATATAAAGTAACTGGAAAACTGTTAATGTGTTCATCTTGACTCCAGTCACATCCAAAGCTGCCTTTAGAAAGGCTGCAGGGCTGCCATGTCGCTGCTGACCCCATGTTGGTTCTGTATCTGTGCAGAGCAATGTCTTCTGTGGTGCGTTATGGCGGATGCAACGCTAAGAGAAGCATTGGACAGTGGTGGACTATAGAAATACTGGTTTCATCAACTTTTGGACTCAGATCTGGATTTTGAATGTTCTTTGTCATCTTCAGCCAAGAACAAAACATAATCAACTATTTCCAAAACTTTACTCGAAAATGAAATAAAAAGGAAAAATAAAACAGAATTAAATCCGGGGACTGGATCTGTGGTGAGAACAGAGGCGGCCGTGATGCGGAGGGGTGTAATTAGTGTCTACAGTCTGGTAGGGGCGTCTTGTCTGCTTGGGATAAACGGTCTGTGGTTACTTTGTGTACATCATAGTATTTTGCAGATTACTTTTATTTTATTTTTTATGTGCAGATAGTACTGTACTACTAACCCCTCCATCCACCCCTCCCTCCCCCTTCTCCTTCCCCCCCTTCCTTCTCCAACCACCCAGCACCCTTAGGCCTCATGCACACGGCTGTTGTGTGTTTTGCGGTCCGCAAATCACGGATGGCTTCCGTGTGCGTTCTGCAATTAGCGGAACGGCACAGACAGCCATTGATATAACTGCCTATTCTTGTCCGCAAAACGGACAAGAATAGGGCAGGTTATATTTTTTTTGTGGACTACAGAATGGAGCAATGGATGCGGACAGCATTGAAGTGAATGGGTCCGCATCCGAGCCGCAGTTTTTGCACTCGTGTGCATGAGGCCTTACTGACATAAAACAAGTAATATATATATATAATATAGCTTACAGTGAATGACTGTAAATACTTCCAGTTCTGAAGACTCCAGCGGCTCAGGATCAGTGCTCTGGGCAGCGGGGCTCAGGGCTGGAAGTGGGCACCGCTCTGCAGGAAGGAAGGAGACCAGGGCTTGACTCACCCTAGCGTTGCAGTGCCTCCGTGTGATGTCACGCCGCGCGGCGTACACAAGGGGCAGATGAGGTCGGGAGGAGGAGCAAGCAAGTATTTTTCACCCTATAAGATGCATCGGCCCATAAGACGCACCTAGGTTTTAGAGGGGGACAATAAGATATTTTTTTTTCATTATACCTCAAGTCAGACCACCACTCAGACTCCCAATGTTAATCAGACCTCAGCTAACAGCCACAATAAGATCCCCAATGTTAATAAGACCCCAATAAGACCTTAGATCAGACCCCCAATCAGACCCCCAATCAGACCTCAGCTCAGACCCGAATATGAATGACCCCCAATCAGACCTCAGATAAGAGCCACATGCCTCTCATTAGCGCACAGTAGCCTCTATTAGCCTTATAGAAGCCCCCAGTTGCCTTATAGCAGCCCCAGTAGCCTCATATCATCCCCCAGTAGCCTCATATCAGCCCCCAGTAGCCTCATAGCAGCCGCCATTAGCCTCATAGCAGCCGCCATTAGCCTCATATCAGCCCCCAGTAGCCTCATAGCAGCCGCCATTAGCCTCATAGCAGCCCCCATTAGCCTCATAGCAGCCCCCCAGTAGCTTCATAGCAGTCCCAAGTAGCCTTATAGCAGCTCCCAGTAGCTTCTCATCAGACCCCAGCAGTCTCTCCATCAGCCCCCAGTGCTTCTCACCAGCCCCCAGAAGTGTCCATCAGCCTCATAAATATAAAATAAAAAAAAACACTTACCTCTATTGCTCCTGGACGCCGCCGCTCCTCTCCTCCAGCGCAATCTGCCTCCTCCTGCTGTCGGCTGTGCTGTGAAGGCTGCGCACAGCATGACGTCACAGAGCGCCTCACGCCTGTGCGCAGCCCTGCACAGCCGACAGCCGAGGACCAGGAAGCAGTGAGTACAAAGCCGTCACCGCTTCTTGATCCTCCAGTACTAATTTACGAGTGGCCAGCGGGGCTCAAGAGGCAGCTGCCTTGGGTCCCCCAGGAGCAACTGGGCCCAGGGCAGCTGCCCCTTTTGCCCCGTGTTACAGACAGCCCTGGTCATCTATGCTGAGTCAGTGTATCTAAGTCTATCATATGTGATGCTGTCTGCCCAGCTGTGTATCTAAACCTATCATATGCTATACCAGTGTTGGCGAACCTATGGCACGGGTGCCAGAGGCGGCACTCGGAGCCCTCTCTGTGGGCACCCGCACCCTGGAAAAAGTCTATGGCACACTAATGTGCCTTAGACTTCTCCTGTCAGTCATCAGCGCAGGGCTCGCTATGAACAGCTTAGGCAGCGCAGTGAGTGTGGCAGGCTATTATAGCTAAATGATAGAGTACATGGAAGATATACTATGTTTGACTGTATAATTCAGGTTAAATTACCGTGTTGGCATTTTGCGATAAATAAGTGGGCTTTGGGTTGAAGTTTGGGCACTCAGTCTCTAAAAGGTTCACCATCACTGTGCTATACTGTTTGCTGAGCTGTGTATCTAATCCTAATATGTGATACTGTCTAATGAGCCATTCTATCTAATCCAATCATATGTGATACTGTCTGCTGAGCTACGTCCATGCTAGCATTTATAATTCCAGCAAATTCCTGCAAAGGAACAGAATACCAGAATTGCCGGATCCGTCATATGCTGGACACCACTGGCATCCAGAATTGTAAACACTAGTGTGGACGTAGCCGAAACCTATCATGTGTGATACTTTCTGATGAGCTTGTGTACCTCAGCTATCGTATGTCCAACTTTTGGGACGGTCAAAGAGGGACACTTACGGTTCATTGTGTGAAAGCTAATTTTTTCCTGCATATTCTGAATATAGAAACTTCTAAAATCCTGATTGCATTAAATAATGAAGTAATCTACAAGACGGGCTCTAATATACAGAGAGGAACCAGAGGAACAATTTCTGGGTAAATGTTGTAAAATGTATTGTAATCAGGGCCGTCTTTAACGTGGGGCAAAAGGGGCAGCTGCCCCGGGCCCAGTTGCTCCTGGGGGGCACAAGGCAGCTGCCTCTTGAGCCCTGCTTTCAACTGATGACGTGGGGGGGGGGGGGGGCACAGGGAGATGAGCGCTTTCATTGTGGAAGCGCTCATCTCCATAGTCATCTGTATCGCCGTCCTCAGGACAGCAATACAGATGAAAGTGCTACGGCGGGGCAGGGGAGGGAGAGTCGTCTTCCTTTCCGTTCCTCTGATGGGCTGCAGGCACTAGGCCTGCAGCCTATCAGATGCCGCTGCAGGCGGCCCGATGACATCATCGCGCCACCTGAGCCGTACAGCGCGGGACACAGGCCGTAAGAGGCCTGCATCGCATCGCTGCCAGGCTGATGGAGGTAAGTATAAGTGTTTATTTTTTATATATGGTACTACTACTGGCACATGCATCTAAGCCTTCCATCTGTGATACCGTCTGTAAGCCTAACATGTGATGCTCTCTGCTTAGTTGTGTATCTAAGCTTATACTGTGTGACACTGTCTGCTGAGTTGCATATCTAAGCCTATCATATGTGATACTGTCTGCTGAGGTGCTGTACCTAAACCTATCATATGTGATGTTGTCTGCTGAGCTGTGTATCTAAGCCTATCACGTGTGGTCCTGTCTTTGGCACTGTGTATCTAAGCCTATCATGTGTGATACTGTCTCCTGAGCAGCTGTATCCAAGTCTGTTGTTCCACCTCCACAGAGGCATTGAAGGTCCAGACTGCAGAATAAGGGAGACGTATCAATGAACGCAGTAATTGCCATTCAGGTGTGTGGGAAAACTGGGGGACAACACTGGTGGGAGCTCTCATGGCTGCCATATTGGTTGGGGACGGTGCAAGGACTATGTGTCCCATTCATCACGACCATACCTACACAGGGGGAATCTGACAGGACCCTCCGGCTTGAATGGTAAGAGGGGCTTCCTCCAAGTAAACAGTCCGCTTATACTGGTTGTCAGTGCTGAGGCGTCTGTGCGCACGTGGGGATCGTCTGGCTGTAAGGCAGGGAGGACCGCGGGGCAGCTTGGTATTCGATAAAGGGCTGCCTTTGAGTTTTGGGATAATATACGGCTTGTACGATTTCTCTCAATAATGACTCGGGGGGCTTTCCCCTGTGGAATTGCAGAGCGCAGTTGTAGTGGGGCACTCAAGGGGCCTGACAATGGTCGTCATTAACAGCTCTCCTCACTGCTTGACTATGTGCAGAGAGCAACACGAGAGCTCAGCCGGCTGAATAATGTCCAGATGTAGCAAAGTTTAACTTGTCATTTAACGCTTGCGTGTTATTTGAGCACCTGAGAAAGCACAGGCGACACAACCAACGCAGCTCATGGTGCCCACATAGCATAAGAGCCCTATCGCCAGTGTCGGCCGCCGGGCGCCCCTGTTGCCATGGCGCCCTGTGCGCCGGCCCTGGCTATCAGTGCCCATTAAATTGTGCCAGCTATACAAATATGACAATATCCATATGACAGCGCCCATATACTAATGCCAGATACTGCCCACATAGTTGCTTGTTTAAAAAAAAAAAAAAATCACATTTAAGCTCCGCTGTTGGGGAACACATGGAAATGCCCCCAAAATTTATACCGATTTACGGGATTGTCCTAGCAAAACAAGACTGTTGGCATGTGCCATAGTTTATAGTATGGGGCAGTGCCCATATCATACTACCTGATATAGACCTTATATAAGCGTGCTGCCCACAGGGCCAAAATAAAAGCCACATCCATGGTGCCCATATATTAGATCCAGCTACGATTCATACAACAGAAACAGCCACAGTGGCCACATAAAAATGGCGCCGATAGTGCTCTAGAGATATAATGTGCAGCCGTGCACCTGTAATAATGTCTGTTATGGCGCCCATATAAAGCCAGCCGGGCTGATAATTGTGTCTCCCTCAGTAACAGAGCTGAAGAGAGGCTACTAGGAGGGGCACTAGTGATAAAATATATTTATTTCTGCTGACGCAGCAAAATGCGGCTTCTGCCTATTAATCTAAGTAAGCAAATGACAAACTCGGCACTGCTACATCTGTATCTTTACACCTCTTCAGCAAGTCTCATGTGTCAGAGCTGCGCTAAAACAAAGCAAATGGGGACTCATATTATTAAGGACTAGGCCTTGTTGTCCATAGCAACCAGTCAGAAGTCAGCATTAATTTCTTAACCTGCTGTAGGAAAATAAAAGCAGTGCTGTGATTGGTCGCTATGGGCAACAAGGATGGGTCTTCTTTCAGACAGTTATAACTGAGGCCCAGTAAAGCAGATTTTTGAAGCTGTCTGAGGGAAAAACTAGGCTTCATTGTCCATAGCAGCCAATCAGAAGTCTGCTTTCATTTATCTACAGCAGGTTAAGAAATGAAAGCTGACTTCTGATTGGTTGCTATGGACAACGAGGCCTAGTTTTTCCTTTAGACAGTTTCATAACTCTCCCTCACCAAAAACCCAGTCAAGTGATGCCCTTTTTCCAAGTTCCCAGCCTGGGCTATGTAAACGGGACATCACTTCTGCAGTGGACAGGGCCAGAAGTATCCCTCTCTTGTATCCTTATCTGCACGTGCACCAGGGAAAGGAACAGTTCTGGCCCCGTCCACAGTGGAAGTGATGCCCCCATCCAGAGTCCAGGCCCATACTCCCCACCATTGTAGTTATCAAATTTAGGGCATATAAGCCCTGCTTCAGAAATGACCCCCAAACAATCCAGGACCACCCACTTATGGATGGGGCTTTCAAATTTTTCAGGGACAGTCTCTAATTTTTAGAGACAGCCTCTGGAAATTTGTGAGGTCTTCTGGGCCCCAGAAACCACATTTAATATACTTATTAACATTGTAATTGGTAAGTTAAGAAGTACCCTTGGAATGCCTCCAAACCACATAGGAACTCCCAACCCATTTTGGATCCGGGGACAGCTTGAATTTGCAGGGAATGTCTCTAAAAATTAGGGACAGTCCCTGCAAATTCGGGTCTGCTGGCAGCTGTGCTTTAAGTCAGGGAAAGAAAATCTGGGTGACCGTCTTGACAGTTGCTACGGTCCTAGGTTGTGGACACCTGCTCAGCTTCTTGGACCCCTATGAATGTGATATAGTGGGAATAGAACATTGGGATTAATGAGGACTTGTCACCTCAGTCCTACGGAGATTCCATTGCTATCAAGTGCAGTGATGCCATAGTCTTCAAGTCCTGGGCGGAGTTGCCCTTTAACACCTTAAGGACTGAGCCTATTTTGATTTTTGATTTTTTTCCTCCCCACATTTCAATATTCATACCTTTTATTTTATTTTAACTTTTATTTTTCGAATTCCATATGAGGGCTTATTTTTTGTGTGACAAGATGCATTTGTAATGGAACCATTTCATTTACCATCTCTTATATTGGAAAATGGGGGAAATAAAACTCTTTGTGGGGTAAAATTGAAAAAAATAATAATAATTCTGTCAAAGTTTTTTGGGGTTTTGACATTACAGCATTCACTGTGCACTAAAATGACATGCCATCCTGATTCTGCAGCTCAATCCGATTACGATGATACCAAACTTGTATAGCTTTTATTTTGTTTTATTACTTTGAAAAAATAAATAAATCTTTTATTCCAAATTTTCTTTGCATAGCCATTTTCTGACAGCCCTAGCTTTTTTTTTTTTTATAGATTTGGTCTACAGTGCTGTATGAGGACTTGTGTTTTGCGGGACAAATTATAGTCTTGGTACCATTGGTATTGGTACCTTTTTTGGGGTACGTACAACTTTTTGATCACTGTTTTTAAACTTTTTTCGGGGGGAGAAGGTGACTAAAAAAATTATTTTACAGGACATGTTTTTAATATTTTTTTCTGTTACAGTGTTCACTGTGCAGGATTTTTTTTAAAATATTTTAATAACTTGGGAACCTGGGAACTTTAGATCAATTGTTCCATTCTAACATGCTCCCTGCTGAGCCGTGCCTCATGCACAGCTTAGCAGGGGGCTTACCATTGGCAGGGCTGGGAAGCCTCAGCAGGCCCCAGGCTGTCATGGAACCAATCGAAGCCCTGAGATTTCACTGCAGAGGCTCCAAACAGAACTCAGAGGGAGCCTCATCTCTCTGCTTTACCGCACAGATGACACAATCGCTTTTGAACACAGCATCTGAGGGGTAAAATACAGGGTGTGATCACCATTCCCCGTCATTGCGACCGGGTGCCTGCTGTATTATACAGCTGGCGCCCACCGTTTATGGAGCGGGCTCACCGCAGCAACCCAGTCCAAACAATTCCTGGTGCATAATGCCCTACATGTACGGCATTATGTGTTAAGGGGTTAATAAACTAACGAGACTTGCACAAGACTTGCTCTAGTGTTATTTGGGTCTGTCAATGTGTGAGGCTGAGGCCCCCAGCATCTCCTGATTCCTCCGCAGTTTACAGGAAGTCTCCATTTGTCAAGTTTTCTGTGGAGCACGAGGCCCAGGACGATGGAAATTCCTTCCTTTCAGTTTTTTCTCCTTCTAGAAGAATCCGGCTGTTTTATCGGGCAAACATATTTGGTCTCTTCTGAAGATCAATGACTTAAGGTTTCTGCCAAAACATTATTAAAGGAGCCGGGGCGTGCGAGGGTTTATGTCCCCACTGGGTCTCGTACCTATCTCGCTCTCGTAAAACATGACTGCGCTCCTGAGTCACATGTTCCCAAATCATCTGCTTGATGTTAATGGTTTAATCACCCAGTCAACATGAACACAAATAGCGGCAGCACCGCTCCGGTCAGCGCAGAGTTAATGTGAGGTAATGCTTGCACTCGGAGTTGGATCAACAACTCTGGGCATGGATGGTTTAATACCTGTTAACCGGCCCCCGGGGCGGGAGAGGCGTCTCTGGTTTCTGTTTTGGAACAAGATCCATTTCTTGTTCTTTCATTCGTAATTTCCATCCATTGGCCGAGATGAAGTGAGAGGAGAGGATGGAAAAACTGCAGAGAACAAACCTAAACTACGTCAGCGCAAAATATATAATAATCATAACAATAATAATACAATAACCATTATCTATCTATCTATAATCTATATTCCTCATATCCATCTACTGTATGATCTATCTAATCTATCTCTCATATCTATCTATTATCTCTCTCTCTCTCTCTCTCTCTCATATCTATCTCATACCTACCTCCACTTGGTAGTCCACATTCAGCACATATTAGATATTTCTCTTTATGGGCAGTATCAGATTTCTGCTACTTTTCTTAAGAACAGGAAATTAATTTTTGCCGCAGTGAATATTATTTTTGAGCAGACGCTGTGGCGCTCCCGGGCTGGCGGTACCAGTGTCAATATAACACCTCGTGCTGAGATTTCTACTGTCACCTGATTTATTGATCAGTCACTAGAATATTGATTTTTGTCTGGACGGAGCAGGAGCACAGTCCGCCCGTGTTCCAGACTCCACCCAGACACCCTCTGTATGTGTTACCTGGCCCGGTTCTCAGACGCCTCCTGTCTGTCCAAACCCGTTCTGAGGTGGAATAGTCATTTCTAGCTATGGAACATATTTCTCGTGTTCCATAAATGCCAGTAAACTGTATATTTTCCTGAAAGCTTATGATGTCAGGTTCCTGTTTTCCCCTTATTTTAATGGGTCCTCGTCTCCAGAACATGATCATGCAATTATATCGTACACACAATGCGTCTATTGAGTGCGCATGGTGGGGGGAGTTGTCACAAGTCCATTGTTATTATGAAGTAATGCAGAATAGTCGCATAGTAACAATGTTTACCAACTGAGAGCACATGGGGCAGTACAAACACTATGAGGCCCATGGATCCCTATAATGCTGCTAGTCCAGGTTATTAGCCCCGGGGTCGGGCTGGGACATGCAGCCATAATATGGACCCTACATCTTGATTACATCCAGAGTCTGAAAACCTAATATTTATCACAATTTGTTACAATTGTATTCAGTCTAGGCAATCCTCTGTGAGCTGATTTCAGGGTGACATATTTTACCTACACTGATACATTGTAACAAACTAGAGAGATTTGTGCTGCTAAGTACGCCTCTAACTCACAGAGGATTGACTACACTAGATACAGCTGCATCAAACCCTCTGCAGTGCTAGGCCTGTACACGTTTTCAAGGTGTTAGGCCCCTTTCACACGGGCGAGTATTCCGCGCGGATGCGATGCGTGAGTTGAACGCATTGCACCCGCACTGAATCCTGACCCATTCATTTCTATGGGGCTGTTCACATGAGCGGTGATTTTCACGCATCACTTGTGCGTTGCGTGAAAATCACAGCATGCTCCTCTTTGTGCGTTTTTCACGCAACGCAGGCCCCATAGAAGTGAATGGGGTTGCGTGAAAATCGCAAGCATCCGCAAGCAAGTGCGGATGCGGTGCGATTTTCACGCACGGTTGCTAGGAGACAATCGGGATGGAGACCCGATCATTAATTTTTTCCCTTATAACATGGTTATAAGGGAAAATAATAGCATTCTGAATACAGAATGCATAGTACAATAGCGCTTCAGTAGCGTCCTGGCTGCCATGATAACCGATCGGAGCCCTAGCACTACACTGCTGGGACTCCGATCGGAACTGCCGCTGCCACCAATGATGGGGGGGGGGTTGCACTGCCCACCAATGATTTTAATACTGGGGAGGGGGGGAGGGCACACTGCCCATCAGCGATTTTAATACTGGGAAGGGCGGGGGAGGGCGCACTGCCCACCAATGATTTTAATACTGGGGGGGTGGGCACACTGCCCACCAATGATTTTAATACTGGGGAGGGAGATCGCACTGCCCACCAATTATTTTAATACCAGGGAGGGCGCACTGGGGGCTGATGGAGAGGCATTTGGGGCCGATGGAGAGGCACTGGGGGCCGATGGAGAGGCACTGGGGGCCGATGGAGAGGCACTGGGGGCCGGTGGAGAGGCACTGGGGGCTGGTGGAGAGACACTGGGGGCTGATGGAGAGACACTGGGGGCTGATGGAGAGGCACTGGGGGCTGATGGAGAGGCACTGGGGGCTGATGGAGAGGCATTTGGGGCTGATGGAGAGGCACTGGGGGCCGATGGAGAGGCACTGGGGGCTGGTGGAGAGACACTGGGGGCTGATGGAGAGGCACTGGGGGCTGATGGAGAGGCACTGGGGGCTGATGGAGAGACACTGGGGGCTGATGGAGAGGCACTGGGGGCTGGTGAGAGGCACTGGGGGCTGGTGAGAGGCACTGGGGGCTGATTCAGAGGCATTGAGGGCTGGTGAGAGGCACTGGGGGCTGGTGAGAGGCTACTGGGGGCTGCTATGAGGCTACTGGGGGCTGCTATGAGGCATGGGGCTCTTATCTGAGGTCTGATTGGGGGTCAGTCATATTGGGGTCTGAGCTGAGGTATGATCTGAGGTCTTATTGGGGTCTTATTAACATTGGGGATCTTATTGGGGCTGTTAGCTGAGGTCTGATTAACATTGGGGGTCTGATTGGTGGTCTGACCTGAGGTATAATGAAAATAATTTTTTTCCAGAGCAGCTTGGAGAAAAAAAGCCTCACAGTCTCCCACACTCGTTCTGCCCAGCCAAGCCTGCCAGCCAGCACCCCTGAGGCCAAACCAGCCAGCACCCCTGAGGCCAAGCCAGCCAGCACCCCTGAGTCTTCAGAACTGTAAGTAAATTATATATAAGGGGAGCTTATAATATGAAAGAGACGAATTATGTCTGAACAGACATATAGCGCAAATTCCATTTTTTGTTTAGATTTTATGTTGCACTGAATTTTCTGCGAACTATATACAGTATATATATACAGTATATATATATATGTTATAATTTTTTAATTTTTTTTAGGGGGGGGGTCGGGGGGTCGTGGATCTTGGGTGAGTTCCCACACTTTTTTTCCCAGGACTTGACCCCTGCCTGCTCCCCTTTGCGTCACTAGAAATGGTCATATGATGCAGCGGGAGCAGGTCACCGCTGCGGTCAGCTATAGATGTCGATATCCGCGCTCCTCGGAAATGAAGAGCTGGCCATGGACGATTGAGACTAGAGCCAGGTAAGTATGATCACCACTCCGGGTTGGCCACTCTGTGAGGTCTGATATAATGTTGGATAACCCCTTTAAATCCCTAGATGTAAACAAAAATGGCCCCTTTCCCTGAATGCAAGCAATAATCTTGACAGTAGTGAGTACTCAAAACAAAAAGTATATCTAAAGGTTATATAAGTTTCCCCCAATTTTTTTTTGCTAAATCAAATAATAAAATAGTATTATCTCTTGTTGATGCAGGTGCGCGCATGCCTAGGTGAATAGGAGCAGAGCAATTGGTCTAATACATAGAATATAAGCTCTCAAAAATATAAATAAATATAAAACATTAAAAAGAAAGCAAAGCAAATAAAAAGATTGTTCTGGTCGTCAAGGCCAAAATTCTGCCCTCCGTACGGTCAGCATAAAGTCGATGACAGGTTCCCTTTAAAGCTGTGCGAAAATGGGAGAAAATTAAATTCCTTAATAATCATTAATGGGTAATGAGAAGAGCCCCCCTGGGGGTTCAGCCTGTTTGTCAGTACCTCTGCCCTGGAGCAAATAGCCCCCTGTTACCTGCCACAACCTTTGCTACAATAGGCGTTTATCCTGCGTTCTTAGAAAGGAGCAGCGATGTATTCTTAGAAGAATCCCTGCATTCATCTGCGGCCGCCGCTTGCTTTGCTCCGGTGGTTACAGGAATATCTTCTGGTTGGGTTGTTCTTCATCTATTGATGTGTATTTATATTCATAGACTTAAGATCCAGGCATGTAAGCCCCGTCCCCTGGGGGCGCACTGATCATTAGGGTCACACAGATGACCATTGAGCTCATGTAGCGCTCCACAGGCCACTAACGAGAAGAGCATTTAATTATAACCAGCGCCAAATGTTGACTGGTTCCAGACTGGAGCATCTCTTATATATGAGGGAATTGTAGGATATGCGATTCTCTGACATCAACCTGTACACCATCGCTGCCTTCACTAGTGGGTAACGTTCCCATTATAGAGCCCTCACGATGCCACCATTAGAACATTAGTGCCAGGGTCAGCCTGGCACCAGAGTATATTCCAGAAGAGGGTTCATGCTCAGATATTATAACCATAAGACTGGTGGTGATCTAGGGCAGTGAAGGGGATGACGTCAGCATACCTGGTGGTCTAGGACAGGCAGGGGGTTAATCTTGTCTATGACAAACCATCATAAAAATGATTAGTTCAGGCTTAAAAAAAATAGCCTAGAATAATCTGTCATTGTTTGACTAGAGCAGTGAGATTTCTGCTGACACCGAATCCAGAAATGTTTAAACAAGGTATCACAATGAAGACCTGACCTGCCGGGTGCAACATGGATAACCTCCTATGCCAGCGGGTCTTAAAGGGATATTCCCACCAGGTGCAGACATCTTGGTTCTGAACAACAAAGAGTAAAACTACAACTTACAGTATGTTCTGCCTACCAAAGATGAAAATCCACAAGATGCCTGACATATCAAGTTACACACAGAAAGGATAATGATCTTAAGCAACTGTGTAATAACATGTATTACATTACTTATCCTGTACTGATCCTGAGTAACATCCTGTATTATACCCCAGAGCTGCACTCACTATTCTGCTGGTGGAGTCACTGTGTACATACATTACTTATCCTGTACTGATCCTGAGTTACATCCTGTATTATACTCCAGAGCTGTACTCACTATTCTGCTGGTGCAGTCACTGTGTACATACATTACTTATCCTGTGCTGATCCTGAGTTACATCCTGTATTATACTCCAGAGCTGAACTCACTATTCTGCTGGTGCAGTCACTGTGTACATACATTACTTATCCTGTACTGATCCTGAGTTACATCCTGTATTATACTCCAGAGCAGCACTCACTATTCTTCTGGTGCAGTCACTGTGTACATATATTACTTATCCTGTACTGATCCTGAGTTACATCCTGTATTATACTCCAGAGCTGCACTCACTATTCTGCTGGTGGAGTCACTATGTATATACATTACTTATCCTGTACTGATCCTGAGTTACATCCTGTATTATACTCCAGAGCTGCACTCACTATTCTGCTGGTGGAATCACTGCATTATACAGTCCTGATCAAAAGTTTAAGACCACTTGAAAAATAGCAAAAAATCCTAATTAGGATGGCTGGATCTTAACAAGGTTCCAAGTAGAGCTTCCACATGCAACAAGAAGAAATGGGAGGGAGACAAAACATTTTTTGAGCATTCAATTTAATGAAAACAACGAATAAACTGAAACAGGCCGTTTTTCAGCTGATCCATAGTTTAGGACCACCTGCCTGTAAAAGGCTAAATCTGTGCAAAGATGTGGATTCATTGTCACTTTCTGTCAGGTAGTCACACGTTGTGATGGCAAAGGCAAAAAAACTCTCCCTTTTTGAACGTGGTCGGGTTGTTGAACTGCATAAGCCGGGTCTCTCACAGCGCGCCATCGCTGCTGAGGTGGGACGCAGTAAGACAGTCATTTGGAATTTCTTAAATGATCCTGAGGGTTATGGAACAAAAAAGTCAAGTGGAAGACCCCAAAAAATTTCATCCGCACTGAGCCGGAGGATCCAATTGGCTGTCCGTCAAGACACTGGACGATCCTCGACCCAAATTAAGGCCCTTACTGGTGCTGACTGCAGCCCCATAACCATCAGACGGCATCTGAGACTGAAGGGCTTCAAAAACAAAAAAACGTCTTCAAAGACCTCGTCTCCTTGAACGCCACAGAACTGCTCGTTTGGACTTTGCAAGAGAGAAACATGGGACATTCAACGGTGCAAGAAAGTTTTATTCTCTGATGAGAAAAAATGTAACCTTGATGGTCCTGATGGTTTCCAACGTTACTGGCATGACAAGCAGATCCCACCTGAGATGTTTTCTACGCGCCACAGTGGAGGGGGCGCCATAATGGTCTGGGGGGCTTTTTCCTTCAGTGGAACAATGGAGCTTCAGGAAGTGCAGGGGCGTCAAACGGCCGCTGGCTATGTCCAGATGTTGCAGAGAGCATTCCTCATGACTGAGGCCCTCGTCTGTGGGGTAACAGGACAACGCTACAGTACACAATGCCCGCAGGACAAGGGACTTCTTCCAGGAGAATAACATCACTCTTTTGGCCCATCCTGCGTGTTCCCCTGATCTAAGTCCAATTGAGAACCTTTGGGGATGGATGGCAAGGGAAGTTTACAACAATGGACAACAGTTCCAGACAGTAGATGGCCTTCGTGCGGCCGTCTTCACCACTTGGAGAAATGTCCCCACTCACCTCATGGAAACGCTTGAATCAAGCATGCCGAAACAATAACGGCGGAGCTACTCATTACTGAGGTCATGTTTGGAAGTTGGATTTCTGTTTTGGGGGGGTTTCGTTTTTTTGGGAGGTGAGATCCTAAACTTTTGATCAGCTGAAAAACAGCCGGTTTCAGTTTATTCGTTGTTTTCATTAAATTGAATGCTCAAAAAATGTTCTGTCTCCCTCCCATCTCTTCTTGCTGCATGTTGAAGCTCTACTTGGAACCTTGTTAAGATCCAGCCATGCTAAATAGGATTTTTTTGCCATTTTTCAAGTGGTCTTAAACTTTTAATCAGGACTATATTACTTATCCTGTATGGCTCTTGAGTTACAGTCCATAATATACTCTAGAATGGCCTTCACAATTCAGCAAACTTCAGAACTAAATTATCCCAACATTCCCTGTTTGCTTAGCATCTACACAGAACTTGCTCTGGTGATTTACATTATGGAAGTGACATTTTTCCAAATATGACCAGCAGAATAGTGAGTGCAGCTCTGAAGTATGATTATATATGCCTATATTTTCCCATAATACTTGCTTGCACTGTTACCATGGTCTGATATCCTACTAGAGATAGCTGGAATGAACTAGGCACCATCCTCAGTGTCGGGGGCTGAGCAATACTCCAAGGTCTATCCCAGACGACACGGATGATAGGTAGAGATGAGCAAAGTTTAGAAAAATTCGATTTGGCAACTTCGCTGAAGTTCAACAAGAAATTTTATTTGTTACGAATTGATTTGTCATGAATCGCTATAAATCAGGTATACCCAGGCCACTCTGCCTTAGGGTACGGCCACGCAGAGAAGCCGTGCTGCAGGTGGGTTGCAGTCATGGTGCAGTAAAGAACCACGTGGCTAATTAGCCCACAGCTGCCATTCATGTAATATTGAAGACGGCACTGTATAGCCTGTCTTCATTGTTAATAGCCACACGGCACCATTAAATCATCTTTAAACCGGGGCTATTGCTGGTCTGAGATTTGGCTGGTTAGGTGGGGGACAATACGCATATTAATACTGTTCTGGCCTGCAATCTCCTGCAGGTTATTTGACAGAATATTAATCAGCTCTGTCATTCCCACTTCTCCAACCCCAGCGCTCTCCTGCCCTACAGGTGGGAGCCCTTCTTCTGCCATCTGCTTTTTCTCCTTTTCCGCATCATCTAATATTGATAAGAATATGTCATCAGGAACATCCAGCACCTCCTCTCTCTGCATCTTGCTGACTTTTCTCGGACACTGTGACTTTGAAGGATGATTTGGAACACATAAAGTCGGCAAAAGATGAGGATGGTCATCATTAAGATCTGGCCCCCCTAAGGGGTGCAAGACTGGATGGTGGTTGCATGCTGATACCGCAATAATAAAGGCTTCCCTATTATTGGTATCAATTTACATATCTTAGTTCACGGCTGATGTAGGAATAAGTAAATGTAGGAATAAATAAATAAAACCGACGCAACATCACTGTTCCTGCAGTCGCTCTGCACTGTCCCTGCACTCTTCATGCACTGTCCCTGCACTCTCCCTACACTGTCCCTGCATTCTCCCTGCACTGTCCCTGCATTCTACCTGCAGTCCCCCTGCACTGTCCCTGCATTCTACCTGCAGTCCCCCTGCACTCTCCCTGCACTGTACCTGCACTCTTCGTGCAATCTCCCTGCACTCTCCCTACACTGTCCCTGCACTCTCCCTGCAATCTCCCTGCCCTCTCCCTGCACTGTCCCTGCACTCTCCCTGCAATCTCCCTCTCCAATATTCTTCTATTAATTGTTTTCAGGAACACTGTCCCGAGCACGGTCCTTATGCTTAGCTCACAGGACAATGTCGGAGACCACGCGGGATGAGGGTTTTATAGGACTGTGACATCACAGGGGATCTGCGGATTGGCTGGCTGCACAGCATTATGGGTGATCTTGCATTCCCGGGCTTGTCTCTCTACACTTAGTTTCGATTTGTAACAGGTGCACGCGCCATTTTAGGAAAAGCTGATTCGTTACCCCGAAGCAAGGGAAAAATCAGATTATTTTAAATCAAAGTTTTCCTAAACTTTGGATTGAATTCCAATTTGAATGCTTTGCTTCGCCCAACACTAATGATAGGGATCAGCTATGGACCGAGGCAAAAAACAGGCAGCCTAATGGCCAAGGTCACCAAGCTGAAAGTGACTAATTCTACAGTGTGGCCCCTAACATAGTGAGAAGACAGGGCTTGTCTAAATGCAGTATATATGCACTGTATACAATGTTCCATGTGAACGCTCCCCTATTTCATTCGACATTAAGGCTGCAGAACTATTTACATTTTAAATAAAATCTCAGAAGTTTTTAAATTCCTCGTGATTAGCTGTGGGGAAGGTGGCGATGTGCCCAGAACCATGGTGTTCTAGGGTTAACCACAGCTAATGCAAAACAAATTAAACAGATCACAAAGGATCCAAATGGTCAGGTCACAGTGAATACTGTAATTTGTACTCCCTGATGTGTGATGCGGAGGCAGGAGGTTAAATGTCACATTGTAAAGGGCAGGAAAACCTTCAAAACTACTGTTAGCAAATAGCTGGTAAAGAGAAACAAAATTATAACAAACAATGTAAAATCACCTGACTTCAAGCATTGTTTCTTCTTTGCAGCATCTTATTGTCTGCATGCAGTAACAGTTTGGGTGCGCTCCAGAATGCACATCCAGACTGCTGTTATAGGGGGCGCTCCAGACAACACGTCCAGACTGCTGTTATAGGGGGCGCTCCAGACTACACATCCAGACTGCTGTTATAGGGGGCGCTCCAGATTACAGATCCAGACTGCTGTTATAGGGGGCGCTCCAGACAACACGTCCAGACTTCTGATATGGGGGGGGCGCTCCAGACTACACCTCCAGACTGCTGTTATATGGGGCCCTCCGGACTACAGATCCAGACTGCTGTGATAGGGGGCGCTCCTGATTACATATCCAGACTGCTGTTATAGCAGGTCCAGACAACAGATCCAGACTGCTGATATAGGGGGCGCTCCAGACTATACATCCAGACTGCTGTTATGGGGTGCTCCAGACTACACATCCAGACTGCTGTTATAGGGGGCGCTCCAGACTACACATCCAGACTGCTGTTATATGGGGCGCTCCAGACTACACATCCAGACTGCTGTTATAGGGGGCGCTCCAGACTACACATCCAGACTGCTGTTATAGGGGGCACTCCAGACTACACATCCAGACTGCTGTTATAGGGGGCGCTCCAGACTACACATCCAGACTGCTGTTATAGGGGGCACTCCAGACTACACATCCAGACTGCTGTTATAGGGGGCGCTCCAGACTACACATCCAGACTGCTGGTATAGGGGGTGCTGCAGACTACACATCCAGACTGCTGTTATAGCGGGTGCTGCAGACTACACATCCAGACTGCTGTTATAGGGGGCGCTCCAGACTGCACATCCAGACTGCTGTTATAGGGGAAATTCCAGACTACTCATCCAGACTGCTGTTATAGGGGGAGGTCCAGACTATTCATCCAGACTGCTGTTATAGGGGGTGCTGCAGACTACACATCCAGACTGCTGTTATAGGGGGACCTCCAGACGACACATCCAGACTGCTGTTATATGGGGAAATTCCAGACTACTCATCCAGACTGCTGTTATAGGGGGAGGTCCAGAATATTTATCCAGACTGCTGTTATAGGGGGTGCTGCAGACTACACATCCAGACTGCTGTTATAGGGGGCACCCCAGACTACACATCCAGACTGCTGTTATAGGGGGAGCTCCAGACTATTCATCCAGACTGCTGTTATAGGGGGTGCTGCAGACTACACATCCAGACTGCTGTGATAGGGGGCGCTCCAGACTACACATCCAGACTGCTGTTATAGGGGGCGCTCCAGACTACACATCCAGACTGCTGTTATAGGGGGC
This sequence comes from Bufo gargarizans, assembly GCF_014858855.1. NCBI lineage: Eukaryota > Metazoa > Chordata > Amphibia > Anura > Bufonidae > Bufo > Bufo gargarizans. Next base: position 167,071,653 of record NC_058086.1, read on the forward strand.
ACTCCAGACTACACATCCAGACTGCTGTTATAGGGGGCGCTCCAGACTACACATCCAGACTGCTGTTATAGGGGGAGCTCCAGACTATTCATCCAGACTGCTGTTATAGGGGGTGCTGCAGACTACACATCCAGACTGCTGTTATAGGGGGTGCTGCAGACTACACATCCAGACTGCTGTTATAGGGGGCGCCCCAGACTACACATCCAGACTGCTGTTATAGGGGGAGCTCCAGACTATTCATCCAGGCTGCTGTTATAGGGGGTGCTGCAGACTACACATCCAGACTGCTGTTATAGGGGGTGCTGCAGACTACACATCCAGACTGCTGTTATAGGGGGTGCTGCAGACTACACATCCAGACTGCTGTTATAGGGGGCGCTCCAGACTACTCATCCAGACTGCTGTTATAGGGGGCGCTCCAGACTACTCATCCAGACTGCTGTTATAGGAGGAGGTCCAGACTACTCATCCAGACTGCTGTTATAGGGGGCGCTCCAGACTACTCATCCAGACTGCTGTTATAGGGGGGAGCTTCAGACTATTCACCCAGACTGCTGTTATAGGGGGCGCTCTAGACTACACATCCAGACTGTTGTTATAGGGGGACCTCCAGACGACACATCCAGACTGCTGTTATATGGGGAAATTCCAGACTACTCATCCAGACTGCTGTTATAGGGGGAGGTCCAGACTATTTATCCAGACTGCTGTTATAGGGGGTGCTGCAAACTACACATCCAGACTGCTGTTATAGGGGGCGCCCCAGACTACACATCCAGACTGCTGTTATAGGGGGAGCTCCAGACTATTCATCCAGACTGCTGTTATAGGGGGTGCTGCAGACTACACATCCAGACTGCTGTTATAGGGGGCGCCCCAGACTACACATCCAGACTGCTGTTATAGGGGGAGCTCCAGACTATTCATCCAGGCTGCTGTTATAGGGGGTGCTGCAGACTACACATCCAGACTGCTGTTATAGGGGGTGCTGCAGACTACACATCCAGACTGCTGTTATAGGGGGCGCTCCAGACTGCACATCCAGACTGCTGTTATAGGGGGAGCTCCAGACTATTCATCTAGACTGCTGTTATAGGGGGTGCTGCAGACTACACATCCAGACTGCTGTTATAGGGGAAGTTCCAGACTACACATCCAGACTGCTGTTATAGGGGGAGGTCCAGACTATTTATCCAGACTGCTGTTATAGGGGGTGCTGCAGACTATTTATCCAGACTGCTGTTATATGGGGCGCTCCAGACTACACATCCAGACTGCGTTATAGGGGAAATTCCAGACTACTCATCCAGACTGCTGTTATAGGGGGCGCCCCAGACTACACATCCAGACTGCGTTATAGGGGAAATTCCAGACTACTCATCCAGACTGCTGTTATAGGGGGAGCTCCAGACTATTCATCCAGACTGCTGTTATAGGAGGAGGTCCAGACTACACAACCAGACTGCTGCTATAGGGGGCGCTCCAGACTACTCATCCAGACTGCTGTTATAGGAGGAGGTCCAGACTGCTGTTATAGGGGGCGCTCCAGACTACTCATCCAGACTGCTGTTATAGGGGGAGCTCCAGACTATTCATCCAGACTGCTGTTATAGGAGGAGGTCCAGACTACTCATCCAGACTGCTGTTATAGGGGGCGCTCCAGACTACTCATCCAGACTGCTGTTATAGGGGGGAGCTCCAGACTATTCACCCAGACTGCTGTTATAGGGGGCGCTCTAGACTACACATCCAGACTGCTGTTATAGGGGGACCTCCAGACGACACATCCAGACTGCTGTTATATGGGGCGCTCCAGACTATACATCCAGACTGCTGTTATAGGGCGCGCTCCAGACTACACATCCAGACTGCTGTTATAGGGGGACCTCCAGACGACACATCCAGACTGCTGTTATATGGGGCGCTCCAGACTATACATCCAGACTGCTGTTATATGGGGCGCTCCAGACTATACATCCAGACTGCTGTTATAGGGCACGCTCCAGACTACACATCCAGACTGCTGTTATAGGGGGGAGCTACAGACTATTCACCCAGACTGCTGTTATAGGGGGCGCTCTAGACTACACATCCAGACTGCTGTTATAGGGGGACCTCCAGACGACACATCCAGACTGCTGTTATATGGGGCGCTCCAGACTATACATCCAGACTGCTGTTATAGGGCGCGCTCCAGACTACACATCCAGACTGCTGTTATAGGGGGCGCTCTAGACTACACATCCAGACTGCTGTTATATGGGGCGCTCCAGACTATACATCCAGACTGCTGTTATAGGGCACGCTCCAGACTACACATCCAGACTGCTGTTATAGGGCACGCTCCAGACTACACATCCAGACTGCTGTTATAGTGGGCGCTCCAGTATTACTGAATAACGTCATACATTTAAGGAGACATTAACATGATCGAATGTATTTAGTGGTCTACAAAACTCAGACCCACAAAAACAGTTTTGCATCCATTCCTTTGCCGACCCATTCATTTCAATGTTTCCATGAACAGCATTTTGCAGCCAAGAATAGGACATGTTCTTTCTTTTGTGAAACGAACATACAGATGCTGAAAGGACACAGATGTCTGAATTCCCCCTAGTGTTCAGGAGTCTAGAAAAGCTGGATGCAGCAGTCACTATAAAGATGCAACAAAAGCAAAACAGATTCATGATTATTTAAAAAATATTACTGTAAGAATCCTTAAATGTGATGAATAGGCAGCAGTCTGCACCGGGAGGCTTGGCTGGGTTTTAATGAGACATTAAGAATGCAGATTTGGCGTCTATTACAAACAAATGACAGCACTCGCCTACCTAACCCCGTAACATGTAACATCAATAAACACAGGAGAGTTCCCCGGCTGTTCCTATGGCCACTAGATGCTGCTTCATTTCTGATTCATACCGTAAAGCTTGTTTTATGGAGCGTGGACCCTGCACAGATGGCATTATGTAAACTATGAGGCTCAGAGCTCTGCTGCTAAACGGGCAAGAATGTGCAGAGTGATGATTTATAAAGCCCATATTATAGCGAGCCCACACTGAAACCATAATAGGAAAATCCTAATCAACCATTTCTGAATTGATATCACCAAGCTAGCTAGTTATGTTATAGAGGTACTGTGGCTGGATCTATTATAGAGGTACTGTGGCTGGATCTATTATAGAGGTACTGTGGCTGGTTCTATTATAGAGGTACTGTGGCTGGTTCTATTATAGAGGTACTGTGGCTGGCTCTATTATAGAGGTACTGTGGCTGGCTCTATTATAGAGGTACTGTGGCTGGCTCTATTATAGTGGTCCTGTAGCTGTCTGAGATAATTGCTGCAGTACTATCACGTTCATACATTTATCTCTCATGGCAATCCACTAGCTGTTTTCTCTGCTCACCGATAATCGCTCAATCTATAAGTGATGAGCTCCACAGTCACAGAGGAAAATAACATCTAGTGTGTCGATGACATCATTTATTCTAGGAATCCATACAAAACTCATCTTCGAGAACACATCTGGGCAGCAGAGCTATGGAAATGTTTAGCATTTGCAGTTGAACAAACACATTGTGGAATGGGAGGGCGGTTTTATATTATTGTCATAGTAAGATACACTGAACAAAACAAATATGGAATGTGACAATGATATCTGATCGTCCACAGTACAGCCAGGAGGCTTTCTAGACACAGTAGCTATATCATAGTAGTTATATTCTTGTACATAGGAGCAGTATTATAGTAGTTATATTCTTGTACATAGGAGGCAGTATCATAGTAGTTATATTCTTGTACATAGGAGCAGTATTATAGTAGTTATATTCTTGTACATAGGAGCAGTATTATAGTAGTTATATTCCTGTACATAGGAGCAGTATTATAGTAGTTATATTCTTGTACATAGGGGCAGTATTATAGTAGTTATATTCTTAACCAAAACTCTTTTTATTGAGAGTGCATATGGTCTGGACAAAAAATCATGCATCAATATAAAGCCATTCGCAGATGGCAGCAGTATAATGGGTGCCAATATTCTCACAGACCATGTCAGATCTACTAACATAGTGAGTATAAACAATTTAGTAACAACGAATGAAAGAAAAGACACAGACAAGATTGGAGGGTGGGGGGTTGGGAGGAGGGGTAGAATTGGGTGGGTAGAGGAGGAGAGGGAGTTCTTCCAATTCACTCGGGGTTGCGGTACTTCTCCCATGGTCGCCACAGTTTGAGAAATTTGGAACGTGTGCGAGTTTCCCAATGGGCTAATTCCTCAAATCTAAACAGTTGATCTGTTTTCTCGGTCCACATTAACATTGAGGGTGGTGAGTCATTCTTCCAGAGGAGGGGTACCAACAAACGCGCTGCAGTAAGAAGCATGGTCGGGAGGTCTGCTTTGGCAGGAGTAAGGGAATCGTTGGGACACCAGAGGAGTACTAGTTTTGCATCCAGACGTACCTTAGAGGCGCATATCCGGTTAATTGTGTTCTCTATTTGAGACCAAAAGGGGCGAATTTTACTACAAGACCACCATATATGTGACAAAGAGCCGACTTCTGTTCCACACCTCCAGCACTGCGATGGAATGTCAGGGTTGAGCCTATGTAGGAATTCTGGCGTTTTGTACCAGCGGGTCAGTAACTTGTAGGAATTCTCCTGAATTTTGATGCATCGGTTGAAGCCATGTGAATGGGCTAAGATAAAGGTCTTCTCCGGCTCAGTCAGTTGGATTGTGAGCTCCTTTTCCCAGGCAGACATAAAGTGCAGTGCTGGAGGAGCCGAAGAGAGCAGCTCCCTGTAGAGTGTCGAGAGGGGCTTTTTCGGTAACTCGGGAACACAAAGCTTCTTTTCTAGCCAAGTAGGTGTATCATCAGTGGGGGAAGGTAGCTTGAGGGCTTTAACATCTCGGCTAAAGGCCCCAATAGAAAGGAAGGAGAGGGCTTTAACCTTTGGCAGAACCTGAATCTTGTCCCATGCCAAGTCCCCAGACGTGGAAGCTATATCTTGTAAGGTAGGGTCAGATAGTATGCTCCAGACTCCGGAGGGTCTGAGTATATCGGGGTGGATATAGTTCTGTAGTAGATGTAGGGGGAGGTGGATATTAGGGAATCTGATGTCTCGGGATTTATACAGTTTGGCCCATTCCACCAACATGCCTTTCCAAATGGGAGAGGCAAACGCGTTATTCGGGGTGCATGTGCGGATTCCCCATAGGATAAGTCCTTCTTTGTAGGTGAGAAGAGCACGTTCCAGGTGTACGCAAAGATTCGGGGGTTGGCGTGAGAGGAGAGAAAAGCACCTGTTCAGGAGCGACGCTGTGTAATAAGTTTGGATGTCGGGCATACCAAAGCCCCCAAATCTCTTTTCTCTTGTCAATATTGAGTACGCTATCCTGGAGGACTTGCCCGCCCACATGAACAAAGAGAACACACGGCGTATTTCCATAAAAAAGGAGCGGGGTAGCCAAATTGGTAGTGTCTGAACTAAATATAGAAGTTTGGGTACAATGAAGGCTTTAAGGAAGTTCTTCCTTCCCATCCAGGAGATGAAGGGGAGTTTAAGGGACTGTAGATGTGTTCTAATATCTTTGAGTAGGGGGCCATAGTTCAGACTAAATAGGTCATCTTGGATAGCCGAGATTCGTATCCCTAGAAACTTAATATCACGGGGGGCCCAAGCAAAGGAGGTGGCGCGTTTAAGGTCCTTGACTACATATGATTTGCATGAAACATTCAGGGCCATGGATTTGCTATAATTAATCTTGAAGTTAGATATCCACCCGAACTCTTCGAACAGATAATGGAGCCGTGGGAAAGAAATCGTGGGGTTGGTGGTCATAATCAATAGATCATCGGCAAATGCCGCGGTGGTATGCATACAAGAGCCCATCTTGATGCCTTCAATTGCGGGGTCCTGTCTAATCTTGCATAGCAGCGTTTCCATAACTATGACAAAAAGAGACGGGGAGAGGGGGCATCCCTGTCTAGTGCCATTGGATATGGCAAAGGCAGGGGAAAGAGTGCCGTTGACTTTGACTCTGGCAGAGGGGGACGAGTATAAAGAGAAAATAGCCGCGATAAACTGATCAGGGAAGCCAAATTTTGACAGTGCCGCAGACATGTACTGCCAACTGACCCTGTCAAAGGCCTTTTCCGCGTCTGTGCTGAGCAAGGCTAGCGGAGTTGAAGTGCTCCGCGCCCAATTCATGAGGTGAAGGAGGCGGACGGTATTTTCGTTCCCCTGTCTGCCAGAGACAAACCCAACCTGCTCCCTATGGATGATATCGGGGAGAATCCGCTGAATTCGCTGAGCCAATATCTTAGCCCACCACTTTACGTCCGTGTTAAGGAGGGAGATTGGGCGATAACTACCACAATTTAGAGGATCTTTGTTCTCTTTATGAATAATCGTAATGTGGGCCGAAAGCGATTGGGGGGGGAGGTGGCCACCGTTCAGTAGGTGGTTACACATGGAGCGGAAGTGGGGGACTAGGACCTCTTGAAAATTTTTATAGTACGTAATGGAGAAGCCATCAGGTCCAGGGCTCTTCCCTGAAGGAATAGAGGCCAGTACTTTCCGCGCTTCAGCATCTGTTATTGGGGCTACTAGCTGAGTTGCCTGGGACTGGGTGATATTAGGGAGAGGTAGGGAGGAAAGAAATCTTTCCGTGGCGTCCGTGAGGGTATTGAGCGACTGATTCGAGGGGGGTGGAAGATTGTAGAGCTCCGTATAAAAGGTGCTAAAGGCCATCGCAATGTCAGGGGTGGACTTCAGGTGAGTTCCTTTAGCATCTTTGATAGCAGAGATAAAAGAATCAGAATGTTGTTTTTTAACCAGCGCTGCCATAAGTTTGTTCCCCTTATCGCCATGAGCGTACGATTTAAATCTAGAGCGTAAGAGCAGTTTGGCTGATGTAACATTTAGTAAGTTCTTAAGCTTAGTTCTAGCATCACTAAGTTCAGTGGCACAACTAAGCGCCTGTGATTGTTTGTGGGTAAGTTCGAGCGACTCAATTTGGGACATAAGGGTGGCAATGGCTTGAGAACGTTGTTTTTTAACATGGGAGCCGAGGGCGATAAGTTCACCTCGGATCACCGCTTTATGGGTCTCCCATACAATCGGTGGTGAGGGAGGTGTGGGACCTGCGTTATTCCGCTGAAAGAACTCTGTCAGAGAGGAAGCTAGCTTCTGGGAGTTGGCTTGATCTAAGATGAGGGTGTCATTGAGGCGCCAATTCCATTCCCTTTTTGGAAGAGAGGTCAAGGTAAAATGTATAAAAATTGGGGAGTGATCTGACAAAGTAATATTACCTATTTTGGCGTGTAGGAGCAGTTGGGCATGTTTGGAGGATAAGAAGAAGTGATCCAGTCTATGGTATGAGGACTTGGCATGGGAAAAAAAGGTATAATCCCTACCAGAGGGGTTTAGAGTGCGCCATGTGTCAAACACACCTAATTTTTTCAAGGCCAATTTCAAACGCCTCAAACGTATGTGCGTAATAGCTGACTTTCCGGAGGAGGAGTCTAAGCTAGGATCAAGGGATACATTAAAATCTCCCCCTAAAATTACAATGCCCTCCTTGAAGGAGGATAGGAGCGTGAGGGTCTGAATCAGCCATTGGACCTGTCCCCTATTTGGAGCGTAGACGTTAGCTAGCGTGATCTGAGTGTCAGCAATTACGCCCTTCACAAACAAGTACCGACCATCTGGGTCTGAGGAAGAAGCCGAGACTACGAAGGGTAGTTGCTTGTGAATGGCGATGCTAACACCTCTGCTAGCCGAGCCATGTGTGCTGTGGTACCATTGTGAGAATTTTTGGGGTGGAAGATTAGGTATCTTACCCGACCGGAAGTGGGTCTCTTGGAAGAATGCTATGGAGACTTTGTCTTTCTGCAGTAGAGATAGGATTTGCGACCTCTTACATGGCTCATTCAGACCTCTCACGTTGAAAGAGGAAACTATGACTTCAGCCATCTCCGGGCGGTGGTTGGGTACGTTACATGTCATCAGCGGTAGACCAATCAAGCGTGGAAGAAGGAGGGAAAGACACGGTAGGAGAAGGGAAGACACAGACAAAATGAACAAAACTTCTGCAAATAAAATAACGGAAAGTTAAATGCAAAAACCAGCATAAAACACAGAAAAATGAAAGCTCCACAGGGCGCCCGGTGGTGAAACTATCCATTTGCATAACGGCGGACAGCCGGGATCCACCGGGCGGGGGGTCTCGTGGAGCCCTTAGGGGCCAGAAGGAGGCCATCAGGGGATAGGGTCGTAAACCGGGTTAGACGCTGGTTAAACCCCAGCTTCTCGGGGGGAGGGGGGAAAAGTAATGCGAACCATAAAACGTAGCATAAACAAGGTCCCAAAGAGAACGAAAAGGGAAAGTCTCTTTCGTGCTGTAACAAGGGACGCCATCTGGGTGACATCAGGGGTCACAGGCCGGGTGACCAGCGAAGGCAGTGCCCTTTTATTGGGCTGTAGAGTTGATTCGTGTCCCATATGCGACATATCATCTCAGCGGTGCGGAGGAAACTCGGAAGTGGCGGGGAGATGGCGTTCCCGGTTAGGTCTGGTAGCTTTACCCGAGGTGGCAGTATTCCACTGGTCCGAGCTTGGAGGCGAGGGTATCGGCACTCCCTGATCGGCAGGCATCCAGGACGGTATCTCCAGCGGTGAAATACCCAGGTGAACCCAGGCAGCGTTTAGATCCTGAGGGGAGCGTATAGTAATCTGTCTCCCGTTCTTCATAACGGCCAGGCCGAATGGGTAAAGCCATCTGAACTGGATGGCAGAGGCCTTGAGAGCTTCTAGGAGTGGCCGGAGAATTCGGCGCTTCGCCAGCGTAGTAGGAGCCAGGTCTTGAAAAAACAAGATCGGTGTGCCTTCAAATCTCAAGCTGTCTGCTTCTCTACCTGCTTTCAGCAGAGCCGCAGTGTCCACAAAACTTAGAAGGCCACAAACAACATCTCTCGGCGGCTCAGAGCCTTTAGGTTTAGGTCTCAAAGCTCTGTGTATCCTCTCAATTGTGATTTTCGCAGCTCTGTCCGTTCCCAAAAGATTCGCAAAAATTTCGCATGCGATTTTTTCCAGAGCTTCCGATGCGAATGATTCAGGCAGGCCCCGGATGCGAATATTTCGCCTGCGGCTGCGATTTTCTTGATCCTCGATGCGCAGCAAAGCATCATTAAGGAAGTCTTTTTGCGAATTTAATACTGCGCATATTTCTCCCTCGTGGCGAATAATCGCATCATGCGAATTTTCTAAGTCCGCCACCCGCTGCCCCATGCTGCGCAGATCTACCTTGATCTCTGCTAGGTCTTGTCTCAGGGGAGCCAGAGCGGCGTCCAGGACCTCCCGAAGTGCCGTCTTTGATAGAGTTCCACTCCGTTTTCGGGCTTTGTAATCCGAGATGTCAGAAGCGCTTCCTGCTTCAGAATAGTCTTCTCCCTCAGAATGCTGAGAGGCAGCCGGCGCCATCTTGGGGGTCTCAGCTCCACGGGCCTTGGGCTGCTTTTTCAGGTATTGCTCCATGTCTGGCTGCTTGGAGCGGACCCGGGTGGTCTCTAAAGGGTCCTTGCTGCGGTCTCTCCCCGTTTTGACCATTTGCGCAGGTAAAAAAGTGCTTTTAATGGGGTTAATCACCAGCTAGCCGGAGGAGCTCAGCAACAGGCAGCCATTCAGGAAGGCAGCCAAGCTCCGCCCCCATAGTAGTTATATTCTTGTACATAGGGGCAGTATTATAGTAGTTATATTCCTGTACATAGGAGCAGTATTATAGTAGTTATATTCTTGTACATACGAGCAGTATTATAGTAGTTATATTCTTATACACAGCAGCAGTATTATAGTAGTTAAATTCTTTTACATAGGAACAGTATTATAGTAGTTATATTCTTGTACATACGAGCAGTATTATAGTAGTTATATTCTTATACACAGCAGCAGTATTATAGTAGTTAAATTCTTTTACATAGGAACAGTGTTATAGTAGTTATATTCTTGTACATAGGAGCAGTATTATAGTAGTTATATTCTTGTATATAGGAGGCAGTATTATAGTAGTTATATTTTTGTACATAGGAGGCAGTATTATAGTATTTATATTCTTGTACACAGGAGCAGTATTATAGTAGTTTTAGCATTATATATAGGATGCAGTATTATAGAAGTTATATTCTTGTCCATAGGAGCAGTATTATAGTAGTTATATTCTTGTACACAGGAGGCAGTATTATAGTAGTTATATTCCTGTACATAGGAGCAGTATTATAATAGTTATATTCTTTTACATAGGAGGCAGTATTATAGTAGTTATATTCTTGTACATAGGAGCAGTAGTATAGTAGTTATATTCTTGTACATAGGGGCAGTATTATAGTAGTTATATTCTTGTCCATAGGAGCAGTATTATAGTAGTTATATTCTTGCACATAGGAGAGGAGTATTATAGTAATTATATTCTTGTACATAGGAGCAGTATTATAGTAGATATAGACTTATATATAGGATGCAGTATTATAGTAGTTATATTCTTGTACATAGGGGCAGTATTATAGTAGTTATATTCTTGTCCATAGGAGCAGTATTATAGTAGTTATATTCTTGTACATAGGAGCAGTGTTATAGTAGTTATATTCTTGTACATATGAGCAGTATTATATTCTTGTATATAGGAGGCAGTATTATAGTAGTTATATTCTTGTATACAGGAGGCCTTATTATAGTAGTTATATTCTTGTACATAGGAGGCCGTGTTATAGTAGTTATAACATTGTACATAGGAGGCAGTATTACAGTAGTTATTTTCTTGTACATAGGAGCAGTATTATAGTAGTTATATTCTTGTACATAGGAGCAACATCATAGTAGTTATATTCTTGTATACAGGAGGCAGTATTATAGTAGTTATATTCTTGTACATAGGAGGCAGTATTATAGTAGTTATATTCTTGTACATAGGAGGCGGTATTATAGCAGTTATATTCTTGTATACAGGAGGCAGTATTATAGTAGTTATATTCTTGTACATAGGAGGCGGTATTATAGTAGTTATATTCTTGTACATAGGAGCAGTATTATAGTAGTTATATTCTTGTATACAGGAGGCAGTATTATAGCAGTTATATTCTTGTACATAGCAGGCAGTATTATAGTAGTTATATTCTTTGTCAAATTTCTTTTTATTTGAGAAGACACAAAGTTATGTAGAAGAACAAACAACTCGTGTACCAGACGCAGCTGGGCATAAGCTTAATCAGCAGACACAGTACATCTCAATGATGGAATACATAACTCCGAACATTAACAATCTGTGCGAACAGATATCTGGTGGGGAGGTCAACAAGACAAGGGGAAGATGGGATAGGGGGAGTAGAGGGTAGGGTCAGGTAGATGTCAATCATATAGCTTACAATTTGTCATAAAAATGCCTAAAACTTGCGATATTGCTTCCAGGGGGACCATATTTTAAGAAATGCCGCTCTAGAGTGATTTTCCCAGTGGGCCAGCTCTTCAAACCGGTATAGTTGGTCAATTTTCTCGGTCCACATCACATGCGAGGGAGCCGCCTCATTCTTCCAGAGGAGGGGGACCAGTAATCGGGCCGCTGTTATAAGCATGGTAGGTAGGTTTGACTTTGAAGGGGTAAGCGTGCTATTAGGGCACCAAAGTAACAGAAGCTTTGCATCTAACTTAACCTGAGTATTGCATATCTTATTTATAGCTGCCACCACTTCTACCCAGAAAGGCTTGATTTTCTCGCAACTCCACCAAATGTGGGATAACGAGCCGGGCCCTCCTCCACACCTCCAGCAATTGTCCGGGATAGCGGGATTAAGCTTATGGAGGAATTCTGGCGTTTTGTACCATCTTGTAAGTAATTTATAAGAGTTAGCTTGAATCTTAATGCAGCGGTTAAAACCGTGCGAGTGTGTGAGGATAAACGCTTTTTCAGGTTCCGATAACGTCATGGACAATTCTTTCTCCCAGGCTGCTAGGTACCACAGGTCTGGAGGCGTGGAGGAGAGCAACTCCTTGTAAAATGTGGAGAGAGGTTTCTTTGGGCGAGTGGTGGTAGAGAGTTTCCCTTCTAACCACGAGGGGTCCGTAGTGGGCCTAGGGAGCGCTGCTAAGCACACCAAGTCCTTTTTAAAAGCCATAACCGCTAGGAAAGAAGCTTTCTGGACGCTCGGAATTGCGTCTATTTTGCTCCAGTCTAAAGCACCCGACCCAGTCGTGATGTCTTGTAGTTTGAGGCCGGACAACAATGCCCAGATTCCTGATGCCCCAGAGGTGGTAGGATGAATATATGCCTGCAGCAGTTGCAGGGGAAGGTTCAAACTAGGAAACTGGAGGGTAGAAGAGCTATATAGTTTGGACCACTCTATCAATAAACCTTTCCATACGGGCGATGCGAACTTATTGTTGGCGGTGCATTTGCATAAGCCCCAAAGAACTAGCTTATCGTTGTATGTAAGCATATCGCACTCCAGTCGGGAAACAAGGCCGGGGGGGCGCCAAGATAAGAGGCTCAAGGCTCTGTTTAGCATTGACGCTCTATAATAGAGGTACATGTCGGGTAGGCCAAAGCCCCCCAACCTTCTCTCCCGAGTGAGAGTGGCATACGCCAGTCTAGGGGAACTGCCTGCCCACACAAATGCTGAGAAGACTCTGCGGACCTCCACAAAGAAGGAATGGGGTAGCCAGATAGGGAGTGTTTGGATTAGATAGAGCAGTCTGGGGACAATAAAAGCTTTAATGTAGTTCTTCCTGCCGATCCATGAGATAAACGGCAGTTTTAGGGAGTGTAGGAGAGATTGAATGGATTTTAGCAGGGGGGCCTGGTTCAGCTCAAAGAGCTCCTCCGGATTTGCTGAGATGTTAGTGCCCAGGAATGGGATTGACTTAGAGGCCCACGAGAAAGCTGTGGAACTTTTGAGCGTCTCAACTGTAGGAGATGGGCAAGTGATATTCAGGGCCTGTGACTTTGTATAATTAATCTTAAAGTTTGAGACCTTACCGTATTCTTCAAAAAGGGCCTGAAGTCTGGGGAAAGAAGTTGAGGGATTGGTCGTTATGACTAAGAGATCGTCTGCAAAAGCAGCCGTCCGATGAGTCTGCGACCCCACAATGAGTCCTTCAATGTCCGGATCCTGCCTGATCTTGGCCAGCAGGGTCTCCATGACAATAACAAAGAGAGCAGGTGAGAGTGGGCAGCCCTGTCGCGTCCCATTGGTGATAGGGAAGGAAGGGGAGAGTGTTCCATTAATACGTATTCTGGCAGAAGGGAGCGAGTACAGGGAGAAGATAGATTGGATGAACTGATCCGGAAGGCCAAATTTCGACAATGCTCGTGACATGAATTGCCAACTAATCCTATCGAAGGCCTTCTCTGCATCTGTACTGAGCAAGGCTAGCGGTATCGAGTGCTTCCGGGCATGCGTAATCAATTGTATGACACGGACTGTATTCTCACTCCCCTGTCTGCCAGAAACAAATCCCACCTGCTCTTCGTTGATAATGCCAGGGAGAACCGCCTGAATCCGCTGAGCCAGAATCTTGGCCCACCACTTCACATCCGTGTTTAGGAGCGAAATTGGGCGGTAGCTCCCACAATTTAGGGGGTCTTTAGTTTCCTTGTGGATTACCGTGATGTGGGCTGAAAGCGACTGGGGCGGGAGGATACCTCCTTGAAGTAGATAGTTACACAGGGTGTTAAACCGGGGGATTAGAATATGCTTAAAGGTTTTGTAGTAAGAAATGGTGAAACCATCGGGGCCTGGGCTTTTCCCTGAGGGTATGGAGGAGAGGACCTTACCAATTTCAGTGTCAGTGATGGGTGATAAAAGCTGGGCTGACTGCGCTGGGGTAATAGTAGGTAACTGAAGGGAGGAGAGAAATTTCTCCGTTGCTTCTCCTAGCTGTTCTGGCGATAAATCGTCTGATGTTTTAAGATTGTATAGGTCTCTATAGAAGGCACAAAAGGACTTTGCAATGTCCGGAGTACTTTTATGCAAAACGCCATTGTTGTCCTTAACTGCAGCGATAAAGGAATCAGTTTTCTGCTTCTTCACTAGGGCGGACATTAACCTGTTTCCTTTATCTCCGTGGGCATACGAACGGAATTTGGCTCTGAGTAACAGCTTGGCTGATGTGACGTTCATCAGGTTTTTGAGCTTAGTGCGGGCTTCTGCGAGCTCTGAGGCACAGCTAAGAGCTCGGGAGGTTTTATGTGATAGCTCCAGAGCCTGAATCTGAGAAAGAAGAGTCGCCATAGCCTGACTCCGCTGTCGTTTAATATGGGCACCTAAGGCTATTAGTTCCCCTCTCAGGACCGCTTTATGGGTTTCCCAAATAATGGAAGGGGAGGGTGCATCAGGGCCTGAAGCGTTAGCTGTGAAGAAATCAGTTATGATAGAGGAGAGTTTAGCAACATGGGAGGGATCCGAAATAATGGTCTCGTTTATGCGCCAATTCCATTCCCTCTTTGGGAGGTCCTGCAGAGAAATGCTCAGGAATACAGGGGCATGGTCAGACAGGGCGATGTTCCCTATGTGGGAACCAATAGCCCTATTAGCAAAGGATTTAGATAAAAATAGATAGTCCAGTCTGTGATAGGACAGTTTAGCTGCTGAGTAAAAGGAAAAGTCCCTACCAGTGGGGTTAGTGGTGCGCCATACATCTAGAACACCCAACCTCTGTAAGGCGCGTTTAAGGCGTCTTAAGCGAACATGTGTAATGGCAGATTTCCCAGATGAAGAGTCTAATGCAGGTTCAAGGGTAGCATTAAAATCGCCACCTAATATAACCATTCCCTCCTTGAAGGAGGACAGTAATCCCAGGGTCTGAACGAGCCAAGCAACCTGCCCTCTGTTGGGAGCATATACAGTTGCCAGGGTAACAGGAGTGTCAGCGATAGTGCCCTTAACAAACAGGTATCGACCCACAGGGTCTGCAGAGACGGCAGAGTGCTTAAAGGGGAGCTGCTTGTGGATCGCTATGCTGACACCCCTGCTAGCCGAACCGTAAGTGCTGTGGAACCATTGTGAAAACCTTTTGGGGGGCAATTTGGGGGTCTTACCCTCTCGGAAGTGGGTTTCCTGAAAGAAGGCTATAGACACTTTATCCCTCTGTAAAAGGGCCAGGATTTGGGACCGCTTGCAAGGCTCGTTCATTCCCCGGGCGTTAAAGGATGAAATCACAATAGACGACATTCTAAAATAAAAAGTGGACAATCAGCATCTAACAATGCAATGTATGACATCTGATGGTGGAGGAGGGGGGAGGGGGACACAAAAGGGAAGGAGGGGAGACAAACAGGTAAGGTACATAATAATGCAAAGACATATTGCAGAGAGAGCTCTACTGAGCACCCGACTGTGCGACCCTTTCTCATTACGGCTACCAGCCGGGGTCTGTCAGGTGGGGGGTCCCGCAGAGCTATAACGGGCCACTTACTGGCCATCACACAGGGAAAAGGTGACCCAGAGGTAGTACCGGGTTAACCCCTGCAGATTGAGAAAAGGGCAGGGGGTAGGCAAGAACAAGAACTATAGATAGACCGTATGAAAAATTTGAACTAGGTGATCTGGGACTGGAAGTTGGAACCTTGGTTTCCACAACAGGCGGACATGAACTCAGGCCCATATCTTCCAGCAATCAGGGAAGCTTCAAGTCACTTCACTTTAAGGCACTAAGTCCCAGGCAAGCTAACTGGAGCTGGAACTAAATGAAAATCTTCCAAAGGATGATCCCCTGCTCATGTAGGGGAGTTAGCAGACTTCTCAGCCCTGGCTTTGGGAGACTTTTTATTATAGACCTGTCGCCAATCAGCTGCCCGAGGTGGCGGCAGAGGTGGGTCCTCAATGTCGGCCGGCATCCAGGAGGGGATGTCAATCGGGTCCAATCCCAATTGATCCCAGCTGGCCTGAAGATCCCTCGGCGTACGAATGGAGACCTGGCGTCCGTTTTTGAGGACCGCGATCACGAACGGATAAAGCCACCGGAACGGGGTGGCTGATGCTCTAAGCGCATCGAGGAGCGGCTTGAGGATGCGCCTTTTCACTAAAGTGGACGGGGCCAGGTCCTGAAAAAACATAATCTGGGTACCTTCATAGTGCAGGCGATCCGATTCTCTGCCAGCCTTCATGAGCGCAGCGGTATCGATGAAGCTAAGCAGACCGCAGATGACATCTCTTGGGGGATCGGTGTTCTTAGGCTTGGGCCTAAGCGCCCTGTGGATCCTCTCTATCACTATGCGCTCCGCTCTCTCCGGCCCCAGCAGGTCAGCAAACACTTCCCGCGCCACTTTCTCCAGCGCTTCACTTGCTATAACTTCAGGGAGCCCACGAATCCTCAGATTTCTCCTCCGGCTCCGGTTCTCCTGGTCTTCAACCCTCAGGAGCGCATCGTTGAGAAGGTCAGTGTGTGAATTGAGCGCCTTGAATGTCTTCTCTTCCCGTCGGAGAGCCGCCTCCTGCGCGCCTTCCAAATCAGACACGCGGTGGCCGATGCTCCGGAGATCTTCTTTAATGTCGGATAAATCCTTTTTAATCGGGGCTAGAGCCGAATTCAGCACCTCCAGTAGTGCCGCCTTAGTGAATGAGCCTCTCTGCCTCCTTGACTTGCAGGCGGAGGCATCTGAGACGCTGCCGCCATCTGTGTCTTCCTCCATATCAGATGCTGGGGCTATAGCGGGGGCCATCTTGGGGGTCTCAGCCGACCTCAGCTTCGGATGCTTTTTTAGGAAATGATCCATATCAGCCTGTCTGGATCTCCTAGGAGATGGATCAGCTTGATCTTTAACACGATCCTTGCCCGTTTTGCCCATAAAAGCGATGCTATATGCTTATTTTAGGGGTTAATTCGCCGGTAAGGTGTAGGAGCTCAGCAACACACAGCCATTCAGCTAGGCAGCCAGGCTCCGCCCCCATAGCAGTTATATTCTTGTACATAGGAGTAGTATTATAGTAGTTATATTCTTGTACATAGGAGTAGTATTATAGTAGTTATATTCTTGTACATAGGAGGCAGTATTATAGTAGTTATATTCTTGTACATAGGAGTAGTATTATAGTAGTTATATTCTTGTACATAGGAGTAGTATTATAGTAGTTATATTCTTGTACATAGGAGTAGTATTATAGTAGTTATATTCTTGTACATAGGAGGCAGTATTATAGTAGTTATATTCTTGTACATAGGAGTAGTATTATAGTAGTTATATTCTTGTACATAGGAACAGTATTATAGTAGCTATATTCTTGTACATAGGAGCAGTATTATAGTAGTTATATTCTTGTACATAGGAGCAGTATTATAGTAGTTATATTTTTGTACATGGGAGCATTACTATAGTAGTTATATTCTTGTACATATGAGCAGTATTATAGTAGTTATATTCTTATACACAGCAGCAGTATTATAGTAGTTATATTCTTGTACATAGGAGCAGTATTATAGTAGTTATATTCTTGTACATAGGAGGCAGTATTATAGTATTTATATTCTTGTACACAGGAGCAGTATTATAGTAGTTTTAGTCTTATATATAGGATGCAGTATTATAGAAGTTATATTTTTGTACACAGGAGGCAGTATTATAGTATTTATATTCTTGTTCATAGGAGCAATATTATAGTAGTTATATTCTTGTACATAGGAGCAGTATTATAGTAGTTATTTTCTTGTACATAGGAGGCAGTATTATAGGAGTTATATTCTTGTCCATAGGAGCAGTATTATAGTAGTTATATTCTTGCAAATAGGAGGAGTATTATAGTAATTATATTCTTGTACATAGGAGCAGTATTATAGTAGATATAGTCTTACAGTCATGTGAAAAAATTAGGACACCCTTTGAAAGCATGTGGTTTTTTGTAAAATTTTTAATAAAAGGTTATTTCATCTCCGTTTCAACAATACAGAGAGATTAAAGTAATCCAACTAAACAAAGAAAACTGAAGAAAAGTCTTTTCAAGATCTTCTGTAAATGTCATTCTACAAAAATGCCTATTCTAACTGAGGAAAAAGATAGGACACCCTCACATGTATTCCCTCTTAAATTGGCTCAGATCTCACACAGGTATATCACACCAGGTGCACATAATTAGTAGATCGTTACTCTGCATGTTGAATGAGGCTTGCCCTATTTAAACCTCAGACATTTAGTTTGGTGTGCTCCTGACTGTTGAAGTGAGAGTGAGCACCATGGTGAGAGCAAAAGAGCTGTCAGAGGACTTCAGAAAAAAGATTGTAGCAGCCTATGAGTCTGGGAAGGGATTTAAAAAGATCTCAAAAGATTTTGAAATCAGCCATTCCACTGTCCGGAAGATAGTCTACAAGTGGAGGGCTTTCAAAACAACTGCCAACATGCCCAGGACTGGTCGCCCCAGCAAGTTCACCCCAAGAGCAGACCGCAAGATGCTAAAAGAGGTCTCCAAAAACCCTAAAGTGTCATCTCGAGAACTACAGCAGGCTCTGGCTACTGTTGATGTAGAAGTACATGCCTCTACAATCAGAAAGAGACTGTACAAGTTTAACTTGCATGGGAGGTGTGCAAGGAGGAAACCTTTGCTTTCCAAGAGAAACATCGAGGCCAGACTGAGATTTGCCAGAGATAAAGTTGACAAAGACCAGGACTTCTGGAATAATGTTCTTTGGACAGATGAGTCCAAAATTGAATTATTTGGACACAACAGCAGAGGACATGTTTGGCGTAAACCAAACACAGCATTCCAAGAAAAGAACCTCATACCAACTGTGAAGCATGGAGGTGGAAGTGTCATGGTTTGGGGCTGCTTTGCTGCAGCAGGACCTGGTCAGCTCACCATCATAGAATCCACGATGAATTCTACTGTGTATCAGAAGGTGCTTGAAGAACATGTGAGACCATCAGTTAGAAAATTAAAGCTGAAGCGGAACTGGACCATGCAACATGACAATGACCCAAAACATACTAGTAAATCAACCAAAGATTGGCTGAAAAAGAAGAAATGGAGAGTCCTGGAATGGCCAAGTCAAAGTCCAGATTTGAATCCCATTGAGATGCTGTGGGGTGACTTGAAAAGGGCTGTACGTGCAAGAAACCCCTCAAACATCTCACAGCTGAAAAAGTTCTGCATTGAGGAGTGGGGTAAAATTTCCTCAGACCGATGTCGAAGACTGGTAGATGGCTACAAGAACCGTCTCACTGCAGTTATTTCAGCCAAAGGAGGTAACACTCGCTATTAGGGGCAAGGGTGTCCTATCTTTTTCCTCAGTTAGAATAGGCATTTTTGTAGAATGACATTTACAGAAGATCTTGAAAAGACTTTTCTTCAGTTTTCTCTGTTTAGTCGGATTACTTTAATCTCTCTGTATTGTTGAAACGGAGATGAAATAACCTTTTATTAAAAATGTTACAAAAAACCACATGCTTTCAAAGGGTGTCCTAATTATAGTAGTTATAGTAGTATTATAGTAGTTATAGTAGTATTATAGTAGTTATATTCTTGTACATAGGGGCAGTATTATAGTAGTTATATTCTTGTACATAGGAGCAGTATTATAGCAGTTATATTCTTGTACATAGGAGCAGTATTATAGTAGTTATATTCTTGTACATAGGAACAGTATTATAGTAGTTATATTCTTGTACATAGGAGCAGTATTATAGTAGTTATATTCTTGTACATAGGAGGCAGTATTATAGTAATTATATTATTGTACATGGAGCAGTATTATAGTAATTATATTCTTGTACATCAGAGGCAGTATTGAAGTAATTATATTCTATACATAGGAGGCAGTATTATAGTAGTTACAGTATATTCTTGTACACAGGAGGCAGTATTATAGTAGTTATATTCTTGTACAGAGGAGCAGTATTATAGCAGTTATATTCTTGTACATAGAAGGCAGTATTATAGTAGTTATATTCTTGTACATAGGAGCAGTATTATAGTAGTTATATTATTGTACATAGGAGGCAGCATTATAGTAGTTATATTCTTGTACATAGGAGGCAGTATTATAGTAGATATATTCTTGTACATAGGAGCAGTATTATAGTAGTTATATTCTTGTACATAGGGGCAGTATTATAGTAGTTATATTCTTGTACATATGAGGCAGTATTATAGTAGTTATATTCTTGTACATAGGAGCGGTATTATAGTAGTTATATTCTTGTACATAGGAGCAGTATTATAGTAGTTATATTCTTGTACATAGGGGCAGTATTATAGTAGTTATATTCTTGTACATAGGAGGCAGTATTATAGTAATTATATTATTGTACATGGAGCAGTATTATAGTAATTATATTCTTGTACATCAGAGGCAGTATTGAAGTAATTATATTCTATACATAGGAGGCAGTATTATAGTAGTTACAGTATATTCTTGTACACAGGAGGCAGTATTATAGTAGTTACAGTATATTCTTGTACATAGGAGCAGTATTATAGTAGTTATATTCTTGTACAGAGGAGCAGTATTATAGCAGTTATATTCTTGTACATAGAAGGCAGTATTATAGTAGTTATATTCTTGTACATAGGAGCAGTATTATAGTAGTTATATTATTGTACATAGGAGGCAGCATTATAGTAGTTATATTCTTGTACATAGGAGGCAGTATTATAGTAGATATATTCTTGTACATAGGAGCAGTATTATAGTAGTTATATTCTTGTACATAGGGGCAGTATTATAGTAGTTATATTCTTGTACATATGAGGCAGTATTATAGTAGTTATATTCTTGTACATAGGAGCGGTATTATAGTAGTTATATTCTTGTACATAGGAGGCAGTATTATAGTAGTTATATTAATGTACATAGGAGCAGTATTATAGTAGTTATATCCTTGTACATAGGAGCAGTATTATAGTAGTTATATTCTTATACATAGGAGACAGTATTATAGTAGTTATATTCTTGTACATTGGAGCAGTATTATAGTAGTTATATTCCTGTACATAGGAGCAGTATTATAGTAGTTATATTCTTGTACATAGGAGCAGTGTTATAGTAGTTATATTCTTGTACATAGGAGCAGTATTATAGTAGTTATATCCTTGTACATAGGAGTAGTATTATAGTAGTTATATTGTTGTACATAGGAGCAGTATTATAGTAGTTATTTTCTTGTACATAGGAGCAGTATTATAGTAGATATATTCTTGTACATAGGAGCAGTATTATAGTAATTATGTTCTCGTCTCTAGAGGACAGTATAACAGCGTCTAGTAATAAAATATGTATGTTTTCTTGTTCATCATAATTGGAAGCTGTTATCTAACGTCCATTAATTCGCTTTTTACCTAAATATGTAGCCCTCATTCATGTGATGTAGCACATTACTACATGTTTTTGTGGTTTTTTTTTCATTCAGTACCTTCTATATTCCCTCCAGGTAGAAGAACACATTTTTGTTGCTCTCACATACCATACAGCTTAGCTGTTCTCTGGGAAAAACACTGAGCAATGCCAAGACCATATAAAATACGAGTGCTTGTATTAAAAGTTACAGTAGGTCGTTAATATCCAATAAAGTCTTCAGTGGTGAGAGAGGCCCAGCAATATAACAGATAGCTGTTTATACAGTATTTACGGAACCTCAGGGCCATAAACCACAGATTCCTAGCTCTGTTTGCCCGCCGTAGAACTCATGAGTGTATCAGATCCCCAGCAATCTTCATTCCTTGATTCAAAGGCATATGTGTAGCAGTGCCACACCAGTATTACAAATGGCACCCGGTAGGCAGGAGTGCACCTAGCCTTTCTGCTGCCTGAGGCGAAAACTAAAACGGCAATTGCAAATTTCTTAACTTAACCCCTTCCCTTCAGCCCATGGCCCCTTGGCTGCCCCCCTCTGGTGCTGCCTGAAGCGATCGCCTCACCTGGCCTCATTGGTGGTGCGCCCCTGCCGCTAGGCTCTGATAGGAAACATTATTTCCATATGGTTTCCCATAAGCAGTAAGAGCTTTTACTACTCTATGGCTTCCTATAGTCTATGTGGTTCCCTGTATAATACAGGACATTCTATATGTTTTCCCTTTAGACTATAGGGTACTGTTTACTACTATACAGTTTTATATACGCTATGCTGTTAACTAAATACTTTCTATATAGCTAGAGAGGCTTTGATGTTAATTATATTATATCCTGCACTTAATATATTATTTCCAAGAATGCCAGAGCTCTAACCCAGCTCAGCCACATGTGGAATGTATGAAGTGGATGCAGATGTGCAGACCGCGCCATGCCGCAGCCAAGCAGGGCGGGCAGCAAAGTCTTGTAACAATTTTATTGCCAGAGGAGAAATGTTATCAACATCTTTAAGTGAGTCAAAGACAGACTACTCATGTGTCCTCCAAGTGACTGTCCACCCATGAGCGCCATTTAACCATTTTGAGGCTCCAAATTGTGCGCTGAATAATTTTATAGTGTACATTTATAGCTGTCATATTCCGTATACAGACCTCAAAATCCTCTGTGCAAACACAGTAACATGATAAGATTATAGCTCCCTGCAGTCAACACTAGGGGGAGCCCACTGTCTACGCGTGGAATTCAATAATAACACATTATGCAGTGAGCTCCTCAGCTCCACCTAGTGGTGGCTGCAGACAGAGAGAATTTTACCACGTACTTCCATGTCTAGTATAGAGGATTTGGAGCTCTGTCTCAAGAAAATATATATATGAAGAAATAAATCCGTACATAATATTGGACATAGTGGTAAAAAGTTGTAATGTTCTCTACTTTCAGCATGCTTTGTCTTAGGTAACACACTTATTGATGTATATAGTCCATAGGATTGCAGGCACGGCCTTTATTGTTAAATCTTTTCCCATGTTTGCGATAGGTCAGACGGTTCTTCCTCCAGACTCAGGAGTCCTTGTTTCATGCAGCTACAAAGTTTCATTCATTTCTGTCTGGAATCCCAGATCTGCAGGGGCCAAGAGCTCCTTTGCACCTCCAAATGTTCGGCCCTAGCAATTACGTGTGAATAAAGTCTAGGCCAGTGATGGATAACCTCCGACACTCCAGCTGTGGTGATACTACAACTCCCAGCATGCTCTATTCATTTCTGGGTTGTTCTGAGAACAGCCAAGCAAGTGTGCATCTTGGGAGTTGTAGTTTTACCACAGCTGGAGCGCCGGAGGTTAGCCATCACAGGTCTAGGCTATCAAAGCATGATGAGAGTTGTAGTTTTGCAACAACTGGAGAGACAAAGCTGGAGAAAGGATACAGACTCAATCAAAAAAGTTGTCTTGTTTTTTTATTTCCTGAAACAGCACCACACCTGTCTACTGGCTGTGTCTGGTATTGCAGCTCAGCCCCATTCACTTGAATGAGTATGCACTGTAATACCAGAAATGACCTATGCATTTTGGGAAAAAGGTTGACCTTTAATTTAATTTACTTTGCACTGGTGTCCAGAAGCTTCCAGTTTTTGAACTGGTCCAGTCATTGGTAGGACATGCAAGCTGGTCCCAGAACAGAGAGGGTTAAACCAGTCTCCACG
The DNA here is from genome assembly GCF_014858855.1 of Bufo gargarizans. Taxonomy (NCBI): domain Eukaryota; kingdom Metazoa; phylum Chordata; class Amphibia; order Anura; family Bufonidae; genus Bufo; species Bufo gargarizans. Next base: position 167,095,178 of record NC_058086.1, read on the forward strand.
TTTTAAGAGCTTTCACTTCTATCCCAGTAAAGTTACTCAATGCAGACAGAGTTATAATCTCCCTCAGTCTAACCTTTGTAACAATTCATCAATGATATAGTTATCAATCACCAAGAGTCCCGTAGTATCAGACAAACCTAATTCATACAGAAAAAGCAACATTAAAACCAGTCTTAATTAAAGTCACTTAAAAGACCTACAAAAATAGGTCCAGATATAGATATATATATATATTTTCCCTGATCAGAAAATAAGCCCAAATCATCAAGAAGATAAGAAAAATAATTGGAGCCACGAGGTGGGCGAAAAAAGAAAGGGGGGATAATCGCTCACAGGGAGATATATGTACCTAATGAGACCCTGTCTATCCCTCTGCCCGGAGGAGTCTCCTAAGGGCTCGTTCACATGAACGTGTGAAGCCCGTGCCCGTGCTGTGGACCGCAAACTGCGGTCCGCAATGCACGGGCATCGTCCGTGGGGCAGACGCATGGGGATCGCAGACCCCTTCACTTGAATGGGTCCGCGATCCTTCCGTTCTGCAAAAAGATAGAGCATGTTCTATCTTTTTGCGGTGCTGAAGCACGGAACGGAACCCCAGAAAGCACTCCCTAGTGCTTCCGTTCCGTTCTCCCGTTCGGCACCGTTCCACATCTCTGGATTTTCGGACCCATTGAAATGAATGGGTCCACATCCGTGATGCGGAATGGTCATGGAACTGTGCCGTGTATTGCGGTCCGCAATACGGCAACGGGCATCACACGTTTGTGTGAACGAGCCATAATGGTGAAGAAGACCCTCTGTCCTCGTTCCTACCCTAAGACACCCTAATAAACCCTAATAGATAAAGATTATTCCCTTATACCCCGAAACGTTTCCCCGAGGCGGGGTTCTTCAGGGGGTCGGTATGGGAAAACAAAAAAGAGCCCAAATAGGTTAAATTAAATAACACTACAAAAATAAATAATGGGAGAAGTTGGCCACATTGATATATAATAGAGCACATAAAATACATCACATGAGGTTCCAGTACGTGCAGATGACCAGGTTCCTCCTATAACAAAAAGTTCAAAGAAAGTCAAAAAGATATACAACGTACCCAAAACAAAGTGAAGTGGCCTAACCTTTGTAACAATTTACCTTGTCTTCTGGGAGGCTGCAGCGCAATGAGGACTATGCTGCAGGCATGGATGCAGGAGCAGGCTGCGCTACATTCTTCTGACATCGGATTGTAGGGCAAGGGCAGCTGACAACGGCATAAGAGAAAACCGCGCAATTAGCAATAGTGACATGATAAACTGCTCGTTAGGAATCTTCTGTAAGTGGACTGGCTTTTCCCGATGAGCTTGTGCTTTTAACAGCAGCAAATCAAAAGAAGCAGAGCTTCAGTATAAAGCAAGAGAAAAGGGAGAGAGCAGCAGTCTTAGACTTTGTGGAGACAACATTTCAGATTACCCCAGACTCCACTAGACAATGCACTGAAGATGCAGTCACTCTGGAGGACATGAAAAATATGGGTAAAAATATGTGAAGCTCTTATCTCTGATCTCCTGACCTCATAAACACTCATTATAGTGTAATTCTTATCACACTGATAAGGCTAATATGGCTTAAATAAGTGTTTATGACAATGGGCAGCACCGTGGGTCAGTGGTTAGCACAGGGATCCTAGGTTTAAATCCGACCAAGGACAACATATGTATGGTGTTTGTATGTTCTCCCCGTGTTTGGTGGGTTTCCTCCGGGTTCTCTGGTTTCCTCTCACACACCAAAGACATACTGATAGGGAACTTAGAATGTGAGTCCCATTAGGGACAGCTTGATGCTAATGTCTGTAAAGCGCTGCGGAATATAAGTGCGTAAAATAAATAAATGACATCAGGAGATAAGAGATAAACATGAGCCGTCAGATGATGGGATTAAACAAAAAAACAGACTGTGACAGCATGCAAACAGTCTGATTTTTAACCCCTGTACCTCAGAAAAGGCTGAACATTTTGAATAGACCAATTTAAAAAATGATTTTTTTTAGCCCAAATTGAATAAAATGTAGTCTTAAAAAAATGCCCATTGTACATTCATATTTAATTTGCCATTAAAAATAGTAATGGAAAATTGCCGGGCCCTGATGGGTATGCAGGGGAATTCTATAGAGCAGTTAAACAGGTGACTCCATTGCTAGTGTTATGGTTCAACAAGATCCTTTGAATATAGCAAATCAAAAACTGCTTATATTTGACTTTTGCCAAAACAAGGGAAGGACTTGAAGGACCCAGGAGCATATCAACCAATATCCTTGACTGACGGAGACAAGATCATGGCTAATAGATTAGCATTGAGACTCTTGGGATTTATTGGCCCCTCGTAAAAGGTATAGCAGCTGTAACAAATATCCGCAAGGTATCGGTGGTGTTGGACAGGGTCCAGTGTTTTTTCTTTATTCACTTCTGTTATAGTTTTGTTGTACAAAAAAGAAAATTCAAATCTATAAAAATCAATAAAATGAATGTAAAATAGATGGTGTCACTGATCTGTGCCATTGTCGGAGAAGAGCTGTAGTGTAAAGCATTACAGAGGAAGAGAGCGGCAGTCTGAACATGTGTGTAAACATCAGCAGATCAGCTCTGGGTCAATATATAAAGTGTTCACTATATTTACAGTGATTTTAAATGTCCCCTTTAACTGCTTAAGGTGTACTTCACTTTATAAACATGTTTTCAGGTGTGAATAGTATAGGTGAGTATAAGAAACCTTGCAATACATCTTATTAAAGCAATATGCTTCCTCCTGGGCTTCTCAGGCTGCTTTCCTCCTCCTTCCCTTCACTCAGGCTGCTTTCTATTAGCTCCTGTCTCTGTCTCAAGCCTCACCTACAAAAGTCAATGGAGAGAGGAGATGAGGAGGCTGCTGCCAGCTAATAAGTGATTTATTTCCTCACTCTGAACAGAGCTAGAGCCTTGTCCTACTAGACATAGTAGAGTCTAAAGTGCTAAGTGTAGCAGAGCTGAGAAACTGTAGTTTGTGTATTTCTCATCCAGCCGCCTCCCCCCCCCTCCATAAACATCAGTGAGAAAAGCAGCCAGAAGCCTTTTTCTTAATACAATATATTACAAAGTTTCTTATATTCAACTGCACTGTTCATTTATAAAAAGTTATTTTATAATGGGAGGTACGCTTTACAGCAGACCTGTCACCGCATTTCTTCATTTCTCTAGACCAGGCATGCTCAACCTGCGGCCCTACAGCTGTTGCAAAACTACAACTCCCATCGTTCCCTGACAGCCTACAGCTATCATCCTACAGAAGGGCATCGTGGGAGTTGCTTTTACAACAGCTGAAGGGCCGCAGGTTGAGCATCCCTGCTCTAGACCCATGATCTCCAACCTGTGGCTCTCCAGCAGTTTCACAACTACAACTCCCATCGTGCCCTGATAAGGCATGATGGGAGTTGTAGTTTTGCAACAGCTGGAAGGTCACTGGTTGAGGAATATTGCTCTAGACCAGGGAACAGCAAACTTCGGCAGTCCATCTGCTGTGAAACTACAACTCCCAGCATGCACACGCATTTGGATGTTCTAGTTACTCCCATAGAAGTGAAAGGGGGATTCTAGGGAGTTGTAGTTTCAGAACAGCTGGAGCGCCGGAGGCTGCTGATCCCTGCTCTAGACTAATTGCCTTTCACCAGATGTTCTCCAGCTTCATGCTGGGTATTGTAGATTTGCAAGAGCTGAAGAGGCATCAAAGTGGTGTTAGGTCCCCTTTAAATGACTTATTTTGTTGCTATGAGTTTTCTGTTACATCTTTGTACGCGGGGGAATATGTGGCCTTTGATCGCGTTTTCTACTCTGCCGGATGAAGGACATTAATGAACATCTGACGATCCCGATAAAAAGGAAGAGATGAGAAGTGGCAGATGGATATCAATGAGTCGAGGGTCTGCACCCGATTCACTGGCGCAGATATAGCAGAGCTGCTCCTGTGCAAGGTTCCATGTGTGACAATCCAATTTCTGATCCAGAAATGTGCTCGGGTCAGTTGTCACTTCCCTCCCCCACTCTTCCCGGAGGCTCATACGAAGCGTATCCAGCGGGGGGCAGCAGTGAGCTCAGGAGGATGCTCCTGTCCTGGATAAAATGCCCTCCATCCGGATATACGAGGGACATTCACAATAATTGAAAAAAAAAATGTCAATTAAACGCCTTCATCGCGTCCTTGCACCATCTTGTCTTAATTTCCCAAATCCGCCATCCCCTGTGACCGGCCATGAAGCAGAGATGGGATTCCCAGTCCGGATGAGTTCATCGAAGTTTAAGGGATTCCTGCTCATCGGGAAGCAAGTTGAAAGAAAATGCGTTAAACTTTGGCACAGAGTTTGTTGACCTCTGACCCCTTAACCCTTAATTCGCAGAACTGGTTCGGCCGGGACGACCAGCTCTTAGTGCGGCAGCATCTCGGCCTTCGACTAGTCAAAGATCATCTCAGAAAACCCCCCGTAGATATCCGTTTATTAGAAAAGAAAATATTTTAATTACCGTAGACCTGTTTTTCAGAAAATATGGCGCCGTCCAAAGAGCGAGACCCAAGGTTCCAGGTCTTGTAAATCCCCCCCCCCCCCCGCGGGTCACCTGCATCTAAAGTGACATAATACACTGCGATTAGGTGACCACCCAATAGCTCTGTGGTCATAAGAAGTGGTCACCAGACTACAGGTCCTGATGCCATTTTGGATGGTACAAGACCCGCAATAGATAATATATCGGTAGGTGCTGCCATTATCATACAGCTGCCCCTTTCTGCACAAACTAAAAATAAAAAAATGATGTTGGAAAAGCCCTTGAAGAATTTAAAGGGGTTGTCCACTTTATTTTTATTTTTTTCTCTAAAGTTTTCTCATATAAATGCATTTCAAGTTCTGCTCACACACCGTCCTGATACCAGGGCAGCAGCCCCTGTGTGCACAGTAGAATGGCGTGGTCCATGAATCAGTCCTGTGTAAGGCATCAATTCATTACTAGGGACCACTGTGAGGACTGTACCATTTTTTCTTTCTAGACAGGGGTCTCCGCCACTGATACGACAGAGGTGTGTGTGTGAGCAGAATTTGCCCTGGAGGACTGAAACCTGTAATACTTCATTTCCCCTGTGGTGGTGCTGTAGGGGAATTGAATTCTTGCTTCCAGGTTCTCCCGCAGATTACAGCTGATCGCTAGGGGGTCAGTGGGTCAGTTATGCATTATCATGGATGTCGTCAGAGTAATTATCTTCGCTGGCACAAGCAGCAGCCAAAGAAAACAGAGACGAGGCCCAGAATATTTCAAAGCAATGAATCTATCAGAATCAAGACGAGCAGCTCCCTGCGGGCGGCCAGCGCCTGCCAACTGACCGCCAGCCTGCAAATCAGCAGCGGCCTCAGCGTATTGTGAAAAGCGCTGGCACCCGGACCGGGTCACTCGATGTCTTCACAGCTGGGAATTCTTGAGGACGTTCAGGAGGCTTCTGAGCCAATCTCTGGGATGAGGCACAGCGGAGGCACGAGGCTTCTCTCTCTCTGCCAAGCGCCAGCACCAATGAAGCAATGGAATTATGAAATATATAGCACAACTGACCTTTCCGCTGGCTTTCCATAAAGCATGCAGCTATTATCCACTGATGGCGATATCGGATGCAGATGTAGCAGAGCCGAGTTTGTCATTAGTCATAATGATGATGTCACAGTGTGTGTTATCTTCAGCTTTACGTGGGACTATGCGTAATCCTAGTGAATTATCCCGATGCACAGACTATACTAGATGACTAACCCAGCTCTGCTGCATCAAGTTGACACCGCACTGTGCCAGAATTGTCATTTTTGCATTTGTCTGCCTTTTCCATGGTCCTGAAATTCAAGGCTTTGATGGAAGGACTTGAGTCAAACCTTCTAGTCCAGGAGGAGAGCGCGGCGTGGGGGAAGGGAAGTGGCAACCCATCCACTACAACAAAAACGGCGGACAGTGTGGTTGTCACTGTAAGGCCTCATGCACACGGCCGTTGTTTCGGTCCGCAGTTTTTGCGGCTCGGATGCGGACCTATTCACTTCAATGGGGCCGCAAAAGATGCGGACAGCACTGCGTGTGCTGTCCACATCCGTTGCTCCGTTCCGTGGTCCGCAAAAAAAATATAACATGTCCGTGCCGTTGCGCAAATTGCAGAATGCACACGGACGTCATCCGTGTTTTGCGGATCCGCGATTTGCAGATCGCAAAACACACAACGGTCGTGTGTATGAGGCCTTAGATTAAGCAATCTAAATGAAATGAATGATCCAGGGTCTCCTGGGTGGGACTGGGGGTGTCCTGGTAACGTGGTCTGTGAATGATGACATCATCATGCTAGAATAGTGATGTCACGTAAAGGGGCAGGACCAATCACATAAGACACCCATGTAATAGACTGAGCAAGCAAAATGAAACGAATCATACAGGGTCTCATGGGGTGGAATGGTTGTGCCCTGGTACCCTGGGTTGGGACTGATGACATCATCAAGCCGACATAGTGATGTCACTTAAAGGGGCAGGAACCAAATCATTTGAGAGACTCAATGCTATAGACTTAGCAGCCTAAATGAAATGGATGATCCAGAGTCAGTCTCATGGGATGGACTTTACATGCCCTGGTAACTTGGCCTGGAAGTGATGACATCATCATGCTGGCATAATGATGTCATTTAAAGGGATAGGACCAATTCACATAAGAGACAATGTATAGATAAGTTATAGATTGAGCAGTAACTGAAATGAATGAATAATCCAGGGTCTTATCGGGTGCACTAAGCATACCCTGGGCAAGCACTGATGACATCATGAAGCCGGCCTAATGATGTCACTTAAAGGGGCAGAACCAAATCATTTAAAAGACCCATGCTATAGACTGAGCAGCTTAAATGAAATGAATGATCCAAGGTCTCATGGAGTGGACTGGACGTGCTCTGGTATGCTGGGCAGAGACTGATGACATCATCAAGCCGGCATTCATGTCACTTAAAGGGGCAGGACTCTAATTAGTTTTTTTATTAATTCATTTTCACGCTGGGAGTTATAGTGAATGAATGATCCTGGCAGGGCATGCTGGGAGTTGTAGTTCTGCAGCAGCTGGAGAGCCACTGGTTGCAGCATATTGTTCTATTGGGTTCCATTCCCTTTTGTCCTTCTCTGGATTAATCATTCTCCACTTTTGCCGTTTTTCTTCATCTCCCGGTCATAAATTACGCAGCCGTCTGGGATATCGTCACCTCGCGCCAGTTCCCCTTGACCTGCTGCGACTCTGTTACAAAATTCACTTTTGGCAAACGAGGTTCCAGAAATTTTGGCAAATGCCAGTCTGATTGCTGAATCCATCGTTTCATCAAGGATGAAGAATTAACTCCCGCAGACTAGATAAATGCCGGGTTTTCATATCTGTCGGCGTATACTGGGAGTTGTAGTTATGAGACTCCTGGAGGGCCACAGATTGGAGATCGCTGTTCTATAAGATTTGCTTAAAGGGATATTTCCTAAAAAAATGCTTTATCCTAAGAGCCACGTTAATAGGACATCAAGAACGAGAGGGTCTCCGGCCAGAATGAGTATATCAGTCATGTATCTGCCTTTTCTATGGTTTTGTGTTTTTTTGGGCTTTTCTCTCCCAGTTTGTTATAAAATTGAATGCAGGGAAATTAAAATGGGCACAAGGATGGGAGGGGGGGGGGGGAGAAGGGCCTTCGCGCTCTCACGAAGGCCGGGTGACTCTGTGACTAGATGATATATCCATATTTGCAGAAGGGAGAGGGAGGGAGGACCAAGGTGACCAAAAAGCAGCCCCATGAGGACCAATATGGCTGACCATGGTAGGGGTCAGCTAGCTACTTCCTGTTTGGAGCCTGTAAACAGTGACCACGTACTCAGGGTCGCCGTTTTCCTCGTAGGTCGCGGCTCAGATGATTTTTTTCCCCCCATAATTCAAGACAGAACTTATAATTTTTCGACTGGATTTTAATAAAATACTGTGGTGTCTGCGCAGGAAGTGGCGCAGCTTCCTGACATTTGGTGCTCATTACAGACCCAGCGCTTACATCCGAGCACGAAGGCTGCTCAAAGCAGTCAGGCCCCAGTGTCAAAATCTTCGCCAGGACCCACCGTCACCAACAGAGCAGTGATTTCCAAACTACAACTCCCAGCGGGCGTGCTGAGAGTAAGGGCTTTGCAGAAATCACAGCTTTGATTCAGTTGCTGTGTTAGAGCTACAGAATTAGGATCGGGCCACCATATAGTGAGACGGGCCTGCATGGTCATTGCACTGCCTGCAGCTTTAGTAGTCTATTTATATTTGCAGCCTCGGGCCCCCAGGCGTAGGGAAAAGGTGACCCTCACTAGCTACGCCGCCCTAGAAGAGGTAGCACTTACACGTATACACTGGAACCCATGTATGTGCAGCTGTTCTCTTCCATATACTGTATACCAAAATGTTTCCGTTCACTGACAGCAAGCAGAGATCCTGTAAATGGATACGGCAGAGGTGCGTCCCACTGCCTCAGGTCACCGTTTCGTTCTTGTGCTGTCATAGGAAATCCTTGTAGCCTCCATCTGCTCTTGATTAGATGGTAATGTTTTTAGGAGCCCCCCTAGAGCGTGTTTGTAGGTCGAGCCTGATTGAACCTCGCGCCTCAAATGTCTCCCTCTGAGCCAAGGTTATCATAAGCCGCACCGCAATAACTGATGTCAGCAACGCTCGATTCCCCGGGGTGTGTCCTCTGTCAGGACACAAGTTTATTTAGGTACCCCCCCCCCCAAATAAAATTCAAGCCGGAAAAGCTGTGTGACACTGACAACGCATCTGGACACCATTGCAGCTTGTGTAGGGGTTGTCACCAAGCTTTCCCAGACTTCTGAAAGGAGAAGGTATTAAGTTCTAGGAGACCCCCTTAAGCGCCAGGGCCCCAATGCACTGCCCCCCCCCCTATAGCTAGGACCCCTACTATTCACTGTATTCACCCTTTTCGATATCCGTCTACAGCTGTTGCATAACTACAACTCTCATCATGCACAGTAGTTGCAAGCTGTCAGGGCTTGATGGAAGTTGTAGTTTTACAACAGCTGGAAAGCCACAGGTTGGGGAACACTGATCTATAGCATTTCCCCCAAAATCCATAAAAATCAGCAAAAAGTTGCTCTGTTATATCTGACTCTAGAAAAGATGGGTGGCAAGTACTATAATCACACTGACGGCTCACGCGGGGGAATCACTCAGCTTTCCCAGAACCATGACCTAGGTATATATCAGCAAAGGAGCAGGGAGAAGGTTCACAATTAGGGCTCATTCAGACGGCCGTATGCTGTCCGCAAAAATGCAGTTCAGCATGTCCGCAAAAAAACGGATTGCATTCCATTTTTTTGCTGATCCATAGTCTTCAATAGGGCCATGTCCTGATTTTCACGGACAAGTATAGGACATGTTTCATTTTTTTGCTGAGCCGTGCAATGGAAGAAAAGGGCCCCATAGAAGTGAAGGGGGCAGCATCTAATCTGCTACATGCACACAGCCGTATGTGTTTTGCAGTCCGCAAATTTCGGATCTGCAAAACACAAACGGATGCCATCTGTATGCCATCCGTTTATTGTAACAATGCCTAAAACGGACAAGAATTGGACATGTTCTATTTTTTACGGGGCTACGGAACGGACCTACTGATGCTGACAGCACACGGTGTGCTGTCCGCATTCTTTGCGGACCCGTTGAAATGAAAGGGTTCGCATCGTATCCGCAAAAAAAATGGAATGGACACGGAAACAATGTTCGTGTGCATGTAGCCTAACTATTACAGTGCCATTAGGGAATCTGGGAGAGTTAGGTGGCTTTATAACCCCGCTTTCCATCTTTCTGTGGATTTTGGAACAGGTATGGAAAGGGTTAAAGCAATCAAGTCATCAATTATGATTGCAAGATAAATATCTGCTCTAGAGACGGCACCATGTGATTGGACAGAAATCTGATAAACTGCCGGCCGAGCACGTCCCGAAAGACCACCAAGCGGCCAGCATCTGCTGCAACACACAGATAAGAAAAACATGGCTCTATAACATCTGATCGAGGGGACCCCAGGGGCCAGGATCAGCCAGGATATCAGAGCTTTCCGTGAACTCTTGAATATAGAGATATCATCTTGTCAAAGTTAGGTCCAAAATTCTGTACTGATTAATTTCTTAATATATCTTCATAGAGGTCGGAGCTCCAAATCGCCTACACAGACATAGAATTACATTAAAGAAACCCTGACTGCCTGCAGCCACCACTAGAGGCAGGCCAGGTGTTTACAGACATAAACAGACACCACTAGGGGGAGCTCAGGACCCTACTGCATACAGATATGTACAGCCACTAGGAGGAGCTCACTGCATACAGATATATACAGCCACCACTAGAGGGAGCTCAGGAGATTACTGCATACAGATATATACAACCACCACTAGAGGGAGCTCAGGAGATTACTACATACAGATATATACAACCACCACTAGAGGGAGCTCAGGAGATTACTGCATACAGATATATACAGCCCTCACTAGAGGGAGCTCAGGAGATCACTGCATACATATATATACAGCCACCACTATAGGGAGCTCAAGAGATTACTGCATACATATATATACAGCCACCACTAGAGGGAGCTCGGGAGATTACTACATACAGATATATACAGCTACCACTAGAGGGAGCTCAGGAGATTACTGCATACAGATATATACAACCACCACTAGAGGGAGCTCAGGAGATTACTACATACAGATATATACAGCCACCACTAGAGGGAGCTGAGGAGATTACTGCATACAGATATATACAGCCCTCACTAGAGGGAGCTCAGGAGATCACTGCATACATATATATACAGCCACCACTATAGGGAGCTCAAGAGATTACTGCATACATATATATACAGCCACCACTAGAGGGAGCTCGGGAGATTACTACATACAGATATATACAGCCACCACTAGGGGGAACTCAGGAGATTACTACATACAGATATATGCAGCCACCACTATAGGGAGCTCAGGAGATTACTGCATACAGATATATGCAGCCACCACTAGAGGGAGCTCATGAGATTACTACATACAGATATATACAGCCACCACTAGAGGGAGCTCAGGAGATTACTACACACAGATATATACAGCCACCACTAGAGGGAGCTCAGGAGATTACTGCATACAGATATATACAACCACCACTAGAGGGAGCTCAGGAGATTACTGCATACAGATATATACAGCCACCACTAGAGGGAGCTCAGGAGATTACTGCATACATACAGTACAGACCAAAAGTTTGGACACACCTTCTCATTCAAATAGTTTTCTTTATTTTTATGACTATGAAAATTGTAGATTCACACTGAAGGCATCAAAACTATGAATTAACACATGTGGAATTATATACATAACAAAAAAGTGTGAAACAACTGAAAATATGTCATATTCTAGGTTCTTCAAAGTAGCCTCCTTTTGCTTTGATTACTGCTTTGCACACTCTTGGCATTCTCTTGATGAGCTTCAAGAGGTAGTCACCTGAAATGGTTTTCACTTCACAGGTGTGCCCTGTCAGGTTTAATAAGTGGGATTTCTTGCCTTATAAATGGGGTTGGGACCATCAGTTGCGTTGTGGAGAAGTCAGGTGGATACACAGCTGATAGTCCTACTGAATAGACTGTTAGAATTTGTATTATGGCAAGAAAAAAGCAGCTAAGTAAAGAAAAACGAGTGGCCATCATTACTTTAAGAAATGAAGGTCAGTCAGTCCGAAAAATTGGGAAAACTTTGAAAGTGTCCCCAAGTGCAGTCACAAAAACCATCAAGCGCTACAAAGAAACTGGCTCACATGCGGACCGCCCCAGGAAAGGAAGACCAAGAGTCACCTCTGCTGCGGAGGATAAGTTCATCCGAGTCACCAGCCTCAGAAATCGCAGGTTAACAGCAGCTCAGATTAGAGACCAGGTCAATGCCACACAGAGTTCTAGCAGCAGACACATCTCTAGAACAACTGTTAAGAGGAGACTGTGTGAATCAGGCCTTCATGGTAGAAGATCTGCTAGGAAACCACTGCTAAGAACAGGCAACAAGCAGAAGAGACTTGTTTGGGCTAAAGAACACAAGGAATGGACATTAGACCAGTGGAAATCTGTGCTTTGGTCTGATGAGTCCACATTTGAGATCTTTGGTTCCAATCACCGTGTCTTTGTGCGACGCAGAAAAGGTGAACGGATGGACTCTACATGCCTGGTTCCCACCGTGAAGCATGGAGGAGGAGGTGTGATGGTGTGGTGGCGCTTTGCTGGTGACACTGTTGGGGATTTATTCAAAATTGAAGGCATACTGAACCAGCATGGCTACCACAGCATCTTGCAGCGGCATGCTATTCCATCCGGCTTGCGTTTAGTTGGACAATGACCCCAAACACACCTCCAGGCTGTGTAAGGGCTATTTGACCATGAAGGAGAGTGATGGGGTGCTGCGCCAGATGACCTGGCCTCCACAGTCACCGGACCTGAACCCAATCGAGATGGTTTGGGGTGAGCTGGACCGCAGAGTGAAGGCAAAAGGGCCAACAAGTGCTAAGCATCTCGGGGAACTCCTTCAAGACTGTTGGAAGACCATTTCAGGTGACTACCTCTTGAAGCTCATCAAGAGAATGCCAAGAGAGTGCAAAGCAGTAATCAAAGCAAAAGGTGGCTACTTTGAAGAACCTAGAATATGACATATTTTCAGTTGTTTCACACTTTTTTGTTATGTATATAATTCCACATGTGTTAATTCATAGTTTTGATGCCTTCAGTGTGAATCTACAATTTTCATAGTCATGAAAATAAAGAAAACTCTTTGAATGAGAAGGTGTGTCCAAACTTTTGGTCTGTACTGTATATATACAGCCACCACTAGAGTGAGCTCGGGAGATTACTACATACAGATATATACAGCCACCACTAGAGGGAGCTCAGGAGATTACTGCATACAGATATATACAGTCACCACTAGAGGGAGCTCAGGAGATTACTGCATGCAGGTATATAAAGCCACCACTAGAGGGAGCTCAGGAGATTACTACATACAGATATATACAGCCACCACTAGGGGGAGCTCAGGAGATTACTACATACAGATATATACAGCCACCACTAGAGGGAGCTGAGGAGATTACTACATACAGATAAACACAGCCACCACTAGAGGAATCTCAGGAACTTACTGCATACAGATATATACAGCCACCACTAGAGGGAGCTCAGGAGGTTACTACATACAGATATATACAGCCACCACTAGAGGGAGCTCAGGAGGTTACTGCATACAGATATATACAGCCACCACTAGAGGGAGCTCAGGAGATTACTGCATACAGATATATACAGCCACCACTAGAGGGAGCTCAGGAGGTTACTGCATACAGATATATACAGCCACCACTAGAGGGAGCTCAGGAGATTACTGCATACAGATATATGCAACCACAAAGAGGAACTCAGGAAATCAATGCATACAGATACATAAGCACTAGGGGGAGTTCAAGAGGTCACTGCATACAAATATATACAGCCACCACTAGAGGGAGCTCAGGAGATATCTGCATACTGCTCATACATAGAACTCAGTATGCAGTAGGCTCCTGAGCTCCCCCTTGTGGTGGTTACAGGCAGACAGAATGTGATGCTCAGTGAAATTGTAAGGCGGTCACCTGACTGATCTCACAATGGTGTCCAGATGATGCGCTACTACAATTCCCAGCATTCCCTGAGGCTGTAAAGGAAAATTTGATTTAAAGCAAAAGTCCAGTCTTTACACAATGCTACAATGAACTTCTGTGGGTAATCAGCAAATGACCCTTTCTCCATGTAAACCCCTCTGGGAGGAGCTTAGTTGTCACATGATCCATGTTTGCTTACATTGGACATAACAGCCCAAAACTATGGGTGTGTAGAAACCATACTGTAACAGTGAGTCCCGGGACCTTAACACGGGTAAGAAGCCCATAGAACATGATGCTGAGCGCAAAATCATACAATGGAGGGTCAAGAGATGAGGGGCCCAGAAACATTCTGCTTTCCATGAGTAGAAATATAATAGCTGCAGATGAATACCATTAAACACCCAAAAATTTAAATGTGTTTGTTTACTGGCCCTTTAAATCTTAAAGGTGTGCGCTGACTAAAACTGATAACTTGGCAAAGTGATTCAAAAACACCAAAGATTTACTTTCTGTGTCATGCTCCGCCCCCTTAGGCCCCTTACTAGGCATAACACAAGGTATCAGTTTTAATGAGACAGCCCCTTTAAGAATTAAAGGGCAAGCATTACTTTAAATACTCCAATCCCTGGGGCTTATGTTTCATGTTTTTCTTTTCCCGTTATCTTCACCACTCAGCCCGTTCTTCTGCTTCTACCTATCAATAACGAGCACCGTGGCGCTGAGGTGCGTCCTTTGACTCCTCGCTCGGGTATTTTGATGATATTTTTTTGAACGTGCCACATTCGGCAGTGAAGACCTTCCATGTTGCCTCCCTGTCTCAAGGGCCCGCTGCATACCAATGATATTTAGCGAGTTCTAATCAAGGTCCCTCTTGTTGCTGTGACAACCGGAAGGGACACACAGAGAGCGTTCTATGTGAAGGCCGACGAAAGAGACAAATGTTAATGTGTAACCGACAATCCTGCAACCTGCGAGTAAGAGAACTCTGCCGAAAAAACAGCTGGACCCGCGCCAAGGGCCGCAGAAGGGGGACGTGAACAGATCAGAGATGGCTCAGATAGTTCTTACTGCCATTACCAGGAGGTCTGCAGACTAAGGCCTCATGCACACGACCGCTGTGTGTTTTGCGGTCCGCAAAGCACGGATGGCGTCCGTGTGCGTTCCGCAATTTGCAGAACGGCATGGACAGACATTGATATAACTGCCTAAAACGGACAAGAATAGGACATGTTATATTTTTTTTTGTAGACCACGGAAACGGCGTAACGGAGTGCTGTCCGCATCTTTTGCGGCCCCATTGAAGTGAATGGGTCCGCATCCAAGCCGCAAAAACTGCGGCTCGGATGCGGCCCAAAACAACAGTCGTGTGCATGAGGCCTAAGGCTGCCACCACACTATGTATTTTGATTTAAAAAGGAAAAATACCCCCAATTTTTTTTTTTTTTTGTAACGTTTTTGATACATTTTTTGTGACAATTTTTAACAAATAGTGTGTTTTACCAGGTTTGTTTTTTTTTGAGTTGTGTCCCTCCTCTGATGTCACTTTCTCTGTAAAACAATATGAAAAACATGGTTTAAGAAGGTATTCCAAAAAAATTAAATAAAATAAAAACACCAATACCACAGTCATCGACACTTGGAATTTTTTTTTGTCAGAGGCAGAAAACCAAAAGTCTCGTATGAGACAAAAACTCCAGAAAATGAAACAAAAATGACAATACCCGAAGCATGCTGCCATACTGACCCCAAAAACGCAAGGCGAGTGAAGGAAAACAGTTAAAAAATAAATAAAAGTTGTCATGCATTTAATATTTCCCATAGTCCTACAGCAAACACCTGTAGGGAGTGTTTTGTTTTGTTTTGTTTTTTAAATTGCCCCAAAAATGCAAAACTTAAAAAATGGCCCAAAAAACAACCTAACAGATTGCGGGCTATAAGATATCTCAGCTTAGTCTTCCTGGGAAGTCATTGACATCTATAGGGATAAATCTATAAGGCAGGGACAGGCAACCTCCGGCACTCCAGCTGTTGTGAAACTACAACTCCCAACATGCATACTTGCTCTGCTCTTCTAAGAAGTCATTCATCATTTAGTGGCACATGGAATACATCTAATTAGGGTATAGTGAAGTCTTCTTCTTCCTTCTCCTCCTGCAGGCGGTAGGTTTAAATATTCAGAATCAGAAACCTCCGCAGTCACCAAACAATCCATCTGGAATAATACAGTACACAGAGTAAGGGGGTAGGAGGGGTGTGCAGCTGCAGCCTGTGTCTCTGAGACTGCATGCTGTGAGAGGGGAGGCAGACACCACACCAGAGGAAATATTACATTATAAAGAGCCATGCAGAGATGAAAGGTGCCACAGAGGAAGACACCAGTCGTGTTATCCATGGCACATGGTACCTGGGGGCCCCTTACAGAGTCTGCATAGGGGCCCCAGGAATCCACCTGCACTAGCAGTTGCAAATTTATTAGGAGCACCAAGACCTCTCAGACATCCTCCCTGGTAAAAACACCACTGAATGGAAGTTTGGGGAGTTGATATAGGTAAATGAATGCTTCTTTAGGATTGGTCATAAATATCGGATCGGCGGGGGTCCGACACCCAGCACTCCCCGCCGATCAGCTGTATGAGGAGACGGCGCGCGCAGTCCAATAGACATACAGCAGCAGGGCAGGAACAGAGACGGGAGGCGGCATGTGGGCATTGTGCATGCCGTCTCTTCATATAGCTGACCCCCGCCAATCTGATATTGATGACCTATCCTGAGGATAGGTCATTAATGGTAAAAGCCCGGAGAACCCCTTTAACTACAAAATGCAGCTATGACCATGTATTGCCTCAAAGCCAATAATTAATTAAGCATGTCCTTTGTGCTTTACACTGCAGCTCCACCTCTTTAGATTAGCTGCTGTGGATAGGCATCTATGTATTAAATGATTCAAGCAGAGCCTAATGCACATGACTGCATTTTGCATCCGTGTCCGATTTGTATTTTTTTGTTGCAAAAAAAAGAAGAAGGAATGAACAGAAGACGTATCCGATCCGTATGTTGCGGACCCGTGGTTTGCAGACTGCAATACAGATCCGGCCGTGTGCATGAAGCCTAAGGCACAATCTCAGTACAATTTCACTTCTCACCTTGACGCTGGGTTCAGACCTGAGCGTTCGCGATGGAGCGCTCTGTATGCGCGATTGTACCGGCGTTTGCAATCGCGCATACCGAGACAAGCGAACGCCCATTGTCGCGCGTTCCCGAAAGTCTATGTACGGGAACGCGCGACAAGACTCCCCAAAGAAGCTCATGTACTTCTTGGGGCGTCAGGTGTTTTACAGCGCGATAGTACGCGCTGTAAAACGCCCAGGTGAGAACCATTCCCATAGGGAATCATTGGGTTCTCCTCGTTGAGCGTTTTACAGCGCGTAGGAATGCGCTGTAAAACGCTCAGGTGTGAACCCAGCCTCAAACGTTCAGAAATCATCGGCAGATCAGCATAGCCGGTGCTTGGTGAACTGTGGCAGGACCGGATATCGTGTGCCCGATGGACGGCCAGAAGCCTGTCCACAAGTTTATAATTGACTCGGATCATTCCTGGAAAATGGCAGAAGATTAAAAGACTTTAGTAAAGTGGAGGAAATACAATACTGGAGCCTTCATCGCCGTCATCTTCATCATTATACATGCCAGAGAGATTATATTCACCCCACCCAGATCGTGGGAATGAGTGATCGTGCAAGGGCGAGGTGTTGAGTCTTTCATATTTTATTATAATTAGGATATTATTTAAAATATAATTAAAAATCAGTGCAATTGCTCCTCCACTGCATGGTATGGAATTGCATTTTAAGCAATTTCCCAGTATATCACCTGATATGGATGGAGAGCGGCAGCAGTGACAGTCCAGCAGTCACTAAACACCCCCAGCATGTCACATCAGGTCCTCTATCCTCGGGGGGTGCAAGGAGAGGAGCTGCAGAGTATTTCATCTCCCTGCATTCAGGGGTGCACCTAGCCTTTCTGCTGCCTGAGGCAAAACTGGAACGCCCCCCCCCCCCCCCCCCACAACAATTTCTTAACCTAACCCCTTTTTCACAATGAAAGCGCTCATTGCCCATGGCCCTTCCGCTGCCCCCCTCTTGCCCCTACCTGGTCCTGTCTGAGGCGATCGCCTCACCTGGCCTCATTGGTGGTGCGCCCCTGCAGCTGCCCTCCTCTCATAATAGTTATATTATGCAATCGTATTGTAAAGTGAATCGTATGCGGCTATATGTACAGCCCCAGGGGTGCAGGAAGCTGGTTTGATCGTTCAGATGATCGGGACAAGCAGAAGTCTAATGGGAAGTTCTTCATGTTCATGACAGGTGCCCTTTAAGAGAGAAAAGAACTTGTAAGATGACAAATACAGTGTAACATTTATAAACATAGAATGTAACATTGTAAATTGTCAGAGAATTCCAGCAATTGTTTCCAGCTTATTCTTCTGTCTTTGGGATTTTACTGCATTTCTAGAAACGTCACCGCTATCCTGTCAGGCTCCTAAATCGTGTGCAGCAGTTCCCAGTTCTTTATGTTTCTAGGAAATCAGGGTGACAACCAGTATGGCTGCCAAACGTTTCCAAACACATGAAATCTGACAACGTGTACAGCGATACATTCCCTGCTACTATGTTGTTGCAAGGAGATGGGGGACAGCCAAGGTCGTGGCATCTACAAAACCCAGCTTTCCCAGAGACAGATATAACTAAGACACTTTTAACAACTATATATTTACCAACATGTGAATTTTGGGACATTTAAGTTCCACTCATTGGAATGCTCCCAAATGTTCTAGAGTGCCCACAATATGCCCACTTTGGGGTTGGGTTTGCGGGACTGCCCTGGCAAAATCAGGTCTGTTGGCAACTACATGACCGGAGGCTGACTGCACCCAATATACTATAGTATATTATAGTGCCGTGGCCCCTACCAGTGACTGTGTGGCGTTAAAAGGGCTATCCCATGATTAATGTAAAAAAAAAAAAAATCAGACATCATATAGTACACGACAATCTCTTTCTAACAAGCTTAGATCCGGCCCTGCACCTCACATGGACCCAGAGATCTCCCCATTCATTGCTCTGCTAGATTTAGGCCTCTTTCACACTTGCGTTGTCCGGATCCGGCGTGTACTCCATTTGCCGGAATTACACGCCGGATCCGTAACACTGCAAGTGTACTGAAAGCATTTGAAGACGGATCCGTCTTCAAAATGCGTTCAGTGTTACTATGGCAGCCAGGACGCTATTAAAGTCCTGGTTGCCATAGTAGTAGCGGGGAGCGGTATACTTACAGTCCGTGCGGCTCCCGGGGCGCTCCAGAATGACGTCAGAGCGCCCCATGCGCATGGATGACGTGATCCATGCGATCACATCATCCATGCGCATGGGGCGCTCTGACGTCACTCTGGAGCGCCCGGGAGCCGCACGGACGGTAAGTATGCTGCTCCCCCGCTCACCGCTACACTTTACCATGGCAAACAGGACTTTAGCGTCCCGGCAGCCATGGTAACCATTCAGAAAAAGCTAAACGTCGGATCCGGCAATGCGCTGAAACGACGTTTAGCTTAAGGCCGGATCCGGATCAATGCCTTTCAATGGGCATTCATTCCGGATCCGGCCTTGCGGCAAGTGTTCAGGATTTTTGGCCGGAGCAAAAAGCGCAGCATGCTGCGGTATTTTCTCCGGCCAAAAAACGTTCCGGTCCTGAACTGAAGACATCCTGATGCATCCTGAACGGATTTCTCTCCATTCAGAATGCATTAGGATAAAACTGATCAGGATTCTTCCGGCATAGAGCCCCGACGACGGAACTCTATGCCGGAAAAGAACAATGCAAGTGTGAAAGAGCCCTTATACCAAGCTGGCAGCTCAGGGGGCGTGTCCTTTCTATCCTTTCTCTCCCTATCACAGCTCAGGAGGCAGTTGAAGGATGGAACTGAGCATGTGCGACCATCTCAGTGAGTCGGACAAAGAAATAAGAAAAAAATAAACAGCAGGTGGCGCTGTACAGATATATTTTGTTGAATAAGGCTACTTTCACACTTGCAGCAGAGTGATCCGGCAAAACGTATGCCAACTGATGGCATTTGTAAGACTGATGCCGGTGTTATCCGGCAAAACGGATCCAACATTTTTTTTTTCCACAATTTTTTCGGACTCCGTATGCACTAATACATTCCTATGGAAAAAAATGCATTCAGTTTTTTGGGCCGGAGATAAAACCGTAGCATGCTGCGGTTTTATCTTTTGCATGATCAGTCAAAACGACATCCTGATGCATCCTGATTAGTTCTTTTCCGGCATTGAGCCCTTTTGACGGAACTCAATGCCGGAAAAGAAAAACGCAAGTGTGAACGTACCCTTACTCAGTGGCTGTACTACATTTTTAATTACATGCTATTACAAAAGTATTCAGATCCAGGTGTCAGTTTGAAAACTGTAGAATATTTTTTGTGGAACAACCCTTTTAAGGGCCCTCTAGCTATAAATATTAGTGCATATTAATGACTATTAACCATAGGACTGGTAGTTGGCCACAGGGCCGCCTTCAGAGATATATGGGCCCCATGCAGTCAAATAGTCAGGGGCCCTTCACCTTGTGCTCTGTTGAATGGATAGGAAGGACACCTGGCTATTATACAGAACCCAGTGACCAGTGGCAGCACTGATTGGATAGTGGCAGACTGTCCAGAAACACACCTCCGAGTGGTGACACCCGGCTGGACCTTTACTGCAGACTTCTGCCAATTCATTCATAACTTCTAGTAGGAATAAGAAGGGAATGACACAACATAGAGTCAGGAAGCTCCAGAATTGTTACTACATGGGGGAACATATGTAGTTACTAAAACCCCAGGAGATGTGACAGGTCTGAGTTTGTTTAAACTGATGATCTATCTTCTGGATAGATCATCAGCATCTGATCGGCGGGGGTCGACACCCGGGATCCCCGCCGATCAGCTGTTTGAGAAGGCAGTGGCGCTCCAGCAGTGACACGGCCTTCTCACTGTTTACCGCCGGCCCAGTGACGTCACGACTAGTATCAATGGTTTGGGCCGCGGCTAAGCTCCATTCAAGTAAGTGGAGCTTAGCCCCGCCCAGGCGGCGTCTTCTCAAACAGCTGATCGGCAGAGGTCCCGGGTGTCGGACCCCCACCGATCAGAAGCTGATGATCTATCCAGAGGAATCCCTTTAAAGTTTCAGGCTTTTATGACGCCTGATCATTTCTCTGATACAGACCAGACCCCAAAGTTATTCTACACCTCAAAATTTAATCCCTCAAAATTCTGACCCAAGATCAACCCTATTCTACAGACTTCCTACCATATTCAGACCTCAGACAATAATCGCTCACCTCTCCTCGCTCCTCCTTGGCTCCAGGGGGAGAGGTGAGTAATAATTAAATAGGTTACTTGTTTCATCCTGTCTTGTCCACTTGCAGGACTGTGCCCAGGACAAGCATTGGGACAGTTCTGGCAAATTGAGGACTGTTGGCAGCTATGACTTCATTAAAATGAATGGCACCATAATGGGAACCAGGTTTGCCAACGATTTCCTTTAATTGCTTCCTTGTAGCGACCTATGCAACAACTGATGGATTGCGGGTGGATGGCACCCGAGATTGGATTTGCCTCGATTCCAGGGAGCCGTGTCCCCCCCAGCTTAAAATCATATAATATAATAATTGGTGCAATTGAATTATAATTTGCAGAAAATTTATCCCGAAAAATGAAAATAAGGATTCACATCCCCAGGACACCGGAGAGACATCTTCCCTGTTTGCTCAGGTCTGAAAAGAAGCGCAATAACAACAATATAACACGGTAAACACGTGAAAGGGAAAAACTGGATGGAATTCACAAACAACTTGATCTCCAGCCTCTGATTGGATAAGGAGAGACAGATAAACAGCTACGGGCGCCGCTAATCATTAACCCCCAGAGCTTTGACGCCAGTGCGCTCCTTGGCAGATTCACCTGTTTGTTTGGATGAACCATGACTAGACTAAAATCCAAAGCGGAAAACAGAAAAACAATGTGTACTGCTGGCTTAGCCTCCAGGACAGAGGCCCCTGCACAGTGCCCGACTGGGGTACCTAGGGCCCACCGGTGGCACTGATTCTGGGGGCCCTCCTTAGGGCTCCTGCACACAAACATATTCTTTTTCCGTGTCCGTACCATTATTATTTTTTTTGTGTGGCCTGTATCGGAAACCATTCACTTCAATGGGGCCGCAAAAAACGGAAATGACTCCATGTGCATTTCATGTCTGCATGGCTGTTCTGCAAAATGATAGAACATGTCCTATTATTAGGGGTATTACAGACAAGGATAGGACTGTTCTATTAGAGGCCGTTCCGTTCCGCATAGTGTGGAATGCACACACCCGGTATCCATAATTTGCAGACTGTTCATGAGCCCTTACAGTGATAACAGAAATATTACGCACAGCAAAGTGCACAGACATACATGTGGCAGAATTTAGGCTACTTTCACACTTGCAGTAACAGGGTCTGGCAGGATGTTCCGGCGGGGGATCCATGCTAACGCTAGCCCACTGTGCCGCCGGCAGTCCGCTGTAGTTTTTGTGCGGCCGCCTCTCGGCATGTTTGCCGTGCTGCGGCTGGACCTCCGACGCACCCATGATAATGAATGGGGCCGGAGCGGACCTCCGGCGGCACGGTGGGCTAGCATAAGTATGGATCTGGCAGGCTGTTCCCCCACTGGAATAGCCTGTCGGACCCTGCTACCGCTAATGTGAGAGTAGCCTTACACATATATGGATATCCTGCTCTGTCAGTCGGAAACAAGACACATGCAGTCCCTATCACACATAGGAAACAAGCAATGCACGCACCAAGACATTTTTTGCCTAACCCTATTAAGTGTAGCACAAGGGGCGGCCTCACTTCAACAAATGGCATTTATCATGTAGAGAAAGTTAATACAAGGCTCTTCCTAATGTATTGTGATTGTCCATATTGCCTCTTTTGCTGGCTTCATGGGAGCGCACATAGGCTGGTGCTTTTTCCTATAGTGTGCAAGCACGACCACCACTGATGCATTGCAGGGTGGTCTGTAACCATGGAAACGAGCAGTGTATAATGTGATGGAAAAATTAATCTGGCAAGCAAAGGAAACAATATGGAGAATCACAATACATTAGTAAGTGCCTTGTATTAACTTTCTCTACATGATAAATCCGAATTACTGAAGTGAGACGACCCCTTTAAGACCCTTGATCATGGAGGTCCCAGCAGTCAGACACTTATCACCTGTCGTGTCATAGCTGTTTCACCTTTTCACATTTCCTATCCTTAAAGGTTTTCTTTGGGTGTAAAAAAAAAAGAAATAAAATAAGAATTAAAAATCTGGCCCAAAATATGTGTCAAACTAAAATAGAAATGCTCGCCTGTTAAAGGGCCGGTGTCCACTTTTCTAGTTATCCTCTATCCAAAGGATCGGGGATAACTAGGTGATCTGTGGGGTCTGAACACTGGGGCCCCCACTGATCCCCCTTCTTGATTAAGTGGCAGGTCGAGCATGTCCCCTGCCTCTCCACCCACTTTCTATGGGGTCGCTGGAGATGGCGGAGTACAGCGCTGGCTATTTCCAGTGGTCCCAAAGAGAATAAATGGAGCAGCAGGGCTTATGTGTGCCTGCCACACCATCAAAAAGGGGGAACAGGACCCGTGGACCAGTGGGGTCACAGAATCGGACTCCACTAATCATATAGTTATGCCCTATGGTGTGGAGAGGATAACTTGAAAACCTGGACAACCCCTTTTAAATCCTCCACCACCAGTATCTCTTTACATGGCAGTAGTGATGCCTGTAAATACGGAATATCATCACTGCCGCCATGTAAACCATACGTGTCAATACTGGAGAATGTGACGCACTGGGCAGAATTTTTTGGGCATAAGTCCAACCCCCTTTGCAGGTCATAACCTTTAACAAAGCCCAAGCAAAGGCGCTAGAGGAGCAACATGAGCAAAGGGCGCAAACGAAGGGTCAAAACTGAAGCCTAGGCATTAGGGTCACCTAAGTCAGGGTAATAGTGCGGATCCTGGAGCAGAGGTATTAGGGGGGAAACTGGAGAAGAGGCAATATTAGGGGTGCTTTTAAAGTGGGGGCATCTGGAGCTGGGGCATTTATGGGGGTGCACCTAAAGCAGAGGCATTAGTGTCATCTGAGGCAGGGTTACCCTGGAGCAGAGGTATTAGGGGGGAAACTGGAGAAGATTCAATATTAGGGGTGCTTTTAGAGTGGGGGCATCTGGAGTTGGGGCACTTATGGAGGTGCACCTAAAGCAGAGGCATTGGGGGACCTAGGGCAGAGTCCCCCCAGTGCCACTCTGAACTCTGCAGAGAGCAGCACACATACACAGATCTGTGTCTGCTATAAACAAATCCCCTATTTCCCCCTTACAGTCTCCTACAGCTCACTACTGTCACACACCTGAGAAATCAGCCCAGCACCGCAGAGGAGTCCTTCTCTCCAGCAACCACAGTTTTCTGACAGCAGGGAGGGCAGGAGGATGGCCAGACATGTTCAATCCTCCTTCACTGCCAGCAGCCCCGGAGGTTTAGAAGATACTGTGGGGCCTCCTGTACAATGTACACCAGTAGGAGGCCAACATGGCCCTATTTTGGTAATCAAAACAACATGGAAATCGGCGCCTAGATTTCCAGGCTGCCTCACTGGCCCCTCAAAAATTCTTACACAGGGGCCCTTGGACTAACTGACTAGTCTGACAGCTCTGGCTAATACTGAAGGGACAGCCCCCTTTAATGATGGAAATCTATAGGCATGAGCAAAGACAGACCCGATGCAGAGCTCCAAATCTTCTGCATAGACATAGAGTTGAATGATAACAGTCTGTCTGGCTGAAGCCACCACTAGAGGGAGCTCAGGATCTGTCTACTGATTATCCATGGCAGTACGCAGTGAGCTCCCTCTAGTGGTGGTCACAAGCAAACAGAATTGTATCATGTAGTGATGTCTATGCAGAGGAGATGGAACTCTGTATTGGAAAAACTGAGGTCCAACTGAATTTTTTGCAGCCCCCTCAGAATTTTCAGGCTGTGATGCCAATAATAACACAGTCAGGCAAAACTTATTTTTTTATTTATTTATTGTCAAAGTAAATATTCTTTATATAGAACGTAGCAGAAAATACAGTCTTATCTATATACAGGGTATCACAGAGATATTTCCATTTTGATTCAGTTTACATCAATTTCTGAAACGTTATTACAAGGCATTTTCCACATAGAGATTTCTATGTACACGCTATTTACATACATTCAGAGGAGGACGACGTAAACCGCTTGGTCAGAGGCAGGTTGGTCAGATTGGCAGCTGTACAGAAAGATCTGGTTATTATCTTGTGGAACCTCCATGGGAACGACATTGTCGGCTGCGAAGCCCAGTACAGCAGAGGGGAACGACCTAGGACTTGCCCCTCAGATACAGCAATACAGAAATAGGGCAGCCCTACTTAAAGGGGATGTCCAAGTTTAAAAAAAAAAACATGGCTGCTTTCTTCCAAAACAGCTCCTCACTTGTCCAAAGGTTGTGTGTAGTATTACCGATCCTTCATTGAAGCCAAGACAACCTGTGGACTGGTGTGGAGCTGATGTAGGAAGAAAACAGCCATGTTTTTGGAATTATGGACAAACCCATTAAGTTGAATTACTAGTTGAACAGTTTTCGAATTAAGATCTGGGTCATTGCTGTTAGCCTTAATAAATTAAAAATCTGAGATATTATTTCAGTGCTTCCTATTATCTCATAGAAGAGACTGATTATTGTAGAGCACTGACTTATTATCTCAGAGTCCAGGATTATTATATCAGTATGTCTCCCAATTATCTCAGAGTCCGGGCTTATTATATCAAATGTCTCCCAGTTATATCATAGAACTGACTTATTATCTCAGAGTCCGGGCTTATTATATCAAATGTCTCCCAGTTATATCATAGAACTGACTTATTATCTCAGAGTCCGGGCTTATTATATCAAATGTCTCCCAGTTATATCATAGAACTGACTTATTATCTCAGAGTCCGGGCTTATTATATCAAATGTCTCCCAGTTATATCATAGAACTGACTTATTATCTCAGAGTACAGGCTTATTATATCAGTATATCTCCCAATTATCTCATAGAACTGACTTATTATCTCAGAGCTCTAACTTATTATCTCAGAGTACAGGCTTATTATATCAGTATGTCTCCCAATTATCTCATAGAACTGACTTATTATCTCAGAGCTCTAACTTATTATCTCAGAGTACAGGCTTATTATATCAGTATGTCTCCCAATTATCTCATAGAACTGATGTATTATCTCAGAGCTCTGGCTTACTATGTCAGCACGACTTCCTGTACTCTCAGATCCCTGGCTTAGTATCCTTATTATCTCAGAGCCCTGACTTATTATTTCAGCATGTTTCCATATTATTTCAAATCCCTGATTTATTATCAAGAGCCATGGCTTATTATTTTTAGAATTTTAGCTTACTATCTCACCATTACTCTCAATTATCTCACAGCCCTGTATTACTATCTCTGCATGTCTCTCTATTATCTCAGAGCTCTTGCTTTTTATCCCAGAGTCCTGCCTTATTATCTCAGCATGTCTCCCTATTATCTCAGAGCTCTAGCTTATTACCTCAAGTACCACAGAGCACAGCTAGAGTATCTCAACACCTTACATCTTTACTCAGGGCACAGGCTTATTATCTCAGACCTAGGACAACACAGTTATGCGATCATAGGCTAGTGCCCTAAGAAAGTAATAGTGTTTGGCCCTCAACCCCTTACTACAAATTAATTTAATAATATTCTATATTTTTTTTAAGGAATGCAAAACAAATTAACCTTTTCAACACAAGATGGACTTGTCACTAAGCAGCCCCTATCTGTCCCTGCCTGCAAACTGTCTACAAATAATTTTCTAATTTTGCAACTGAATTAAGGTGGAATTTAAGTGCATCATCGTAAAAAATTTCACAGAAACTTATTAAAAGATAGAGATTTAAAAAATAAAGCTCAAACAGCAGCAGTAATAAAATATATATATATATTATTTATCTAAGACTGGTACAAATAACGTAATCCTGCGGCCCAGTCATGTGATCAGCTGGAGGCTCCACAAAACAGACGCTGGGGGTTCATTACATACCGGATACCAGAAAGCAGCATTCTCAGGATCATTCTAGATCAGGCATGTTCAAACTGCGGCCCTCCAGCTGTTGCAAAACTGTAAGCTATCCAGGCATGCTGGGAGTTGTAGTTTTGCAACAGCTGGAGGGCCGCAGTTTGGAAATGCCTGTTCTAGATAATAAGATGATTTGGCCAGAAAATAAAAATTTCTAAAATATTTGTCAAATATTCTTCAGAAATCTGATAGGAAACTCAGGAGCGCCCCCTAGTTCTGAATTGTTAGCGCAGGTAAAGGAGTCTATCTCCTTATACATAACAGCCTCTGTGTTATGATGATGATTGACACATACGATACAATGTAACACATTTGCTGTCATAGATATCGAATCTTATGGAAGATTATAGGAACTTCACTAGATGAGAATATAATAATATTTGTTATAAAATTAAATGAATTTCAAATTCTTACATTTTTATAGATAATTTTTTTCATTTTAAATTATTTATTTGAATTTTTTTTAGAAAAATAAATGCGCTGAGCTTTTTCACACCGAATAAAGCTCATGGGTAAGGCTACAAAAACCGCCATTGATGCACAAACCTTAGAAATAACAAGACAGCGGAGCGCCTGAGAAAATGAGATTATTTGGCATTCCGCGCAGAGGGCGGCACCATGGTATCGGATCAGATAGCAGATGACATTGTACAGAGTGAACAGATCAATATGAAAGCCCCCGGTGTAATGACTGAACGGAAAAATACTGATACGGTACTGATACTGATGGACACTCCGGGGTCGGAGGTTGTTCTGGTATAAATATCTGGACATAAAGTGAAGAGAAAAGTAAACTGGTGCTCAGATACATTCATGACATGCAAGAAATTACAGAGACCCCAACATCATATAATCATTTTCAGAGACAGTGTTCGGCTGAGATGTATCTAACCCTATCCTGTGTGATACTGTCTGCTGAGCTGTGTATCTAATCCTATCCTGTGTGATACTGTCTGCTGAGCTGTGTATCTAATCCTATCCTGTGTGATACTGTCTGCTGAGCTGTGTATCTAATCCTATCCTGTGTTATACTGCCTGCTGAGCTGTGTATCTAACCCTATCCTGTGTGATACTGTCTGCTGAGCTGTGTATCTAATCCTATCCTGTGTGATACTGTCTGCTGAGCTGTGTATCTAATCCTATCTGGGATGCTGCTGA
Organism: Bufo gargarizans; assembly: GCF_014858855.1. Classification (NCBI taxonomy): domain Eukaryota; kingdom Metazoa; phylum Chordata; class Amphibia; order Anura; family Bufonidae; genus Bufo; species Bufo gargarizans. Next base: position 167,123,357 of record NC_058086.1, read on the forward strand.
GTGTGTATCTAATCCATGTGTGATACTGTCTGCTGAGCTGTGTATCTAATCCTATCCTGTGTGATACTGTCTGCTGAGCTGTGTATCTAATGCCTAGTCCTGTGTGATACTGTCTGCTGAGCTGTGTATCTAATCCTATCCTGTGTGATACTGTCTGCTGAGCTGTGTATCTAATCCTATCCTGTGTGATACTGCCTGCTGAGCTGTGTATCTAACCCTATCCTGTGTGATACTGTCTGCTGAGCCGTGTATCTAATCCTATCCTGTGTGATACTGTCTGCTGAGCTGTGTATCTAATGCTGTCCTGTGTGATACTGTCTGCTGAGCTGTGTATCTAATCCTCTCCTGTGTGATACTGTCTGCTGAGCTGTGTATCTAATCCTATCCTGTGTGATACTGTCTGCTGAGCTGTGTATCTAATCCTATCCTGTGTGATACTGTCTGCTGAGCTGTGTATCTAATCCTATCCTGTGTGATACTGTCTGCTGAGCTGTGTATCTAATCCTTCCTGTGTGATACTGTCTGCTGAGCTGTGTATCTAATCCTTCCTGTGTGATACTGTCTGCTGAGCTGTGTATCTAATCCTATCCTGTGTGATACTGTCTGCTGAGCTGTGTATCTAATCCTATCCTGTGTGATACTGCCTGCTGAGCTGTGTATCTAATCCTATCCTGTGTGATACTGTCTGCTGAGCTGTGTATCTAATCCTATCCTGTGTGATACTGTCTGCTGAGCTGTGTATCTAATCCTATCCTGTGTGATACTGTCTGCTGAGCTGTGTATCTAATCCTGTCCTGTGTGATACTGTCTGCTGAGGTGTGTATCTAATCCTATCCTGTGTGATACTGTCTGCTGAGCTCTGTATCTAATCCTACCCTGTGTGATACTGTCTGCTGAGCTGTGTATCTAATCCTATCCTGTGTGATACTGTCTGCTGAGCTGTGTATCTAATCCTATCCTGTGTGATACTGTCTGCTCAGCTGTGTATCTAATCCTATACTGTGTGATACTGTCTGCTCAGCTGTGTATCTAAGTCTATCCTGTGTGATACTGTCTGCTGAGCTGTGTATCTAACCCTGTCATGTGTGATACTGTCTGCTGAGCCGTGTATCTAATCCTATCCTGTGTGATACTGTCTGCTGAGCTGTGTATCTAATCCTATCCTGTGTGATACTGTCTGCTGACTGTGTATCTAATCCTATCCTGTGTGATACTGTCTGCTGAGCTGTGTATCTAATCCTATCCTGTGTGATACTGTCTGCTGACTGTGTATCTAATCCTATCCTGTGTGATACCATCTGCTGAGCTGTGTATCTAATCCTATCCTGTGTGATACTGTCTGCTGACTGTGTATCTAATCCTATCCTGTGTGATACCATCTGCTGAGCTGTGTATCTAATCCTATCCTGTGTGATACTGTCTGCTGAGCTGTGTATCTAATCCTATCCTGTGTGATACTGTCTGCTGAGCTGTGTATCTAATCCTATCCTGTGTGATACTGTCTGCTGAGCTGTGTATCTAATCCTATCATGTGTGATACAGTCTGCTGAGCTGTGTATCTAATCCTATCCTGTGTGATACTGTCTGCTGAGCTGTGTATCTAATCCTATCCTGTGTGATACTGTCTGCTGAGCTGTGTATCTAATCCTGTCCTGTGTGATACTGTCTGCTGAGCTGTGTATCTAATCCTATCATGTGTGATACAGTCTGCTGAGCTGTGTATCTAATCCTATCCTGTGTGATACTGTCTGCTGAGCTGTGTATCTAATCCTATCCTGTGTGATACTGTCTGCTGAGCTGTGTATCTAATCCTATCCCGTGTGATACAGTCTGCTGAGCTGTGTATCTAATCCTATCCTGTGTGATACTGTCTGCTGAGTCTGGTTATCTAATCTGATTATGTGTGATACTCTGTGCTGAGCCATGTATCTAAGCCCATCATGGGTTATGCTGTCTGCTGAACTGTGTACCTAACCCTATAATGACTGATGCTGTCTGCTGAGCCATGTATCTAAGCTTGTCGTGTGTGATACCATCTGCCTAGTCCTGTTATGTAATTCTGTCATATGTGATACTATGTGCAGAGTCAAGGTATCTAAGCTATGTTATGTGATAGTGTCTGCTGTATCTAAGCCTGTCATGCGCGATACTGTCTGCCGAGTCACTGTATCTAACCCGATTATGTGTGAAGCTGTCTTCTGAGCTGCTGTATCTGAGTTTATTATGTGCAATACAGTCTGCCGAGCTGGTGTATCTAAGCCCATCGTACGTGATACTGTCTCAAAGGCAAAAACGTTTTTCTTAAAGGACTCCAGATAGAAAAGTTCTGCTTCTGCCTTCTCTCTGCTGCGCTCCTCCATTCTTTCACAGCGCCCTCTGCCCTGTTTTGCTGGGACTTGTAGTTCCACCTCGGCCGGTGAGTCATATGTGACACTGCTAACTGTTCCTGATTAACGCACAAATAGAGCGTCCACGGCAGCGTCCAGCGTGACCCTCAAAGGTCGTCGCTTGCCGTGACGACACATTATTCGGAATATTGAGTGACCTGCCTATAACAGATGATTATGGAATCAAGTGGATTATGATTTAACGATCCCCCATTAACCCTTTGCCGCCAGAATGCGCCTCCGATGCTTCATTCACACCCACATTAAATAAGAGCAGAGATCGGGCGTCCGGCATGTTTTCGGCACCAATAAGTTAGAACAGGAAGACGGACAAAGTGCTTGGTATGTCATATGAATCCTAAGGGCGGGGGATGGGATCAGTTCGATAAACGCGTAGAGCGGCTGCTCCGGGGAAATCTGTGCACCTTAATGTGCTTGGACAGGTGGTCGCTGCGAGCAAATTTCTTTTCGCAAACAGCGCACTGGTATGGCTTTACGCCAGAGTGCGAGCGGCGGTGTCGGGATAATTCGTCAGACCGGGAAAACCTGCGAAAAAAAAAAAAAAAAAAGAGAAATAGTTGTCAAATTTGCAAGTGATCAAATTCATTACGCGCTACATGCATCATACTGAAAATGAAAGGGCAGCTCCACAAGTCCAATCTTTCTATGATGCACTCTCAGGCTCCATTCACATCCAAAGCTGCACTCAAAACTGTTTGGGTGTCTCATTCATCAGGCCTTGCTGGATCAGGGTCTGCAGGTTCTGTATGGCCGGAGATGAAGCATTCAGACCAGGCACTGATGCGGAATAAAATGCCAACACCCACAATGCAATGCAGCAATTTGGTGGACCTCAGTGAAAGCTGCAAACATCTGCAACCTTTAGAATATGTGGTAAATGCGGGTAAATGAGGCCCCTCCATTAATGTCATCACCAAGTGCCCCTTGGACAACCCAACTGACTGCCAAATGCAATTAAAGTGGCGGCTCCAATCATACCACTGCTAGAATGTTCTGAATAATTTCCTATTTTATAATAGCATATACATGGATATATAGGATCTAAGGTCTAAATCTTGTCATAGTCTTGTGATGGATCGGCTGACAGCTTCACGCCATACACATTGTCACTGTATTTATCCCATAGTAACAATGTAAGCAATTTTGGGTCACTGTTGTGAATTTATTTTTTTTACAGTAAATTTCCCCTATAAATATCACAGCAACGATTGATACAATGTATCATGGTTTGGGATTTGTACATTCTGTTACATTGTATCAGGTTATTATTTATTTATTTATTGTGTCCTCCTTCCATCCCTGCCCTGGTTCTGACCCCAGGAGGCAAGGAGTCAAAATCAGTTCTCTGCGCTCCGCTCGACCTCATGATTACGACATAGCGGATTTTTCGCGTTATCGCTTTACAGGAAGTGAAGTCGCGGTTTTGATAATCTCTGTTCATGGTCTTAAGCCACAAATTAATTTCTGCTCATAAAGTGACAGCGGATGATGGCTACAGCAAACGGGAAGCGATACCTTCATGCTCCATCACTAGGCTTCCTTTTTATGTCTCCCTCTTCTATCTGGTCCAGATCTTAAGACGCTACGAAGTTATCACTTGGTCCCAGAGTCACCCTAGCTTCATAAACCTGTTCTCGCCTCCTTCCTGTGTCCGACTCCATTGGAGACCCCCCTCTTTAGCCATAGGTTTCCCTGCACCACAATCCCATGGCTTTGTCTGGATCCAAGTAAAAAAAAAAAATGCGGCGGAACTACAGCACCCAGGCTATCAGGACATACTAGGAGTGGTAGTTGTGCAAAAGCTAGAGAGTCACAGGTTAGAATCCACTAGTTATACAACATACAACTGGAGAAATATGTAAACTTTAGGACAATTTAGTGCTGCCATCTCTTTAAATCCTGGCTTTACAGCAGAAGACTGACCTAAGCATGGCACTCATTCACTTCAAGCCAACCAACCATATAACTACATTTAACTATGTGAATTAGTGCAGACATTTTACCAGCAGCTCCACAGGACCAAGTTAGATTGCAAACTCTTTTGGTCAAGGACCTCATGCTTCATTCATCTGATTACCCTGTATGTCAACTGTAATTACTGGAGTAAAATAAATCATGTATAATACCTGGCAACATACAAAACTACCATATTGCATATTGTACGAAGACAAGCTTAGAGTAATAAACATCTGCCAAATAATGAGCCACAAATCCTCATCTTGTGACATCAGCCAAAGGGAACATGCAATATTCATGGGTTCCCTAATAGATTTTTGTTCCACTGCTCATAAAGAAACCATTGCCTATCTCACCTTACAGTTTGCCATTAGCACCAATAAAAAGAGCTGGAGAAAGTGTGGGAACAGCGGGAAAAAAGTTATCCTTATAGAAAGATTGCAGCCATAAATGATATCAAAGAGGATCAGTAATAACCGCTCCTGACAAGTCTGTGCTAGTAAATATTTTCGTTTCCCCGTGTAACACAATTTCAGGAGCATCTTCTCATTTCTCTGTGTTGTGCCATTCCTTTATAATTCCTGCTAGAATGTATATGTGAATTCTTAGCAGTCTGCAATTAAGCTCCAGGTGGCTGTTACTAGTTGGGGGTTTGTCCCCCACCCGTTAACTGCTAATATCCATCTACAACTTTCATTCAGAGACTTGTAGCAGATATAATAGAGGAATGACACACAATAGTCATAAGAATACATGCTCCAGAAACGTTTTTACAAGTGGGATGCAAGTAGTTACTAGAAAAGATAGGTCTAGGAGAGGTGAGAGATCCTATTGAAAGCCAATGGCCAATGATATAACTGTAATACTGCCCCCTATGTACAAGAATATACCTACTATAATACTGCCTCCTATGTACAAGTCTATAACTACTATAATACTGCCTCCTATGTACAAGTCTATAACTACTATAATACTGCTCCTATGTACAAGACTATAACTACTATAATACTGCATCCTATGTACAAGAATATAACTACTATAATACTGCCCGCTATGTACAAGACTATAACTACTATAATACTACTCCTATGTACAAGAATATAACTACTATAATACTGCCTCCTATGTACAAGACTATAACTGCTATAATACTGCTCCTATATACAAGAATATAACTACTATAATACTGCCCGCTATGTACAAGACTATAACTACTATAATACTACTCCTATGTACAAGAATATAACTACTATAATACTGCTCCTATATACAAGAATATAACTACTATAATAATGCTCCTATGTACAAGATTATAACAACTATAATACTGCTCCTATGTACAAGAATATAACTACTATAATACTGCCCCTATGTACAAGACTATAACTACTATAATACTGCCTCCTATGTACAGGAATATAACTACTATAATACTGCTCCTATGTACAAGAATATAACTACTATAATACTGCTCCTATGTACAAGAATATAACTACTATAATACTGCCTCCTATGTACAAGAATATAACTACTATAATACTGCTCCTATGTACAAGAATATAACTACTATAATACTGCTCCTATGTACAAGAATATAACTACAATAATACTGCTCCTATGCACAGGAATATAACTACTATAATACTGCTCCTATGTACAAGAATATAACTACTATAATACTGCTCCTATGTACAAGAATATAACTACTATAATACTGCTCCTATGTACAAGAATAGAACTACTATAATACCGCCCCTATGTACAAGAATATAACTACTATAATACTGCTCATATGTACAAGAATATAACTACTATAATACTGCTCATATGTACAAGAATATAACTACTATAATACTGCCCCTATGTACAAGAATATAACTACTATAATACTGCTCCTATGTACAAGAATATAACTACTATAATACTGCTCATATGTACAAGAATATAACTACTATAATACTGCTCCTATGTACAAGAATATAACTACTATAATACTGCTCCTATGTACAAGAATATAACTACTATAATACTGCCTCCTATGCACAGGAATATAACTACTATAATACTGCTCCTATGTACAAGAATATAACTACTATAATACTGCTCCTATGTACAGGAATATAACTACTATAATACTGCCTCCTATGTACAAGAATATAACTACTATAATACTGCTCCTATGTACAAGAATATAACTACTATAATACTGCTCCTATGTACAAGAATATAACTACTATAATACTGCTCCTATGTACAAGAATATAACTACTATAATACTGCTCCTATGCACAGGAATATAACTACTATAATACTGCTCCTATGTACAAGAATATAACTACTATAATACTGCTCCTATGTACAGGAATATAACTACTATAATACTGCTCCTATATACAAGAATATAACTACTATAATAATGCTCCTATGTACAAGATTATAACAACTATAATACTGCTCCTATGTACAAGAATATAACTACTATAATAATGCTCCTATGTACAAGATTATAACAACTATAATACTGCCTCCTATGTACAACAATATAACTGCTATAATACTGCCTTCTATGTACAAGATTATAACAACTATAATACTGCTCCTATGTACAAGAATATAACTACTATAATACTGCCTCCTATGTACAAGATTATAACAACTATAATACTGCCTCCTATGTACAACAATATAACTGCTATAATACTGCCTCCTATGTACAACAATATAACTATAATAATGCCTCCAGTTAATACATATACAATCTTCAGACCACTGGAGGAAGAATGACCTTGTAATCCACACTGACTTTTCAAACCGCCGCACCAGTCACAAGGTCTTTACGGTACAAATAGCTCATGTGAATGTTTCCCTGCAGTCTACAGGAGACCTGCGCAGTCCTGCACTCATGTTACATATCACACGGTTCCTATTTTTGGGAAGCATGGAGTGCGGTTCTACAAGGAGTGAATACCGCAGTCCACATCTGCAGCCGACCTTCTCCTGTCTACATAAAGGACCTTGGAGATCAGAAGAACAAGTGAGTCATGCCGCTCACATGTAAACACAGGGCCCATCACATGTTACAACCGGTTGCTGAGGATCCTACATAACGAGGGCTCGTCTTCCTATGTCACCACGCCAACACTCAAGGTTATTGCAGGTTACAAACAAGAGTTGTACTGAAATACTGTAACACGCCCAGGGACATGCTACAAGAGGCAACAACCCTACCTGGCATTCCATTCCCTCCTTCCATAACTGACTGTCAATCAATATGGCCACCCTTACAGCAGTTGTCACCCACCACCATCGCCATATTACCCCTGATGCTTGCCAATATTATAATATTATCAATATACAAGGTTCAGAGCTGATATTTTTTACAAAATGTATAACAAGAACTGACCTCCATCCACATCCTGGCCATGTGCAAGCAAACGGCTTCTCCCCCGTGTGTCTTCGCAGGTGAGCCTTAAGATGGCTACTCTTGGTGTACATTTTGGTACATCCAGGAAAAGTACATTTGTGCATTTTTATGAGTTCTGTAGCTGGATTTTTTGAGAACTTCTGGCCAACCATAATACCAGATTGTCCCTGAGCTCCACCACTTGGGCCCATAGGTTTAGCAGCAATGGGCACTGGAGCAATGCGGACAAACTTGGAGGACATGTTTGAAGACTGGATTAGATGTGGAACAAGAGCAAAGGTCTGACCTTGAATGTTAACTAGAAGTTGCGCTACTTTGATGTTATCTGGAAACTGTGATGACGAGGCTTGGATGGTGTTGGACTCTTCTTTGATCTCTATGGGTTGGATCTGCAGTATAACAGGAATTCCACCTTCAACAGAAAGAGAGCCTGGACTTTTGCTACCAGGTTCTTCTTGTGATGTGCCATCTGACCACTCTTTTGTATCCTCATTGGTGTTGTTGGCCGCCATAGGGGCCTGCTTGACTTGTTCAGAAACCAAATGTCCACAGTTCCTCAAATCCTGTTGGCTTTCAACCTTCACATCGCTTTTCATGTTTTCCTCAAGAAACTCCTCAATTTCATCCAAGGTGGGATGAAACAGTGATGTCTCCTCCATATCCACCCCAAAATCGGGAACTTTGAAGAACTCCTCTTTGACCATTGTAGGATGTTTTCGTTTGTCCCACCAAGATAAAGAGGTGTTACCCAAAGACGTCTGGGACAGTAGATAGTCTAGAATACTGTCCTGACCCTCCGCACTACACGTACTAACATAGCTGGAGCTTAGCACCTGAGAGTCGGGACTGGAACAGGAGCGGAAACTGGAAGAGTCACTGTCATCCTCCGAAGTGGGTGAAGGCAACATATGGTAGCTCCTACCTCTCATCAGCATCTCAGTTGTGTAACCGAGGGTTGACTGTGTGTTCGAGAAGCATTCATCTGTAAGAAGCAAATGATCCACCATTCCTGGATGAGCTTCTGAGAAAATCCCAGCACCATAAGACAAAAAATGTAAAATATCCCTCACGGGATGCGTCCTGCAAGAGAAGAAAACATGGAAAATGTCAACTGGTTATATCTAAGGAGCTTCATATCTGTGGTTATACCACATATATAACCATGATGTGGTTCCACCTACGGTAGTCTTGCCAATTGTCTACTAGATTGACTAGTGTACCAGAGACCACTACTTCCAAATGCCAGGGCCACCTTTTATTATTAATCCAAACTTTATACAATGTCATGCCTGTTCCACCATTTCCTTGTTTCCTGTCTCTATCTTTTTGAGTGAAAAAGTTTTTCACATGGTTTTCTGGTTTCCTTCTAAAATTCCAAAAACTTACAGTTAGGTTTATTGGCTTCTGATGGATATGGATGTGCCTGAGATGGAGAAACTAGATTGTGAGCCGCACTGGGGCCAACCATGACTGTGAAAGGTGAAGGATCTGTGTATTAATGAACAAAAATAAGGCAATGTATAAATCAAGAAGAGAAGAACATTCTGAGTGGATAAACCACACAGCCCTCATTTGTAGTCCTACGTAAGTCTTGGCTCAATATATCGGCCAAAAAGCATTTTGAGTACACGTCGTCTCATCCGCCCGTTGGCAGCGAAATGGTAAACTGAAGGTGGAATGTGTTGTTAATGTTAATGAGATGTTTTAATGCAGGAACATTCGAAGTTTGCTGGATCTGGCTATCAGTTCCGCGCATAGGGCAAGATTGCTGGCTCCAGAGGGGAGCAGGATAAAGGCTCCTTTCTAAGAAGACGTAAGTCTATTACAAGGGTAACAGTCATCCCCCCATCATATGAGGGCTGTGACTGTGCATGTATGAAAACCCTAGTCATGTTCTCTGCCACACAGAGCTCCTTTCCACATGCTACACTGTTGCTCTGTGTTACACTCTTCCAGATGAATAGTCAATAGGGGATTATGTGATGCCTTAACCCTTTCTCCTTCCAGGGGTGAAGGTCAACCTTTCTTGGTCACCATCTATCATGTCCACCTAATGTATCTTAACAGATGCTTCCAAAGACCGTTGGTTCTGACTCATGATGGAAGAAATGCTTGAGCAAGACTGAACCTGATGGACATTGCTACAATATAGATACTTTCAAGGAATTATAACATCTATGGTCAACCAGAAAGCTGTAGAACATTTCTAAATTAATATCTATTGGATCTTACAACAATCCTATAGACCCCAAGTCCTGGTTGGAAACAGCACTCGACTATACCCAGTGGTACTTCCATTCATCTGTATGGAAATTGACTGGGCAGAATTGGTCAACTGGGAAATTGCGATGCCCAGTTCTTGGTAGGTCCCAGAGGTTGGCGCGTCATCTATTATGATCTATGTAAAGGTAACAGAAGTGGGAGAACCTTTCATAAAGTTGGTATGATGGATGGGTCATAATAGCCACCCTCCCCCGTTCCATATACCCTAGGAGGACATCTTAAGGTTTCCTCTCAAGAGCATCGGTCGAAATTAATGGATATGCATGGGGAAATTAGCATGCAGCCAACAGAAAATAATGGAGGACACTAGAAGAAGTGTGGACACTTGGAGTCTCACCAGTTTGCAATCACTTTGTGTCCATATGCTATTAAGATATATTGGACACCAAATGTGATAATCTAATGACTCCATGAATTGATTTCCTCCTCTCTACTTCACGTATGAGTAGTTTTGCGCCGGTTATGCCGGGTTTTCGTGTTTCCCAGTGACAGCAGAGCCTGTTGGATGCATTTTTTGAGGCTTAAAACTGGACAAACAAGAAATAATCAGCTGGGAAAGTGCGGCGGCCTCTTCCCTCTCGCATGTTTGTTCCTGTGTTTTAAACCTCGTTTAACTGAAGTGGAAAGATTGTTAAATCTTATCTGTGACTTTGAAGAGTTACATATTAATCCGGGTTATGTGATAATGGACGCACGGTGACATGTGATGGCGGCTCAGCCAATCGCTCCGGTGTAATATGACGGTTGCGTCCCAACTTTTTCCCTATGCGTTTCTAGAACCCTGAATGGCAAATCTCGAGTTAGACAGCGATACATTTTTGCGATCCTTTCTCCTTTATGGATGCATTTCTAGGCAGATGAGGGGGTCCCCTTTATGAGACCACTTCCCTTGCTGTAACAGGACCATTGGAATGGAACCAGTTATTTTCAATTGAGGAGGTCCATAGGACTTTATGAGAAATGGCAGGAAGCAAAACCCTTTTATTGTACCCCTAAAAGTGGTGTCAAGAACAATGAGTCCACAGCCAAGTATCTGACCGCGCTGACGGTGCTTTTACTGCCACGTGACATAGAAGTCAATGGAAGACGCATTGGGTGATCTCTTTTGATTTCTATGGGGAGAAAATGAAAGTTCCATAAAAGTTGCATCAAGTGAATCCACAGAAAAGTAACACCCGTATAAAAGGACCATGGGCCATGTGACAAACACAAGCGGGTGCAATGCACTTGATCTGCGGCCTCCAGTAGTCAGCTGAGGCTTCACAGCAGTGTTTGTATAGTAATATCAGTGCCCGGGATCTCAGATAAGACAGAGAGCTGCAAAACAGGACCCACAGCTGGAAACCCCTGAAGACAGAACAAAGAGTTCCTCTGAAATTCTGGATGTAATTAGATGCATTTTTCTTTTCGCCAGAATTCAGGAGGCAGAAAATGCTTTCATGTTAAAGGCTGTACTGTGTCCATAAGATAGATAGATAGATAGATAGATAGATAGATAGATAGATAATAGATAGATAGATAGATAGATAATAGATAGATAGATAGGAGATAGATAGATAGATAGATAGATAGATAGATAGATAGATAGATAGATAGATAGATAGGAGATAGATGGATAGATAGATAGAGATATGAGATAGATAGATAGATAGATAGATAGATAGATGGATGGATAGATGGATAGATAGATAGATAGAGAGATAGATTGATAGATAGAATATAGATAGATAGATAGATAGATGGGTAGATAGATAGATAGACAGATAGATAGATAGATAGATAGATGGATAGATAGGAGATAGATAGATAGATGATAGATAGATAGATAGATGATAGATAGATAGATAGATAGATAGATAGATAGATAGATAGATAGATAGATAGATACGAGATAGATATGAGATAGATGATAGATAGATAGATAGAAGATAGATAGATAGATAGATAGATAGATAGATAGATAGATAGATAGAATATAGATAGATAGAATATAGATAGATAATAGATGATAGATATGAAATAGATTTTTGTAAGCTAATCACTGCTCATACTGATGATTCTTAGGAATAGGCTGAATGTAGCAAACAAAGTGGATGACAGATACAGATGTAGCAAACATTAAAGGGGTTGTGTCACTTCAGTAAGTGGCATTTATCATGTAGAGAAAGTGAATACAAGGCACTTCCTAATGTATTGTGATTCTCCATATTGCCTCCTTTGCTGGCTGGATTCATTTTTCTATCACATTATACACAGCTCGTTTCCATGGTTACAGACCACCCTGCAATCCATCAGTGGTGGTCGTTGGGCGCTCCCATGGTCCCGGCCACCAGAGAGGCTGATGCTTTTTTCTATAGTGCGCAAGCACGACCACCGCTGCTGGATTGCAGAGTGGTCTGTAACTAGAGCTGAGCGAATTTCATATTTTGAAAGTCGCTCACTCTTCGTTTTGGTGGTAAAAGGTGAATTCCGTCATAGAATTGCGTTATGGTCCGTGGTAATGGAATCCATAGCGCAATTCGCCTTTTACCACCAAACGAACTGTGAACGAATTTCATAACATTGAAATTCGCTCAACTCTATCTGTAACCATGGAAACGAGCAGTGTATAATGTGATAGAAAAATGAATCCGGACAGCAAAGGAAGCAATATGGATAATAACAATACATTAGTATGTGGCTTGTATTAACTTTCTCTACATGATAAATGCAACTTACTGAAGTGAGACGACCCCTTTAACTTTATGTGCTAAATACACTGCTGCAGCAAAGGATAGATAGATATTAGATAGATAATGTCATCAATGTGTCATCCGGTGATGGACACGATTACAACCAGCAGATGATGGGGTCAGAAATATTAATATATTTAATTCCTCTTCCATAATTAGCACATTCCTGGGATTTCTGCTCTAGGGGCAGTTTTCGGGTCACATGTCACTATGGCGCTCTCTTCTTACAGGGAACCCGTCATCAACTTTATGCTGACCTCATAAAATAGTGACAGAAATGCTGATGTCAGCGGTGCGTCCCTCATGAGCTAAGAGTGAGTGGTTGCTGAGAACCAGCATCATAATCACTGCAGCCCAGGCCTGGAAAAGAGTCAGATCTACCCGAGAAGAGTCCTGGTTATTATAATCTCCTGCTCTCCCCCATCTGCTGATGATTGGCAGTTCTCTCCTAGAGAGAAAGGGAGAAAACTCGGTAGAAGCCGGTCAGTCATCAGCAGGAGAGCAGGACTTCATGAATAACCAGGACTCTTCTCAGGGGCCAGGACTCTTTTCCAGGACAACCACTTACTTTTAACGTATAAATGACAGACGGCTGAAATCATCTCACCTGCCTCTACGTTATGCACCCGTTAGTATGGGCAGCAGCATAAAGTTGATGACGGGTTCCCTTTAAGTCTCCATGGAATTCCCTTATTGACCAGTAATCCCAGGTTAACCCTTAGAAGGCAGCAGGAATGCCACACTGAGTGCACGCCAATACTAAATCAGGTCACTAATATGTTCCTGCTCCAGGACCACATCTGTCAGGGCCACGTGAACAACTGCTAGTGAAAGAAATAACTCACTGATGTCAAGGCTAGAATTAGATTGCAAGCTCTGCAGGACAGAGCTGGTCACACGCATTAACATAAGGGCATTGTCTGTTAAGTGGCGCCTTTACGTAATACCTCCTAACAAAGAGGCAGCAAAATTTTACACATCTCGTACGCCACTTTTCTATAGGTGCACTAAAAGAGAATTAACCCCTTCCGCTCCAGGGCTGAGCCTTGGAGTGGCAGCAGCCTCACGGTTAATGCAGCTTAGCCCTGGCACTGTTTGTGAATGGCACATTGTACAGTCTATTATTGAGCCCTTGTGCTGTTCTCCACTCCCCAATCCCTGGCCCCTGGGCTGAACATGACCGCCAGTAACCCTCCCTCCCTCCCTCCCTGCTTCTACTGTCAACATTCTGCTCTCCACAACAGCCCAGGAATAGCTCTGCCAGCACTGCTCATCTGACTGCACTGAATGCCTGCAGCCCAGGATGTGTGCCCATCATGTGCCCCAGGCAGCAGCGTCACCAGGACCCATGGGTGACCTGTAGACATTGAGCCCAAGTGTGCCCAGTCACATACAGAGGGGAGCAGAGCAGGGACTGGTGAAGGGAGCCATGTGCAGTACAGTGTGCAACAATGTATCACATAGTAACACCTTGTGCAAAACACTTCAGGCTCTCAAACATGTAGCGATGACATACTGCCCCCATCTGCTGCTCCACAGAACCTCTAGTAACCCAACCCCCACCCATATACCCCCCAGGTACACAACCAGTCATTCATGGTTTTGCAATATGCTTATATACAGCTCTGTAGTAAAGAGATTGAATCTACACATTCATATCAGTAAATCTGATGTCACCACAACTGTGTACAGAGATGTAGCAGAGCTGAGGTTGTCATTTAACACACTGGATGCTGTTATAATCACTTGGTTAGTTTAATGGTGTAGATTTACATGAAAACACAAGATAGATAGATAGATAGATATGAGATAGATATATAGATATTAGATAGATAGATAGATAGATAGATAGATAGATAGATAGATAGATAGATAGAAGATAGATATGAGATACATAGAGAGATATTAGATAGATACAGACTTGGTTTCAGTTCCCCAGCTGTTGCGCCAATACAATCCCAGCCAGTGCATGCTGCTACTTGTAGTTCCCTCAGCTGCTGCCTCTCAGTTTTGCACTTGGCAGAATAATAGAAAGTAAAGACTGGATCCCAGGGCTGATCCGTGGAAGCAGCAGGTCACCATATGTTGGGGCTCTAGCAAGCAGTTCTCCGCAGAGTGCCCCTTTATCCCATCCACCATCCATGGTCCTGTCCCTACCTGCCACAGCAGATCCCTGGGAATTAATGAGAAAGTTTGTGCAGTTTTTTCCTCGGCGCCCTTGGAGTGACAGTTGCAGCAGCCGCTCCGGTGCAATGTGTCTGCAGCAGGCAGTGCAGTAGTTCTAGTGATCCTCACATGACTGTACATGGAGCAGGGGAAGGCTTGGAGAAGGCTCGACCACATCTCCTCAGCTGATTGGTTGACAGGCCCGAGGGGGGGGGAGTTGTGCTTTTGTCGTCAATGGGAGTATCTACCCCCCCTTACTTATCCCAGCCAAGAAGTGAAGGGGCAGGAATGTTCCTTACACCACGCTGCAGGCATGTGATAGCATCTTCTGCAGAAATATTCTCTGCAAAGACACACAGATGATGTAGCAGAGCTGTGTCTGTCAGCTGCCGCTAAACCTGCCACATGATCCCAACTCAGGGGATTATCCTGATGCACAAGGGTCACAGCCCCACAGACCCAGCTCTGCTACATCTGGACAATTCCTGGTATATTGGATCTTTTTGTGTGTGGTGGAGTTCCAATGATTATCTACAGAGCAGAAGGGAATCTGGAGCTCAGTCTGCAGGCTAGATTTGTCTTTCCTACGCTGATACATTGTTACAAATCCTCAGCAGTGTGAGCAGGGCATACACATATTGCAGTGTAAAGAGGATTTATCCAGAAAATAAAACTTGCCCATAATCCTTCTGAGTACATACCTGCTGCGCATGATGCCTGGACCACAGCTTTGTCCATTAGGTCAGTGGCTCCAGATTAGCTGCATTGTCTGATGGAGGCGGAGGTAGTCTGACCCCATGCTTTACACTGCAGCTCTGATATTATGAACCTTGTACCTCAATGAGGGGGAGTTAGTCTTTTTTGTTTTTGTGGGAAGTTGAGGTTTTTACGTAAAGGGCCAGGTAAGTTGTCAGACCCACAGGTAAGTAGAACCTACATCGTAGTGACTATTTTTGTGGTACAGACATGTATACATAGAGATGGCACAATCTGAGCACACATTACAATACCGCTATGGCGGCCGGCGCTGTCTTAGTAAATGACCCCTGCAGGGTTATACATTGACCAGGCGGCTGGATTGTGCAAACCTTGCATTTCACAAGGAGATCTGATGTCAGCGGCAGCGTATTAACCATGTAATGGCCGTGCATGGAGTACTTTAGGGGCTACAGATGGGGCACCCACTTATAGAAACTAAGCGTGTGACATCACAGGCTAGGGGGAGTGTCTCTGTGACATCACATGGTAGGTAGTGTGTAAGATGTGACATCACAAGGCATCACAGAGATCACTCCCATCATCTATTTATCCCAGGACTGTGACGAGGGGACATCCTCTGCGTCTGGAGGAGAGAAGGTTTGTACACAAACATAGAAGAGGACTCTTTACGGTAAGAGCAGTGAGACTATGGACTCTTTACGGTAAGAGCAGTGAGACTATGGAGCTCTCTGCCTGAGGAGGTGGTGATGGTGAGTACAATAAAGGAATTCAGGAGGGGCCTGGATGTATTACTGGAGCGTAATAATATTACAGGCTATAGCTACTAGAGAGGGGTCTGGATGTATTTCTGGAGGTTCAGTTTTTTTTTTGCCTTCCTCTGGAGGAACCTGCAGGATAACAGGCCGAACTGGATGGACGGACGGCTTTTTTCGGCCTTATATACTATGTTACAAGGTAGAGATTTGTGTATAAATGACATCACAAGGTAGGTGGTATGTGCATTGGTGACATCATAAGGTAGGACCTGTGTATAGGTGACATCATAAGGTAGAGGTGGGTGTATAAATGACATCACGTGGTAGGGTGGGGGTAGCGCTGTGCATGTGGTATACAGCTATTCCTCTGCAGCACTACAAGGCTCAGCATTCCCCAATCATTGTACCTTTCTTTAGGTACTCATCAGCCATGGACGCAATGATGGGGGTGCAGCAGGAGGTCTCTTCTGACTCCCTCACCACAAGGACTTCATGTTCTCTGGGAGACGAGGTGTTTCGGGTGTTCCCGGCCCTCCCAGGAGCAGAGATTACACAACTCCTATCAAGACTTACTGTTTTAATTTTCTTGCACTAGGTGCTGGGGGCCCCATTTTGTTTTGCTATGAAGTACAGTTACACCCCTGCAAGTATGCACTAGTCGGAAAACTACAACTCCCAGCATGTGCTGATAGGTGCAAGTTGGAGACCACTGCATTAGGCCTCCTGCACACGAACACCGTCCGTGGGGCAGCCGCAGCGGATCGCGGACCCATTCACTTTAATGAGTTCGCGATCCGGCCATTCCGCAAAATGATAGGACATGTTCTATCTTTTTGCGGAACGGAAGTACGGGACGAAACCCCACGGGAGCATTACGTAGTGCTTCTGTGGATTTCCGTTCCGTGCTTCCGTTCCGCACCATTCCGCATCTTCCACATTGAAGTAAATGGGTTCGCATCCGTGATGCGGAATGCCCATGGAACGGCTTCCGTGTATTGCGGATTCGAAAATGCGGTCCGCAATACGGCCACGGGCAGCACATGTTTGTGTGCAGGAGGCCTTAGGGAGCTGCATTGTAAGCAATTCCCTGATATGGCAAAGCCAACACTTTGGTCCTGAGAGCCCCTACGGGTCTGTATTACTGCAGATGCTCCGTGTGCCGCCATATAGTGTCTCTGTGTGGTCCCATAGAGGATTTCTGACGAAATAAAGCAACTTATGGAGCACAGCACAGTGCATATGAAATCGGAGCAGGGGCAGACTGGCCATAGACCCTCCAGGGAAATTTGCTGGTGGACTGATGACCAGGGGGGAGCAGGGGCGTAGCTATAGGGGTGCAGAGGTAGCAGTCGCTACCGGGCCTAGGAGCCTGAACCCTCCTTATAAACACCGGCTGATGCGCTCACCATTAATTAATGATGGATCATCGGGTACTTCGGTACTTGGCCAAAAGCTGCAGGTGTCCTCGGAACCCAACTGTATCACCATACTCAGGACTGTGATACAGTTGTATAATGTGGTGAGGGTGGCGGTATTATGTGCTGCACTGTGGTTTTTGGTTCTGCTGGGGGCGGTATATTGTGCTGCCTGTGATATGGTGTTCTGCGGGGGCGGTATATTGTTCTGCATTGTGGTGTGGGTTTGTGGTTCTCCTGGTGCGGTATTTTGTACAGCACTACAGTATTGCAGGCCTGGAAACCGTTTGGACTTCGCTGTGGAGAATTCCCAGATTGCTACCCCAAGAGCACTGTAGTTTCCATACACATCAGCTGATGAGAAACTAGCAAAGGACAACAGCATTCAGTACCAGAGCAGAGGAAGCGGTCAGATGGGTAGAGCTCAGGGCTGGCATAGTACATATACACCAGGAGACAGGCTGGATTCAGGCCTGGCAGAGTTCAGGCACAACAGTAGTTGGGGAATAGGTCAGGACAGGCAGAAGACAGGCAGACAGTGGCGTGCCCAGGGGGTGCCAGCAGGCACAGAAGCAATGAGCGCTTCCATCAATACAGATGGAAGCGCTCATTGCTGAAGAGCTGACACCCGTGACCCAGTCCCACATACTGCGGCGGGGCAGGGAGCGGAGCGCATAGTTCCCTGCCACCGATCACCGCCATAGGCTTCAGGCCAAGTAGGCCTGAAGCCTATGCGGTAGTGAAATCCCGGTGCAGGCACGCGTGATGACGTCATTGCGCGCGCCTGTGCCGGGACTCAGTGTCGTCTCTGCAAGCAAGCGCAGGTAAGTATTTAGCTTTTAGGGTTTCTTTCCTTCCTTCTTTCTTTTTTTCTTTTTTATTTTATGTGCCAACTTGGGGGACATAAGGGGGTCGGGGTGCACAGAGGACGTGTGGGGAATATGGTGGGATACTGTGTGGCACAGTGGGGGGGCAATTTATTATGGGAGGGATGCCAATGTGGGGGACACTACTGTGTGGGGGCAGTCTGGGGGAAATTCCTGTGTGGGGGACACTACTGTATGGGGGGCAGTGTGGGGGGGACACTACTGTATGGGGGGCAGTGTGGGGGGGACACTACTGTGTGGGGGACACTACTGTGTGGGGGACACTACTGTGTGGGGGCAGTGTGGGGGAAATTACTGTGTGGGGGGCAGCGTGGGGGACACTACTGTGTGGGGGGCAGTGTGGGGGACACTACTGTGTGGGGGGCAGTGTGGGGGACACTACTGTGTGGGGGGCAGTGTGGGGGACACTACTGTGTGGAGGGCAGCGTGGGGGACACTACTGTGTGGGGGGCAGCGTGGGGGACACTACTGTGTGGGGGCAGTCTGGGGGAAATTCCTGTGTGGGGGACACTACTGTATGGGGGGCAGTGTGGGGGGGACACTACTGTATGGGGGGCAGTGTGGGGGGGACACTACTGTGTGGGGGACACTACTGTGTGGGGGGCAGTGTGGGGGAAATTACTGTGTGGGGGGCAGCGTGGGGGACACTACTGTGTGGGGGGCAGTGTGGGGGACACTACTGTGTGGGGGGCAGTGTGGGGGACACTACTGTGTGGGGGGCAGTGTGGGGGACACTACTGTGTGGAGGGCAGCGTGGGGGACACTACTGTGTGGGGGGCAGCGTGGGAGACACTACTGTGTGGGGGGGCAGTGTGGGGGACACTAATGTGTGGGGGACACTACTGTATGGGGGGCAGTGTGGGGGGGGACACTACTGTGGGGGGGACACTACTGTGTGGGGGACACTACTGTGTGGGGGGCAGTGTGGGGGAAATTACTGTGTGGGGGGCAGCGTGGGGGACACTACTGTGTGGGGGCAGTGTGGGGGACACTACTGTGTGGGGGCAGTGCGGGGGACACTACTGTGTGGGGGGCAGTGTGGGGGACACTACTGTGTGGGGGGCAGCATGGGGGACACTACTGTGTGGGGGGCAGCGTGGGAGACACTACTGTGTGGGGGGGCAGTGTGGGGGACACTACTGTGTGGGGGGGTAGTGTGGGGGACACTACTGTGTGGGGGGTAGTGTGGGGGACACTACTGTGTGGGGGGCAGCGTGGGGGACACTACTGTGTGGGGGGCAGTGTGGGGGACACTACTGTGTGGGGGGCAGTGTGGGGGACACTACTGTGTGGGGGGGTAGTGTGGGGGACACTACTGTGTGGGGGGTAGTGTGGGGGACACTACTGTGTGGGGGGCAGTGTGGGGGAAATTACTGTGTGGGGGGCAGCGTGGGGGACACTACTGTGTGGGGGGCAGTGTGGGGGACACTACTGTGTGGGGGCAGTGCGGGGGACACTACTGTGTGGGGGCAGTGTGGGGGACACTACTGTGTGGGGGGCAGCATGGGGGACACTACTGTGTGGGGGGCAGCGTGGGAGACACTACTGTGTGGGGGGGCAGTGTGGGGGACACTACTGTGTGGGGGGGTAGTGTGGGGGACACTACTGTGTGGGGGGTAGTGTGGGGGACACTACTGTGTGGGGGGCAGCGTGGGGGACACTACTGTGTGGGGGGCAGTGTGGGGGACACTACTGTGTGGGGGGCAGTGTGGGGGACACTACTGTGTGGGGGGGTAGTGTGGGGGACACTACTGTGTGGGGGGTAGTGTGGGGGACACTACTGTGTGGGGGGCAGCGTGGGGGACACTACTGTGTGGGGGGCAGTGTGGGAGACACTACTGTGTGGGGGGCAGTGTGGGGGACACTACTGTGTGGGGGGCAGTGTGGGGGACACTACTGTGTGGGGGGCAGCGTGGGGGACACTACTGTGTGGGGGGCAGTGTGGGGGACACTACTGTGTGGGGGGCAGTGTGGGGGACACTACTGTGCGGGGGGCAGTGTGGGGGACACTACTGTGTGGGGGGCAGCGTGGGGGACACTACTGTGTGGGGGGCAGCGTGGGGGACACTACTGTGTGGGGGGCAGCGTGGGGGACACTTCTGTGTGGGGGCCTTTCTATTGGGGAGGCACTGTAGAGGCCAGTCTATTATTTCTGGGGACACTATACAGGGATTATTGCCTGGAGCACAATATAGGGTGTTATTATTACTCGGGGTCTCTAGGGGACATAATAGCTGCTGTGGACACTATAGGGACATTTGGGGTCATTTATCAAACTGGTGTAACGCAGAACTGGCTTAGTCGCCCATAGCAGCCAATCAGATTCCACCTTTCATATTTGACAGCTCTTTTGGAAATCCAGTTCTACTTTACACCAGTTTGATAAATGACCCCAATTATGTCTATTAGGGTCAGCATTTTGTTCAGCAGTATAGTTCCTGGGGCATGGGGGGCACAATGGGCACAGTATTGGGGGTGGCAGCAGGATGACACTGTGGGGACACCAGGGTGAGGAGGTTGATGGAAAAACTGAGAAATCTAACGTGTCTGTGTTACAAACTGTAGAGATGAGATGTGGCTGAAAGAATTTCTCATGGCGGTCTAACGGAGGAGAAGAGGAAAGAGAAGGTCTACATGACAGGAGATGTCCCTGGATGTAAAAGGTATGTGGTCAAGTATTGGGGGGGCGGTGCCAGAGAAAGGACCACCAGGCCACCAGAAAGTCACAGTAACAGGCAGGTCGGCCACCAGAAAGTCACAGTAACAGGTAAGTTGGCCACCAGAAAGTCACAGTAACAGGTGGGTCGGCCACCAGAAAGTCACAGTAACAGGCAGGTCGGCCACCAGAAAGTCACAGTAACAGGTAAGTTGGCCACCAGAAAGTCACAGTAACAGGTGGGTCGGCCACCAGAAAGTCACAGTAACAGGTAGGTCAGCCACCAGAAAGCCACAGTAACAGGTGGGTCGGCCACCAGAAAGTCACAGTAACAGGTGGGTCGGCCACCAGAAAGTCACAGTAACAGGTGGGTCGGCCACCAGAAAGTCACAGTAACAGGTAGGTCAGCCACCAGAAAGCCACAGTAACAGGTGGGTCGGCCACCAGAAAGTCACAGTAACAGGCGGGTCGGCCACCAGAAAGTCACAGTAACAGGCAGGTCGGCCACCAGAAAGTCACAGTAACAGGCAGATCGGCCTCCAGACAGTCACAGTAACAGGCAGGTCGGCCATCAGACAGTCACAGTAACAGGTAAGTCGGCCACCAGAAAGTCACAGTAACAGGTGGGTCGGCCACCAGAAAGTCACAGTAACAGGTAGGTCAGCCACCAGAAAGCCACAGTAACAGGCAGGTCGGCCACCAGAAAGTCACAGTAACAGGCAGGTCGGCCACCAGACAGTCACAGTAACAGGCAGGTTGGCCACCAGAAAGTCACAGTAACAGGCAGGTCGGCCACCAGACAGTCACAGTAACAGGCAGGTCGGCCACCAGAAAGACACAGTAACAGGTGGGTTGGCCACCAGAAAGTCACAGTAACAGGTAGGTCGGCCACAAGAAAGTCACAGTAACAGGCAGGTCGGCCATCAGAAAGACACAGTAACAGGTGGGTCGGCCACCAGAAAGTCACAGTAACAGGCAGGTCGGCCACCAGAAAGTCACAGTAACAGGCAGGTCGGCCACCAGACAGTCACAGTAACAGGCAGGTCGGCCACCAGAAAGTCACAGTAACAGGCAGGTCGGCCACCAGAAAGACACAGTAACAGGTGGGTTGGCCACCAGAAAGTCACAGTAACAGGTAGGTCGGCCACCAGAAAGTCACAGTAACAGGCAGGTCGGCCACCAGAAAGACACAGTAACAGGTAGGTCGGCCACCAGAAAGTCACAGTAACAGGCAGGTCGGCCACCAGACAGTCACAGTAACAGGCAGGTCGGCCACCAGACAGTCACAGTAACAGGCAGGTCGGCCACCAGAAAGTCACAGTAACAGGCAGGTCGGCCATCAGACAGTAACAGGTAAGTCGGCCACCAGAAAGTCACAGTAACAGGTAGGTCAGCCACCAGAAAGCCACAGTAACAGGCAGGTCGGCCACCAGAAAGTCACAGTAACAGGCAGGTCGGCCACCAGACAGTCACAGAAACAGGCAGGTCGGCCAACAGAAAGTCACAGTAACAGGCAGGTCGGCCACCAGAAAGACACAGTAACAGGTGGGTCGGCCACCAGAAAGTCACAGTAACAGGTAGGTCGGCCACCAGAAAGTCACAGTAACAGGCAGGTCGGCCACCAGAAAGACACAGTAACAGGTGGGTCGGCCACCAGACAGTCACAGTAACAGGCAGGTCGGCCACCAGAAAGTCACAGTAACAGGCAGGTCGGCCACCAGAAAGTCACAGTAACAGGCAGGTCGGCCACCAGAAAGTCACAGTAACAGGTAGGTCAGCCACCAGAAAGCCACAGTAACAGGCAGGTCGGCCACCAGAAAGTCACAGTAACAGGCAGGTCGGCCACCAGACAGTCACAGTAACAGGCAGGTCAGCCACCAGAAAGTCACAGTAACAGGCAGGTCGGCCACCAGAAAGTCACAGTAACAGGCAGGTCGGCCACCAGAAAGTCACAGTAACAGGTAGGTCAGCCACCAGAAAGCCACAGTAACAGGCAGGTCGGCCACCAGAAAGTCACAGTAACAGGCAGGTCGGCCACCAGACAGTCACAGTAACAGGCAGGTCAGCCACCAGAAAGTCACAGTAACAGGCAGGTCGGCCACCAGAAAGACACAGTAACAGGTGGGTCGGCCACCAGAAAGTCACAGTAACAGGTAGGTCGGCCACCAGAAAGTCACAGTAACAGGCAGGTCGGCCACCAGAAAGACCTAGTAACAGGTCGGTCGGCCACCAGAAAGTCACAGTAACAGGCAGGTCGGCCACCAGAAAGTCACAGTAACAGGCAGGTCGGCCACCAGACAGTCACAGTAACAGGCAGGTCGGCCACCAGAAAGTCACAGTAACAGGCAGGTTGGCCACCAGAAAGTCATAGTAACAGGTAAGTCGGCCACCAGAAAGTCACAGTAACAGGTGGGTCGGCCACCAGAAAGTCACAGTAACAGGTAGGTCGGCCACCAGAAAGTCACAGTAACAGGTAGGTCAGCCACCAGAAAGCCACAGTAACAGGTGGGTCAGCCACCAGAAAGTCACAGTAACAGGTGAGTCGGCCACCAGAAAGTCACAGTAACAGGTGGGTCGGCCACCAGAAAGTCACAGTAACAGGTGGGTCGGCCACCAGAAAGTCACAGTAACAGGTGGGTCGGCCACCAGACAGTCACAGTAACAGGCAGGTCAGCCACCAGAAAGTCACAGTAACAGGCAGGTCGGCCACCAGAAAGACACAGTAACAGGTGGGTCGGCCACCAGAAAGTCACAGTAACAGGTAGGTCGGCCACCAGAAAGTCACAGTAACAGGCAGGTCGGCCACCAGAAAGACCTAGTAACAGGTCGGTCGGCCACCAGAAAGTCACAGTAACAGGCAGGTCGGCCACCAGAAAGTCACAGTAACAGGCAGGTCGGCCACCAGACAGTCACAGTAACAGGCAGGTCGGCCACCAGAAAGTCACAGTAACAGGCAGGTTGGCCACCAGAAAGTCATAGTAACAGGTAAGTTGGCCACCAGAAAGTCACAGTAACAGGTGGGTCGGCCACCAGAAAGTCACAGTAACAGGTAGGTCGGCCACCAGAAAGTCACAGTAACAGGTAGGTCAGCCACCAGAAAGCCACAGTAACAGGTGGGTCAGCCACCAGAAAGTCACAGTAACAGGTGAGTCGGCCACCAGAAAGTCACAGTAACAGGTGGGTCGGCCACCAGAAAGTCACAGTAACAGGTGGGTCGGCCACCAGAAAGTCACAGCAACAGGTGGGTCGGCCACCAGAAAGTCACAGTAACAGGAAGGTCGGCCACTAGAAAGTCACAGTAACAGGTGGGTCGGCCACCAGAAAGTCACAGTAACAGGTGGGTCGGCCACCAGAAAGTCACAGTAACAGGTAGGTCGGCCACCAGAAAGTCACAGTAACAGGCAGGTCGGCCACCAGAAAGACACAGTAACAGGTGGGCCGGCCACCAGAAAGTCACAGTAACAGGTAGGTCGGCCACCAGAAAGTCACAGTAACAGGCAGGTCGGTCACCAGAAAGACCTAGTAACAGGTCGGTCGGCCACCAGAAAGTCACAGTAACAGGCAGGTCGGCCACCAGAAAGTCACAGTAACAGGCAGGTCGGCCACCAGACAGTCACAGTAACAGGCAGGTCGACCACCAGAAAGTCACAGTAACAGGCAGGTTGGCCACCAGAAAGCCACAGTAACAGGTGGGTCAGCCACCAGAAAGTCACAGTAACAGGTGAGTCGGCCACCAGAAAGTCACAGTAACAGGTGGGTCGGCCACCAGAAAGTCACAGTAACAGGTGGGTCGGCCACCAGAAAGTCACAGCAACAGGCAGGTCGGCCACCAGAAAGCCACAGTAACAGGTGGGTCGGCCACCAGAAAGTCACAGTAACAGGTGGGTCGGCCACCAGAAAGTCACAGTAACAGGCAGGTCGGCCACTAGAAAGTCACAGTAACAGGTGGGTCGGCCACCAGAAAGTCACAGTAACAGGTGGGTCGGCCACCAGAAAGTCACAGTAACAGGTAGGTCGGCCACCAGAAAGTCACAGTAACAGGCAGGTCGGCCACCAGAAAGACACAGTAACAGGTGGGTCGGCCACCAGAAAGTCACAGTAACAGGTAGGTCGGCCACCAGAAAGTCACAGTAACAGGCAGGTCGGCCACCAGAAAGACCTAGTAACAGGTCGGTCGGCCACCAGAAAGTCACAGTAACAGGCAGGTCGGCCACCAGAAAGTCACAGTAACAGGCAGGTCGGCCACCAGACAGTCACAGTAACAGGCAGGTCGGCCACCAGAAAGTCACAGTAACAGGAAGGTTGGCCACCAGAAAGTCATAGTAACAGGTAAGTCGGCCACCAGAAAGTCACAGTAACAGGTGGGTCGGCCACCAGAAAGTCACAGTAACAGGTAGGTCGGCCACCAGAAAGTCACAGTAACAGGTAGGTCAGCCACCAGAAAGCCACAGTAACAGGTGGGTCAGCCACCAGAAAGTCACAGTAACAGGTGAGTCGGCCACCAGAAAGTCACAGTAACAGGCAGGTCGGCCACCAGAAAGTCACAGTAACAGGTGGGTCGGCCACCAGAAAGTCACAGCAACAGGCAGGTCGGCCACCAGAAAGCCACAGTAACAGGTGGGTCGGCCACCAGAAAGTCACAGTAACAGGTGGGTCGGCCACCAGAAAGTCACAGTAACAGGCAGGTCGGCCACTAGAAAGTCACAGTAACAGGTGGGTCGGCCACCAGAAAGTCACAGTAACAGGTGGGTCGGCCACCAGAAAGTCACAGTAACAGGTAGGTCAGGTAATAAACTAAAATGTAACTTTTAATAAACAGCCATAAAATAAAGAAAAGGGTAAGAGCCCAATGGTAGGACTCCTAGCCTGACCCTAAGGTGCCCCCCACCTAAAACAGAACTGACAAGGGCAATCCCAAGTCTTCCAGTCTGACCCTACACCGCCCCATAGTCTCCTGTTGGTTCAGTAAGACGTGGGATCAAACAAGTCAGAGGAGCTGACACTCCGATACAGAGCGAACATCTCAGTCCACGGGGGATTTATAACCAGCAGGACTGTACCACCGGATCTGGGACGGTTGGGAGGTATGAGTATTACACAGGACAGGATTAGATACACAGCTCAGCAGACAGTATCACACAGGACAGGATTAGATACACAGCTCAGCAGACAGTATCACACAGGACAGGATTAGATACACAGCTCAGCAGACTGTATCACACAGGAGAGGATTAGATACACAGCTCAGCAGACAGTATCACACAGGATAGGATTAGATACACAGCTCAGCAGACAGTATCACACAGGATAGGATTAGATATACAGCTCAGCAGGCTGTATCACGCATGATAGGATTGGATACACAGCTCAGCAGACAGTATCACACAGGAGAGGATTAGATACACAGCTCAGCAGACAGTATCACACAGGACAGGATTAGATACACAGCTCAGCAGACTGTATCACACAGGAGAGGATTAGATACACAGCTCAGCAGACAGTATCACACAGGATAGGATTAGATACACAGCTCAGCAGACAGTATCACACAGGACAGGATTAGATACACAGCTCAGCAGACTGTATCACACAGGAGAGGATTAGATACACAGCTCAGCAGACAGTATCACACAGGACAGGATTAGATACACAGCTCAGCAGACCGTATCACACAGGGTAGGGTTAGATACACAGCTCAGCAGACAGTATCACACATGATAGGATTAGATACACAGCTCAGCAGACAGTATCACACAGGATAGGATTAGATACACAGCTCAGCAGACAGTATCACACAGGATAGGATTAGATACACAGCTCAGCAGACAGTATCACACAGGATAGGATTAGATACACAGCTCAGCAGACAGTATCACACAGGATAGGATTAGATACACAGCTCAGCAGACAGTATCACACAGGATAGGATTAGATACACAGCTCAGCAGACAGTATCACACAGGATAGGATTAGATACACGGCTCAGCAGACAGTATCACACATGATAGGATTAGATACACAGCTCAGCAGACAGTATCACACAGGACAGGATTAGATACCGAGGCTTAGAAGACAGTATCACACATAATAATCTTAGTTCTGTGCTGCGGTTCACACGCGGTTTCCCAGGCCGCACATACACTGTACATGTCCATCATTAGCGCAGTTATCGCCCGGACCCCTCGGGGACAGTGTCAGGATTAGAGCTAAACTGAGAGAACCGACCGCAGCATTCAAAATGAAAAACCATGGAAGCGGCTTCTGCCCTGAGATACACAGGGATTGTCAGAATGTGAACAGACGCTAACAAGTATCAGCACTATGGATATGAACACATAAAGAGCGCCATCTCCTGGCTGAGAAGTGTCACTGCAGCCTACAGAAAGCCATTACACATAATCCATAATCCAAATTATTACATCTCCAGAATGTAACCTCCACAGCACTACAATCCCCATCATGTAGAGTTTTAGTGTAAAATCATTTCCACAGTCTACGTTGGGTGCATGTAAACCCATCACGTGTGACGATTGTTTAATGGCATTTATACGTCTCAATTATTGGATCATTTTCGTAAATATGATTGGAAGGCGGATTATCGGCCCAGATAAAAGACCATGTACCATTTATTCTACTGTCTGCTAAGTGTATCTAATCCTATTGTGTGATACTGTCCGCCGAGTGTATCTAATCCTATTGTGTGATACTGTCCGCCGAGTGTATCTAATCCTATTGTGTGATACTGTCTGCCGAGTGTATCTAATCCTATTGTGTGATACTGTCCACAGAGTGTATCTAATCCTATTGTGTGATACTGTCCGCCGAGTGTATCTAATCCTATTGTGTGATACTGTCCGCCGAGTGTATCTAATCCTATTGTGTGATACTGTCTGCCGAGTGTATCTAATCCTATTGTGTGATACTGTCCACAGAGTGTATCTAATCCTATTGTGTGATACTGTCCGCCGAGTGTATCTAATCCTATTGTGTGATACTGTCTGCTGAGTGTATCTAATCCTATTGTGTGATACTGTCCACAGAGTGTATCTAATCCTATTGTGTGATACTGTCCGCCGAGTGTATCTAATCCTATTGTGTGATACTGTCTGCCGAGTGTATCTAATCCCATTGTGTGATACTGTCTGCCGAGTGTATCTAATCCTATTGTGTGATACTGTCTGCCGAGTGTATCTAATCCCATTGTGTGATACTGTCTGCTGAGTGTATCTAATCCTATTGTGTGATACTGTCCACCGAGTGTATCTAATCCTATTGTGTGATACTGTCTGCTGAGTGTATCTAATCCTATTGTGTGATACTGTCTGCTAAGTGTATCTAATCCAATTGTGTGATACTGTCTGCTGAGTGTATCTAATCCTATTGTGTGATACTGTCCACCGAGTGTATCTAATCCTATTGTGTGATACTGTCTGCTGACCGACTGTATCTAAACCTATCATGTGTGATACCTCCTTTCCTGATACCCATTAACCCTCTAGTGTCCAGGGCGGTGTAGCGGCGGCTGCAGGAAGCCATTGTCAGGATGGCACGCAGTACGGGTGTTTGATATTTTCGGGCGCAGAGGTAACATCTTCTTGACCCCCATAGAAGCTGCTAATTATCCTAACTGGAGACAATGAGGAGTTTTACACGGAAATCGCTCCAGTGCATCTAGGGTTAAAAATCTCCTGCAGTTTTGTGTACACAGCCCCTATGCAGACCTATGTGTCTCCATGGTTACAGACAACAAGCTTCTCGGGGGACGAGCTGGTCCTAGTGTTGCACCCAGCAGCTCAATGGGTGATGATGACATCTCGGCCCTGGAGTCTCCCCCTGGTGGTGGTGATGAAGATAGCTCCATGCATAGACGGTGGGGTCTCTGCATGCTGTTCACATAGATGCATCCAGCCCCCCGGCTTGGCTCACTCTCAGCCACACAGCATTTGACTATGGGGCAAGCTGTCGGTGCACCATTCTGCCAGTGTCACTCACTTCCACTTGCTAGCTAACTATCAACTGCAGTGTGGCTGGTCCTCGCTATACCAGCAGCTGCAGCGTTCTCTGCATACCTGGCCGCCTCCATTTTCAAGTATATGAAGGTGCTACGCAGCGTGGGGATGTACTAGACTTACACTGCCCCCTAATGCCGCCCACCATTGCATTCTGCATGGTCATTAACCCTTTACATTCACACCTCTATTAAAGTCCTATATATCGCTCACATGGGCATTCTCCTGTTTTTATATCGTGTGTAGTGACATCACAGGTGCTAAATCAGACCACTTGTGATGTCACCACTTACGATATACATCGTATACACAAGACGTTTAACCCACAGTGGTGCATAACTTAAGCATCACGCTGGCGTCTCACAGCAGCATAGGACACGTCACGTGGCATATCACACATCATATATTAAAATACAGGTGCATGACAGTAAACAGACACATCATAGTCCGAAATGGGCGGTATTATCACAGGCTCAAAGGTGGCCCCTAGCAACGGAACAGTAACTGCGAAAGGATACATTTTTCGGTAACAGTTACACAGTTTCCAGCCCTCTGAGCTACAGATGGAGTAACATGTGACTGCAGGACCAGACTACATAGGCCTCTTTCACACGGGTGTTGCGGGAAAATGTGCGGGTGCGTTGCGGGATTTTAATGCGTTTTGCACTCGCGTGAGAAAAATCGCGCATGTTTGGTACCCAAACCCAAACTTTTTCACAGAAGTTCGGGCTTGGGATCGGTGTTCTGTAGATTGTATTATTTTCCCTTATATATTTTAATTGTAGATTATAGTGGCTCACTCTATTTGACACCACGGTAATGGTGCTCTGCTGCAAGTGATTCACCCAATCTCTTAACAGGTAAGTAAATATAAAATAATCAGCAGGCACTCACCATCTGTATTTCACACATGTATAACACATTTATTAATTAAAAGATATTTAAGATAATAAGACAATAAAATAGATGACAATATATATGAATTATGCACACAATATAGAATGTTAATAACCTTATATTAATATATAAAAAATAGATAAATATGGTAGAGTCAGTTTATAATGCAATAAAAAATCACTTGAATAATTGGATAAAAAAAATTCGGATGATAGATAGCAGAAAAAAAGTGTCTTTGGAATATTCCTTGTATAATTTCCAGATATTACGAATATATCGTTAAAGATTCGCTATAAATACTTATTGTCTTATTCGTATAGACAGTCCAACATGTTCCAATATTAAATCAGATGCAAAATAAATATTCGTACTATATTATATTATAGTTGCTCTATTTTCAATCAATAATTTCTCCATATATATCCTTGAATTGTACCAAAAAGAGATCTGATATTCGCAATAGAATAGTGCAATTATAGTTCATCAATGGGTGATTTTCGAATAATTAATTTAGTATAAATAATCTTGTTATGAGATTCGATTATGCTTGCTGTGTAGGCGTCCCTCTCACAGTTAAGCTGACTCACCCAAGTCTAAAGCACTTGTCTCTGCGATATATTGATTTCATTCAGCTGTCAGTATCTCTTGGTATCAAATGGAAGAAAGTTGAGATTGTTGGAAATCTTGCATAGTCCTTGCCTTTTCGATTCCTTAGTCCTTAATCCTGCAGGATGACTTGGTCTGTAGTTTGGTTCCTTTAATCCTCCAGACGCGTTTCGAGGTGTCCTCACCTCTTCCTCAGTGGCATTAAGAATCTTAATGCCACTGAGGAAGAGGTGAGGACACCTCGAAACGCGTCTGGAGGATTAAAGGAACCAAACTACAGACCAAGTCATCCTGCAGGATTAAGGACTAAGGAATCGAAAAGGCAAGGACTATGCAAGA
Organism: Bufo gargarizans; assembly: GCF_014858855.1. Lineage (NCBI taxonomy): Eukaryota > Metazoa > Chordata > Amphibia > Anura > Bufonidae > Bufo > Bufo gargarizans. Next base: position 167,154,610 of record NC_058086.1, read on the forward strand.
TTTCCAACAATCTCAACTTTCTTCCATTTGATACCAAGAGATACTGACAGCTGAATGAAATCAATATATCGCAGAGACAAGTGCTTTAGACTTGGGTGAGTCAGCTTAACTGTGAGAGGGACGCCTACACAGCAAGCATAATCGAATCTCATAACAAGATTATTTATACTAAATTAATTATTCGAAAATCACCCATTGATGAACTATAATTGCACTATTCTATTGCGAATATCAGATCTCTTTTTGGTACAATTCAAGGATATATATGGAGAAATTATTGATTGAAAATAGAGCAACTATAATATAATATAGTACGAATATTTATTTTGCATCTGATTTAATATTGGAACATGTTGGACTGTCTATACGAATAAGACAATAAGTATTTATAGCGAATCTTTAACGATATATTCGTAATATCTGGAAATTATACAAGGAATATTCCAAAGACACTTTTTTTCTGCTATCTATCATCCGAATTTTTTTATCCAATTATTCAAGTGATTTTTTATTGCATTATAAACTGACTCTACCATATTTATCTATTTTTTATATATTAATATAAGGTTATTAACATTCTATATTGTGTGCATAATTCATATATATTGTCATCTATTTTATTGTCTTATTATCTTAAATATCTTTTAATTAATAAATGTGTTATACATGTGTGAAATACAGATGGTGAGTGCCTGCTGATTATTTTATATTTTCCCTTATAACTTGGTTATAAAGGGAAAATAATAGCATTCTGAATACAGAATACATAGTACAATAGCGCTGGAGGGGTTAAAAATAAATAAAAAATACTTTAACTCGCCTTAATCCACTTGCTCGCGCAGCCGACATCTCTTCTGTCTTCATCTTAGCTCTGTGTAGCAACAGGACCTGTGGTGACGTCACTCCAGTCATCACATGATCCATCACATGATCTTTTACCATGGTGATGGATCATGTGATGACCGGAGTGATGTCACCACAGGTCCTGTTGCTACACAGAGCTAAGATGAAGACAGAAGAGATGCCGCTGCGCGAGCAAGTGGATTAAGGTGAGTTAAATATATTTTTTTTTTTATTAACCCCTCTAGCGCTGGTTTACTATGCATTCTGTATTCAGAATGCTATTATTTTCCCTTATAACCATGTTATAAGGGAAAATAATAAAGATCGGGTCCCCATCCCGATCGTCTCCTAGCAACCGTGCGTGAAAATCGCACCGCATCCGCACTTGCTTGCGGATGCTTGCGATTTTCCCACAACCCCATTCACTTCTATGGGGCCTGCGTTACGTGAAAAACGCACAAAGAGGAGCATGCTGCGATTTTCACGCAACGCACAAGTGATGCGTGAAAATCACTGCTCATGTGCACAGCCCCATAGAAATGAATGGGTCGGGATTCAGTGCGGGTGCAATGCGTTCACCTCACGCATCGCACCCGTGCGGAATACTCGTCCGTGTGAAAGGGGCCATAGGGTTTGCATTTATAGTCTGTTGCCACGGAGACACAAAGATCTTAATAGGCGCTGCACGCACATAACGGCAGGAGATGTTTAATCAAGACTATTTGTAATGTTGCCCCATTTTTTTTTGTACCATACACTGAAGCAATACATATTTGGTTGCAAAAGTCTACATACCTTGTGGACAGCAGATCCGCAATATGCGGGCACCGCCCGCGTGCGTTCCGTATGACGGATGCAGACCCATTCTTTCTTCCGCAAGATATGAAGCGGAGTGAAGACACGGAGCAGAAGCCCACGGAAGCAGTACGGAGCCTCCACTCAGCAAAAACATAGAACATGGTCTATTTTTTTGTGGTGCGGACTGAATCTTGCGGATCACGGACCCAAAATTGAGGTTCACAGAACGGTCACACGTTCGTGTGGATGAGCCCCACCTAGTGCTGAGCCTCCAGCTTACCTCTACGGAAGGAAGGGAGATAAGTGGCTGCTGGTAACGCCGCTACTCAAGGAAACAAGGGATCAGAAAAGTAAAAATCCAAAATATAAGATTGTGTAATATTTCTGCTAGTGGAAAGCAGTCACCCCCTCCCCCACCGCACAGCACCATATGGCGGCGCTTGTCCCTGATCCTGACTGACGGTCTCATAATGTGACTGATCAGGTAAAAAGTGAACAGAGATCAGCGGCGCCAGACAGTTGTAAGAGATCAGCCAGCAGCTCGCATGATGACGAGTGACTTCCTCAGACCCCGGAGTGTTATTATTATACATCAAGGGGGGGGGGGGTACAAATACATAATATAAAATACAACAAACAAGAAACTATTAACAGACTGGTACAGAGGGGGGGGGGGGGGCTGCCCGCAAGAGCTTGCACTCTAAGGGAGGGAGGACACAGCAGGTGAGGGTGTAGGCTGCCCCTGTGTGGTGGGGCATGCTCCTGGGAGGTGATCGGCTTTCCTGAAGAGGTGCGAGGTTTGGATGTGGGGGGGGGGGTCTACTGTGTTGGGGTAGAGCAGGGATACCCAACCTGCGGCCCCCAGCTGTTGCAAAACTACAACTCCCAGCATGCCACTATCAGGGGCATCATTGGGCATCCCTGGGGTAGAGAGTCTCCAAGTAGAGGTGAGGCGCGTGAGAAATCTTGTAGACGATTGTGTGAAGAGCAGCAGAGGAGGTTCGGAGAGGCCAGAGATGTGCGCAGGGGACAGGCTGTGGACGGCAGAGGTGGACTGGCCGGGCAGCGGAGTGGAGGGGAGCGAGAGCGCGAGATGGGAGGCCACACAGGAGGATGGTGCAGTAGTCCAGGCGGGAGATGATGAGGGCATGCACTAGCATCCTAGTTGACTCAGGGGTGAGGAAGGCGCGAAACCGAAGGATGTTCTTAAAGGGAACCAGTCACCAGAAAATCGCTCATTAAGCGGTTCAGAGCGCCTTGACTTCAAGCCTGACTTGAAACACGGGGCAGCAGCTGAATAAAACATCGATTTCTCAATGAGGATAAATGCTGGGAAACGACGAATAAGTGCTATAGGACACCACTGTGCAGCACTATAAGGAGCTCTGAACCGCTTAACGAGCGATTTTCTGGTGACAGGTTCCCTTTAAGTTGTAAGCGGCAGACGGAGATGAGGGTTTGGATGTGTGGCTTAGAGGACGGGGCAGAATCCGATGTTACCCCCAGGGGCTGTGAGACTGGAGAAGGCGTTGTGCTAGTAACCCTGATAGATGGGTCAGGTAGGGGGTGAGTGGAGCGGAGGGCGCATGCGTGGCAGATACCAGAGTACCTATACACTGTGATTGACCACTCACTGGTCAGCGCTGGGGTCCTAGGTTCAAATCCGACCAGGGACAACATCTGTACGGAGTTTGTATGTTCTCCCCGGGTTCCCAGTGGGTTTCCTCCCACACCCCAAAGACAGACTGATGGGAAACTTAGATTGTGAGCTCCTGGGGACAGCGTGATGCTGATGTCTGTAAACTGCGTGCCGGAATCCTCTACCGCAAGTGTGAAAGTACCCTAAATAAATAATCCTGATTTCCTATTCGGGCAGGAGCTATTATAGTTCTGCTCATCCTGTGTCTGCTGGTTCACAAATATAATGCCAGAACTACAGTGAAGACCGACACACAGTGGAAAAAGCGAGTGACAGGACATATAATAATGATCTTTATTTTTATGGCATATTCCGCAGCGCTTTACAGTCAGGGGGTTCAGGTACAAAAAAAAGTCATACATTACAAAGCAACAAAAAAAGTTGCAAGAAGACAGAGCCGTCCGGGATCTGAGCGCCGTCCTGTTTGCGGATGCGCCGGTTTCCAGCCACATCTGGTAGATTTCTTGTTTTCTGCTTTTATTTTATTTATTATGGAATAAATTGTACACGTATTTCTTGTCCCAAACACATAACCCTGCGCACTGCTCCCTCTGCTGGACAATATTTATTACCGCACTGCTCCCCCTGCTATAAACAGTAATATTCAGTATTTACTGCTCCCCCTGCTGGATAACCTTTATTATTACACTGCTCCCTCTGCTGAACGCTCGTCATTACCGCACTGCTCCCTCTGCTGGACACTCCTCAATATCGCACTGCTCCCTCTGCTGGACAGTATTCATTACTACACTGCTCCCCCTGCTATATACAGTAATATTCTGTATTTATTACTCCTCCTGCTGGATAACCCTTATTATTACACTGCTCCCCCTGCTGGATAACCTTTATTATTACACTGCTCCCTCTGCTGGATAACCTTTATTATTACACTGCTCCCTCTGCTGGACGCTCCTCATTACCGCACTGCTCCCTCTGCTGGATAACCTTTATTATTACACTGCTCCCTCTGCTGGATAACCTTTATTATTACACTGCTCCCTCTGCTGGACGCTCCTCATTACCGCACTGCTCCCTCTGCTGGACGCTCCTCATTACCGCACTGCTCCCTCTGCTGGACGCTAGTACAACTGCAGAGAACGTGGTGAGTTGTCTGGAACGCTCCGTTGCCATGGAGACGGCCCTGCGCAGCATACACACCGCTATAGACACTGTACACACAGGGCGGACGGCTGCAGCTGCTGTATATGAGGTAACCCCATTGAATCCTGTATTTCTATCTTATTAGACACACGGGCTCTGGGGCTGGTGTGCGGGGCAGGGGGGGGTTTATTCCGAGGACACAAGATTTGTGCTTCAGGGTTTTGTAGAACTACAAATCCCAGGATGTCTACAGCTTATAATAGTGATTGATGGAAGGGGCAACTGCGGAAAACCTGCACTTATTTACAGGGGACCTGCACTGATACACTGTAACAAACTAACAGAACAGGAGGGACACTTTGTGCTGCTGATGGGTTTAGCTCACAGAGGATTGTCTAGAATGGATACATTGTAACAATTGCTTCCAGTCCATAAACCAAGAGCCCGGAGGCGAATACAATGTATCAAACTATCAGGACAGGAGAGAGATTAGTGCTGCTTAAAGGGGTATTTGTGAAGTCACAGCGCATTGACTTTAGGATTAGTGGGGCTCCGACCTCTGGGACCCCGACTGGTCCTGTGGATATGCCATAAATGTGGAATGCTCCTTTAAGGCCTCGTTCACATTTCCGTTTTTCACAGACGTGTGCTGTCCGCATTTTCCACGCACACCACACGTACCCATTGATTTAAATGCCTCTGTTCACACATCAGTATTTTTTTTTTACTGGCCGTGGACGCATGCACTACTTCGGTCCGTGATGCTGACCAAACGCTCCCATTGAAGTCTATGAGTCTGTGAAAATCACGGACATAACGCGGATGGCATCCATGGTGCATCCGTTTTTCAAGGAAGACAGATAAGAAATGCTCTTGAAAATTAATTTTCAGCTGAGCAACGTCCATGGATTACGAATGACACACGGAGGGTACAAATGGACACACGGATCCTTCACGGATTGAATAAGGACACTTTTTTTCATGTACGTAATACTGTCACGGAAATGTGAACGAGGCCTGACTCTCAAAGGAAATACCTGTGAAGGCCCCGCACACACGTATTATGTCTATGTGTATATGTTACCTTAGGGCTCCTGCTGGAGGTTTTGTTTGTTTGTTTTTTGTGGTGTTTTTCCCGCATTTTTTGCAGGCAGTGTTAATAAACACATTAGGAAATTGCATACATAGCAACTCCCTTGTATGATGCAAGCAGACTCGTACGAGCAGCACTTGTATAACGTAGACCAGGCATGCTAAACTTGCGGTCCGCCAGCTGTTGTAAAACTACAACTCCCACAATGCCCTGCTGTAGGCTGTTCGGACATGCAAGGAGTTGTAGTTTTGCAACAGCTGGAGGGTCGCAGGTTGAGCATGCCTGACGTAGACAATCACATTTACCAGATCTCGCTGCGTCACCCCTCTCTCTCTTGTGACTAGAGACCCATCGCGTCACATCACCGGCTCCGTCCTCGCGGCTCACAATGTCTTCCATGACTTTAGAACGCTCCATTGCCTCGCGAGAAAGCACGGTGACCGGAACGGGATCCAGTAAGTAACACAGAGCGGGGGATGGCGAGTGTCGTCACATCATCCCTCCCCCCACAGATACATTCATTGACCAGTGTGTGGAAGTAGTAGTAGTAGTAGTAATGGGAATAGTAGTACCCGTATTACCCTGTCAGCCACTCGTGTCTTTGTGTCTACAGGAGGTTCTCATCCCTCTGCCCCAAGGTCCATCCTAAGCTCGGCCAAGTCTTGGACAGATGCCAAGTCTGTCGTGTCAGGTAATGTGGGCTACAGTTGGGGTGGCATGTAGTGTATGGTTCCTGCTGACGCAGTGGTTTCTTCTACACCACAGCACATGAGGGCAAGAAGAAGAAAAAGAATGACGCCAACCCGTTCAAGATCCCACCTGATGTGGACATCTTCCAGATTAGAGACCAAGAGAGAGAAAAAAAACAAATGGTATGGTCCAGGTACATGTAGGAGATGCAGGACGTCTGGACGACATCACGTATCTGCTCAGAAGTCCCTCATCTGTTCCCATAACCCCTTACAGTACTGACTTACCTGCAGTGGGGCCACCTGTGTAATTCATGGTCCCATTAGGACCCCAAGCCCCAAATGGCAGACCAGAAGTCAGAGGGACTTCCCATAGACCTGTATCTCTTTGATATCAGTTCCATACATGAGATCATGAAGTTCTGCCCTGCAGCTCCTCTTCTGCCTGGCACCTGTTGGACTCTGTACACACACGTTCTCCAATCCCAACCCAGATGTTTCCTGAGAGACCTCAAAAGCGGGTCTACCTTAATGTCCACGCAGGAAAAGGAGCGGAACAAACATCTGAAGGTTCACCAGAAGACGACGTACAACACAAGGATGAACGCAGAGATTGGCCGGCTGAGGAAGGAGATTGAGGACGAGGAGATGGAAGAGATGGGAGCGGAGGTGGACAAGGCCCTGGATCTGCAGGAGAACGCCTCCTGGAAACTGGCAGTGATCAGAGGTGATGGGGGTGGGGGGGGGGGGGGGGGGTGAGCGGGAGCAAAAATGTCTGTCTCTACTGAGAGGGAAATAAGAGCGAGGGGGTTCCCTTTCACTATAATGAAGGGTCAGTCTGTGCAGAGCCCCCCATGCTTTGAAACCCCCATCCAAAGGATGCCCCAGTGAGACACTGTAGATGACGAGTGCCGTGCAATAAATATACCATATTCTCATCCAGACAGGAACGTCCAGCGGGAAAGTCTGAATGACTACATCAACAAGAAGAGAGAAATGTTCCGCCTGGAGGTAAGACTGCCGATACTGTGTGTGCATCAGATAGGGGTTCACATAGCGGCACCCCACAGGCATGGTCAGGGGTCACCAGTGATTCCAGCGGGTGCCGTGTAATGCTTCATTTCACCTGCGGCGGCGCTGTTCCCCGTATTTATCTATTGCCGTTTCTGCACTAGTACGGCCTCCAAGTGAAAAGAGATGAGATCCAGAAGCTGGAGACCATGGCCGCCACGGAGGAGCAGAAGCTGGAGAAAGCGGAGCAGTTTCTGGAACAGGACGCCATCAGATTCGATGAGTTCCTGAAAGAGAATGACAGGAATTCGGTGGAGGCCATGAAACAGTAAGGATCGGTGCAGGCGCTGAGAGCATTATGGGAGGCATCATGTCACAAGTTTCCCACTGTAGACGGCAACATCCTATGTATATAGTTGTATATAGTTGACTATTTCTACTAGCGGATTCACAAGTCCAGGGGTGTTACCAGCCGACTGCGCGGTACTGATCCAAACTCACAGAAGCAAAAGGATTCATGAGTTTGGGTCATTAAACCCACGGTCGGGCTGGGAAACAGGTCCGGTGTACGGCCTAAGGTTCGGGGATAAAGAGGTGATTAGTCATAACCCTGGTGGTCTGGGGAAGTGAAAGAATACCAGTATCTCAGGTTGTCTAGAGCAGGGATGCTCAACTTCCGGCCCTCCAGCTGTTGCACAAATACAACTCCCAGCATGCCCTAATAGCTGTAGGCCATCCATGCATGCTGGGAGTTGTAGTTTTGCAACAGCTTGAGGACCGCAGGTTGGGCATGCCTGGCCTACAGTATTAAAAAATACCGATACCAATATATTCCTGGTGGCCTAGAGTAGCAAAAAGATCATACCACCGTATCTCTCGTGGTCTGGTGTAGTGAAAATTATAATACCCACATTCCTGGTGGTCTAGAGTAGTGAAAGGATTAATACTTGCATCTAGTGTTGGACTGGGGTGCCTAGGGCCCACCAGTAAAATGTATTATGGGGGCCCACCGTACGGATACATTCAGATATTCCCTGCTCACACAGCAGCAAGATGCTACCAGATGATTGAATATGGGGCCCTGCAGTGACTCTGAGAAAGTAGGTCCTGGGGAGGACACTGGTGGCTTTCCTCTGTACCTAGACGTCATCTCCGCTTCGGCGGTGCACTGAGCGGCTAGGTCACGCCCTTTTTCTCGGGAACGCTGCAACCGATTTTCACAAGACAGGTATCATTCTAATCGGAAGGATCAACCCTTCCCCCAGCAGTGTGTCTGGTTTAAAAGGGTCGGTCCTGTTGACAGGTGCGCTTTAATCACTTTAAGAAAGGGGTGTGGTCTTATACTTAGTGGGCATGGCTTGCATTCTATTCATTGACTAGCGGGCAGCTTGTGACTCTCTAGAAATGGTTTCTGCTCTATAAATGTTATGAAATGACGCTGTTATTTCGGAGGCCGTTTCTCAGGTGTCGGCGTTTACATCTAGGGCCGACAAGGAAACAAAGCTGAAACTGGAGAGAGCGGCAGAGATCAAGGGGCTGACGGCGCAAATGATGAACATCAAAAGGTAGAAGACACCTCATTTCTATGGAATAAGCACAATGTCAGCCTACGTTCTGGACATGCCCGCTGGCGTCTGTCTCTACGGTATTCTGTTGCGCCATTTTTACTGAAAAACACGGCTACTTTCTTTTCAAAACAGCGCCACACCTGTGCACAGGCTGTGTCTGGTATTGCATCTTAGCTCCATGAAAGTGAATGAGGCTGAGCTGCAATACCACAAAGCAACTCTATTCCAGGTTGATCTGAGCCTCTTCTTCTTCATCCTCCCCAGTGACATTGCAAAGTCGGAGGAGATTCTGCGGGAATACCTCATGTACAAGGAGTTTCTCTTCAGATTGTCTCCTAAGGAGTGGCAGGAGCAACGGCTGAAGAAGAAGGAGAACGAGAGCAAGAAACAGCGAGAGCCGCTTATCAGCCGCGAGAAGGAGAAGAGCAGCTCCGGGTCTCACAAGGTGTCTGCATCCCCGATGCTGGGAAAGAGTAAGTGCATTCCGATTAGCGGCACCGCACCCCCACCGACCAGTATACAGTATGTGTTCGGGGCCCACAGTCTTCTCGAGAACCCCTGGGAAAAACGGGAAACCTCTCAGCCTCCTGGAAGAGTTGTCAAGTCTCCCACACATGATTCATGAATGTTAGGTTGAGAGGCCCCCTTTAAAAGGGGTGTGGCCTGTAAAAATTAGGCGTGGCTTATGTCCGAAAACTCCAAGAAAATAACCTCCCTGAACTCCACTTCAAAAAATTGGCAAGGAAGAATAATGTCCCCCTTCTTATCTAGAACCAGAGTCTCGTTCTTCCGGACCCCTGGCCAGCCGTGATTCCTTCCGGGACATCCGTCAGCCGTCCCGATCCAGCTTGAAGACTGTGGCCTCTAAGAAAATGTGAGTAAAACGCTGTGTGGCCGTGTCCCAGATCCCACAGATTATTATATTACACCTTGTGGTCGTGTCCCGGATCCCACAGATTATTATATTACACCTTGTGGTCGTGTCCTGGATCCCACAGATTATTATATTACACCTCGTGGCCATGTCTCAGATCACACAGATAATTATATTAAGCCTTGTGGCCGTGTCCTGGAACCCACAGATTATTATATTACACTTTTTGGTCATGTCCCAGATCCCACAGATTATTATATTACACCTCGTGGTCATATCCCGAATCCCACAGATTATTATATTACACATTGTGGCCGTGTCCCGGAACCCAGATATTACTTACACCTTGTGGTCCTGTCTCGGATGCCACAGATTATTATATTACGCCTTGTGGCCGTGTCCCAGATCACACAGATTATTATAGAATAATGAATGGACAATAGACGGCAGAAATCATGGTTTGTATATTCCTGACTTTAAAGGGGACCTGCATCATACATCTCTAGAGGAAGTCTTCATACGTTGGAGTGGTGATAACATCCACCAATACTTGCCACCTTTTTGGGACACCTGTGGGTTGTCTTTTCAGGAGCAGTACGATAGTCCTAGAAGACGATAACAGTTCCGAAAACCTGGTGTCCTCCGACAGTGAAGAGGTAAGGAAGGCCTCCAACTCAAAGTGTTAAAGGGGATGTCAGGGGTTGGACAGTCTGAGTCGTTTATACCAGTGTATCCCAACCAGTGTGCCTCCAGCTGTTGCAAAACTACAACTCCCAGCATGCCTGGACAGCCTTTGGCTGTTGTAGTCTTGCAACAGCTGGAGGCACACTGGTTGGGATACACTGGTTTATACTGTGGGCGAGCAGCTTTTCAGGGTCACTATGTCATGCAAAATCTTGACTGTGTCAAAGGACCCCGAGTCTCCGGGCAGTTTAGAGAAGTTTAAAGATTACAACTAAGTTTCCCTTGTTTTCCGGGTTAAAGGTGAATATTGGCGGCGATCCCGAGTGATTTATGGGAATAAATTATTTATTGGTCATAACCCTGGTGGTCTAGGGTAGTGAAAAAATACCAGCATTTCTGGTGGTCTAGAACAGTAAAAGGATTAATACCGAAATATCCCTGGTGGTCTAGAGTAGTGAAAGTGGTAATACCAGCATTTCTGGTGGTCTAGGTTAGCAAAAGAATACCAGCATCCTGGGTGGTCTACAGTAGCGAAAGGCTTAATACCAGCATCACTGGTGATCTAAGAAAGTGAAATTATTAATACTAGCATCCCTGGTGGTCTAGTGTAGTAAAAGGGTTAATACCAGCATCCCCAGTGGTGTAGGAAAGTGAAATGATTAATACTAGCATCCCTGGTGGTCTAGTGTAGTAAAAGGGTTAATACCAGCATCCCCAGTGGTGTAGGAAAGTGAAATGATTAATACTAGCATCCCTGGTGGTCTACAGCAGTGAAAGGATTGATGCCGACATATCTCTGGTGATCTAGAGTAGTGAATGGGTTAATACCTGCATCCCTGGTGGTCTTGGGTAATAAAAGGACTAAAGACTTGTTCCCACTTCAGTTTTTGGTCAGTGACTTGTGAGCCAAAACAAGAAGTGTATCCTACACAGAGATAAGGTATAATGGAAAGATTTGCTCCTGTTCTGTGGTTTTTGGCTCACAGATCACTGACCAAACACTGAAGTGTGAACGAAGCTTAATACCAGCATCCCTGGTGGTCTAGAGTAGTGAAAGAGTTAATACCAGTATCTTTGGTGGTCTAGGGCAGTTTCCCAACCAGTGTGCCTCCAGCTGTTGCAAAACTACAACTCCCAGCATGCCTGGACAGCCTTTGGCAGTGCGGGCATGCTGGGAGTTGTAGTTTTGCAACAGCTGGAGGCACACTGGTTGGGAAACACTGGTCTAGGGTAAAGAAGGTGTGAATTGGTGCCTGGTGTCCAGTGGGTGACTGTCCTCTGCAGGCACCAGCATTGTCCCTGGTGCTTGTGACATGAAGCTGGGACGATGGTGGTCATCCTTCTCCCCCTTGCCCTGATACAGAATAGTTCAAATAGACGGTTGGACCACATGGTGGATCTGCAGAGGAGGGGAGATGCTGATGACAGATCTTTTACCAGGAGCCGGAGCTGTACTTTACTGATCCACAACAACTACTCAACATCTTCTCTGAAATGGAGGAACGGAACCTGTCGCTGATCCAGAACTCACAGGAAACAGAACAGGCCTTAGAGGAGATCAAGCACACCATCACCATGACGGAGAAGAAAATGTGAGTGATCGTAGGGAGCCCGCTGCACAATGAAATACAGGCCAATGCCCAGTGCCGGACTATCAGCTACTGTTTCATGTATACAGCTCCACAGCTCTTACCACACTCCCGCTGCCCTCTCTCGCCAACCTGCTCAGACAGCAGAAAAGGGCAGCAAGATGGAGGCAGCGCTGCAGGATCGGGCGCACTACACATCACTATTGTTTCTTCACTGTTTTTTGCATTTACCTTTTAGGGAAAATGAGACTCAACAGCTGAAAGCCCAGATTGCTCACCTGCAGCAAGCGGTAGTTCAGGAGGACGAGCGAGCAGTAGATCTCGAAATGAAATGCAGAGTATTTGCCTTTGGCCAGTACAGTTTTGAAGAGCAGGTATGAAACCAGTGATATGTACAGTGATTCCACCAGCAGAACAGTGAGTGCAGCTCTGGAGTATAATACAGGATGTAACTCAGGATCAGTAATGTATGTGCACAGTGACTGCACCAGCAGAATAGTGAGTGCAGCTCTGAAGTATAATACAGGACGTAACTCAGGATGAGTAATGTATGTACACAGTGACTGCAGCAGCAGAATAGTGAGTGCAGCTCTGGAGTATAATGCAGGATGTAATTCAGGCTCCGTACAGTTTTGTTACACAGCATTCTGCAGTGCCATCCCTTCAAGGTAAGAAAGAACAGCTAACAAGTACCTGACAAAGCTGTCTTTTGCCTTTGCAGGAGAAGATGTTGACATCTCTCACCAAGAAAGTAGGTGAAGTGTACCAGGCCTGTATAAAGGAAAACAGAGCCAATCTCAACGCCCTGCAGATGTTAACCATGATGGAGCAGCAGGTAGAGGAGCTCTTAGACAACATTGAAACCATCCCTAAAGAAAGGCTCGAGACTGCAGAAAAGGCAAAGGAGAAGGAGCGTCGGCTGAGGTGCGGAGAGGGTTTAGTTCTTGGTTTTGAGATTATTGTAGTGGAGGAGGAATAAGGTGCACTAGATTTCATGTTATGACTTCTCCTCAGATTGAGAGATGAGAAAATTAAACAGCAAAAGCTGCACCAGGAGGAGAGGCTGCGCCGCGCTTTAGAAAGGGCACAAGCCGACCCCAAGAAAACCGTAAGTCTACACAATACATAATGTAAGAAGATGAGCAGGCAGGACTTGTCAGTGGTGCACCTGGGGGGGGGGGGGGGGGGGAATCTAACCAGAGCGCAGCTGTCACCTACCACCACCTACAGGTGAAACTCCAAAAATTAGAATATCATACAAAAGTTCATTTTTTTTCCGTAATGCAACTTAAAATTAGAAAATTGTGAAAATATTCTAGGCTCAAAGTGTCGCCCTCTAGTCAGCTAATTAATCCATACCTAAGCAAAGGGGACCTCAGATTGTGACTTTGGGGTGTCATAAGCTGTAAGCCATAATCATCCAAATTATAACAAATAAAGGCTTGAAATATCTCATGTTAGATTCACCTTTTAAGTTGCATTACTGAAAAAATGAACCTTGCACGATATTCTAATTTTACGAGTTTCACCTGTACGTCAGGAGGTATCGACGCCCCAGGATTTTACACAGAAAAATAAAATAACTGGAAAGCACAAGAAATCTAGTAAAGATGGCTGGTGCAGAATATCAGTTTTGTGCCGTCATGTGTGTAGTTGTGCTTTGTATATGCAGTTACATAGAAACTTTTTACCTGTGCCTTGCTGAACACTACATGTCGGTGTATCAGAGGATTTTACAGCATTCTATACGTAACCAAAGGTCGGGGTGCATCTCCAGCCATATAGTGATGACTTCTCCTTAGGATAGGTCATCAATATCAGATCAGTGAGGGTCCGACGCCCGTGCCAATCAGCTGTATGAAGAGAAGGCACGAACCATGCCAGTGCAGCCTTCTCGTTATCGTTTACCTGCTCGCTACCTTCTTGTAATTACACTGCTCACCTTTGCTGTCGCAACAGCAAGCAGGTTAGGCTACTGCAATTTCAAGTACTTTCTCCATTCAAATGCATGGATCGAGTGCTCGTCATTACACTGCACTTCCGAGAGGACGGGGCAGTGTAATGAAGAGGATGGAGCACCAATCCTCCTGAAAAAGCTGAGTAGCAGTGGTGCTAGGTTCAGACCCCTGCCAATCAGCTATTAGGTTATAGTTATATATATATATATATATATATATAACTATAACCTAACACCTATCTCAGGACAACTCTTAAATTTTTATTCGCATTTCAGCCTTTTATGGTGAGAATGGAATAATCATTTAAAATGACTATACAGTCAATAGCGGTAGGCCAACAATTTGGCGGATGGTTCTTTCAAAGCCATAATGTGGGTGCAGTTCAGTGTCTTAATTACCTCTGCAAATCCTGGCCCAACCATGGGTCTAATGATCGAAACCAACAGCATTTTAAAGATCTAAGATACTTTTAATTCGGATCATTAGTCCTCACAGTCAGAGATTTGCTACTGTGTTATGGGCACTAAAATCTGCCAGGATTACTGTTGTCTCAATGAAGCTTTTCCCAGCATATCTGGTGTGTGTATGCGCTGGAAGATACTCTGGCATATACCTCAAACAGGTCCCTATCCCCCATTGTGCAAGTGGAAGCTAAAAGCAGGGCCATATGCAATTGTATGCATGTCCAGAGTTTATCCCAGAGCACGAAGAGATAAATGATCAGAGCTTTAGTATATATTCACATGCTGCAAATTTCAGAGGCGGAAAAATCTGTTCCATTCCACGGTGGTGGGGGGGGGGGGGGGGGGGGAGGTGAGCACTGTGATTTTTGCAAGCCTCATTCAGATCACTTCAGGGACAGACCCAGAAATGGCTGCCGTGTGAATTTCCCCTGTAGGCTCTTCAGTTCATTAAATGGAAATCTGAAACCTAGTGGATCGATTCCTCGGTGAATCAACACTGATCCATGTTTTTCTCTACAGACCGGCAGAAAACTGATGACACGCTCTGATCCACCAGCAATGAAACCCAAAATTGAGAAAGACCAAGACGCTGACAAAGAGAAGGAAGAAGCCTTGTATTTTTTCCGCTAGCGTTGGAGTCATCCAGATCTCCTGTATTGTTTTAGTTTTCTGAAGTTGCGGGTTACAGTGCGGCCATGCTTCCTCCCGCTCACTGGGACAGCCGCCTTTGTAAAGAGACATGCTGGCGTCTTTCATGTTACAGCTATTACAAATAAAGTGCCTTGTCCAGAATGATGTCATATTGCAGCTTTTAGTTAATTAGCTTTGGGCAGACAATTATTATCACCTTAAAATAGTTTTTTCCAGGACTTAGATATTCAGGTTAGGGGTGCGACCACACTGTTCTGGACAGCTGCCAGCACTGGAAACTATACAGTAAATGGAACCAGAAGCACGTGGTTCTGTCCACTGTACACGAACCAAGCCACGGTAACTGCAGCTAAGATCCCATTCCAGCAAATGCGGGTGGAGGGCTGGGTGTTGGACGCCCATCGATCTATCTATTCGGAGGATAGGTCATCAGTATCTACTACAAAACCCATTTGGCCAGACACACAAGAGAGTTCAATGATTTGTAATGCTGAGTGACCCTCAGAGCCCTGAAATCTATCGTACTACAGTGACAGCATTATGTCAGTGTAATTCAGTAGATTCCAGGACTCTCAGGGTCACACAGTATTATAAATTATAATGCTGTATGATCCTGCCAGGGGAGTGGAGGTCAGAATGGGACCTCTTACTGACATGTTGTGCGTTCATCGCATTGAACTCGCTCCTGTGTATCTGGCTTTAGTGTATTGTCACTGAAATGCAGCAGAAAATTTGCAACGTTCATGCTAAATAAAAAAAAAATAATGCACCCAATGGTGTGTGGTTTGTTGCAGAATGATTTCATTGCATAAATGCGGCTCATTTGACGCAGATTTCACTCTTTGCACTGGAGTGTAATGGATGATGTAAATACGCAGCATAAATCGACACAATTAGCACCGCAGGGCAATTTCTACTGTTCATTTTTTTTACCAGCAATGTGTGACTGAGAACTTCTAAAAATGCATTTAGTTTGTAGGTTCTGTACAACGCTGCAGGTCTGCCCCACAAAAACCCATGATGGCAAAACAGCAGCGTTTCAGTCACGTGTGGACTAAACCTTAAAGGGGTTTTGTCACTTCAGCAAGTGGCATCTATAATGTGGCGAAAGTTAACAATACATTAGTAAATGGCTTGTATTATTACCCATATTGCTTCCTTTGCTGGCTAGATGAATTTTTCCATCAAATTCTAAACTGCTTGTTTCCATAATCACAACCACCATGCAATCCATCAGTGGTGCTCGTGCACTATTGGGAATAAAAAAGCTGGCCGCTGGAGGATGAGACCATGAGAGCTCACATAGGCTAGTGCATATTATTATTTTTTTTTTATAGCATGCAAACACGGCCACCACCGCTGATGAATTGCAGGGTGATCGTAACCATGGAAACAAGCAGTGTGATGGAAAAATGATTCCAGCCAGCAAAGGACGCAATATGATCAACAATACATTAGGGAGTGGCTTGTATTAACTTTCACTACATAATACATTCTATTTGCTGAAGTGACAAAACCCTTTTAAGGAATATGCCCACATAGGACAGAAGAAGAAAAAAAAATACTGTGGTTTCACATGCTTCTTCCAGCAGATTTACTCTAGATTTCATCCTATGAACTACAAAGAGTGAAATCCACAGAAAGAATGAAACTAGTGCAGACTAAAAATCTGGAAAGTTTCCAGTATGTGAATGAGATTTGTTAAAATCCCATGCAGTATGCTGGTGCTGTATTCCACGGGGGATTTAGTACCTGCAAATCTGGATGAAAAATGTGAAACATTTCCACTACGTGTCGATGCAGCATCAACAGACTTAGGCTACTCTTTAGTCGCCTGCATATTCAGCACCACAATGCAGCTGGACAAGGGCTCATTCACACGACCGTAGGTGTCCCGTTGCCGTACTGCGGACCGCATATGCGGATCCGCAATACACGGGCACCGTTCCGTGTGCATTCCGCATCACGGATGCGGACCCATTGACTTGAATGGGTCAACAAATCCGGAGATGCGGAACAGAACCCCACGAAAGCACTACGGAGTGCTTCTGTGGTGTTCTGTTCCGTGCTTTCCGTTAGAACAAGTTCTATCTTTTTGCAGAACGGACAGATCGCGGACCCAATTCAAGTGAAAGGGTCTGCGATCCGCATGCAGGTGCCCGTACGTTCGTGTGCATGAGCCCTAACCGTTTTGGGTAGTCCTAGCTGCGATCCCATCCTTCGAGTCTTGAATATTGGGGAGTTTAAACAAAACTGGGGAAAAAAGGTGGCCATACACCTTAGATAGACGGTTCCGCTATTCCTGATGTCTCCATACGCAACCATGCTCTGTTTGGGTGAACATGCGTATTCAATGGGGAGAGGAAAATGAGCAACTGCCACTTTTCTGCTCCCACTTTTCCTTTGCACCAGTTTCGATTACTCCCTCAATGCATTGCTCAGTACCTTACAATGCGTCCTGCAAGACAAAAAATGCTGCAGCCATCTAGCAATATGCTAATATTCATACTTAAGGGTTGGTTACATGGCGGATCCTGGTCGCAAGAAACCTGTCGGAGACAAGGATCGTGGGTGTAGCGGTGCTGGCATCGAAATGAATGAGGTTGCAGCAGTGTTGGGTTTTTACAATTCTGCGATCCCACTGACTTCTATGCTGGCACGGCTACACTGCAATCCTGCTGCAATCCATGGTCACGACCAAGATCGCTGTGAATCTGAACCCTTAAACTAACATCCCATCGTAGGAAGACTAATACTAAGGGCAGAATTATAATCCTTTTTTTTTTTAATACTTTCTTATTTCACCAAAATGCACCCCATAAAAAAAAAAAAGAAAAAAAGTTACATGAGGGTGAAAAAAGGAATCTGTTGATTTAAAGGGATATAAATATTTTGTACAACTTTGTACAAAAAAAAATAAAAAATAAGCAAAACAATTTCCTGCAGTATACACAAATAAATACCTGATATATAATTTACAAATCTCACACCTGACACTCTGTCAGTTCTGTCCACAGCTTGTTAGAAAAAGAGTCAGTCAGTTTCCAGGACAGTGCGTGGCTGAAGAAGGTGTCAGACTGACCAGGTTATGCTCCGGAGGTAGGTGCACTGTATCACAAGACAGAGGAATTTTGTGGAGATGAGATTGAAATACTTTTCAGATAAGGAGACAGTCATCTGCTAACGAGAGACATCCACCTTTCATCAGACACAAATGATTGCAGAATACCATTTTCCAAATAAAGCTTCCGTCCATTTCCATTCCTTCCAGATGGACACGGCAGAAGAAAATATTACACTGATGACAGATCCTGAATGGATTTAGGAGGGCAAAGTAGAGAGCAGCTTTTGGGCACTTTCAAGAAGAGATACTTATGGCAATGTCACGTAGAGGAGCATAAAAATCTAGTGCAAAAATGAGATGCCATATTGGGGAATAATCCACAATCAGAGAAACAGAAGTGCAGGGCGTCATCTCCTAAAAACCACGAGACCAGCGTGAACGGAAGAGACGACTCCACCCTGCCGGCTGGCTCTGAATAACACTTTGTTCTCCTGATTGAGCGCAGCGCCAGCTTATTCAAGGTCCTGCAGGTTTATTGTGCTTCCTGTAAACTGGGAATTATCTGAAGCTGCATCGTCTTCTGCCGACACGTGAGGCTCCTAGAAGAGAAGGAATGCTTGTAAATATGAATGCAAACAACATACTTGTACAAGCAGAATCAGCTGCACCCAGCATGTTAAAAGGGCACCGATATGTATAAACTGCCGACTGAGCAGAACCAAACAAAACCAAAAACAGAGGCACAGCATGCAGTTGAGCAGTACCGACCCTTTGTTTTGGTAACCTAACATGATCATATTGATGTGAGTCTTTTAACGATAACCTACTCTAAGGGTCCATTCACACGTCCGTGGTGTATTGTGGATCCACAATACACCCTGTCGGCACCCCCGTAGAACTGTCTATTCTTGTCCGCAATTGATAGGGGGGCAGGTCAGGCATGCGCTCTGCCACTCCATTCAATCTATATGGAACTGCTAAAGATAGCCAAGTACAGTGCTCAGCTATTTACAGTGGTACCATAGGGAATGAATGGAGTAGCAAGGCTCGACCTGCAGCTCCATCAAATCGGGAACACGATACCCATTCCCGGGATTGGCAGGGGTCCCAGCGGTTGGACCCCCACCGATAAGTTTGCTATCCCTTATCGTGTCCATTCAAAACTTGGCACAATCCCTTTAACTTTGCTTAAATTATAATGAATACAAGACAACAGGACTGGAGCCCCAGTGCCCTTAATGTATTAAGATGGGTAGAACTGAAGAGATCCGACTACACATAATATTAACTTAAAACATACAAACCATCTTACCTGCAAGATATGCACAGGCAAATCGACAGTCAGTTGCGTGTGCGCGGATGGTGACTGAGCACTCAGCTGGAAAGCCAGGTCCCCATCCCCTGGAGGTTCATCCTTGTGATAAGTACAGAAAACATTAATGGAGGGACATTACCAGGCAACCAATAAGTCGGTATTTCGCAGGTATACATCAAAGGGGTTCTCCACTACTTCCTGTATAAGGTCTAAGGGTCCATTCACACGTCCGTATGCGTTTTGCGGACCGCACATCGCCGGCACTCTCATGGAAAATACCTCTTCTTGTCCGCAATTGTGGACAAGAATAGAACATGGAAAATTGGATTGGACTGGCACTCATATGGAATACAAACTTGGTTTATTGAGTATAATTAAATAAGAAATATTATCACCTGTCACAAATGGATTTTCAATAAAATACACTATGAATACAATAATTCATATATTAAAATCTTAATACATCAAAAAAACTAAAAATAAAAAATATATATAGTGCAGGAACCGCTGGCACCAGACGTTCTTTGGACCCAATGGTCCTAGCTGTTAAATTAAATAGACGATGGTGCCGCCGGTTACTGCAAATCTAAATGGTATTCCCTTCAAACAACAATTTCAATTTCCATGTATTGTTCCAACTTTCACTGATTGAAGTCCCATATATTAAGAAGATCTCAGATACACAAAATTCAATGCTTTCAATATGTTGATATTTGAAAGATAAAGCAATTTTTCAGCAAGCACAATATTCCTCTAAACTAATATTCCTCTAACTGAAGTGACACCGACCACGGTGATTACCGCTGTTATTATATAAGAAAAGAACAGAGCTGCACTATACAACTTAAAATATAGTGGAATAATCAATAGCCCTCTATTTAAAGAATATACTCTGCCGGTAACTACAAACAGCGGACAACTAGCTCGCAACAGTGTCAGCTGTGGAAATTGTTATACTGGTTTCTGGAAAGTTGCTGTGCAGGAACTATTGGTTTATTTCAAGTACGGACTGTTAAACGCCGGTCTGTAACAGTGTATAAACATCGTGGATAAAGATACACTGTCTTGCTGAAAAATTGCTTTATCTTTCAAATATCAACATATTGAAAGCATTGAATTTTGTGTATCTGAGATCTTCTTAATATATGGGACTTCAATCAGTGAAAGTTGGAACAATACATGGAAATTGAAATTGTTGTTTGAAGGGAATACCATTTAGATTTGCAGTAACCGGCGGCACCATCGTCTATTTAATTTAACAGCTAGGACCATTGGGTCCAAAGAACGTCTGGTGCCAGCGGTTCCTGCACTATATATATTTTTTATTTTTAGTTTTTTTGATGTATTAAGATTTTAATATATGAATTATTGTATTCATAGTGTATTTTATTGAAAATCCATTTGTGACAGGTGATAATATTTCTTATTTAATTATACTCAATAAACCATGTTTGTATTCCATATGAGTGCCAGTCCAATCCAATTTTCCATTTACAATTTGCTTTGAGGGGTGTCTCAATTTCTGGACTAGAGCACCTGCCCTGAGGGGACAGAGGTGAGCGGGCCCTATTTTTTGATTTATTTCAAGAATAGAACATGTTCTATTTTTTTGCGGAACGGAAGTGCGGATCCGCAAATGCGGACAGCATATTCCGGCCCCATTGAAAATTAATGGGTCCGCACCTGTTACGCAAACTTGAGGAACACATGCGGACGTGTAAATGTACCCTAAGCAAGCAGCTGTACCAGCACAGGCAATGGCAACTGCACTAGATTTCCTAAGGTACAGATGTGTCTGTGGGGACTACCCAACTAAAACCAAGTGGCTCACTTCAGCCTTGGGGGCACAGGGGTTGTGCCTACCTACCTGAAGAAGTTGGATCTGTACATACTGCGCCCCTGTTGCTGGGTCCCGTAACGTCAGACCACCATTTGATAAAACACTGCTACCAAAACGGTTGCCAGCAGGAGATGATGCTTGGTTAGGTTTTGTACCTTTATTTTTCCTCTGCGGAGGTGAAGTCCCTAAACAAAATAAAAAGTTAAATATTCATCAGGGTTAGATGAAAATTATTCTTACCGGTAATTGGATTTTCCCTTAGCCTCCACAACGGTACTTCCTGGAGGCCACCCGCCTCTTCCGGGGAAGGAAAACAACGAAGATCAATGTATAAGGGCCCCCTCCCCTTTACCTTCACCAGTTAATAACCTAGCACTCCAAAGTAGATGCATCATTTAATAAGGTTAAGTAACATAACAATACAAATGAAAAAAGGGTCAACTGCCGACCAAATATCAAATCAAACAAAAAAAATGAGTGGGAATTCCCTGTGCCGTCGTGGAGGCTAAGGGAAAATCCAATTACCGGTAAGAGTAATCATCATGTTTTCCCCACGCCTCCACAATGGCACTTCCAGGAGGAATAACAAAGAAATCCACTCAGGGGAGGGGGAGGGGAGATCTTTCTTTCCTGCCAAAAGAAAGATCTTTATTGGAAAGCACTTCCAGTTTATAATGTTTATAAAAAGTAGAAGGGTTCGACCAAGAAATATCTTCAAGAGAGGCAGAGGCAGCCATAGCTCGCGCAGAATGGGCTTTCAGTCCAGACGGGGGAGTCATCTCTTTCTCATTGTAAAAGGACTTATTCCAACGTGTTATGGAAGCCTTGCTAGCCGCTCTACCCCGGTTAGTGCCCAGGTACTGGACCAATAACTGATCTATCCTTCTGAAGTCCTTTGTAATTTCCAGATACTAAAGAAGACATCTTCTCATGTCAGGGTTACTGAATCTCTTTTCCCCTTCAGAGGTAGCCTGAGGACAGAATGAAGGGAGAGAAATGGGGGGGGGGGGGGGGGGGAGGATCTGTCTATGGCACTGCTATGGGAAGGGGGGTCTGTGTATAGCACTGCTATGGGGAGGGGGGTCTGTGTATAGCACTGCTATGGGGAGGAGGGGGGGTCTGTGTATGGCACTGCTATGGGAAGGGGGATCTGTGCACTGTTATGAGGAAAGGGATCTTAACAGTGCACATATCCCCCTCTCCATAACTGCGCCACCCACAGATCCCCCTCTCCATAACTGCGCCACCCACAGATCCCCCTCTCCATAACTGCGCCACCCACAGATCCCCCTCTCCATAACTGCGCCACCCACAGATCCCCCTCTCCATAACTGCGCCACCCACAGATCCCCCTCTCCATAACAGCGCCACCAACAGATCCCCCTCTCCAAAACAGCGCCACCAACAGATCCCCCTCTCCAAAACAGCGCCACCAACAGATCCCCCTCTCCAAAACTGCGCCACCCACAGATCCCCCTCTCCATAACTGCGCCACCCACAGATCCCCCTCTCCATAACTGCGCCACCCACAGATCCCCCTCTCCATAACTACGCCATCCACAGATCCCCCTCTCCATAACTACGCCATCCACAGATCCCCCTCTCCATAACTACGCCATCCACAGATCCCCCTCTCCATAACTGCGCCGTCCACAGATCCCCCTCTCCATAACTACGCCGTCCACAGATCCCCCATAATAGTGTCGTCCACAGATCCCCCATAATAGTGTCGTCCACAGATCCCCCATAATAGTGTCGTCCACAGATCCCCCATAATAGTGTCGTCCACAGATCCCCCATAATAGTGTCGTCCACAGATCCCCCATAATAGTGTCGTCCACAGATCCCCCATAATAGTGTCGTCCACAGATCCCCCATAAGTGTCGTCCACAGATCCCCCATAATAGTATCGTCCACAGATCCCCCATAATAGTATCGTCCACAGATCCCCCATAATAGTGTCGTCCACAATTTGTTTTAATATGGCCTTTGAACATAATTTTTCAAGTAAGATCATATAAACCTCTCTGTTTTGTAATTTTGTCGTTTTTCCCGATTAATCGATTAATCGTAGAAATTAATCGGCAACTAATCGATTATTCAAATAATCGTTAGCTGCAGCCCTAATCTAAAGCTTTTTTCACAATATTTGTACACTATGTAAACACTGATGGTCTATATACATTGATGCACTGTAATGATTTTTATAATCATGTTTTATATCTGTATTTGTAAAATGTACTTCTAATGAGCAATCATGTTACTCTGATGAGATCCACCTATTTAAATATGTTGAGAGCACTGTGTTCACTAGCTTGACAAAGGCTCCATTGAGAGCGCTGAAATGCTGCATTGCTTTGGGGTGTGAATAAACATCACAGAAGTTTCACAAGACCGGAGAGCTGCCCATTTTTCGTTATTTCTACTACACTGTTCCCTGTCCAGGAGAGTTTGTGGATTTGCACCCGGTATCCTATAGAGTGCTGCTGACTATTTTTGCTCTCTCTCATATATATATATATATATATATATATATATATATATATATATATATATATATATATATATATATATATAGATATAGATTAAAAAAAAAAAAAAAAAAAGTAAAAAAAATAAGTAAAGTAGACATTATGTATCGCTGCGTCCGTATAGACCGGCTCTATAAAAATATCACATGACCTAACCCTTCAGATGAACACTGTCAAAAAATTAAAATAAAAACTGCTTAAAAAAAATAAAAAATTGTCACCTTACATCACTAAAAGTGCAACACCAAGCGATCAAAAAGGCGTATGCCACTTCATCCTGCAAAAAATGAGCCCCTATCTAAGACAATCGCCCAAAAAATAAAAAATAAACTATGGCTCTCAGAATATGGAGACACAAGAAAAAAAAAATGCTTTATTATGTAAAACTGAAACAACCAAAAAACCCACCCCCAGGATCTATGCAGGTCCTTCACCTGGCGCTACAGTCGTGGCCTCATATCCGCAAACTAGAATAATCTGCATGGGTGACCTAAATATGATGTTAGACCAGTCACTCGACCATCACCAGGGAAATGCAGACCTAACAAATGCAGGGACTCCCTCATAACTTGGTAGGTTCCTGACTGAATTTAGATGGCTAGACCTCTGGACCCCACCGATAAGGTATACTCCTGCCACAGAGGCGGACACGACTCCCTAACCTGAATAGATTATGAATTGGGAAATGAGGTGATGACGTTATATCTAAGGGCGATAACATATCTCCCCATGGGAATATCGGATTACTCACCGATACTGGGCACCCTGATAAGAGGCACTCCTTCAATAATGTATAGGATGCATATACATCCCTTCTGGTTGAACCTTTTAGGATCAGCGGACGTAATCCCCTACTATCTACAAGAGTTTTTAATGACGCATGAAAATGAACATAATCTGGCACTAGTGTGGGACACCTTAAAGGCATTTCTTCGGGGGTCCCCACACTCCAGCATATTCTATATTAATTATCTATTTAAAAAAAACTAAATAAAACACTAAACGTTCAGCGGCAGAGCTGGAATCCTGGTGTACTACACTGGAACAGCAATATATTAACCACCCAACTGATACCATAGAAACGCGTGGCTCCAAGCGGGAAGACAATATTTAGCGACACTTAGGGACAAGGCTGATCAGAAATTATTTTTCCTGAAACAGACAGCATTCGAATCGGGAAATCAGTCAGCCAAACTATCGGCTCAACTAGTCCGCCATGACTTACCATCCTCAACAATTTTAGCAGTTAGAGATTCTACAGGACAACTGCACAACACGCAAGAGGCGATACTCCGCGGCTTTACAAACTTCTACCAAGATCTATATAGATCTAGCATAACAGCAACTGAAGTGGAAATAGCTGCCTGTTTGGAAGACATAACTATACCTACACTTACTACAACGCAGCGTACACAACTAGACCGACCAATTAGCTTGGAAGTAAAGCAAGCCATAACAGACCTCAATAATGGGAAATCCCCCGGTCCGGATGGGCCCCCCAAAGAAGTGTATCCCAAATATGGGGAGGTTCTAGCTCCTCAATTGCCATCTACTCTACACTTTTCTTTGGATAGAGGACACCTACCTGACACTTATGGAAACGGCATTTGATTCAATTGAATAATGAATGCCTGAAAAAGTTTGGGTTGGCACACAATTTCTTAAATGAATTACTATACCATGCAGCAGGCCTATCAGCAGATTTCTGATAAATGGAGAGCTATCCGACAGTTTTCTACTTCAAGGAGGTATGAGGCAAGGATGCCCCCTGTCGCCACTCTTATTCACATTGGCAGTCGAACCCTTGGCGATTAGGGTAAGGAATAGCAACAATATAACAGGAGTGACCATGGGGGAAAAGAGAGGCCCGCATAGGATTATATGCAGATGAGATGATTTTATGTTTATCGTCGCCGGACACTTCCCTCAATGGTGCAGTCACCCTGATCAATACATTTGGGGAGTTCTCAGGCCTGCGAATCAATTGGGAGAAATCAGTTTATATGCCTCTAGGCAAGACAAATTGGTCAGGCCCCCCCCCCACATAGAAAGATTAAAAAGGTGGTTGAGACATTCAAGTATCTGGGGGTGAATATTACTAAGAGACACTCCCAAGCTCTATCCCTTAATATCTACCCATTAAAGGATCATATATGGAATAAGATCCTAAATTGGAAAACACTACCTATCTCGGTGGCAGGACGCATTAACCTAATCAAGGTGATGTCTGCCCTCCAACATTCAGGGTTACCCATACCCAAGCCGATATTTAGAGAAATAGACTCCATGACCAGAGTTTTTATATGGGGGAGATCACGGGCCATACTAAGTTTAGATACACTAAAAGGCCCAAAACAGAAGGTGGCATCTACCAGATTACTATGTATATTATATTGCAGGGCAATTGAGACTTATTAGAACATGGTATACTGCGGAGGAACTACCTACTTCAGAGTACTTCCTGATGTGCTTCCTGGACCGCCACTCCTTATGGCCAGTCCTGTAGATGCCACCTAAATTCAGAAAACCATTGTTACAGCTGCATAAGCTGGCACAGTCTATCTGGAGAGAAGCAAAAACAGTAACCCAGTTCACGGGAGTGGTCTCAGATATACCTTTATGGGCCAATCAATCGCTACCACTGATACAAGCAGCCATGGGGGCTGATTGATGGCAAGCGGCAGAGGTGAGGACTCTCGGGGATATATACAATCAGGGTGTACTGATGACATTCGAAGAGCTGACCCAAAAATATAATATTGCTCGCACCCACTTCTTTTCATACCTACAACTTAGGTCAACCATACAAGCCACAGTCCTGAGCACCAATACCACAATCTCAAAATACCCACTAATGGGGGTTGTTAAAACCCAGGGCCCCAGAGGACCAGTGTCAGCAATTTATTCCCACTTAGTGCAAGCAAAGGTCAAGAACGGCCCTCTCAAGGTGATTGATAAATGGAAAAGAAAGATACCCACACTCACAGAGGAGTCCATAGCAGATTTATTGGAATCACATCTACAAGTATCGCCAGCAGTTAATAACAAAATCATACAACTATACATTATTCAAACATATTTAACGCCAACTAGGCTATACAGAATGGGCAGGGGCTTCATCTACTGCATGTCCGCGATGTGGGGAGCTAGACGCAGATTTCTGGCATATGATATGGAGTTGTAGTCCAATTGCCACGTTTTGGAGAGAGGTGACTGCCTTTCTATCCAATTTGCTGCCGGTCCAGAAAGAGTGCACTCCTGAGATTTGTCTGCTTGGACTCATAGGTGAAGATAACTGGGATCACTACATGACAATATTCTTGAGAGATTCACTATTCATGGCACGCAAATGTATTGCTCTGAGATGGTATGACCCCAATACACCGACCATATCCATATGGAAATTGCAAATCAACCAAATAATACCATATTTAGTGTTGGTGTATAAACACCATAATAAACCCCCAAAAATTTGAGAAAGTCTGGGGCCTCTGGTGCAACTCTCCGCATACACTGTACTCAGCCCCAAGAATGCGGCAGGCACTGACAGCAGCCCAAGGATCTCCGGATCAGTCTGTTTAGTGGAGTCACAAAAATGTTCTGTATAAACCTTCAATAATAGATAAGAAACATTATAGCAAAGCAGCAGAGGACTGAATTATATATGTGAAATGGACTTGATTTATCTGTGTACACCATGACATGCAATGTGGTTGTAAGTTGTTGCTGTTCTTTCTTTTGTGTCAATAAAAATAAAAAATAAAATAAAAGATATGCTGCCTGAAGACTTCCGGGTAGGCGTGATGACGTCACTCCAGCGCTGCGTTCTAACGGTAGAACGCAGCGCACCGCAGCCGGAAGTAGGATTGGGGCACACTCCCTGCCTGGGAACGCCCCCAGCCACCGAATACCCAACACATGGCCCTCTTCTATAGCGGGGAGCCCGGGGCAGCCAGCACACGCCGGACTAACGCCATAGCGGAAGGAGGAGCAGTATTGCAGTGCTCCGGGATCCTTCCCCCTGCAGGGGCCCTCCGGAAGAACCGGGCGACTTACCAAAGGCCCTGCGCACTGTCGATCTCCACCTGCCTTTTTATGGACAGGAAAACAACTGGTTACGGTAAAGGGGAGGGGGCTTTTATACAATGATCTTCCGTTGTTTAACTGCCCCGGAAGAGGCGGGTACCCTCCAGGAAGTGCCGTTGTAGAGGCATGGGGAATTTTTTTATTATTACTAGACAGGCACTTTACTTCACAATAGCACTCACTTTTACCAACATGTAATTATGTTGCCCAAGGATATCATCCATATCTGTATTGAACTGCAGGTGCAATGGAAACCGCACAGACCACAAGAATCATTATAAATCATGTAAAAATCTACCACCATAGATGAAATAACTATTACTACCAATTATATGAACCTGACTCTTGGCTTACCTGAGCTGCTTGCGCTCCCCTTCTTTTTGCTCTTGGCTAGCTGAATGGCTCTGTAGTCTGTCCTCGCTGAGCCCCCACTCTCCTGAAAAAGGAAAGCAAAGGTTTTACAGCTTTCCCAATGGACGGCCCAGCTACCTTTTAAAAAGTGCAGATGATTAGATGAGAGTAGACCTAATTCACGGGATGTCACAAATCTTACTGAAGGCAGATGTCAAGGATCAAGCATTTTAAAATAATACATGCATAATCCCTCTCCCCCTCCCAAACATCTGCTTTCCTGGACATCCCCGTACACATTTGATTGTGGTCAGATCCTTGTTTGGTTTATTGCTCCCCTAGGCGATGAACTGCAAGGCCATTGAAAAGATGCAAATGCAAATTAACCCCTGAGTGCAATGATGGCAGTGTCTTTGCACCCACAGGCTCAGCTCCCTGTCTCCTATGCGGTGTCCCCAACATTGTGATAGGCAGGCCAATACACATTCATATCTTGCCCTGAAGTCTCATGGGAGCCAGTTTGTCATATGCATAGTAAAGGGGTGGAGACCGCCAGTCACAGGGGCAATCTCCTTCCTTATACTACGCATGTGCCAAACGTGCTGCTGCAAGACTTCAGGGCCAGGTGTGACTATGGCTTGTCTGTCAGAGTAGCACAGGAGACAGGGAACAGAGCCTCTGGGTGCAACAACACCGCCCTTTATTGCACCTACTGGATAATTAGCATATTTTAAAAAAGCCTTTTTTCTACAGATTGCAATTTCAACTACTTATAAGTGATTACAGATGCCATTTAACTCACGCAGAAATACAAATGTGAAAAAGTCTAAGGCTACTGTCACACTGACGTTTTGGCTTTCCGTTTGCGAGATCCGTCATGGGCTCTCACAAGCGGTCTAAAACAGATCAGTTTTTGCCCTAATGTATTCTGAATGGAAAAGGATCCGCTCAGAATGCATCAGTTTGCCTCCGTTCAGTCACCAGTCCGCTTCGGAGGCGGACACCAAAACGCTGCTTGCAGTGTTTTGGTGTCCGCCTGACGATGCTGAGGGAAACGGACACACAATGTAAGTCAATGGGGACAAATCCGTTTTCTCTGACACAATCTGGCACAATAGAAAACAGATCCGTCCTCCATTGACTTTCAATGGTGTTCAAGACGGATCCGTCTTGGCTATGTTAAAGGGAACCTGTCACCAGGATTTTGTGTATAGAGCTGAGGACATGGGTTGCTAGATGGCCCATGTGTGCTTTTGTTGGGTAAAAAAAAAAAGGAGATTTTTGTATAACTTACCAGTTAAATCTCTTTCTCGCTCTTCCTTGGGGGACACAGACCTTGGGTATAGCTCAGCTCCCTAGGAGGCGTGACACTAAGTAAAACTGTTAAGCCCCTCCTCCATCAGCTATACCCTCAGCCTGGAGATAGAGGCTACCAGTTGCGTGTCCAAGTAGTGAAAGGATAACAACCAATAACGGAAACAACCAGCCAGCAACCCAACGGGGCGCCAGACCATAACCCTGTAACCAAACACAGAAGGGTGGGTGCTGTGTCCCCCAAGGAAGAGCGAGAAAGAGATTTAACTGGTAAGTTATACAAAAATCTCCTTTTCTCGCCCATTTTCCTTGGGGGACACAGACCTTGGGACGTTCAAGAGCAGTCCAAGAAGGGAGGGACCACAAACCCAAGGCGGAACACCACCAGAGCATCAGGAAACCGCTGCCTGCAAAACCAGGCGGCCCAAAGCAGCATCCGCTGATGCATGCGTATGCACTCTATAGAACCTTGTGAAAGTGTGCAGAGAGGACCAAGTGGCTGCTTTGCACAACTGTTCAGCCGAGGCCCGATGCCTCTGCGCCCAGGAAGCTCCGACTGCTCTGGTGGAATGAGCAGTGACGCTGAAAGGCGGAGCTCTACCCTTGGCTCGATAAGCCTCAGACACCGCCAGTTTAATGAAACGGGCAATAGCCACCTTGGAGACCGCCAAACCCTTGCGCGAACCCTCCGGAACCACAAACAGGGAGTCCGTGCGCCGAAAGGATCCGGTGACCTCCAGATAAATCTTCAACGGAAGGACGATGTCCTCATTGACGTGAAAGGCGGAGACCACCTTTGGCAGGAAGGACGGGACAGGCCGAAGCACAACCTTATCCTGGTGGAAGATCAGGAAAGGTTCGGAGCAAGAAAGAGCCGCTAACTCCGACACCCGTCGGAGAGATGTGATGGCCACAAGAAACATGACCTTGCAGGACAGAAGGCGAAGGGAGACCTCCCGTAAAGGCTCGAAGGGGGCTGATTGGAGCGCCGAGAGCACCACATTCAGGTCCCAGGATGGAACTGGAGGGCGGTACGGCGGAACAGAGTGAGCCACCCCTTGTAAGAAGGTCTTAATTGGCCCCAGAGGGGCCAGGGGACGCTGGAGAAGAATAGACAGCGCCGAAATCTGTCCCTTCAGAGAACTGAGGCTCAGCCCCAGGTCCAGACCCGACTGGAGGAAGGACAGGATCGTGGGAAGAGAAAACCGGAGAGGTGGGATGCTCCGGGACTCACAGAACCCCAGATAGGACCTCCAAACCCGATAGTAGATCCTAGAGGACACGGGCTTACGAGCACGGATCATGGTGCGGACTACGTCCGCGGAGAAACCCCGTCGCGTTAAGACGGCGGTCTCAATAGCCACGCCGTCAAACGTAGCGAGCCTAAATGCTCGTGGAAGATCGGTCCCTGAGAGAGAAGGTCTTCCCTGGAGGGCAGTGGCCACGGTGCGTCTGCCAACAGCAACATTAGGTCGGCGTACCAAGACCGGCGGGGCCAATCCGGGGCGATCAGAATCGCGGGAACGCCCTCTGCCGCGATCCTCCGAAGAACCCGTGGCAGGAGGGGGAAAGGAGGAAAGACGTACAGAAGGGAGAATTCGCGCCACGGAAGGACGAGCGCGTCGGCGCCGTACGCCTTCGGGTCCCGTGCCCTGGCCAGGTATCGGGGGACCTTGTGGTTGAATTGGGAAGCCATGAGGTCCACGTCGGGGCGACCCCAGCGAAGACAAAGGGCTTCGAACACCTCTGGGTGCAGGGACCATTCTCCCGGGTCGATGGTGGACCGGCTCAGGAAATCCGCCGCCCAGTTGTCCACCCCCGGGATGTAAATCGCGGATAAGGCCGGCACATGCGCCTCCGCCCAGAGGAGAATGAGGGTCACCTCTTGCATCGCTGCAGCGCTGCGAGTGCCTCCCTGATGGTTTATGTATGCCACAGCCGTGGCATTGTCCGATTGGATCCGAACAGGGTGGCCCCTCAGTAGATGGGTCCAGTGTCTGAGGGACAGAAGAATCGCCCTCAGTTCCAGAATATTGATTGGAAGTCTGGACTCCGATAGAGACCAAACGCCCTGGACGGACCGGGGAGGGAAAACCCCCCCCCACCCCCGTAAGCTGGCATCGGTGGTAATCACCAGCCAGTTCAGTGGGAGGAAGGACCTCCCCCGTAGAGGGATATGCAACCACCAGCTGAGGGAAGCCCGAGCCAGGGGAGGCAGAAGAAAGGTCCTGTCCAGACTCCTCGGTGATTTGTCCCAGGCCGACAGAATTGCCCTCTGAAAGGTGCGGGATCGGAATTGTGCGAACGGCACCGCTTCGAAACAGGCAACCATCTTCCCCAACAACCGCATGCTGGATCTGAGGGAAGGGCGGTGATGACGGAGGAGACTGCGAACAGACCCGCAAAGGGCCAGACGCTTGTCCGACGGGAGGCGGACCTCCGCCAACTCCGTATCCAGGAGCATCCCCAGGAAGATCAGTCGTCTGGAGGGGGTAAGAGAAGACTTGGGGTGGTTGATGATCCAACCGAACCGCGTCAGGGTCTCCAGAGTGAGTCCCACACTGCCGGATGCCTGAGAGAAGGAGGGTGCCTTGACCAAGATGTCGTCCAAGTAAGGGAGAAGAAAAACACTTCTTGAACGCAGAAGGGCCAAGACAGGGGCCAGGACCTTGGTGAATACTCGAGGAGCCGTCGCCAGACCAAAGGGAAGGGCGACGAATTGGAAGTGATCGTCCCCCACCGCGAAGCGCAGGAAGCGGTGATGACATGGAGCAACCGGAACGTGGAGATATGCATCCTGAACGTCGATTGAGGCCATGAAATCCCCTCTTTCCAGGGAGGCCACTGCGGACCTGAGAGACTCCATCCGGAATCTCTGCAGTCGGAGAAAACGGTTCAGGCGCTTTAGGTCCAAGATCGGTCGCACTGAGCCTTCCTTCTTGGGAACCACAAAGAGGTTCGAGTAGAACCCCCTGAACCTTTCCGTCGGAGGCACGGAGGCGACGACACCCTTGTCCATTAGAGAGCGAATGGCCGTGAAGAAGGCGGCCGCTCGTACGGGATCCCGCGGAGGACGGGACCGGAAGAAACGGTCTGGCGGAATGGACGCAAATTCGATCTTGTATCCGCAAGATACAATCTCGAGCGCCCATGCGTCTGAGATGTGGGCCCGCCATACGTTCCTGAACAGTAGAAGGCGGCCCCCCACCCGGGTGGGTGGGGGCGCACCTTCAGGCAGAGGGCTGCTGGCCTGTGGGAGCCCGTGTGGGCTGGGGCTTGCGCCAGGTAGATTGCGTCCGAAAAAACGGCTTCTTGCGTCTATCCTGGGCTGGGCCAGAGGAAGAAGAACCGGCCGCGGGTCTAGACCCGGTGGGCTTGCGAAAGGACCGAAAACGGGACGAACCAGCGCGACCACGGGGGGCGCCCCTCGGCCTGGACTGGGGGAGGTGAGTACTCTTCCCACCCGTGGCCTCAGATATAAGTTCGTCCAGACGGGTTCCGAACAAGCGGGAACCCGTGAATGGTAGGCCAGCCAAAGAGCGTTTGGAAGCGGCGTCCGCCGCCCAAACCTTCAGCCAGAGTTCCCTCCTGACAGAAACTGCCAGGGCAGAGGAACGGGCAATGAGGGCACCCGCATCAAGAGAGGCCTCACAGACAAATTTTCCGGCCTGGACAATTAGTTGGGCTAAGGAACGGAGGTCCTGTAGAGGGACGTCCGACCCTAACTCCCGTTCCAGTTGCAAACCCCATTCAGAGACCGCTTTACCAGCCCAGGCGGAGGCAAAGACCGGTCTAAGGGCCGAACCAGAGGCAGTAAATATGGCCTTGGAGAGGGATTCCGTACGACGGTCCTCAGCAGACTGGAGGGAAGATCCGTCTTGTACAGGAATAGTAGTGCTTTTGGACAGGCGAGCCACGGGAGGATCAACCTTAGGCGGGGACGTCCACGTGGTCACAGAATCCGCTGGAAAGGGATAACAAATGTCCAGCTTTTTGGGTGTAACAAAGCGGACGTTAGGCCGGGTCCAAGCCTTGGACACCACAGAAGAAAAATCAGCGTGGATGGGAAAGACCTTGGAGGCCTGTCTGGGGCGAAGAAAGGACACGCCGGCCTGTTCAGAGCTGGGGGGGTCATCGTGTATGTGAAAGGTATCACGGATGCTAGTGATAAGATGCCCCACCGCGGACGCCAATTTGGACGGAAGCTCTGAGTCCATGTCCACGTCCGAATCCGCCAGTTCTCCCTCAGAAGGCGTATCCCTTTGAGAGGATAGACTTGACTGAGCTCGCACGCATGGCGGAGAGAGCGAAGCATCTGGAGAAGATGTGCGCTCAACCCTTGAACGTTTCTGAATATGCCGGGCCCTGGAAGATTCGCTGGGAGGCAGGGAATCAGTGGGGGCGGCAGAAACGGTAGTCCCAGCGGGTGCGACAGGGATTGTGGCAGCCTGCGGGAGAGGCGGTCTATCCACGAGACGGCCCACTACGTGTGTAAGGCTTTCCACCGCCTGAGACAGAGACCTAGCCCAGTCAGGGGGTTCAGAGGCACCGGGGGGCGCAGCAGAAAGCGGGCCCTGCACCGGGGCCTGACATGCAAGGCAATGCGGCTCAGATTGCCCACGCGGAAAAAGTTCCTTGCAGGCGGTACAGGCATGGTACCAGGGTTTGGGGGCACCCGTGGGATCTGACATGTTGAAAAAAGTGGTCGTACCCTGATACAGAGACCACAAGGGGTTGCAGCAGCTATGACCAGGAGGGTTAGGAGAGGGTTAACTGTCCTACCAGTGTCAGAAGAACGTCAGGAGTGAAGTCCAGATCAACAGCTGCAGAAAGGCAGCAACAGCAGAGAGCGTGCGTCCCAGAAACGCAATCTATGCACCAGGAGTCTCCCACGTGGCTCAGCTTCCAGAACGGAGTGAGGAAGCGCGGCAAAAAACCTCAGCAGAGGCGCGGGAAGAAGCTCCGCCCCCTACACGTTTGAATGTCTCCTGTGAAGGAGAACGTAACTCCGCCCCCAATGACGCGCGCGCGCGCGAAAAAAAAAAAAAAAAAAAAGAGCACGCCCCCTGCTGCCGTGACTCTCAGGTTTATGCAGGAGCGTGAAAAACGAAAAACTTTTGTCCGTAGAATAAGGCCCGCAGGCCCAAGTGCGCGGCGATATGCAGGTGGGTGACCTCACCGAGCCTCCTCTGTCACAATGTCCCCCGCCGAGCCCGAACCGCCGATGTCGGGCCTAAGCCCCGCCCCCCGATCACGCACGGAGCGGCGGCGGCGGGGAGGGAGAAGGATGTCAGGAGAGTAATCCGGGCCCTATAAACAGCGTGGGGAATCAGCCATTGGGGAGCGGAAGCAGCCGCAGATGGGGAGATCTACAGAGCGCTCAAATGACGACCACGGGTGCCCCCCCAAACCCAGTGCAATAGGGACAGGGTATGGGCTGGAAAAGCCATCTTACCTGTCTTCACCCTCAGTTCCTTCCAGCAGGGTCGCCCCTTCAGCTACTGGCACCGCAGTGGCAGGAAGCTGGGAGAGGGGCTTTGCGTGCGGGCGACCCCCTAGCTGGCGGGATGTAGGGGAGCCATTGCTGCCCAGATCCCCTATTGCTTCTGTGGGGGAGGCAGCAGTGCAGATAGTTGGCACTGGCGCAGCTCACCCCGGGAGAGCAGAGAGGCCAATGCGTCTCTGGTATCCCTAGGAAAAAACAAAAGGAAAATACAAATTAGAGAAAAAATTACAACAAGGAGAAAACAGCCCTGCAGTAGCAGGGAGTGTCTTGCCTCCTTGGACACTAAGCTAAAACTGGTAGCCTCTATCTCCAGGCTGAGGGTATAGCTGATGGAGGAGGGGCTTAACAGTTTTACTTAGTGTCACGCCTCCTAGGGAGCTGAGCTATACCCAAGGTCTGTGTCCCCCAAGGAAAATGGGCGAGAAAACGATTTGATACATATGCAAATTAACCTGAGATGAGTCCTGTCCCTGACTCATTAACCTGAGATGAGTCCTGTACGTAAGATGGGTCAGGACTCATCTCAGGTTAATTTGCATATATGTATATATATCAAATCAGTTTTTTTTTTACACAATAAAAGCACACAGAGCTATGGGGACTGGGTATTGCGGATATGCTAGCGGCAATCTAGCAACCCATGTCCTCAGCTCTATACACAAAATCCCGGTGACAGGTTCCCTTTAAAGATAATACAAACTGATCAGTTCTGAACGGATGCAGACGTTTGTATTATCAGAACGGATCAGTCTGTGCAGATCCATGATGGATCTGCACCAAACGCGAGTGTGAAAGTAGCCTAAAATAGCTTCAAAGCCAAGCAATCAGCCTAAACTCAATTACTGCATTTCTGGCAATTCCCAAAACCCTTTTACAGAAGTGCTACTACATGGGCAACCCTAAAGCAGGACAGAACATGGTGTCACTAGGAGGTTCTCGAGCATGGCAAAACCAGATTACAGAATCTTCATCTTAATTCAACTTTTACTTGCCCCTTCGACCCACATCCAGAGCTGGCTCCCGACTGCTTCTCTCCACGGCCTCAGTTGCTCCACTGGGCTCCCTGGATGTAAACCTCCTGCGTAATGTCACAGCAGCCAATCACTGGCCACAGCGTCAAACAGGAAGTCTATATCCAGGGAGCCCAGAGGAGCAGCAGTTAAGTATGCTTCACTTCCCAGGTCTGCTGGGGGGGGAAAGGAGTTTGCCAAAAACACTGCTAAAGGTGCACAAGCCTGTACATGACCAGAAAAACTAAAAGGTGTGCAGGCTTACCAAAATAGAGTTTCCAGCTACTGGGCTAAAGTCTATGTCCTTCTGAGAGCTGTAGTTGCCTGTCTGCGGGAACACAAACTGTGTTACCACTTTACTCCCCTCCTGTTGGCTCACAACCTCTGAAGCTGGAAGAAGACTTCCGTCCGTTTTGGTCTGTGTCATCAATTCCGATATGGATCCGTTTGTGCCCAGAGTAACTGAAGGTGTTAAAGTTGTGGAATCAATAGTAAGGTTATTTGTGGATGTAAGTGCATGAATGTCCTGGTTCGATCCTCTCATTGACAAAGAAGCCAAAGAGCCTAAGGCCTCTGCATTTACCGTCTGTACATCATCCAGCTGCTGAAGAATGGAAGCTGCTGCTCCTAGCAGGAGGGAGCTCTCCAGGCCGCTGTTGTTCTCATTGTTGGACACCAATACCAAGGGGTCGACAGGATGGACCAGAGAGTTATTGTTGGCCGACAGGTTGCCTCCTAACGTAGATCTTACAGAAGACACATCAATGGTCAATATTCCAGAGTTAACCAGGGTCAGGTCAGCAGAGATTCCTGACCCATTTGAGGACACGTTGGTGAATAGAGAGGAGAGGTCCAGGTTACTTAAGTCACTCTGTCCAGAGTTTGTCAGTTCACTACTGGGAGTGAGGGAACTTGCAGCTTCAAGATCTGTAATACATAAAAGAAAATATTACAACTAAAATAAATTAAACTTTCATGTATTTATGAACCTTATAGAAAAGAAGTCTATTCCACTTAGGGGTTTGTCCTACTAAAAACACATCTATCCACAGGGCAGAAGAGGATAAGGCCGAATTCACACGTCTGTGGAACACGGTCCGCAAAATACCGGATTGGCATCCTGCTGAGTGCAGGAGCGCACGGCGTCATTGGTTGCTATACAGTAATACACTTGTATAGATCATGACGCCGTGCGCTTCTGCACGCAGCATGATGCCAGTCCAGTATCTCGCGGACAGTGTTCCACGGACTTGTGAATTCAGCCTAAGGGACAAGTGTCTGACTTGTAGGGGTGCAGCTGCTGGGGCCAGAGGTCACACTACATTTTTTCCAGAAGCGTAAAAATAGTCCCCTTTAGGCTAGGTCTACACGACGACATTTGTTGCGCGACATTTTGTTGCAGTAATGTTGCGCGACAATTTTTATAATGGCAGTCTATGGTGTCGCACTGCAACATGCTGCGACGCAACAGTCGCAGAAAATCCATTCGAGATGGATTTTTCAGCGATTGTTGCGTCGCAGTGCAACACCATAGACTGCCATTATAAAAATTGTTGCACAACATTAGTGCAACAAAATGTTGCACCCTGTCGCGCGACAAATGTCGTTGTGTAGACCTAGCCTTAACAATTTTGAGGAGTATTTTTAGCCGAGGAGGAGTACAATGATATATATAATGCATATGCCCACATAACGTTATAAGACTGATATGCACGGAACCATTGCTAGTCTCCAATGCAGAAATAAAATGTAGACAGTTTTACATTTATCCAACATCATACAGTAAACATAAGACCACTGCCGCCACACACGGGGCCCGCCTGACGCCACTATATACATAGTACATACACAGCTCCACCACATGCGCATTACACAGATAGTTTACTATATACACATTCTATACAAAGCTCTGATACATATCCATTACACAGATGGAACTACTTTGTGCACATTACAGACAGAAAACTGTACAATAGACTGGTTACACTGACATAGCTCTGCTTTTAACACACCTTCCATACATAAAGTACCTCTGCATTCTCCACCAGCACAGTCCTACACGGAGCCTGTGTTCCCCTAACTCCTCCCACACACATGGCTGACCACATGACTGTGACATCACCACAGGTCCTGTAACCACAATGTAGTGTTTAGTCCAGACTCTGGAGCTGCTCCTGGTGAGAGAGATGTCCGTGAGGGGTGGGGCTTGTTGAGAGAGGGGCGGGGCTTCACGTGTGCCAGACCTGGCAGCTTCTTACAGCGCTCCCGACTAGAAAAAGACCATGCGTAAAAATATGCACAAGTCTTTTTCCAGACAGTAAAATGGCCTGAACAGGCGCCTGTGACGCTTCTACAGGCGTTATTGCGACCTCTGGTTGTGGACCTCACCAATGGAGAATGGGGGTCCTGAGCTCCCCCATTTCAAATAAAGCAGTGGTACAGCATGTCTGCTGCTGCTCCATTTAACTCTAAGGGACTTCTGGAGATGACAGCCTATCTTAGGCAGTTCCACAAAGCTGAATGGAATTGAAGTGTGGATGTTTGACCACCACTCCATTCAAACCGATTAACACTGGGAGCCTGTTCTTGAACAGTGGGGGCCCAGAAGTTGGACCCCTGCCAAACAGACACTTATCCCTACCTTGTGGATCTGAGATAAGTGCCTTTCATGGGACAAATCCTTTAAAGCTAATACAATATGGCAGGAAACATACCAAATGCATTAAGGTTTTTTTCTAGTCAGTCACTAAAAGCTCGCGTTTATTACAGGCAATGAACCTACCCTGGCCGTGCTGTTTAACCATGTGAGATTTCAGGCTCTGCTTGGAAGTAAATATCTTGCTGCAGTTAGACACTGAACAACGTGTCTTCGAGGCGTCCACATCTTGAAGGTGCTTTTTGGAGTGGATGTACAGGCTGCTTCGGGCCGAGAACTTGGCTCCACAGCCTGAGAGAGAACGACAAGTGAACAGAATGGGAAAGACAACATAAACCATCATCCTGATTAAATCTACTACTAAACAGACAAACATCAGCAGGGTCATCACAACCCAGATACGAGTCACATATATGTAGACTTACCATCTACGGGGCACTCAAAAGGTTTGGTGCCCAGGTGAGTAATTTTGTGACCTTTTAAGTGCTCCGCTCTTGTGAATGACTTTCCACAGCCTTCTACAGGGCACGGATAACGTCTGTCATCTACATGTTTCCTTGAAGAAAATGCAATATGAACAATGAACAACATTAATGACAATATACTGCTTAAATAATTAACAACTGTAAA
This sequence comes from Bufo gargarizans, assembly GCF_014858855.1. Taxonomy (NCBI): domain Eukaryota; kingdom Metazoa; phylum Chordata; class Amphibia; order Anura; family Bufonidae; genus Bufo; species Bufo gargarizans. Next base: position 167,193,935 of record NC_058086.1, read on the forward strand.
ACATTATTATAAATAGTATGTATACCTTTCCCATGACTTTAAAGGGGTTTCCAGCTATGGGACATTGTTTCGGCTCCCTTCACTGGCCTTAGTGTCCCCATCCTGCTGGACGGATGGGGCCACGTGACCTGGAAATGACTTGGGCACATGTGACTACTGAGACGTGTCATTGACTTCAGCAGTGCACATGAACCCATCCAGAAGTTTACAGGACGGTGACTGGGAGACCAGTGAAGGGAACCAAAACTGAGCAACGGGAGGAGAGTATGATTTTTTTCAAGTGCCCACAGTTAGAAATGTCCCAAAGCTGAACCATCTCTTTTTGGCAGATCCAGCGCTAGACATAGTGATCAGCCGGTATATACAGAACACCAACTACAGACATCTCCTATTTAAGGTCCGGCAGCTGTGCAATTCAAAAGGGAGTACATTTCTATAGGATAAATCCATATGTAGAATATGCATCTAAAATTACTTCTAAAAGTGCAAAAAATGATACATCCAGCAGTGAAGGCCACGGAAATACTACAATATTTTGAGATAAATCCATGTTTAATTCCTCATCATTAAAAGGTTTCTGCTTCTTCAGTCACTTCTGCTACTGTTGATAAATATAAAGGAACCTGGATTCCTTACACAGAGCGAACCCCATGTTTTCAGGTTAGGGCGGTGGAGGAATTTCATTATGGATTCCATTAGAACACAATGTTAGGGTCCATTCAGACGTCCATAGTGCATTGCAGATCCGCAATACACCCGGCCGGCACCCCCGTAGAACTGCCTATTCTTGTCCACAATTGCGGACAATAGGACATGTTCTATTTTTTTCTGGAGCTACAGACCGGAAGATCGGGGGCGCGCTCTGGAAATGCGGAGAGCACCGCATCCATTCCGTCCCCATAAAGAATGAATGGGTCCGCAAGTGTTCGGATGCGGACCCATTATACGGACGTGTCAATAGAGCCCAACGGAAATCTATGTCGGAATCAACAGATTTCCATTCTAATGGAATCCATAACGGAATTCCTCCACCGCCCGAACACTGAACCCATCGAGTTCGCTCATTCCCATTTATGATCAATGGTGGTGTGGGAGTCCAACTTGTGGGACACTGGCAATGAGAATGAATCCCTCCATAGTATTTTACTGCACAACGGCACCCAGGGCCGTCGAAGTGCATGGCAACTGCATCACAGGGCCACCTGAATGGGGTCTGCTGCAGCCAGGTAGCCGGTAGTGCCGCTGTTCCTGAATCAGCTCTGCGCCCCCTTCATTCTCAAGGTCAGTAAGGGGTCACAGACGTCAGACTCCCACGGTATCCTTGCAATATGCCATCACTTTATAAAATGTGAACCCCCTTTTAACATAAGCAGGAGAAAGCAACTAACACCACATGCTAAATTCCAATAGCTTTAATAACTTATTACAAAACATGATCTTTGCTTTGTGATGGTGAGACATGGCAGGTACAAGATACCTTTTATGCCTTAAGAGCTTGGACATGCTTGTGAAGGATGAGCCGCAGCTTTCAAAGTCACAAATAAAAGGTCGTTCACCTGAAACAAGCAAAATCCAGAAATCAATGACTCTGAACACAGATAAGGCTATGTTCACACCGGTCTAAGACATTCCAGCATTCTGTTTCGGCAGAGGTGCAGCATACCGGTATAGCTGGACACCAATGGGGCCCGCCGGATTCCCATTAACTATAATGAGTCCATTGGGCTTCCAGCATGAACAGAATACTGGAACGCCGTATTTAGAAGTGAACGTAACCCAACAATCAGTCGTTATGTGAAAGATCATAAAAAGGTACAAATTAGCTGGAGAGACCACCGCATATAGAAACTCTCAACCAATAAGCAGAAATGGAAGGCACTGAGTTAGAGTCCTACACCCGGCCGACACCCCCAAAGAACTGCCTATTCTTGTCCGCAATTGCGGACAAGAATAGGGCATGTTCTATTTTGTTCTGGAGCCGCGGACCGGAAGATTGGGGGCACGCTCCGGAAATGCGGATGCGGACAGCACACTGCGTGCTGTCTGCATCCATTCCGCGGACGTGTGAACGGACCCTTAATCTGCAGAGCAGCTGAAAACTAGCAGTCAGCCTGCAGACCAGTAAGAAGTCTGTGTTTACAGCAGCCTGTATTCTGTCAGTTGGATGCAAAGAGCAACTTGCTGAATCCACATTCACACGTCCGTTCTGTGGCCCTGCAAAAAAATAGAACATGTCCTATACTTGACCATTCAGCGGACAAGAATAGCCAGTTCTTACAGATGGCAGGACGTTTCATTCCGCAAAAACAGCTACGGCTGTGTGCATGAGCCCTTACTGTGACTAAAGGTGGACATACACAGTCTAAAGTTGATCAAAATAGACAATTTCAACCAAAATTAACGCTCACTTGAGCAAATGACATTTGTCATGTAGAGAAAGTTAATGAAAGGCTCTTCCTAATGTATTGATTCTCCATATTGCCTCTGTTGCTGGCTGGATTTATTTTTCTATCACATCATACATTGCTCATTTCCATGGTCACGACCACCATACAATCCATCATCAGTGGTCGTCCTTACATACTATGGGGAAAAAGCACCAGCCTATGTGACCTCACATGATCCCAGCCACCAAAAAGGCCAGGACATTTTCCTATATTGTGCAAGCACGACCTCCACTGATGGATTGCAGGGTGGTCGTAACCATGGAAACGAGCAGTGTATAAGGTGATGGAAAAATGAATCCAGCCAGCAAAGGAGGCAATATGGAGAATCGCAATACATTAGGAAGTGCCTTGTATTAACTTTCTTTACATGATAAATGCCTCTTGCTGAAGTGACACAACCCCTTTAAAGATGGGGAATTGCCATTTATGCGAGTTCATTATACAACCCTGCTGTTATATACAGAGCTGGTCTGTGGGGTGATGACGTACCTGTATGACTGCGTAGATGTATTTTCAGCCGGCACGCCTTATCGTATTGCTTATTACAGCCTGGGAAAGAGCAGATGAACTGTTCCTGCTCCCGTACATGCGCTCTGTGATGGGAGAATAATGCAGTCACTGTAATAAAACTCTTGTCGCAACCTACAAAGAACAAAAGTGTTCAGTCTCAAAAATGGCAACCTTCAATCCTCAAGACCAGACAACATGACAGCAACTGTGCAATGAATCGTGATGAGAAATCGACTGCGTATAAAGCTACAATGCGGACCCATGTGGACCTGCGCTGGTGTAACACAAACCTACAGTCAGGAGCCATCTTCACCCTCCTTGCTACGATTACATATATAAAATTTTTTTTTCAAGGTGTCACATGCAGGGAAGAATTAGTAGACAGAGGGAGACGACCCCAGAGGCTTACAGGAGCGGTGCGGCCTCTTCAAACAGGTATTCAGCAGGGTGTCGAGTCAGACCCCCGCCCCACCCACCTGATAGTGATAACCTATCCCGAGGCCCCCCAATATACCAAAAATGCAAAAGTAGGGAAAAACTCCACTAAAAACCTGTGTGAACCCAGACTTCATGGAGTTTTGATTAGAACCACTTACCCCCTATCCACAGAATAGGGAATAAGCTTTTGATCGGCGAGGGTCCAACTGTTGGGGCCCCTGCCGATCACTAGGATAGGCCTGTGTTACTCGTTTGAATGGAGTGGCGTCATGCATGCTGCCGCTCTATTCGGCTGTATGGGACCGGTGGAGATGGCAGAGTACAGGCGTTTTCCGCCGGTCCCATGGAGTTGAATGAAGTGGCGGTGCGCATGTGTGTCCAGCGCTTCATTCAAACAGCTAACACGGAGCCCAGCAGTCAGACCCTCGCCGATCAAACCCCTTTAACCACTTCAGCCCCCTTAATGACCAGGCCACTTTTTACACTTCTGCACTACACTACTTTCACCGTTTATTGCTCGGTCAAGCAACTTACCACCCAAATGAATTTTACCTCCTTTTCTTCTCACTAATAGAGCTTTCATTTGGTGGTATTTCATCACTGCTGACATTTTACTTTTTTGTTATTAATCGAAATTTACCAATTTTTTTTCCCAAAAATGACATTTTTCACTTTCAGTTGTAAAATTTTTCAAAACTACATTTCTATATAAATTTTTCTTAAAATGTATTGTTCTACATATGCAATAAGAAATGCAATAAGTGTATATTTATTGGTTTGCGCAAAAGTTTTAGCGTTTACAAACTATGGTACAAAAATGTGAATTTCCGCATTTTGAAGCAGCTCTGACTTTCTGAGCACCTGTCATGTTTCCTAAGGTTCTACAATGCCCAGACAGTAGAAACACCCCACAAATGACCCCATTTCGGAAAGTAGACACCCTAAGGTATTCACTGATGGGCATAGTGAGTTCATGGAAGTTTTTATTTTTTGTCACAAGTTAGCGGAAAATGATGATTTTATTTTTATTTTTTTCTTACAAAGTCTCTTATTCCACTAACTTGTGACAAAAAATACTGGTTTAGTTTACCGGTAAATCCTTTTCCAGGAGTCCGACATGACAGCACCCATGGAGGTTGTCCTATTGGTCTCTGTAGGGACAGGAAGCGAGAGAGATTAAAAGGCCCCCTCCCCTCCCACTCTCCAGTGTTCTTTCAAATTACTACACCGGATAGGATCCAACACCTTTATTAATACAATGTTATATTCACACTGCTTACAAGGCTGGAACCAGCATAACAGGGAGGGTAGTACAGGGTGCTGTCATGTCGGACTCCTGGAAAAGGATTTACCGGTAAACTAAACCAGTATTTCCAGGACGTCCCTCCATGACAGCACCCATGGAGAACTAACAACTGAATCTCCTAGGGGGGGACTACTGCCTGAAGGACTTTTCGCCCAAAGGCCAAGTCCTGTCCGGCCAATACATCAAGCCTATAATGCTTGGCGATAGTCAGGAAGTTAGACCAGGTCGCAGCCTTGCAAATCTGGTCAACTGTAGCGTCGGCCCTTTCAGCCCAGGAAGTTGCCATCGCTCTCGTGGAATGTGCCTTCAGATTTAAGGGGCAGGCCATTTCCTGCAGTCTGTATGTTTCTCTGATGGTGTCCTTAATCCACCGTGCCAGCGTCTGTTTTGATGCTTTCAAGCCTCTATTTTTCCCACCGAACTGGATGAACAGATTACTTGATCTCCTCCAGGAACTGGTTCTGTCCAGATAGGCTAGGATTGTTCTTCTAACGTCCAGCCTCTGGAATCTTTCCTCCTGTATATTTTTGGGAAAGGAACAAAATGAAGGGAGTGTTAGCTCCTGTTCTCTATGGAAAGTAGAGACCACCTTGGGAAGAAAAGCTGGATCCGGCCTCAAGATTATGCGGTCATCCAGAATCCTTAGATAAGGTTGTTTAATTGATAAGGCCTGGATTTCCCGTATCCTGCGGGCTGTGGTTATAGCCAGAAGGAACACCGCTTTTAGAGACAGAAATTTTTCGGATGTCTGCCCAATCGGCTCAAAAGGAGGATCACATAACCCTTCTAAAACTATGTTTAGACTCCAGGGGGGAACCGACTGTCTCAAGGTGGGTCTCAATCTAGAAGCTGCTCTTAGAAAGCTTTTAATCCACCTATGGTCTGCAAGGGGACTATCGAGACAACAGCTGAGAGCCTAAACCTGTACCTTGAGTGTGCTGGGTTTCAGACCTGCATCGAACCCCTCCTGAAGGAACTCTAAAATACAACCCACTGTGGGGGATGCGGAATCTGTATGGTTCTGTGACAACCAGGATGAGAACTTCTTCCAGACCTTGTTGTATATTGCTCTTGTGACAGGTTTTCGGCAGCTCTGTAAAGTTGAAATTACCTTGTCCGAGAGTCCTTTATTCCTTAAGGTCTGCCTCTCAGGATCCATGCTGTAAGGTTCAGTTTGTCCAGGTTGGGGTGAAACAGAGGACCTTGTGATAGAAGATCCTGTCTTTTTGGAAGGGATATTGGATCCCTGATGGACATAGTCTTTAGAACCGAAAACCAGGCTCTCTTGGGCCAAGCTGGGGCTATCAAAATCAGCAGTGGATGAACACCCTCTCAATTTCTTCAGGATCTGCGGTATGAGGAGAAGTGGGGGAAAAGCGTAGGCTAGACTCATGTCCCACGGTTGGGAAAGAGCATCCACCGCCAGTGGTCCTCCTCTTGGGTCTAGCGAGAAGAAACAGTCCAGCTGAGTATTTCTGCTGGACGCGAATAAATCCACCTGAGGTCTCCCCCACTGCTGGCAAATCAACTGGAATACCTCCTGGTTCAATTTCCATTCCCCTGGCCTGACTAACTGTCGGCTGAGAAAGTCCGCTGTGCGATTGAGAGACCCTTTCAGGTGTGTGGCTGAAATGGATAAGATCTTTTCCTCTGACCAGCTGAAGATGAGATCCGCTAGCCGCTGGAGATGAGGATTCTTCGTCCCCCCTTGTCTCTTTATGTAGCAGACAGTTGTTATGTTGTCTGATAGAAGTCGGACATGATGACCTATGAGGAGATGTTCTGCCGCCCTCAGGGACTCCCAGACCGCTTTTAGCTCCCGGTAGTTTGAGGATCGTAGGGCGTCTGTATTTGACCAGCTGCCCTGAAAGAACTGATCCTCTATGTGAGCCCCCCAACCCTGGCTGCTTGCGTCCGTGGTTAACGTTCTGAGTGGTAACGTGTTCCAGGAAATCCCCCGGGACAGGTTTCTTGCTAACAGCCACCAGGAGAGGGAGCTTACTGCTCTGTCCGAAAGAGATATCCTGGCGTTCAGAGATCTGTGGTCCTTGTCCCAAGAAGAGAGGACTTCCGCTTGGAGAGTTCTTGAATGGAATTGGGCCCAAGGAACTGTTGTGATGCATGAGGTCATCAGACCCAGGACTTGCATGGCTTCCCGTAGAGTCCGTTTTTTCTTTAGTTTGAAGGTTCTTATTCTTTCCCTTATACTGACCTGCTTGTCCTGGGGAAGAAGAGAATATTGGGTCACGGAGTTTAGGAGGGTTCCTAGGAACTTCTTTTGTGTTGCTGGATGTAGGTCTGATTTCTCCAGGTTTATTTTCCATCCTAGACGTGTGAGCAAAGATAGAGTCCATTCTTTGTGAAGCTCTAACTCCTCCTGTGAGTCTGCCACAAGCAGAAAATCGTCTAGGTAGGGAATTATAGTTACCTGTCTCTGTCTTAGATAGGCAACTATCTCCGCCACTACCTTTGTAAAGATCCGTGGGGCTGATGAGATCCCAAACGGGAGACATTGGAACTGGAAATGCATAATCCTGCCATCCTTCTTGATTGCGAACCTCAAGTATTGTTGGTACTGAGGGTGAATGGGGACGTGGTAATAAGCGTCCTTTAGATCCAGGGTGCATAGGAACGCCCCTGGGCTTATCAACGGAATTGCGGATTTTATTGATTCCATCTTGAAGTGGTGATGTGTTATCCATTTGTTTAGGAATTTCAGGTTGATTATGGTTCTCTTGGAGCCATCCGGTTTGGTTATGAGGAAGAGCTTTGAATAGTGACCCTTGAATTCTTCTGAAGGAGGGACTTGTACTATTGCGCCCAAACTCAGAAGTTTTTGGATGTCCGCCAGAAGTTGATTCTGCGGGGAGGTCGACTGAAATATTGTGGCCTGAAAAAGATGAGGAGGGGGAAGGCGAAACTCTATCTTGAACCCTTTCTGAATGGATTCCAGGATGTATTGGTTCTTGGTTATCCGGGTCCATTCTTCCCAAAAGAACTGAAGTCTGCCCCCTACTGGTCTGGCGTCATTGTTTCTCAGGCTTGGAGTTGGGATTAAAAAGGAAACCCCGACCTCTTCCTCCTTTGGGGTAGCTCCACCTTCCTGTCTTCCCTTTACCTCTGGGAGTGCCCTGGAAGCTGCTGGTCGTCTTACGAAAGGGCAAGGGTTTCTTGCCTTTTTCCTCCGGAAACCCTTTCTTTCTGTCCGCTGTTTTCTCCAGGATCTCGTCCAGTACCGGACCAAAGAGGTGAGAACCTTTAAGAGGTAAGGCGCATAATTTATTCTTGGAGGCTATATCCCCAGACCAGGATTTTAGCCACAGGGCTCTCCTTGCCGTATTTGTTAGGGAGTCTGTTTTTGCTGCGAACCTTATGGACTCTGCCGAGGCGTCTGCTACAAAGGATGCGGCCATCTTAAAGAGAGGCAGGGATGCCAGAATTTCTTCCTTAGGGGTGTCCCGCTTGAGATGTTCCTCCAGCTGGTTCACCCATAAACACAGAGATCTGGCCACGGAGGTAGCAGCAATGTTGGTATTTATGCTGTTGGCCGACACTTCCCATGCTCTTTTGAGCAAACCGTCGATCTTCCGATCCATTGGTTCCTTTAGCTGGGCTGAGTCTTCAAAGGGGAGAGTGGTTCTCTTTACCACCTTTGCCACTTGAATGTCAACTTTAGGAACTATATCCCACAGTTTTGTGTCCTCTGAGTTGAACAATAGTCTGTTCTTAAACTCCCGTGGAATGTACAATTTTCTATCGGCATCTGCCCACTCGTCTATGACTAGGTCCTTTAAGGTCTCGTTTACCGGGAACAACTTTTTCTTCTTAGCTTTTAAGCCGCCGAACATCTCGTCCTGTATCGAGCGAGTCTGTTCTTCCTCCTCTATATCCATTGTCTGCCTTACAGCCGACAGGAGGGGATCTAGATCTTCTTGCGAGAAGAGATATCTTCTCTGGTCGTCGGCCATATAAGACGAGCCCTGATCATCATCCCCTTTTGAGGTTTCCCCTTCTGACAGATATAAACCTTCTTCCTCAGAATCTGACTCCCTAAGAACACGGGGTCTCTTGGGGGGAGGGGAGACGGCACAGGGTCTCTGTGCTATACTAGAGCTGGCCGCTTGGATCTCCTCCTTCACAATCACCCTCAGATCAGCCAAAAGGGAGGATTGTTCGTCTCTGAGGATCTTTGCCAGGTAGTCGCTACACAGGGCTTTTACATGTGCGTCCCCCAGTCTCTTTGAGCACAGAGCACATCTTCTGGGTTTCTTTTTGGGTTCTCCCAGCGTTTTAACCGTGGTGTCTTTCTCTCCCTGGTATGGAAGAGAGAGAGACCATTAGTCCAGTGCCAAGAAGAGAGAGAGGGACCGGAATACAAGCCTCACTACTTACATGACTCGGGTTAGGGATGTCTGCGCTAGAATCCATAGCTGACATCTGGACCTCCATACCACGCTTGGACAATCAAACTGACACACAATTTATGTCCTACCTGGTCCACCCGTTGCCGCGCGGCTCCGCCTCCTTAAATCCAGGTGGGGGGGGGACTCAATCAAACGAAGAGTCGACCCCCCCTTGCGTGCATTCCGCCGGGCTCAGCGTTCCCTGGGCGCCGCCATCTTGCTTCCGCCCATGTGACCTCACTTCCGGTCACATGGGCCTGCACGTCAACGGGAGGAGCGCCGAGCGCAGGAGCCGCAGCCGATCCCAGAGCTCCCGAACCCGGAAGAAGCGGCTTCGGCTCCCCGATACCGCGGCCACCCACAGCTTGATGCGGAAGGAAAAACAGGTATCAGGGGAAGCTAGGGGACCCCTACCCAGAGAGGTGCTAGCCCCAGGGCCTTCCAGAGCCTGAAGAGGAGAGGGAGACCCCCCCGACCAGGCTCGGCCCTGAAATAGATTCCCAGAGTCGGGAAAGATTCTCTCTGCTCCGATCCCTGTAGGGACAGGAAGAACACTGGAGAGTGGGAGGGGAGGGGGCCTTTTAATCTCTCTCGCTTCCTGTCCCTACAGAGACCAATAGGACAACCTCCATGGGTGCTGTCATGGAGGGACGTCCTGGAAATAAAAACTTCCATGAACTCACTATGCCCATCACGAAATATCTTGGGGTGTCTTCTTTCCAAAATGGGGTCACATGTGGGGTATTTATACTGCCCTTGCATTTTAGGGGACCTAAAGCGTGAGAAGTAGTTTGGAATCCAAATGCGTAAAAAATGCCCAGTGAAATCCTAAAGGTGCTCTTTAGAATTTGGGCCCCTTTGGGCATCTTGGCTGCAAAAAAAGTGTCACACATGTGGTATCGCCGTACTCAGGAGAAGTAGGGCAATGTGTTTTGGGGTGTATTTTTACATATACCCATGCTGGGTGAGAGAAATCTCTCTCTAAAAGTCAACTTTTCCCATTTTTTTTTATACAAAGTTGTCATTTTAGAGAAATATTTCTCTCACCCAGCATGGGTATATGTAAAAATACACCCCAAAACACATTGCCCTACTTCTCCTGAGTACGGTAATCCCACATGTGTGACACTTTTTTGAAGCCTAGGTGCACAAAGGGGCCCAAATTCCTTTTAGGAGGGCATTTTTAGACATTTGGATTCCAGACTTCTTCTCACGCTTTAGGGCCCCTAAAATGCCAGGGCAGTATAAATACCCCACATGTGACCCCATTTTGGAAAGAAGACACCCCAAGGTATTCCGTGAGGGGCATGGCGAGTTCATAGAAGTTTTTTTTTTTTTGGGCAAAGTTAGCGGGAATTGATTTTTTTTTTGTTTTTTCTCACAAAGTCTTCCTTTCCGCTAACTTGTGACAAAAAGTTCAATCTTTCATGGACTCAATATGCCCCTCAGCGAATACCTTGGGGTGTCTTTGTGAAATGGGGTCATTTTTGGGGTGTTTGTACTGCCCTGGCATTTTAGGGGCCCTAAAGAAGAAGTCTGGAATATAAACGTCTAAAATTTTTTACGCATTTGGATTCCGTGCGGGGTATGGTGAGTTCATGTGAGATTTTATTTTTTTGTCACAAGTTAGGCCTCATGCACACGACAGTATTTTTTCACTGTCCGCAAAACGGGGTTCCGTTGGTCCGTGACTGTTTTTTCATCCGTGGGTCTTCCTTGATTTTTGGAGGATCCACGGACGGATCCGTCCTGAATTACAATGCAAGTCAATGGGGACGGATCAGTTTGACGTTGACACAATATGGTGCAATTGCAAACGGATCCGTCCCAATTGACTTTCAATGTAAAGTCTGGAGTCCCTTTCATACCATCGGATCGGAGTTTTCTCCAATCCGATGGTACATTTTAACTTGAAGCGTCCCCATCACCATGGGAACGCCTCTATGTTAGAATATACTGTCGGATATGAGTTACATCGTGAAAACTCATATCAGACAGTATATTCTAACACAGAGGCGTTCCCATGGTGATGGGGACGCTTCTAGTTAGAATATACTACAAACTGTGTACATGACTGCCCCCTGCTGCCTGGCAGCACCCGATCTCTTACAGGGGGCCGTGATCAGCACAATTAACCCCTCAGGTGCCGCACCTGAAGGGGTTAATAGTGCGTATCATAGCCCCCTGTAAGAGATCAGGGCTGCCAGGCAGCAGCCCCCCCCCTCCCCAGTTTGAATATCATTGGTGGCCAGTGCGGCCCTCCCTCTATTGTATTAATAACATTGGTGGCAGTGTGCGGCCTCCCCCGACCCCCTCCCTCCATTGTATTAATAACATTGGTGGCAGTGTGCGGCCTCCCCCGGCCCCCCCCTCCCTCCATTGTAATTAGAACATTGGTGGCCAGTGTGCGGCCTCCCCCGGCCCCCCCTCCCTCCATTGTAATTAGAACATTGGTGGCCAGTGTGCGGCCTCCACCGGCCCCCCTCCCTCCATTGTAATTAGAACATTGGTGGCCAGTGTGCGGCCTCCACCGGCCCCCCTCCCTCCATTGTAATTAGAACATTGGTGGCCAGTGTGCGGCCTCCACCGGCCCCCCTCCCTCCATTGTAATTAGAACATTGGTGGCCAGTGAGCGGCCTCCCCCGGCCCCCCTCCCTCCATTGTAATTAGAACATTGGTGGCAGTGTGCGGCTGGGGCTCCGCTCGGTAACCATGGCAACCAGGACGCTACTGCAGTCCTGGTTGCCATGGTTACTTAGCAATAGTAGAAGCATCATACTTACCTGCTGCGATGTCTGTGTCCGGCCGGGAGCTCCTCCTACTGGTAAGTGACAGGTCTGTGCGGTGCATTGCCTAATGATCTGTCACTTACCAGTAGGAGGAGCTCCCGGCCGGACACAGACATCGCAGCAGCCAGCAGGTAAATATGATGCTTCTACTATTGCTAAGTAACCATGGCAACCAGGACTGCAGTAGCGTCCTGGTTGCCATGGTTACTGATCGGAGCCCCAGCGATTAAACTGGGACTCCGATCGGAACTCCACTGCCACCAATGATCGGGGGGGGGGGGGGGGGGCTCCGGGGGAGGCCGCACACTGCCACCAATGTTCTTATTACAATAGAGGGAGGGAGGGGGGCCTAACTGGCCACCAATGAAATTTAAACCCGGATCTCTTACAGGGGGCTATGATACGCACAATTAACCCCTTCAGGTGCGGCACCTGAGGGGTTAATTGTATGGATCACAGCGCCCTGTAAGAGATCGGGTGCTGCCAGGCAGCAGTCATGTACACAGTTCGTTGTATATTCTAACTAGAAGCGTCCCCATCACTATGGGAACGCCTCTGTGTTAGAATATACTGTCGGATCTGAGTTTTCACGAAGTGAAAACTCAGCTCTGAAAAAGCTTTTATGCAGACGGATCTTCGGATCCGTCTGTATGAAAGTAACCTACGTCCACGGATGCCAATCTTGTGTGCATCCGTGTTCTTTCACGGACCCATTGACTTGAATGGGTCCGTGAACCGTTGTCCGTTAAAAAAAAAAATAAGACAGGTCATATTTTTTGGACGGACTGGAACCACGGAGGCGGATGACAAACGGTGCATCTTCCGAGTTTTCAACTGACCCATTGAAAGTCAATGGGTCCGCAGAAAATCACGGAAAACGGAACAACGTCCACGGGTGCACACAACGATCGTGTGCATGAGGCCTTAGTAGAATATGAGACTTTGTAAGAAAAAAATAAATAAAAATCTATTTCCGCTAACTTGTGCCCAAAAAAATAAATATCTTCTATGAACTCGCCATACCCCTCAAAAGTGATCTTTTTATAGCGCCACAGCGATTTAACTGTGTTTTTGCAGTGATCAGAAAAAATAAAATTCTGCCACTGCGGTGGGGCGGACTGAACGCAAGCGTGCGCACAAGATCAGGCCTGATCGGGCGAACACTGCGTTTTTTGTAGAGCCTATAGAACATGTCCTATTCTTGTCCGCAATTGAGGACAAGCAAAGGCATTTTCTATATAGTTCTGGCAATGTGCGGAGCACATTGCCGGTGTACGTGTTTTGCGGATCCGTGGTGTCCGTGTTTTGAGGATCCGTGGATCCGCAAAACACATACGGACATCTGAATGGAGCCTTACAGGGGGCTGATCAATGAAAGGGGGGTGATCACCCCATATAGACTCCCTGATCACCCCCGTCATTGATCACCCCCCTGTAAGGCTCCATTCAGACGTCCGTATGTGTTTTACGGATCCGCAAAACACATACGGACGTCTGAACGGAGCCTTACAGGGGGGTGATCAGGGAGTCTATATGGGGTGATCAGGGGTTAATAAGGGGTTATTAAGTGACAGGGGGGGGGGGTGTAGTGTAGTGGTGTTTGGTGCTACTTACAGAGCTGCCTGTGTCCTCTGGTGGTTGATCCAAGCAAAGGGGACCACCAGAGGACCAGGTAGCAGGTATATTAGACGCTGTTATCAAAACAGCGTCTAATATACCTTTTTGGGGTTAAAAAAAATATATAAATAAAAAAAAAAAATACGCATCTACAGCCTGCCAGCGAATGATCGCCGCTGGCAGTAGATCCACTCGTTTACCTCAGGTTCCTGTGTGCGCGCATTCACAGGAAATCTCGCGTCTCACGAGAGGACACGCCGGCGCGTCCAGGAGGAATAACAGGGCCGCTGCCAGGACACAATCCTGAGTTCGGCGGTCCTGGGGTGGTTAAAGAGGACCTTTCACTAGAATAAAAAAAATCTAAACTAAGCATACAGACATGGAGAGCGGTGCCCAGGGATCTCCCTGCACTTACTTTTATTATCCCTGGGCGCCGCTCCGTTCTCCCGGTATAGGCTCCGGTATCTTCAGATTTTCGGCTCAACTGGGTGGAGCCTGCCGGCGTCTCCTTCTCCCAGGCTGTAGCGCTGGCCAATCGCAGCGCTCAGCTCATAGCCTGAGATTATTTTTTTTCTCTCAGGCTATGAGCTGAGCGCTGCGATTGGCCAGCGCTACAGCCTGGGAGAAGGAGACGCCGGCAGGCTCCACCCAGTTGAGCCGAAAATCTGAAGATACCGGAGGCTATACCGGGAGAACGGAGCGGCGCCCAGGGATAATAGTAAGTGCAGGGAGATCCGTGGGCGCCGCTCTCCATGTCTGTACGCTTAGTTTAGATTTTTTATTATAGTTAAAGGTCCTCTTTAATGTTGAGATGCTCCATATTAAAGAGACCCTGTTACTGCCTGTCACATAATTGTGCAGATTCATTTCTTAAAAAATAAAAAGTTGTGCTATTCCTCTGTTATTCCTCATAGAAGTGTATAAATAAATGGTCAACCAGTTACCATTCCCCATGTCACCAGGATGTCTGCCAGCACTGACAATATAAAGGGACGTGGCCCTCTAGCAATGGGAATACTAACGCCCAGTTTGCAGTTAATACATTTCCAGGAGGTATACCAGAGGAACACCACAATGCAGGGATCTAAGTGAGGATGCTGCAGAATTATTTATTTAGTATTCACTAAAACTGTCTGAGCCGGAGTCTCCAAACTGCAGCATCGCCGCCTTCACAAATCTCCAATATACTTTGTACTTTGGAGTACAGTACCATTTTCAAGATCACTGCTTGAGGTCAGTGAATGTAACCATTCTTGATTTCATCCAGCAGCTGACAACGCACAGACCTCAAGTGTCTCACAGCTGAGGGTTTGCTACAGCTGCGTCCAGTCTAGACAATTCTCTGCAAGATACACGTCAACAGCGCCAATCTCTCTCCTGTCCTGACAGTTTGCTACAATGTATCAGCGCAGGTAAAGCGGAGTCCAAGCACACAGAGTGCGGTCTGGACTGGATATACCTGTAGCATATTCTCTCTGGACGGACTTTAGGCCTCTGGATGTAATCACAGCAAGCAGAGATCTTAATAGAGGCAAGGAATCGATGCAGTGGAGCTGCTGTTCACCTGATGCACGCCCGGCGTCAGACACTGGATGACAGCTGCTTATTTAGGGTACTTTCACACTTGCGGCAAAGGATTCCGGCAATCAGGGCGTAAACGGATGGCATTTGTCAGACAGATCCGGATGCGAATCCGTCTGACAAATGCATTACAATACCAGATCCGTCTCTCCCGAAAAACGGGTCCGGTATAATTTTTTTTTTTGCATTTTTAAAGGTCTGCGCATGCGCAGACCGAAAAGCCAGATCTGTTTTGCCAGAATACCAGATCCGGCACTAAAACACTTGAATGTATCTGGCAAGTGTTCAGTAGTTTTGGCCGGAGATAGAACTGCAGCACGCTGCAGTATTTTCTCCGTCCAAAAAAAAAACCCGTAAGATTCACTGAACTGATGCATCCTGAAGGGATCGCTCTCCATTCAGAATGCATTAGGATAAAACTGATCAGTTCTTTTCCGCTATAGAGCCCCTGTGACGGAACTTAATGCCGGAAAACAAAAACGCTAGTGTGATAGTACCCTTACAATAAAACAAAAATTGCCGCCGCCATCGCCTCCCCGTCAGGGTGTCCACGAGGTCCACCATCTCTATCCTACGCCATTATTTCACAGTAACGCCGCCATATAATCCATCCCGGACACGTACCATCAAATTCACACTTGTACGGCCTCTCGGGCTCAAAATGCGTCCTCCTATGCGCGCTCAGCTTGGTGGCGGTGGGGAAGGCCTCGCCGCAGGCGTCGCAGCGGAACAGGTTCTCCTGCTCGTGGGCCTTCAGGTGGGCTTTGAGGTTGTAGACGGTGGTGAAGCTCTTGCCGCAGCCGGGGGCGTCGCAGGAGAAGGGGCGCTGCTTGTCGTGGGACTGCAGGTGGCGCTTCAGCTTGTACAGGGTGGTGAAGGACCAGCCGCAGTTCTCCACCTGGCACTTGTAGGGGCGCTGCTCCTCCGTGTGGCTCAGTAAGTGCACCTTCAGCTGCTGCTTACGGTCAAAGGCTTTGGCACAGCCGGGCTCAGGGCAGCGGAAAACCAGCAGCACCCCCTTCCTGGCAAGGTCCAGGGCCTCCCCCAAATTCACCTGCAGCTCCCCAATGTCCCCCACCAGGAAGCCGGCCACCTGCTCGTCCTCAGGGTCCCTCAGCACCATGTCCACGTCCTCCAGGCCCTCGGAGAAGCCGTGCTGGGCCCCGGAGCTGCTGCCGGCCTCCCCCTGCGGGGACAGGTCTGACACCCAGCTGGGCTGAGGGGTGGCCGGCGCGCTGCTACTCCCAGTCCGAGGCTGCGGCCTCCCCGCGCCCTCCGCCGTCTCCCCCCTACTTCCTCCCAGGGTCAGCAGGCCGTTCTCCAGCAGCACAGTCACGTAACCGGGGAGAGCCAGCTCCGAGGACGGGCTGGGTCTCGGTGGCGGAGGGGGAGGCGGTGCTTCCAGGGCCTGCGAGACCCCGGGGGCCACAGAGCCCAGGTTGACCACCATGTAGATGGGACGTAAATTAGCTCCGTCTTTACGGAGCCCGAACTTCTCCTCGTCGTCCTCCGCCGCCTCGGCCAGCGCTTCTCCCTCAGGGAGCCCGGAGCCGCCATCTTTCTGCGGCTGCCCCGTCGGCCCCTGGATTTCCATCTTGGTGTCCCTGTAGCATGTAGTTCGCGCGGACGGAGACGGGCGGCTCACTGAGAGGGCGATGAGCACACAGCGCGTATCCATGCGCCGACTCTGGGGTTGCTTAGCAACGGGCGGTCAGGACTATTTTTTTTAGTGTGTGACCACATATTTAGTCACAGGCCGTAGATTTAAAGGAGGTTTCTAGGGAAACAATGGCCTATTGCTTAAATCATGTTTTAACATATATTCAAGGAATTGTTATTTTTAACCCCTTCTACCCCAGGCTGCTTTTCACCTTCCAGACCAGGCCAAATCTCACGTGTCTATATAGTAATATTTTCGGAACACTTTTAGGCCTCATGCACATGGCCGACCGTGACCCATATTGCTTCCCACAATATGCGGGCACCGGCAGTGTGCTACCCATATCACGGATGCGGACCCATTCACTTGAATGGGTCCGCAATCCGGAGCTGCGGTGCGGAACGGAGGCACGGAACCCCACGGAAGCACTACAGAGTGCTTCCGTGGTGTTTCTGTCCCTGCGTCCGCACCGCCAAAAAATAACATAGGTCTTGTTCCGTCCCGGCCGCTGCACGAATGTTGCCCGTGCATTGCTGTCCCCAATGCATGAGGCCTTACTTATCCGAGCCATTCTGAGATTGTTTTCTCCTGAAATATCGTACTTCATGTTAGTGGTAAATTTGAGTAAATATGTTTTACCTGTATTTATAAAAAAAAAATATCTCAAATTTACCAAAAATGCTGAAAAAAATTCTCAATTTTCCAAATTAATTGTTTTCTGCTTTTTAGGGCTCATGCACACAAACATATTTTCTTTCTGTGGACTGTATGAGGAACCATTCTTTTCAATGGGTCTGCAAAAAAGGACGTTAGGCCTCATGCACATGGCCGTTGTTCTGGTCCGCATCCGAGCCGCAGTTTTTGCGGCTCGGATGCGGACCCATTCACTTTAATGGGGCCGCAAAAGATGCGGACATCACTCCGTGTGCTGTCTGCATCCGTTGCTCCGTTCCGTGGTCTGCAAAAAAAATATATAACCTGTCCTATTCTTGTCCTTTTTACGGACAAGAATAGGCAGTTATATCAATGGCTGTCCGTGCCGTTCCACATATTGCGAACGCACACGGACGCCATCCGTGTTTTGTGGACCGCAAAACACCCAACGGTCGTGTGCATGAGGCCTTACTCCGTGTGCATTCTCTTTCCGTATGTCCGTTTCGCCAAAAAATAGAACTTGTCCTATTATTGTCCGCATTACGGACAAGGATAGGACTGTTCTATTAGGGGCCGGCTGTTCCGTTCTGCATAATACGGAATGTACACGGACGGTATCTGTATTTTTTTTGCGGACTGCAAAATACATACGGCGGTGTGCATGAGCGCTAAGATGGATAGTGATACCTCATAAAATAGTTATGAACATCCACAATGTGTCTACTTTGTGTTTGCATCATTTTGTAAATGTCAAATTTTTTACAATTTTAAGAAAATTTCCAAAACCCTCTTTCTACAGGACCAATTCAGTTCTGAAGTCACTTTGAGGGGCTTACATAATAGAAACCTCCCATTAATTACCCCCATTTTAAAAACGACACCCCTCAAGTTATTTAAATATAATTTTACACATTTTTGTTAACCCTTTAAGTGTTAAAGAATCAAATGAAAATTAAAAAAGTCCCTTTTTTTTGGCACATTTTCAATTTTAATCAACTTTACTGTAACACAGCAAGGGTTAACAAACCTCACTATTTATTATCCTGATTATGGAGTTTACAGAAACCCCTCACATGTGGTCATAAACTGCTGCATGGGCACACCGTAGGGCTCAGAAGGGAAGGAGCGCCATATGGATTTTGGAGGGCAGAGTTCACTTGGATAATTTTCCGGTGCCATGTGTATTTTAAACCCCCCCCTCCCACCCTACAGTGGAAACTCCCAAAAAGTGATCCTATTTTGGAAACTACACCACCCAACAAGCGTTTCATAGAATTTAGAAACACTTGGCTGTGAAAATGAAAATTAAATTTTGTTTACAAGAAAATGTCGCTTTACGCCCACATTTTTCCATCTTTACAAGGGGTAACAAGAGAAAATGCACGCCTCAATTTGTTACCCATTTTTTTATGAATACAGAAACACCCCATATGGGCTCGTATACTGTTGTATGGGCACGTGGCAGGGCTCAGAAGAGAAGGAGCGCAATACGGATTTTGGAGGGCAGATTTCACTGGAATAATTTTCGAGCGCCATGTAACCTTTGAAGGCACCCCAACAGTGAAAACCCCAAAAGAGGGACCCCATTTTGGAAACTACTCCCCTTAGGCTACTTTCACACCTGCAGCAGCAGGGTCTGGCAGGCTGTTCCTGCAGGGGAGCAGCCTGCCGGATCCGTGCTAACAACTAGCCCACCGTGCCGTCAGAAGCCCGAGGTCCAGCCGCAGCACAACAAGCAAGCTGAGAGGCGGTCGGACAAAAACCGCAGCGTGCTGTAGTTTTTGTCCAACATAGGAGATCAGCAATTAGAAATTTTACTATACTACTATATAGTATAGTAAAAGTCTTAAAAAACAAACTAGTGGACATTGTAGCCTCCCAAAAAGTAAAAAAAAGTTTTTGTCCGCATCTGATCCGCAAAAAACGCCCAGTCACTTCAATGGGGCTGCCAAAGATGCAGACAGCGCACCATCTGCATCCGTGAGTCCATTCTTCGGCCTTGCAAAAAAAATATTACATGTTCTATTATTGTCTGTTTTGTGGACAAGTATAGGACATTTTTTATAGGAGAAAAAAAAAAATGTTGGGAGACTCTCGGACGGTATCCGTGTTTTGGGGATCCGTGATTTGCGGACTGCAAAAATGGATGCGATCAATTGCAGGAGGCCTTTTTTCTCAAAGTAAGGAAATAAAATTCTGGCATTTTTAAAAAGCTATATATTTTTTTATTTTTCTGGCGATTTTCTTATGCAGGGACTTGTTTTTTATTGAAAGAGTTGACATTTTTTATTGGTACCATTTTGGAGTACATATGATTTTTTGATAGCTCGATATTACCCTTTTTGTGGGGGCAAGGTGAATTTAGAAAAATGGCTGCTTTGGCACCGTTTTTATTTTTTTTATAGTGTTCACCTGATGGGGTGGATCATGTTTTTATACATCAGGACATTACGGATGCGGCGATATCTAATATGTCCATTTTTTTTATTATAATAAAAAATTGAGGCGAAAAGGGCAATTTTTTTTTTACTGGAAACTTTTTTTTTCTTTCTATATTTATTTTTTTTTTTACCTTTTCTTCACTTTGTCCCAGTATGGGACTTCAACATTTTAGGGTATGATCCCTGTTTCAGTGTAGCACAGGCATCAGCAATCTTCAACACTCCAGCTGCTGTGAAACCAAGTAAACATGCTCGGCTGTTCCTATAACTCCTATAAAAGTAAATAGAGCACTCTGGGAGTTGTAGTTTCAGAACACCTGGAGTGCCGGAGGTTGCTGATCCCTGGTGTAGTACAATACATGTTGTACTACATTGAAACATTGTTTCACACTTTCATACATGGCAATTTTTTTTTTATTGAAACTATGAAACTCTCCCAACAATGATCCCCTCTCCATTGCAGAAGTAATAAGGGTCTGATACCGGATCCTTTTTCTTATGATGAGCGGGCGGATTCCCCTATCCTTTCATTCTCAGGAGAGATAAGCCGGCGCCAGGTATGACTGCCAGCTGCCTATCCTCCTCCCCCCATTGAGAACACAGGCATCCTCAGTCAAGCCAAGAAAGCATGCATGTAGACAATATTGAAGGTGTACGGGCAAGGACAAAGGTCTTGCTCCAAATCCAAATTGTCCCCTTTTGTTTCTCCTGCAGGAGGCAGAATACACATTTACAGGGGGGTAGCTCTAGAGGTGCCGAGGTAGCAGACGTACCCATGCTCAAAGATCCCTTTGCTCTATGAGGAGGCACCCAGCATGGTGGGAGTTGTAGTCTCACGGCTAGAAAGCCACAGGTTGCACACATCGTTTTAAGGCAATTAAAAAATGAGCCATAAAAAAAAAATATATATATATATATATATATATATAGATATATCTTTTTTTGTGGCTTTTGTTTTTTGCAAGTCAGTATAAGCCATAAAGGGACAAAAAAAATCTGGTAATAATAATAATAATATTATAAGTATTCAAAAGTTAGTATTCCACTTATTGAAACTCAAGTCCACAAAAACACCAAAAAAGGATGTAAAGCCACCTTTTTGGACTGGTTGTTTTCACTTTCAGGCACTAGGGGGCACAACAGTCCTGTTCTAGAACTGGGGGGGGGGGGGCTGGAAATCTTTAGGGAAAGGGTGTGTGGCGGAATATTGCCAGAGTCTTGTCAGTGACGGGAGCTCTCACAGCAACACCCATGATTAAAGCCATAAACCTGGCTCCTCGCTGCAGTGACAGAATCGCGCCCGCACCACCCACCGACAGAGCTTTGTATAATGTCATGAAATTAGAGAAATCCCATAATATATTTGTTGGACCCGCTCCCTTTTCAAACAACCAATATGGCCGACCCTTTCCCCCTCTATGTCATGAACCTGTCCATGGAACTCATTATACCTAGGTTATTTCTTTTGGATAAGCAGCTGCCAGGCATCCCTGGCTCTGCTCATCTCCAGAAATAGAATATGGGCCCATGCACATGAACTTAGGGGTTCTGTGTCGATATTGCGGACCGCAATCTGCCAGTCCGCAATATAAGGGCAACTGGTAGTGTGCGCTCTGTGCTGTGGATGCACAATCCACACGATACCCGAAAGATAGGACGTGTCCTTATCTTTTGCAGAGCAGAGGCACGGATCGGAAGCCCACAGATAGACCACGGAAGCGATTCGGAGTGTGTCTGGTCCGTGTTTCAGCACTGCAAATGATAGGACACATCCTATCTTTTGCGGACACATTCAAGTCAATGGGTCCACATCGGCAGCACGGAGTGCATGCGGCTGGTGCCCGTGCGTCGCATACCACTTTTTGTGGTATACAGCATGGGCACGGAGCCCTTACATTGGTCTGAATGAGCTTCAAAGTGTTTCCGTGGGCTTCCGATCCGTGCCCCCACTCCGCAAAAGATAGGTAGGACTTCACCTTCGGTCGCGTGGAGCGGATTGCGGACCCATTCAAGCAATTGGGTCCGCAGCATGAACTGCACATGGCCAGTGCCTGTATACCCTCATATTGCAGATCCATCGTTTCCAGTCCGCAGAACGGGCATGGAGCCCTTACATTCATGGGCATGAGCCCTTAGGCTTTGAACATATCACTGTCCCCCAGTTCATGGCTCTCAGCGATACGGGCCCCCGATCAGAGGACTGAGCAGCCATTTCTGAAGTCCATTTTTACATCTTATTAGTGTTGTTTAACCCTGTAAATGCTCAGGACCAATGATCATCGTTAAGGTATAAATGATTTTAAAAAAAAGATGGTGGACTGTGCACGTATGAAACGATTATTCATGATTTAATAGTCTCGAGAAGAATTCTTCCGTTTACTATCAATATATGGAAAAAGGAAGAACACAGAGCACAATTTTTAGACAGAAGAGGCAATCGAGACGAACTGAATTTGCATCGGTGGCGGTCAGGAACTTCCGCCTAGTCACTTCTCACGTAGAGCTACGTCCAGCACGCTCCTGTCCCGTATCTCATAGGGCAGCGTCACTCTCAGACTCCGATCCTCCTCCATAGTGCGAGTAATGGTATCGTACGCGTTACTGTTGCCTGACCAACAGCGGCGGGCCACCTGCGAAGAGAGAAATACATATTCTTAAAAAGAACCGTCACCCGAAAATCATTTCTACCGGTTATCAGCAGAAACGGCTGATAACAGAGGGCGAAAGATTCTACCGCACAGCAAGCGGCTGCCGCATTGACTCGCCCGGTGAGGACAACTCCAGGCTTATAGTTCCCAGGGACTGACTCATTATTAGAAAATGCTCGTTACTGAATGTCCCGTCCGTCCAATAACCAAAAATAGTCAGGATGACAAATTATTAATCCGATCTCATGAAATATCTCAGGGCATCGCACTCCTAAAATTGGAAACACGTTAATTCTGCATCAAACCGACCCCGTTGGACACGTCCCAGCTCAGCATAGTTTTAGCATTTTGCTCAGCCTCTGGAGATCCGTCCAGCACTAGACCAAAGCCGCCGTTGATGACCTCGCCCCTGCAAGGAAGCCAAAAATCGGAATTAAAAGCCTAGAAAGTGATTCATCCGAGATGCAGAGTTCATCTAAGACAAACATGTTCCCCCCAGATGAAGCCGGTGCCTGAACTCTGCCTGTTCCCACACATTGCCGACACAGATGACCCAGAGATATCTAAATGATGAAGTAATATCTGAACACGACCTTAAAGCTGTAAACGGCTGCAGCCTTTTTTCTTCTCACCCATTTTTACACCAGATTTGTCAACATTTCAAACCCTGAAATGTGCATCAAATGTGATATCTCCCGTCTTCTCCCCAGCCTACAAGCTTGCGTGACGTTCCCTGTGCTTTCCTCTTGGCCTGAGTGTGAGCATGTAATTCCATGGTGATAACTTAAGGTGAAAAGGTCCTGGCAGGGCCCTAGGTCATTATATAAATATACTTCTGTTTTTATATTTTCCAAGATTAATCACCCCCAAAAACAGTGTATACCGCACTACCGTCATGACCCAGAGCCAATTCACAACAACCACGCCGTTCACTCACCAGCCAACGCCGCCTCCATTGTGAAGAGCAACCCATGTGGCCCCTCGGAAGGAATCTCCCACAAAGTTCTGTACCGCCATATCTGCAAATATAGGACATTGATTGATTGCTGTCAAATATGGAAGCCAAGACTGGACCCAAAAAAATTAATAAAATACAACACAAAAGAGTCCATTAGGCACAAACAACATCATGGCTCCAAGGATTTCAGGTCTGGAAAGTCTCTTTGAAAAAGGGACCTTTACCAAGAAGCCATGTAGGCCATTTTTAGACTCTTTTGCAATTTCAGCCCATGCAACACCGCCATATAGTCACAAAACATCTCTCCTTTAAAAGGCCTGCATAATACCGCCATATAGTTCCTACATAAAACTGGTCTTGGCTCGCTCCTGTTGTTGCTGTTCTTGTCCCCAAAAGGACCCACAAAGGGGTCTGCACAATTTCCTCGTTTCCACCCGTGGATCTCACCTCTGCCATTTTGTAATGTTGTGAGGAAGCACCCTTTAGATACAATAACGTTTAAGTTCCGTACAGACCTGCGCAGTAGGCGGAGCCATCATATACGTTGGAGGTTTCTCTGTAAGGGCTATCTGTTCCGCTCACATCGTGATGATCTCGGCTAATCACCACCGGAGCCTGAGGAGTAAACGGTACACAGCAATAATTATATGGCCTTAGGTATGAGGAGGGGGCACAAGCCCTGAGCACCGGAGCCCACCTTTACTTGTCCTGTGGCCACCGCTCTATTAATGGACACAGCTATGGAAATCCTCCCTTTCTGGTCGGAGTATAAAATTCTTGCTTGAGAACCAACAACCTGAAAAAATAAAATATACCTACTTATAACGTTATTTCCCTTGATAATAAGCTGGTCACAAAGTGTCCTCCTGCTGTGACCCCCGGAGATCTGTGGGGGACACCTGGCACTAAGTGTTCAGTTTCCCTGCAGCGCCACCACTGGGCGAATGAAGCATTACACAGTGTCCATTCACGTCAATGGGCTGGCTGTGTAACGAAGGACAGGACAGGTCTGAAGGCCCTCAACCTAAACAAAAGGGCCCCTCGAATAATCCCCTAATAGGGTGTATGAGACCTAAAAGGGACCAAGTCTGAGTTTTCATTGGTAAGAGGTTCTCCGGGAACAATGATTCCTTTGCAAGTGCCCCCAGCCTGCCGCTCCAGTCCTCCGCCCTGCCTCCAGCATATCCTGGTCCCCGCACAGTGCTTACATCTGCCACAGCATGGCCGGAGTCATACGCCCTGCTGCGGGGACATGCCGCTTGAGGCCACATCATTGGCTGTAGCGGAGCATGTGACCATGTCCATTCTGCAGCAGATGTAAACACTGCGCAGGGACCGGAACGTGGGTTTATATTGGTGACCTGTCCTCAGGAGAAGGCATCAGATCAGCGGGGGTACGACTCCCGGCACCCCCACGATCACCTGTTTGAAGCAGAAGCAGCGTTCCTGCGATCACCAGTTCCTATTCAATATTGATTGCATGTCGTCCTGCTTGTAGAGACGGCGCTGAGTCCCATTTACTCTAATAGGACTAGCAGTCGTAATTAGACCGCGCCGCCGCAGGTAATCCTGGAAGGGAAGCTGCCTATTCCTAGTCCTTGTGAAAAATTGCTTCTCTTTACTCTTAGGCCTCTTTCACACGGGCGTTGTGGGAAAATGTGCGATTTTTCCGCGCGAGTGCAAAACATTGTAATGCGTTTTGCACACGCGTGAGAAAAATCGCGCATGTTTGGTACCCAAACCCCGAACTTCTTCACAGAAGTTCGGGCTTGGGATCGGTGTTCTGTAGATTGTATTATTTTCCCTTATAACATGGTTATAAGGGGAAATAATAGCATTCTGAATACAGAATGCATAGTACAATAGCGCTGGAGGGGTTAAAAAATAATAATTTAACTCACCTTAATCCACTTGATCGCGAAGCCGGCATCTCCTTCTGTCTTCATCTTAGCTGTGTGGAGGAACAGGACCTGTGGTGACGTCACTCCAGTCATCACATGATCTTTTACCATGGTGATGGATCATTTGATGACCGGAGTGACGTCACCACAGGTCCTGTTCCTCCACACAGCTAAGATGAAGACAGAAGGAGATGCCGGCTTCGCGATCAAGTGGATTAAGGGGAGTTAAATTATTATTCTTTAACCCCTCCAGCGCTATTGTACTATGCATTTAGTATTCAGAATGCTATTATTTTTCCTTATAACCATGTTATAAGGGAAAATAATAATGATTGGGTCTCCATCCCGATAGTCTCCTACCGTGCGTGAAAAATCGCACCGCATCCGCACTTGCTTGCGATTTTCACGCAACTCCATTCATTTTTATGGGGCCTGCGTTACGTGAAAAACGCAGAATATAGAGCTTGCTGCGATTTTCACGCAAAGCACAAGTGATGCGTGAAAATCACCGCTCATGTGCACAGCCCCATAGAAATGAATGGGTCGGGATTCAGTGCGGGTGCAATGCGTTCAACTCGCGCATCGCATCCGCGCGGAAATCTCGCCCGTGTGAAAGGGGCCTTAGAGCTGATCTTTTCATCATTATTTCAATACTTTTTCTCCATTGACCTAATAGTTTAAAAAATTCTGCTGGTGGTCCCTGGAAACAGTCAGCAGTGTGGCCCCACCTGACTGTCAGACATGTGACCCGACAGCTCAGCACTGGCACCCAAGCTCCCACAATGCACTGCTCTTCGGCAACTGGAAACCAGCAAGATTCTGAATTTAGCTTTGGACAGGAACGGAGAAGAGAACGCCATGGGACTCAAGATCAGGACAAGAAAAGGGAGGTTTCCTGCAGGAAGTCCCAGGATAAAAGAACCAGAGATTACGTTACCAGTTTGTGTCTCCCGGCCTCTCGGATCCATCGGATGTTATCGCTGTACTGCTTCCTGACCGCATCGCTGACTGAGGAGCAGAAAGATCATGGAGACGGCGTGAGGAATAATAGGTGAATATCCAAAAAACATCCCGGCCAATAACTGAGGAGAGCGACTGCAACCCTTGTACAGCGCTGCGGTATACGCCGGCACCGCACAGAGATAGAGGGGGAATATAATACACATTGATGCATCCTCAGACTGGTTTAGTTGCTCAGTTTTGGCTCCATCGGTCGGAAACATTGTGCAATGTGTCAGGAACGTTCCGTTATTTTAAAGACAACCATTTATGGTCTGGATGACCATGAAATCTACTTAATCATCAGATTAATCTGCACATTGTATCTATAAGTGTATGTTCTATAAAGATATCATCCAGATAAACACTAGGTATACTGTACTGATCCGGAGTTACATCCTGTACTATACTTCAGAGCTGCACTCACTATGCTGCTGGTGCAGTCACTGTATACATACATTACTTATCCTGTACTGATCCCGAGTTACATCTTGTATTATACTCCAGAGCTGCACTCACTATTCTGCTGGTGCAGTCACTGTGTATATACATTACTTATCCTGTACTCATCCTGAGTTACATCCTGTATTATACTTCAGAGCTGCACTCACTATTCTGCTGGTGCAGTCACTGTGTACATACATTACTTATCCTGTACTCATCCTGAGTTACATCCTGTATTATACTTCAGAGCTGCACTCACTATTCTGCTGGTGCAGTCACTGTGTACATACATTACTTATCCTGTACTCATCCCGAGTTACATCCTGTATTATACTCCAGAGCTGCAGTCACTGTGTCTGTGTGAAGATCACTCCTAGAGATGAGCGAATTTCTAAAAAATGTGATTTGGCTGGATCGCCGAATTTGTCAAACAAGTTTGTCTCGATCCAATTTTTTTTGCGGTGAATTGCGTAAAAAAAAATAATCCTGGCTGCAGAGCCTCTATAGTGGTGTAGAACACTGTGGTAGTGAAACAATACTGCAAGTCCGTATGACATGCAGATGACAGGCGTCGCTCTTAGAATCAATGCACACTTCACTTATTTGGGCAGTCACAGGGCCAAAACTGACCAAATAACTCAGCCTTACAGGTCGATGTTAGCGCCAAGAAGAAGCGCACTCCTTTTACACCGTCGTCATCTGATTCCACATAGATGTCTACAGAACCTGTTCTAATAAACCCTTATACAAGTAGAGCCCCCCCCCCCCCCCCGACAGAGTGGAGAGGGGGTCAGCAGCAAGGTTGACATCACAGATTATTTTGCCCTTCCTCTGATCAGTCAGAACAATAACCCCCCAAAACACGGATCCTGTCTGTGGAGCATCCGCCTTCACTCGGTCAGAGGATGGGGACACCATGAGAAGTCCAGAGTGGACCAATGACATAGTGGTGAGGTGGAAGCAGCATGAAGAGACCAAAGTCTGGAGGTGGCGGCAGCATCAGAAGGCCACAGAGTGGCACAATGACAGTGTGGAGGTGGCAGCAGTATGAGGAGACCACAGAGTGGCACAATGACAGTGTGGAGGTGGCAGCAGTATGAGGAGACCACAGAGGGGCACAATGACAGAGTGTGGAGGTGGGTGGCAATACGAGTACCAGCTGAGGATGGTGGGTGTAATAAGGAGCACTTGGCATCAGATGTGTGGCATCAGGCGGGTGGCAGCATCAGAATAGTAGCTGAGGCAGGCAACCAGAAGAAACCGGTCTCTTTTGTCAAAGTGTTGGTGTGGCACCATGGATGATATTCTAGTCTGATGCATCAGGAATTGGTGGGTGGAAATCCTGGCTGATCCACGCCCGATTCATCTTGACAAAAGGTCAGTCTCTCCACATTTTGGGTGGACAGGCGAGTTTTTCTTGGGGTAACTATGGCCCCTGCCACACTAAACACCCACTCTGATGCTACACTACTGGCCGGGCAGGACAGTTTTTTCAGGGCAAACTCTGCCAGTTGCAGCCACAAATCCAGTTTGGCTGCCCAGTAGTCCAGCGCATCTTCAACGTGGGGCGGAAAGGTGTTGTCCAAGTATGCCACCACCTGCTGGTTCAGGTCCTGCTCCAGGTCTACCTGCTGCTGCTGGTGAGTAGTTCCTTCACTAGGCAGGTGAAGAAAGCTGCTCATCGACTCTAGTCTCAAGTTGCTGCTGATGGAGCTGGAACTGCTCCTACCCCCCCCACCCCCCCACCCTGTCACAGCAGCCATGGCCAACATCCCTGGTCAGACCTCCTGTGAGAGGATAGACGATGGCGTAGATAGGCAGCGGACAACTAACTACATAGGATGTGTCTATAGTAGTTCAGTTTGTCCTCGCTCTCAGCGGGTGTAAAAAAGGCCCCCCATTTTAGACCAGTAGCGAGTGTCCAACAAGGTGGAGAGCCAGAAGTCATCCCTCTGCCGAATGCTGACAATTCGACTGTCACTACGCAAGCAAGTGAGCATGCAGCGGGTCCTCTGCCTCGTCTTCCTCATCGCCCTGTAGCTCCTCCAGCTGCCCCTGCTCCTCCTCTCCTGTCAGCTGTGTAGAAAAACCACCCATTTCACTACACATTGCCTGTGCTCCAATGTCCTCCTCCTCCAGTTCAGCTCCCACAGGGCTCATGTGTCACGGAAAGGTGTACAGGAAACAAGACAATGCAAAATGAATGTATGACTCACTGGATCCAAAGCTAAGGAACAAAAGGGAGACCCCTGCATAAGACCTGGCACTCTCCCTGACTGCTCAGCCTATGCGAACACCCCAATGGTGGATGATCGCATATCCACGTACCTCGACTATATGACACCTGAACACCCTACAATAGTGAGGGGACACGACCACCGGCTCCCTACACTAGACACGGAGGGAGTCAGGGTCACCTGGGATCCAGCAAACAGAAAATGAATGTACAGCACTTATCTTGTAGAAGACTGGGAAATAGGATCAGCATGCACACACACTCCAGGAAGTTGTATAAACCGCACACTAATGCATTATGGGGAGGAATTTAAAGGGATGCAATCAGTCCAACTACAAGACAGCTGAGAGAGGCTAACGAGATGAGGAACTGAAAACCAAAACAAAGAAAGCTCAAGGGGGAGGTTCTGAAAGGCATCTATCAGAGCTTCTCAGATGTCTGGTTGTGACATCATGTGGGCATGAGATGTAGGCGCCACGTCTCCAGTCCCCTGAACAGCCAGATTTACAAGCATCTGTTCCAGGACATGAAGCAGTGGAATGACATTGTTCATCCCGTAGTCCTGGCGACTGACAAATAATGTGGCTTCCTCAAAGGGTCTGAGCAAACGGCAGGTGTCACGCGTGAGCTGCCACTGGCTGACATCGAAGTTACACAGGGGAGTACTCCTGTCCGCTTGGATCATCAAGAAATCGTTTATGGCCTCTCTGTTCATATAGTCGGTCCAACATATGGAAGGTGGAAACGTCGCATATCAGCCTATGTTGGGGGGACGCCGTTCTGCCGCTGCAGCTCAAGGAGGGTGTGCTTTGCGGTGTACGAGTGGCTGAAGTGCATGCAAAGTTTCCTGCTCATTTTTAGGATGTCTTGCAGATGGGGTGAAGACTTCAGGAACTACATTACAACCAGATTGAACTTGCGTGCCATGCCGGGCGCATGGCTCAGCCCTCCTTGACGCAGCGCCGACACCATGTTCTTCCCGTTGTCGGTCACCACGGTTCCCGATTTTGAGTTTTCACGGAGAAAGCCAGGATTCGATTTCTTGATGAAGGACACGGAGCAGTTTCTCCCCTGTGTGACTCAGTTCGTCCTGGCAAACGATGCGCAGAACAGCGTGACACCGCCGTGCCCTGCACATGTGGTATGCTGGAGGGGCACTGTGAATTGTCCCTGCAGTGGAGGCTGAGGACATGGTGGAGGATGAGGAGGCAGAGGCAGACATTGTCGCAGGACCAACGGCGTGAGAACATGAAGGCGGTAGCGGCGTCACCTGGCCAAGTTGCTGGTGTGGCTGTGCAGGAACCACATTCATCGCTTAGGCCGTAAAGGACATGTATTGTCCCTGACCGTAGTTACAGCTCCACACGTCGGCGCTGCCGTGCACTTTGGCAGACACCGACAGGCTCAAGGACTGGCCCACCTTCTGTTCTACATACATGTGCAGGGCTGCTATTGACTTTTTGGCAAAGAAATGATGACTTAGGACTCTCAACCTCAGCTCAGCACAAGCCATCAGTTCTCTGAAAGGTGCAGAGTCCATCACTTGGAAAGGGAAGGACTGCAGCACCAGCAACTTGGACAGGAGCACGTCCAGCTTCTGCGCTGTTGGATGAGTGCACCCATACTGCTGTCTCTTGGCAATCGCTTCCGTGATCAATTGCTGACGGAGTGACGAGTAGCATCAGGACCAGCAGATGATGAGAAGGACAGACAGCTCCCTTCGGCTGAGGTGGTTGAGCCGTGACTGCCTGAAATCGGGTGCGTGCCACTGGGTGATGCAGCAGTTGCTGCGGCAGGCTGGACCACCACTTTGGAGTCACTGTTCTCCCAGGCCACTTTATGGTGACGCTGCATATGTTGACGTAGGGCCGAGGTGACAACATTGGCACCCAGGCCACACTTCACTATCAGTCCACAGATTCTACATATGGCCATGTTCACCTCCTCCGGCGGCTTAACCAAAAAAACGCCACACTGCCGAGTAGGTGATTTTACCCCCAACACTCCGCACTGACTGACTGCTACCGCCACTGCTTATATTGTCCACTACTTTCCGGGCAGGTAGGCTCCTGCGAAGTGGGTGGTCTACCCCGGGCACGTTTGGCTACCGACCTCCCACTGCTGCCACCCTGCTGACTCCCGGCCACGCTAGCAACTTGCTAGCTCCGCTGCTGCCTCACTTGCAAGCTGCCACCCTCTTCTGATGAAGCCCCTAATTCACCCGGCTCCCAAGTGCGGTCAGCTACATCATCGAGTACTGTCTGCACGTCACTGATGTCCTCCTCAACCGTCTCTGGGTCAGGAGCCTGACCGCTCGCAACACCAGCTCCCACGCCACTCTCCTCATCACTACTTGCCCGCCTAGTGAAGGAAGCTGCGGATGTCTCCTCCACATCTTGGCTGGGCAGTAGCTGCTGACTGTCTTCTAGTAGCTCGTCCTCGCTGTATAGTGGAGCTGAGCCCACGGCATATAATACTTCTGTGGCTGAGGGAACAGAGGCAGGTTGAGGACAGGTGAGGGTACAGGGCCTGCTCCCGGGCCATGCCAACTAAGGGTTGTGTCTGACAAACCCACCGACTCTTGGCTGGGGGTGTATGATGTCACTTGCGACGAAGTCGAAGATAGATTGAACCATTCAAGAACCGCTGGGTCACTGGTCAAGACACGACCGCTAGATGACACCGGGAGCTCAGGCCTCTCGCTGCGACTCCTGCTGCCACGGCCCCTTACTCTGCTGCAACCTGTGCCTGCGCCAGAAGCCTCTGCCACTCCTCTGTGCATGGCCTGGCACTTCTCTGACATACTGTTAGATCAAATAAATAGGAAATTAAAACACCCCAAAAAAGTCTAATTTTCGCACTTCACCACAAAACGGTGAATAAGCTCTTTTTTTCCTCCACCAATACAACCAAAAAAATGCTTTAGAACAGATAACCGCACAAGGGCTAATAAGACGTAGAAATATTTCCCTGTAATAACCCTGCTAATGGTGGTATTACACAGCACTTGCACCCCAATAACAAGAACGGTTTGCTGGAATTACAGAGCTGTATAATGGCAATGTGCTTCCCCAGTCAGTGCAGCAAGGTGTAATAGGATTGTTTCTATTCCCCAGGCTGTAACCTCCCCGACTGAACCCTGTTCTACATAAATGCTGTGGAATGATTCCTCCCTATCCTTTCCCAACACCTTGAATAATCTTTCCCTGCACTTGTAAATCGCTTTTCAGCACAATGAAGTCTTTCCTAGCACTGTCCCTAGCGCCTGCTGACGTCACTCTTTGCACTAAGTACGCTGGAAAATGGCTGAATCCAAGATGGCTGAGACTATTTATAGGGCTGACACATCACAGGGCTGGCTGCTGATTGGCTGCATGCATGGCATTATGGGTGACCCCACCTTCCCAGAGTTCCTTGCTCCATGTCCTCACATGTGCAGCAGCCTTTTTAGGGAAAAAAAATGTGATTCGTTACCACAAATCGTGAGGAAATTCAAATTCGGTGCGAATCGAATTTTTCCTTAAATTCGGATCGAATTCCACTTTGTCAACTTCGATTCGCTCATCTCTAATCACTCCCATTCTTAAAGGAAACATTGATCTAATTCTCCCAGAATGGACCCGAACGTTCTAAGGATCAGTTTACCTCCTTCTGCAATCATATCCTCCAGAACAGAGCCTGCAATGT
Organism: Bufo gargarizans; assembly: GCF_014858855.1. Classification (NCBI taxonomy): domain Eukaryota; kingdom Metazoa; phylum Chordata; class Amphibia; order Anura; family Bufonidae; genus Bufo; species Bufo gargarizans. The sequence goes on from NC_058086.1 coordinate 167,226,654, forward strand.
GGTCCGTGACTGCGAGGTCAGACGGATCCGCGGAGGTGCACACCCAACGGAACGGCCCAAAACCCAGCGAGAAGATGTCTCTGGTAAATAAACACAAAGCAACTTAATCCATAGACTGAGATTCCTAACCCAGGAAACTTCCTATTGAAGATTTTTTATTTATTTATTTTTGTTGGGGGGGGGGGCAGATAATGGAATTGCAAATTATATAATTAAAGTGCTCACCCCATGATATGTTGCACGTATGATGGGTATCGGAACTCTGTGCCCCTTCCTCCTTTAAGCTCAACATCAGCACCTGTTCGAGGGTCAAAGCGCTCACATTATAAAAGTATATACAATAGACAAAGAATTATGAAAACTTTAAGAAGTTCTATGTTTTGTTAATAAGAGTCCCCAAGGATGAGCAGATGTCAGGGAGTTCAGTTACTCCAGCGATCAGTTATCTAGAAGAACCTAGCAGTAGCGGTTTAGTTTCCCTGCAGTGCCACCGCAGGTGAAATGTAGTATTACATAGTATTAAGTGTGGTCTGTGTAATGCATGGACGCCCCAGGTCCTTCAGAGTGAGATGAGCTCTTTGCAGCTGCTCTTCAGTCCTGATTATAGATGGGGATTCTCAACGTGGAACCCTATAACCAGAAAACCCATTGAAGCATTGATTCCCACCTCGTACTCACCGGCTCTCTGCGCCTCCAGCAAGAACGCATTTCCGTAGTCCCAGAAAAACATCCCCTTATCGGACAGCTTATTGATTGCAGAGATCTGTCGCCGTAAACTGCGGGCAAACAGAAGAGGTTCAGGAGACAGAACTAGCCCCTCGTATGCTACACTATGTGCTTCTGTACAACTTTTTGGTTTCGGTCCCAAGCCATTAGTTCTGCACATAATCTGGTACCCCATTCTGATAACGGGAGGAGACCGTGTACAGTCAAGGATCAACACTTTCCAGACCTTCATCAGGTATTCACCAGCGCATTTCAGGGCCATAGTGGATCTCAAGCTTCAGACCATACTGTTGGTCTTGAAATTAGTCATTGGTGACACCTGATGAAGGAACCTGAAACGCGTTGATTGTTAGACAAATATTAGTTTCAATGGGCACCATGTAATAACTCCTAGTGATCCCATCCATTGGACAACCTGCGGACATCTCTCACCTCTCGTGGACCAGCTGGCGGAAGGTCTGGGGGTCACTGCACATTATCTGATTGGCTTCACTAAACGGTAGCTGCTGCGGGTAATATCCACCGCTGAATGGATTGTGGCAAGAGGTTTGGTCAGAGCCCAGATCCACCAGGAGGTCACCAGTCTTCTCGTATTCTTCTACCAACCTCTCCCTACAAGACCATGAAGAATTAATGGTTTGGACTCGGCCCGTCCTCCTAGGAGAGCTGGCCGGCTGTGATTGGCGGCCATATTGGTTGTCAACCAGAAACAGCTGAAAAAAATTGCAAACGTCTGCCGAGGATCATTGTTATTTATAAGGGGAAATGGGCTTTAAATCCCTGAATATTTGTGATCTGCAGAGACCAGAAGTAAGTCGCCCCATCCTCTCCCGTGATGACAAGTATCGCATTGCTCTATAATGGGTTACAGACCCCTCACTGGCACACTGCGACTATTACAGGCCCCAGATGTGCAGCAGAAGATCACAACTTGCCAAAGGTCCACGATATTCCCATGGTATCCCAGGCTGAGCTTCTCCTTATCCTTCCGCGCCTTTCTGTGAAGACAAATAGATCTCAATATGAGGCATGCACAAAAGCTGGTGGTGAAGATTGCCCAAGATCTCATCCCAAGTGGGTGACCACCCCAGGTCTGCACCGCACCATGGAGAGCCAGAGTCGTCACCCACTCAACGTATCTGAATAAAAATGTAATCAATTATGTGCCACCAGATTATCCAGCATCGGATGGACAACAGCAGCCACTGAAGAGGCTATAAAGGGGTATTCCCACTTTGTAAAGTGACTGCTAGGGCGTGTTAACCTCCTCTGCACAGCACTGAACGTCTGCTGCACTTGAATGGGTTCGTGAGCCGTCCACACCGCAAAAAAAAAGTTTAATTTTTTTCGGCATGGAGAGAAGGTTCCGTGCCGCCGTTCCGCACCGCTCCTTCTGGATTGCGGACCCATTCAATTAAATGGCCGTATGCATGAGCCCTCACAGTGCTGCAGCCCAGAGGTCAGATCCCAAATGCCATATCCTGGCCATCACAAAGTGGGAATGTCCTTTTAAGGAATCTTTTTTTTTTTTTTTTTGTGATTTTTAATGGTTAGTTTGAAAGTTATTTTTCCCCAGGATTTTAATATTGATGACCTATATCAATATCAGATTGGCGAGGATCCGATACCTGGCACACCCGCCGATCAGTCGGTTGAAGACAAGGCCACATTCCGTGCCAATCCACCCGTCCCTTCACAGTTTATATCGCAGCAGTGAGCAGGTGTAATTACAAGAAGCCGTCCAAGTGGGTCCCCACCGCTCTGATATTGATTACCTATATGAGGATAGGTCAATTTTAAAATCCCAGTATTATACAGTTCCCAGCTGCTGAAGAACCTCATGGACCACACCCCAAGACCTCGGCTCAGGCGCCCACCAGCTGCCGTAGAACCCCTGACTCACGTACCCATCATCTGCCGCAGAACCTCATGGACCACACCCCAAGACCTCGGCTCAGGCGCCCACCGGCTGCCGTAGAACCCCTGACCCACGTACCCATCATCTGCCGCAGAACCTCAGCATACGCAAAAAATATCTCGTCCTGTTTCTCCTCACCTGATCCTGTGGACACATTCATCCAGAGACGTGGTTATCTCCATCAGCCAGCCCTGCTTATGTCTCTTCACCAGAGCACTCTCATCGACCTGACAAGAGACACAGGAGGTATGAGGTGGAGGCGTACAGAACACCCCATCAATGATCAGCACCCAACCAAGTGAGACCCTATAACAGTTACCTCGGCAATGACCCCTATACAGCCCACGATGGCGGCTGCTTTAGCCTGCGCTCCGCTCATGCCTCCTAGACCTGAGGTCACAAACACCTTCCCAGCGAGATCGTCTAATCCAAGGTATCTTCTTCCTGCATTCAATACGGTCAACTGGGCGAGACATCAGAAGGAAGAGCTCAAATACGTGGACTGAGGGAAAGTACCAGATTTAAAGGAGCCATCCAGGCAAAACCGCTACATTGTGCAATAAAATGTATGCAGCCTGAGGGGGTGGAGCATGACAAGCATTAAGAAGAAAAAAACACCAATGAGAGAACCTTTTTGTCATGCTCCACCCCTCAGGCCCTGCAATAAGCATGGAATGTTCCTTTTAATTAAAATCCTGCAATATGCAAAATTAACAAGTGACTTAAGAAACAGCTCTGGGTGTGACTAGAGAACAAGATAAAAATTATTCAAACCCAAACCAACTTTACGGAAAGGAATTTGTGTATATATTGCGACCACTTACCACGGTGCCGTGCACAATTCCCTGCGGGCCGATGTAGCAGTAGCTCCCTGCCGTCATCTGTCCATACCTTCCGAAAATCAGAGTTTTCAGTTATTAGGCATAGATCTGGATGACGTAAAGAGGGAAAATCCTTCCCTATGGGTCCAGGAAGCTGAGATCTATACCTTACAGCAAAAGGCTGAAAAACTGGCTCACAGTGAGGATCCTACAAACAGCAGCACAGATCTGAGCTTCTAGAGCCTAGAATCAACAGAGGATAGTTAGGAGGGGAGGTAAATCTGGACTATGAACTTACATTGTGACTCCTAAAGCAAACATCTTCTCGTAATCCTTCCTGGAGGAGTAGTTGGGAATGACCTACCGACCCAAAAATTAACAAAAACACGTTGTAAACACCCTGCCATGCCACCCTGCCACCTGGAAAACAAGCAGGCTTACCATCCCATTGGTGATGACCACTCGTGGAGCTCCAGGGTGACTGGGAAAAAGACCAAGGGGATGTCCGCTGTACATGACCAAGGTCTGGTCCTCCGTCATCTCTGACAGATAGTGCATCACCAACCAGAACTGCAGAGACAAGGAGAGGAGAAACCCAATGCATGCGCCCTGGATCAATCGAAGACCTGTCCCATCAAGGGCAGAGTCCAGTCCAAAACCAACCCACAATTCCCAAACTCCCAAGAAGATGGCAATGGAAACCATAATATAAATCCCAGTTGATGTCTTGGATCTCCTGGATTTGCTGCAATCCCAATGCTCTCCCATCAGACAAGCTAACAATGGTGGACTCTTCAACCTTCATTACAATTGCTCTTGGTGACCAGTCTCCATTGAAAGCCAGCCTGGTCTCTACCCACCTCATCCACATCTCTGGACAAGCTTCCCTGGTCAGTTTCCACCCAATTTTGCCTATCCTAACAGCCATGGTTGAGGATACTACTGGTCCTATGGCCACTAGCTAGCATCTCATTTAGCCTTTGAGTCCACTACAACCTGGTCAGCTAGTAAGAAATTAAGTTTTCATGGATGGTAAACCCAAATCTCATACCATCTCAAGAGCATGATCAAGTTCTCTTCACCTTACCATAAAGATTTTCCTTTCTAGATCTCCGGAGAACCTACCTGCGCCCAGTTACTGAAGACCTGCCCATTGCCGCCGTAGGTCACCAACTCCTGGGGAAACTGGAATAAGGTTTGGTTATAAAATCTGCAATTATTCCACCCTACCAAGATTATCTACAGGGGCAAAGGGGGCCATTCTTACCATTTACCTTCCCCTATCACCTGTTCCCTGACACTCATGGCCATCCCAGCTTCCTCTCTGTGTATTACATCATGCCAGCGGTGGTATTACTTAGGCATTGGATAGAGACATTGTTTGGGATATTTGCAGAAAATCAACGTGAAAACTGCATCAAAATCATAAAAGCTGCGACCAGTGTGAACTATACAGCACATATTCACCATTGAAATCAATGGGGCATGGTTTATCATGAAAAGTAATTAGTTTAGTCATTATTTGTGCCAATATGTATCCAATAGCAAGTGAGGTTTGATACATTTGTTGCATCTTTAAACACCACTTGTCTACAGATGTTCCTCCAGTTTTTACACCTGATTAACATAGCAAACCACGCCCCCCCCCTCCCCCACGTTCAAAAGTGCACAGCTCCTAAATCCTCAAATATTGCAACATTTTTGGACAAGAAAGGTATAAATTTGAGACTTTTTTACCCCAGATTTACTGCGCAACAGGAATGATAAATTCACCCCTAGGCGGCACTGTATATCGACCAGTATGCGAAACCTATATGTACACAGCTGTATTAAGTCTAAAGCAAGATCGACCACCAAGCACTCCACGGAAAAGATGGCGGTCGCTTCAGATCACAGATCCCTACCTGAGCCACCGACGGATCCAGGTTATTCATAATCATGTGCATTATAGCCGCCGCTTTCTTCGTTTTGCAAGGATACTCATTGATCGGATAGGCCCTGAAAAAAAAATAAAGCGTACAAGTGAATCCATGGCGCCATTACAACTGCCAGGAGCTGAGTCCGCTAATTTCAAATTTTTAAAACATTTTTATAAACAGTTTATTCTTTCTGGAAAACATGGAGGTAAATATCGCCCCCTCGCCTTACAATGGCGGTGTTGATCAGTCTCATTCATATAGAATATATTGTGAGGGGGGCGAACGTCCAGCCATATTCTTCCGAAACTCACCTCATGTGTATCCTTGGGCAGAACCGGTACATGTAGATGTGTCCAAACCGTCTCAGCTCCTCCGCAAATTCCGGGGCCAGCGTTGAATGATGCTCAGGGGGAAAGTAACGCAAGGAATTCTCCAAAGCAAGCTGCAAGAAAAGCAGAGGAGCGCACGTCCCAATACGGAGTCACTAAACCCGCATTCTGTTTGCTGTGCAAAAACAAGCTATTGTTCTCTGCTATCGGCCATGTCAAGGTGCGGGGAGAGGCTGACCGCAGTGTTCCTGAAGTGCAGGTGGTCTGTCCAGGAAAGCTTGGCTTCTTTCTTCCTAAACAGCGCCACACCAGTCCACTGGTTGTGTGTTGTATTGCAGCTCAGCCCCATTTACTTCTAGGGAGCCAAGATGCAATACCACATGCAACCTATGGACAGGTTATTAGAAGAAAGAAGCCATGTTTTTTCTAATCCTGGACAATCCCTTTTAGGCCTCATGCACACGACCGTTTTTTTTTTGCAGTTCGCAAAAACGGGTTCCGTAGTTCTGTGATCCGTGTCAGTTTTTCCTTCCGTGGGCCTTTCTTGATTTTTGGAGGATCCACGGACATGAAGGAAAAAGTCATTTTGGTGTCCGCCTGGCCGTGCGGAGCCAAACGGATCTGTCCTGACTTACAATGCAAGTCAATGGGGACGGATCCGTTTGACGTTGACACAATATGGTGCAATTGCAAACGGATCCGTCCCCATTGACTTTCAATGTAAAGTCAGGAGTCCCTATTATACCATCGGATCTGAGTTTTCTCCAATCCGATGGTATATTTTAACTTAAAGCGTCCCCATCACCATGGGAACGCCTCTATGTTAGAATATACCATCGGATTTGAGTTACATCGTGAAAACTCATATCCGACAGTATATTCTAACACAGAGGCGTTCCCATGGTGATGGGGACGCTTCAAGTTAGAATATACTAAGAACTGTGGACATGACTGCCCCCTGCTGCCTGGCAGCACCCGATCTCTTACAGGGGGCTGTGATCCGCACAATTAACCCCTCAAGTGCCGCATCTGAGGGGTTAATTGTGCGTATCATAGCCCCCTGTAAGAGATCAGGGGCTGCCAGGCAGCAGGGGGCAGCCCCCCTCCCTCCCCAGTTTTAAATTTCATTGGTGGCCAGTGCGGCCCCCCCCTCTACTGTATTAATTTCATTGGTGGCCAGTGTGCGGGCCCCCCCCGGCCCCCCCTCCCTCTATTGTATTAATTTCATTGGTGGCCAGTGTGCGGCCCCCCCTCCCTCCCTTTATTGTATTATTTTCATTGGTGGCACAGTGTGCGGCCCCCCCCCCCCCCCCATCATAGGTGGCAGCGGAGAGTTCCGATCGGAGTCCCAGTTTAATCGCTGGGGCTCCGATCGGTAACCATGGCAACCAGGACGCTACTGCAGTCCTGGTTGCCATGGTTACTTAGCAATATTAGAAGCATCATACTTACCTGCTGCGCTGTCTGTGACCGGCCGGGAGCTCCTCCTACTGGTAAGTGACAGGTCTGTGCGGCGCATTGCTTAATGATCTTTCACTTACCAGTAGGAGGAGCTCCCGGCCGGTCACAGACAGCGCAGCAGGTAAGTATGATGCTTCTACTATTGCTAAGTAACCATGGCAACCAGGACTGCAGTAGCGTCCTGGTTGCCATGGTTACCGATCGGAGCCCCAGCGATTAAACTGGGACTCCGATCGGAACTCTCCGCTGCCACCAATGTTCGGGAGGGGGGGAAGGGGGAGGCCGCACTGGCCACCAATGAAATTAATACAGTAGAGAGAGGGAGGGGGGGCCCGCACTGGCCACCAATAAAATTAAAACTGGGGAGGGAGGGGGTCTTCCCCCCTGCTGCCTGGCAGCCCCTGATCTCTTACAGGGGGCTATGATACGCAGAATTAACCCCTCAGGTGCGGCATCTGAGGGGTTAATTGTGCGGATCACGGCCCCCTGTAAGGGCTCGGGTGCTGCCAGGCAGCAGGGAGCAGTCATGTACACAGTTCGTAGTATATTCTAACTTGAAGTGTCCCCATCACCATGGGAACGCCTCTGTGTTAGAATATACTGTCGGATATGAGTTTTCAACTCAGCTCTGAAAAAGCTTTTATGCAGACGGATCTTCGGATCCGTCTGTATGAAAGTAACCTACGGCCACGGATCACGGACACGGATGCCAATCTTGTGTGCATCCGTGTTCTTTCACGGACCCATTGACTTGAATGGGTCCGTGAACCGTTGTCCGTAAAAAAAATAGGACAGGTCATATTTTTTTGACGGACAGGAAACACGGATCACGGAGGCGGATGACAAGCGGTGCATTTTCCGAGTTTTCAACGGACCAATTGAAAGTCAATGGGTCCGCAGAAAATCACGGAAAACGGAACAACGGCCACGGGTGCACACAACGGTCGTGTGCATGAGGCCTAAGGCAGTCTGCGTCTTCTGTCCTCTGGATACATCCATGTCCCCAAATGAACCCGAGGGCAGCAGAATCTGCCTTGCGAAACTGTGAAAAGGTCTCAAGTGAGAACCCCAGCATGTCTCTCTCCACAACTGTGATTTCAGAGGGTCACAACTGCACCCAGGATTTTTTAATAGATCATGCATTTACTCTAAATTTAAAGGGGCCCCGTCCTACTGACCGATGCAGTCTGCACAACATATAAACTATCTAGATGCTATTTACTTTTATTGATTGAGAGTTGCATTATGTATTCTGCTCCAGTCACACCCAGAGCTGCATTCAAACCGTTGCTGCCCTCTTGTTACCAGACAGCAGGGACACAGAGCTGAGCTTTTCCCTCACATCTAACAGCAGATTAAGGGCTCATGCACACAAACATATTTTTTTCCCCTTTCGGTATGCGGAACCATTCACTTCAATGGGTCCACACACAAATAAACGGAAATGACTCTATTCAGTTTCTGTATGTCCGCTCTGCAAAAAAAACAAATAGAACATGTCCTATTCAAGAAAAAGCATTGTAACAATGGATCCACAGAAAAAAACAACTGATGCAATACGGATGTCACACCGATATCATCAGTTTTTCTGCGGATCTGTGTTTTGCTGACCACAAAATACATACAGTCGTGTGCATGAGCCTCAAAAGGGGTATTCCAGTTATCTCCTATGCACAGGATAGGGGATAACTATTAGATTGGTGGGGGTCCCTATACCTCATGGAGCACCCCTGAAGTGAACGCAGCGGCCGGTCAGCCATGCGCTCAGCAGCTCCGTTCATTTCTATAGGAATTCCAGAGATCCACAGTCCTATGGAAAAGTGCACATTACGATATCGCCATATGCTTTGCTTTATGACAAATCCAGCTCTGCTGCATCGTTTTATAATTACGATAAGTGAAAGCAGCATTTAGACAGCTCTGCAAAAATCGCTCTGTACGAATACAAGCCTAGCCTCGCGCCGGGGATCTAGGGTAACGCGACACAAAAAACAGGACGGTAACAAACACCGTATCCTGGGGACAGAGACATCTGTGCTGATTGTGCAGTCACTTGTTTGCAACTACTTCTTGCACAATGGAGGGGAATGATTAACCCAAAGTTTATACCCCCACCCTGCCGCTGATACACTGTAACGCTTTACTGCTGAGGAGACTGGGAAGTATGAGAAGGGGACACTTTAAGGAGGCATGCATGGGGGGGACGGGGACATAGCTGAAATGTGCACCTCTTCCAACCTTTGGGGGGGGGGGTCGCAATTTGTGCCAATATAGCAAGACAGCGCTTAGTAAGCCTTGTGCAATACAGTACTTCACCATGTCCAAACACTTCTGTCTCTTGCTGTCAGTGAATGGAAACCTTTGCTATTGTAATCTGGAATCTTACAACAACAAAAACACAACATCATCATCATCATGATCCAGTTTGTTACATTGTTTCAAGACTCTCATCTGAATTTGTAGTCATTCTCGGGCCCTGGAGCCTGAAGGGGCCACACCACCCTACAGTATGTAAACAGGTAGTAGTGGTCATTGGTGGCAGTTGAGGAAGGGCCCGATGCAGATTGTCTATTGGGGCCACGTCTCTGGAAGAGCGCGTTCCTACACATCGGTGTGGAACTAACAGTCCCAGCATTCCCCCAAGCCTCTATGTAGGACTTGTGCAAAGTTCAGTTTATAAAATGCTCACCTTCTCCTCCTGGGCAGAGAGTTGGGGTGTCCGAACAGGGGAATGAGGGACCCCCTCATCCCGCCCTCTATTTTGGGGTAGGGGGTGGAGGGGGATGCCAGAGCACAGCTCCTGGAGACTGATCATCATGAGGTTTCAGAACAGACGGGTCAACTGGACTCAGGAGATCCAGGGGCGACTATCAGGTGTAACCGGCACACCCACCACCATGCTGCCCCCTGATTGGTCAATAGCCCTTACCAAATTAATGTGTTACCTGAAGCACAGGCGGCAGATGGGATGCAGAGCAAAGTGCCAGCGCCGACAGTATAATAAACCCCATCCGCTTGGACTGCGCTTAGTTGTGGATTTTCAGCCCAGATTCCTTATGTGTCACCTTTTCAATCATTTTTTTTTTTTTTTACAAAAATGCACCAAAAGCTGCATAAAACACACATCAAAACCCCACATGCGACTGCGCCTGTAAATGTCCCACAGTTGATTCTACCCTTAGAGGACATGGGGAATTTCCGTTTTTGCGTTTTCGTTTTTCACTCCCTGCCTTCCTGAAGCCATAACATTTTTATTTTTCCATTCACATAGCCGTAGGCGGGCTTATTTATTGCAGGACAAGTTGTACTTTCCAATGGCACCATTTACTCTCACATACAATACAGTGGAAAGCTGGAATACATTTCCATATCGGATGGAATTGGTAAAGGACAGACTTCCTCCACAGTTTTTATGGGTTTCAATTTTACGATGTTCACTATGGGATAAAACTGACCTGTTAACTTCATTTTCTGGGTCAGTACGATGACGTCTTACTATTGAATTTTTTTTTTACTTTGGATAATTATTATTATTTTTTTTAAATTTTTCTTTTACTTTTTTTTGCCCCCTCTGGGGGACATGTACTTCAATCAGATTGACTTTTATTTTTAACACACTAATGTGATTTAAAGGGAATCTGTCACCATGAGAATGCAGGCAGCTGATTATACAGCAGGAGGAGATGAGCAGATTAATATATAGTTTTCTCGGAAAAGAATCAGTAAAACTTGTAATTTACTCATTTAAATCCCTGCACATTCTGGGCTTTGAAGTCCAGGAGGCGGAGCTATCAGTGATTGGCAGCTCTCTATATGCACAGTTACAGAGCAGACTATCAATCACTGATAGCTCCGCCTCCTGGACTTCAAAGCCCAGAATGAGCAGGGATTTAAATGAGTAAATTACAAGTTTTACAGATTCTTTTCCGAGAAAACTATATATTAATCTGCTCATCTCCTCCTGCTCTATAACATACTGTCTACAGCTCAGACACCTTTATATTCAGTAAATTCCAATGCAGTGCTGCCACCTACAGGCCTGCATTGGAATATACCTGTAATTAGGGGGCCACCTAGCATGTCTGCTGCCTGAGGAGAAAACTGAAATGGCACCCGCTCCTTCCCCAATGCCAATTTCTTAACCTAAGCCCTTCCCTTCAGCCCATGGTCCTTCGACTGCCCCTGGCTTATGACTACCTGGTGCTGCCTGAGGCAATCGCCTCACCCGGCCTCATTGGTGGTGCACCCCTGCCTGTAATAAGCCTGGTAGTGTTTATTATCCTGTACTATGACATCACTGTGTGTATTATCCCTGTACTGTGACATCACTGTGTGTATTATCCCTGTACTGTGACATCACTGTGTATTATCTCTGTACTGTGACATCACTGTGTGTATTATCCCTGTACTGTGACATCACTGTGTTTATTATTCCTGTACTGTGACATCACTGTTTATTATCCCTGTACTGTGACATCACTGTGTGTATTATCCCTGTACTGTGACATCACTGTGTGTATTATCCCTGTACTGTGACATCACTGTGTATTATCTCTGTACTGTGACATCACTGTGTGTATTATCCCTGTACTGTGACATCACTGTGTGTATTATCCCTGTACTGTGACATCACTGTGTTTATTATCCCTGTACTGTGACATCACTGTGTTTATTATCCCTGTACTGTGACATCACTGTGTGTATTATCCCTGTACTGTGACATCACTGTGTTATTATCCCTGTACTGTGACATCACTGTGTTATTATCCTGTACTGTGACATCACTGTGTTTATTATTCCTGTACTGTGACATCACTGTTTATTATCCCTGTACTGTGACATCACTGTGTGTATTATCCCTGTACTGTGACATCACTGTGTTTATTATCCCTGTACTGTGACATCACTGTGATTATTATCTCTGCACTGTGACATCACTGTGTTTATTATCTCTGTACTGTGACATCACTATGTTTATTATCTCCGTACTGTGACATCACTGTGTTTATTATCTCTGCACTGTGACATCACTGTGTGTATTATCCCTGTACTGTGACATCACTGTGTGTATTATCTCTGTACTGTGACATCACTGTGTTTATTATCCCTGTACTGTGACATCACTGTGTTTATTATCTCTGTACTGTGACATCACTGTGTGTATTATCTCTGTACTGTGACATCACTGTGTTTATTATCCCTGTACTGTGACATCACTGTGTGCATTATCCTGTACTGTGACATCACTGTGTTTATTATCTCTGTACTGTGACATCACTGTGTGTATTATCCCTGTACTGTGACATCACTGTGTGTATTATCCCTGTACTGTGACATCACTGTGTTTATTATCTCTGTACTGTGACATCACTGTGTTTATTATCTCTGTACTGTGACATCACTGTGTTTATTATCCCTGTACTGTGACATCACTGTGTTTATTATCTCTGTACTGTGACATCACTGTGTTTATTATCCATGTACTGTGACATCACTGTGTGTATTATCCCTGTACTGTGACATCACTGTGTTTATTATCCCTGTACTGTGACATCACTGTGTTTATTATCCCTGTACTGTGACATCACTGTGTGTATTATCCTGTACTGTGACCTCACTGTGTTTATTATCCCTGTACTGTGACATCACTGTGATTATTATCCCTGTACTGTGACATCACTGTGTTTATTATCCCTGTACTGTGACATCACTGTGTGTATTATCCCTGTTCTGTGACATCGCTGTGTTTATTATCCCTGTACTGTGACATCACTGTTTATTATCCCTGTACTGTGACATCACTGTGTTTATTATCCCTGTACTGTGACATCACTGTGTGTATTATCCCTGTACTGTGACATCACTGTGTTTATTATCCCTGTACTGTGACATCACTGTGTTTATTATCCCTGTACTGTGACATCACTGTGTGAATTATCCCTGTTCTGTGACATCGCTGTGTTTATTATCCCTGTACTGTGACATCACTGTGTATATTATCCATGTACTGTGACATCGCTGTGTTTATTATCTCTGTACTGTGATATCACTGTGTTTATTATCCCTGTACTGTGACATCACTGTGTTTATTATCCCTGTACTGTGACATCACTGTGTGTATTATCCCTGTACTGTGACATCACTGTGTTTATTATCCATGTACTGTGACATCACTGTGTTTATTATCCCTGTACTGTGACATCACTGTTTATTATCCCTGTACTGTGACATCACTGTGTTTATTATCTCTGTACTGTGACATCACTGTGTGTATTATCCTGTACTGTGACATCACTGTGTTTATTATCTCTGTACTGTGACATCACTGTGTTTATTATCCCTGTACTGTGACATCACTGTGTTTATTATCTCTGTACTGTGACATCACTGTGTGTATTATCTCTGTACTGTGACATCACTGTGTTTATTATCTCTGTACTGTGACATCGCTGTGTTTATTATCCCTGTACTGTGACATCGCTGTGTTTATTATCCCTGTACTGTGACATCACTGTGTTTATTATCTCTGTACTGTGACATCACTGCGTGTATTATCTCTGTACTGTGACATCACTGTGTTTATTATCCCTGTACTGTGACATCGCTGTGTTTATTATCTCTGTACTGTGACATCACTGTGTTTATTATCCCTGTACTGTGACATCACTGTGTTTATTATCTCTGTACTGTGACATCACTGCGTGTATTATCTCTGTACTGTGACATCACTGTGTTTATTATCCCTGTACTGTGACATCGCTGTGTTTATTATCTCTGTACTGTGACATCACTGTGTTTATTATCCCTGTACTGTGACATCACTGTGTTTATTGTCTCTGTACTGTGACATCACTGTGTGTATCATCCCTGTACTGTGACATCACTGTGTTTATTATCTCTGTACTGTGACATCACTGTGTGTATTATCTCTGTACTGTGACATCACTGTGTGTATTATCCTGTACTGTGACATCACTGTGTTATTATCCCTGCACTGTGACATCACTGTGTGTATTATCTCTGTACTGTGACATCACTGTGTTTATTATACCTGTACTGTGACATCACTGTGTTTATTATCCCTGCGCCTTAGGGAACATTAATCATAATTTTTTTTTAACTCACTGTCAAAATTGGTCATAGTACAGTAGGCCCCTTTGTAAGCTTTGATATGGCACCACTTGGTTTGTAGTTACGCCCATTTTCAGGCTAAGCATGTGAAAATATTTCCATTCATTGACAGCAATCATAAAGTTTAAAAACAGAAGAGACTGAAAGCCAAGTGTATTCCAGGCCTTTGTGAACTGGATTATTACAGTCCATGCAGTTCTAGGGCAGGTGCCTGCCGTGCAGCTTTCTGTCCAGCAGAGAGCGCTGCTCTGTCACATTCCAAAAAGTGAGTGGGCGGGGTTATTACCCACGTGTTAGACATTTAATTTAAAGAGATAACAGCCTGAGAAAAAGCAATGAAAGTGACAGCCCAGCTGCCTCCAAGAGAGAGAGAGAGGGTTCAGCATCTCAAGGAGGAAGGAGCCGAGGACCAGAGCATCTCCAGGGACCTCAAGAAGTTTAGGAGAGGAATCAGTGCAGGATCACAGTCCACTTGCAGCATCATTCCAACAGAGCTGATAATCTACAGCTCTTTATAATCAACCAGTCTGTAATATCCAGGATGTGCATGTAGTCGGTGGCAGAGGCACAGACCTGCCCTCGGGATGATACACTCACTGATCTGAAGGGGTGGAGAGCAGGCTGACATCACAGCTGCTGGAGTCCTTACACTGACATGTGGAGACAGGGAATAGAATTCTAGGGCAGACAGAGGCAGCACTCCCTGAGGATGACCCCAGAGATGTCAGCAGCTGCCCCCTAGACACTGACGGTATAGGGGTGACAGACTATGCAGGGTTGAGGGGAGTCTTGCAGCCATCTCATCAGCAGTCACCATCACCCCCATCATCTGGGAGCCATCTCTGGTCATGCAGAACAAGGGCATCACTTTCATTGTGTTCCTGGAATGGATAGTCACAGTGCACCCAGACTCAGGTAAGTCCTACTGAAGGATCACCTGGAGGTCACATGACCAGCAGGGTGGTGCAAACAACTCTCAGCATGTACCGACACCACGTGCTGGGAGTTGTAGTGCAAGTTAAGAGTTAATTAGAGCAATTTGATGACCTTTGATGTCAGCAATATTTGTATTCAATGCTTGTGATAGATAGAAGCTATATCAGATACATATAGACAGATATATAGATTGATGGATAGATATAAATTAGATAGATGAGATCGCTTCATATGATACAGAGGTATGAGATAGAGAACATCAATATAGTCAGATACATGGATGGATAGATAGATAGATACATGGATGGATAGATAGATAGATAGATAATAGATAGATAGATACATGGATGGATAGATAGATGGATGGATGGATGGATGGATAGATACATACATGGATAGATAGATAGATACATACATACATGGATAGATGGATAGATAAATAGATAGATACACGGATGGATGGATGGATAAATCAATATTTATGCATGCAGTTTATAACACCCAGCTGCTGCAGAATCTCTTGGGTACAGCTGCTGTCAGTAATGTCTGTGCTGTTCTGGGAGCTGCCTGTGTAATGGACGTCTGTCTAGTCGGGGTGGAAACAGTCAGCACATGATTATTTCAGCCTGTTGGGCAGGATTCTGCATTTCCATCCATCCATCAGCTTCTTCTTTCCCTCTCTGAGGTCACTTGGCTGCGGTCAGGTTGTCAGAGCCAAAAAAGCGACACATGATCAATAATGACCATTATAATAGAATGTTCCACGGCTCGATGCAAGGTCCATGGATATCATGTAAAACTATGTGTCGATAATGTATCAGATTGGGATGGATTGTGAGGTTTTTTGTATTACTGCATCTGCAGATCTGCTACATTGTATATCCAACAGAAAAACTGATGAAATACCAGTAACCCCCCCCCCCCCACCACCAGGAAGAAGTATGCCCCTCCCACTGACAATATCATTTCCCTTCAGGAGTTTAGGAAACTGACAACCACAGTATTAGTCAATAGCTGCTAAATTGGTTATCACCAGACTTCCCAAAAAATAAATAACAAAAAAAAGTGGTATAGACAAATAATAGACAAATAACCAAATCTGCTGCACCCAGAAAGTAACCGGCCGCTGCCTGATCAGTATTTGGTGACGAAAAGAAAGAGATTTGTGATTGATTCAGTATAAGGCGTCTTACACACGAATGTTGTGCATCCATTCCGTGCATTGTGGACCGCAATTTGTGGTCCCCAATGCAGGGGCAACGTCCATGCGGCGGCCGGGACGGATCGATACCCATTCAACTTAGGCTGCATGCACACGACCGTATGTGTTTTGCAGTCAACAAATTAAGGATCCGCCCAAAAAACGGAAGACGTCCGTATGGCATCTGTTTTTTTTTTTTGCAGATCCATTGTAACAATGTCTATCCTTGTCTGCAAAACTGACAAGAATAGGACGTTATATATTTTTTGCGGGGCTAAGGAATGGACATACGGATGCGGATAGCACACGGTGTGCTGTCCGCATTTTCTGCGGACCCATTGAAATGAATGGGCCCGCATCCTATCTACAAAAAAAAAGAACGGAATGGACACGGAAATATGTTCTATTTTGTTGTGGTGCGGAGGCACAGACAGATCCATGCTTCCGTTCCGCATTTCCGGGATTGCGGACCCATTCAAGTGCATGGGTCCACTTCTGTGATGCGGAGTGCATAACGTTCGTGTGCAAGAGGCCTAACCGTGAGTGCAGCTCTGGAGTATTATACAGGATGTAACTCAGGATCAGTAAAGGATAAGTAATGTATGTACACAGTGACTGCACCAGCAGAATAGTGAGTGCAGCTCTGGAGTATTATACAGGATGTAACTCAGGATCAGTGCAGGATAAGTAATGTATGTACACAGTGACTGCACCAGCAGAATAGTGAGTGCAGCTCTGGAGTATTATACAGGATGTAACTCAGGATCAGTACAGGATAAGTAATGTATGTACACAGTGACTGCACCAGCAGAATAGTGAGTGCAGCTCTGGAGTATAATACAGGATGTGACTCAGGATCAGTACAGGATAAGTAATGTATATACACAGTGACTGCACCAGCAGAATAGTGAGTGCAGCTCTGGAGTATAATACAGGATGTAACTCAGGATCAGTACAGGATAAGTAATGTATGTATACAGTGACTGCACCAGCAGAATAGTGAGAGCAGCTCTGGAGTATAATACAGGATGTAACTCAGGATCAGTACAGGATAAGTAATGTATGTACACAGTGACTGCACCAGCAGAATAGTGAGTGCAGCTCTGGAGTATAATACAGGATGTAACTCAGGATCAGTACAGGATAAGTAATGTATATACACAGTGACTGCACCAGCAGAATAGTGAGTGCAGCTCTGGAGTATAATACAGGATGTAACTCAGGATCAGTACAGGATAAGTAATGTATGTACACAGTGACTGCACCAGCAGAATAGTGAGTGCAGCTCTGGAGTATAATACAGGATGTGACTCAGGATCAGTACAGGATAAGTAATGTATGTACACAGTGACTGCACCAGCAGAATAGTGAGTGCAGCTCTGGAGTATAATACAGGATGTGACTCAGGATCAGTACAGGATAGGTAATGTATACACACAGTGACACAACTGTTCATGTAGATTCAGGGTTGACATTGCACATCTGACTTTTTCCAGCGCAGTTTTAAGCTCGTTACTTTAATAGTTATTTCCAACCATACAGTTCTGACTAGAAGGATTTGGCCTCCCTTTTATTCTTTCTGCTCACAGATGTTTGGACGCACATTTACAGCTTGGAAGACAATGACAGATTATTTCCAATTTTTAACTGAGTCAGATAAGGGATTGATTAGTAAAAAGTATTAGTAATCAGGGGCCATAACATTCACACAGTGATTTTTATACAGCTAGATATCTGTGGGCGGTGGCAGCAGCAACAATTCAATTCCCTGCAGCGCCCCCCACAGGAGAAGTGAAGCATTTCACAGATGCCATTGAAATCATTGAAAAATGGTCTAATATATGGATGTGGTCGTCCGAAGAACCTCTCTAATAGTAGACGGTCCTGAACAAGGGACCAGTTTACCCCAGATAAATTATTTTAGAATTCCCTGATAATGTATTTGAAATAAATTTTTCTAAGCCTTTTTTGGGTTCCCTTACACAATACTGTAAAGTCACTTGTTTAGGGACCGTGCCCCTGGTGTCTATGTTGTCAGCACACGCGGCCCTCACCCCCTCGCTCCAGGGCTGCGGCAGATCAGATATCTTCCCTCATCCCCCATGTTCTGCAGTTCATTCTAATGACTGGTATCTGGACGCTATACTCTGACCGGGGCTAACACTACTAGAGCTCAGGCACCCTTACTATACAATGACTACTACCCCCAGCAGACATTAAAGATATATACCAAATCTATTTTTACATTTTGCAGCTTTAGAGGGAACCTGTCACCGGGATTTTGGGTATAGAGCTGAGGACATGGGTTGCAAGATGGCCGCTAGCACATCCGCAATACCCAGTCCCCATAGCTCTATGTGCTTTTATTGTATAGAAAAACACGATTTGATACATATGCAAATTAACCTGACTCATCTCACGGACAGGGCTCATCTCAGGGACAGGACTCATCTCAGGTTAATTTGCATATGTATCAAATCGTTTTTTTTTTATACAATAAAAGCACACAGAGCTATGGGGATTGGGGATTGCGGATGTGCTAGCGGCCATCTAGCAACCCATGTGCTCAGCTCTATACCCAAAATCCAGGTGACAGGTTCCCTTTAACCACCTCCGGACCGCCTAACGCAGATGTGCGGTCCGGAGGTGGCAGCCCTGCGCAGAGTCACGCATATATGCGTCATCTCGCGAGGGCCGGGATTTCCTGTGAACGCGCGCACACAGGCGCGCGCGCTCACAGGAACGGAAGGTAAGCGAGTGGATCTCCAGCCTGCCAGCAGCGATCGCTCGCTGGCAGGCTGGAGATCAGATTTTTTTAACCCCTAACAGGTATATTAGACGCTGTTTTGATAACAGCGTCTAATATACCTGCTACCTGGTCCTCTGGTGGTCCCTTTTGTTAGGATCGACCACCAGAGGACTCAGGTAGCTCAGTACAGTCGCACCAAACACCACACTACACTACACCCCCCCCCCCGTCACTTATTAACCCCTTATAAACCCCTGATCACCCATGATCACCCCATATAAACTCCCTGATCACCCCCCTGTCATTGATCACCCCCCTGTCAGGCTCCGTTCAGACGTCCGTATGATTTTTACGGATCCACGGATACATGGATCGGTTCCGCAAAACGCATACGGACGTCTGAATGGAGCCTTACAGGGGGGTGATCAATGACAAGTGGGTGATCACGCATATAGACTTCCTGATCACTTCCCTGTCATTGATCACCCCTCTGTCATTGATCACCCCCCTGTAAGGCTCCATTCAGACATCCGCATGATTTTTACGGATCCACTGATACATGGATCGGATCCGCAAAACACATGCGGACCTCTGAATGGAGCCTTACAGGGGGGTGATCAATGACAAGGGGGTGATCACGCATATAGACTTCCTGATCACTTCCCTGTCATTGATCACCCCTCTGTCATTGATCACCCCCCTGTAAGGCTCCATTTAGACGTCCGCATGATTTTTACGGATCCACTGATACATGGATCGGATCCGCAAAACACATGCCGACCTCTGAATGGAGCCTTACAGGGGGGTGATCAATGACAAGGGGGTGATCACGCATATAGACTCCCTAATCACTTCCCTGTCATTGATCACCCCCCTGTAAGGCTCCATTCAGACGTCCGCATGTGTTTTGCGGATCCGATCCATGTATCCGTGGATCCGTAAAAAATCATACAGACGTCTGAATGGAGCCTTACAGGGGGGTGATCAGGGAGTCTATATGGGTGATCACCCCTCTGTCATTGATCACCCCCCCCTGTAAGGCTCCATTCAGACGTCCGCATGTGTTTTGCGGATCCGATCCATGTATCCGTGGATCCTTAAAAAATCATACGGACGTCTGAATGGAGCCTTACAGGGGGGTGATCAGGGAGTCTATATGGGTGATCACCCCTCTGTCATTGATCACCCCCCCCCCCCTGTAAGGCTCCATTCAGACGTCCGCATGTGTTTTGCGGATCCGATCCATGTATCCGTGGATCCGTAAAAAATCATACGGACGTCTGAATGGAGCCTTACAGGGGGGTGATCAGGGAGTCTATATGGGTGATCACCCCTCTGTCATTGATCACCCCCCCTGTAAGGCTCCATTCAGACATCCGCATGTGTTTTGCGGATCCGATCCATGTATCCATGGATCCGTAAAAATCATACGGACGTCTGAATGGAGCCTTACAGGGGGGGTGATCAGTGACAGGGGGGTGATCACCCTGATCACCCCCTGTCATTGATAACCCCCCTGTAAGGCTCCATTCAGACGTCCGCATGTGTTTTGCGGATCCGATCCATGTATCCAAGGATCCGTAAAAATCATACGGACGTCTGAATGGAGCCTTACCAGGGGGGTGATCAATGACAGGGGGGTGATCAGGGAGTCTATATGGGTGATCACCCCCCTGTCATTGATCACCCCCCTGTCATTGGTCACCCCCCTGTCATTGATCACTCCCCCTGTAAGGCTCCATTCAGACTTTTTTTGGCCCAAGTTAGCGGAAATTTTTTGTTTGTTTTTGGTTTTTCTTACAAAGTCTCATATTCCACTAACTTGTGTCAAAAAATAAAATCTCACATGAACTCACCATACTCCTCACGGAATCCAAATGCGTAAACATTTTTAGACATTTATATTCCAGACTTCTTCTCACGCTTTAGGGCCCCTAAAAAGCCAGGGCAGTATAAATACCCCACATGTGACCCCATTTCGGAAAGAAGACACCCCAAGGTATTCCGTGAGGGGCATACTGAGTCCATGAAAGATTGAAATTTTTGTCCTAAGTTAGCGGAAAGTGAGACTTTGAGAAAAAAACAAAAAAAATCAATATCCGCTAACTTATGCAAAAAAAAAAATTTCTATGAACTCGCCACGCCCCTCATTGAATACCTCGGGGTGTCTTCTTTCCAAAGTGGGGTCACATGTGGGGTATTTATACTGCCCTGGCTTTTTAGGGGCCCGAAAGTGTGAGAAGAAGTCTGGGATCCAAATGTCTAAAAATGCCCTCCTAAAAGGAATTTGGGCACCTTTGCGCATCTAGGCTGCAAAAAAGTGTCACACATCTGGTATCGCCGTACTCAGGAGAAGTTGGGCAATGTGTTTTGGGGTGTCATTTTACATATACCCATGCTGGGTGAGAAAAATATCTTGGTCAAATGCCAACTTTGTATAAAAAAAATGGGAAAAGTTATCTTTTGCCAAGATATTTCTCTCACCCAGCATGGGTATATGTAAAATGACACCCCAAAACACATTCCCCAACTTCTCCTGAGTACGGCGATACCAGATGTGTGACACTTTTTTGCAGCCAAGGTGGGCAAAGGGGCACATATTCCAAAGTGCACCTTTCGGATTTCACCGGTCATTTTTTACACATTTTGATTCCAAAGTTCTTCTCACACATTTGGGCCCCTAAATTGCCAGGACAGTATAACTACCCCACAAGTGACCCCATTTTGGAAAGAAGACACCCCAAGGTATTCCGTGAGGGGCATGGCGAGTTCCTAGAATGTTTTATTTTTTGTCGCAAGTTAGTGGAATATGAGACTTTGTAAGAAAAAAATAAAAATAAAAAATCATCATCATTTTCCGCTAACTTGTGACAAAAAATAAAAAGTTCTATGAACTCACTATGCCCATCAGCGAATACCTTAGGGTGTCTACTTTCCTAAATGGGGTCATTTGTGGGGTTTTTCTACTGTTTGGGCATTGTAGAACCTCAGGAAACATGACAGGTGCTCAGAAAGTCAGAGCTGCTTCAAAAAGCGGAAATTCACATTTTTGTACCATAGTTTGTAAACGCTATAACTTTTACCCAAACCATTTTTTTTTGCCCAAACATTTTTTTTTTATCAAAGACATGTAGAAATATAAATTTAGCGAAAAATTTATATATGGATGTCGTTTTTTTTGCAAAATTTTACAGCTAAAAGTGAAAAATTTCATTTTTTTGCAAAAAAATCGTTACATTTCGATTAATAACAAAAAAAGTAAAAATGTCAGCAGCAATAAAATACCACCAAATGAAAGCTCCATTAGTGAGAAGAAAAGGAGGTCAAATTCATTTGGGTGGTAAGTTGCATGACCGAGCGATAAACGGTGAAAGTAGTGTAGTGCCGAAGTGTAAAAAGTCCTCTGGTCATGAAGGGGGTTTCAGCTAGCGGGGCTGAAGTGGTTAAAGACAAAGTATAATGGACATTTCTGCAACTTTTTCATCTACATTTTGTATGAATACATTACTGCTTGTTGTCAGTGAATGAGAGCATTCTTGTTTACCCTCAGAGGCTGTACAGCGCTAATATTTCTCACAGCTGAAGGTTTGCTACAATTGTGTGCAATCTAGACAATGCTCTGCCCCGTAATTTGCAGCAGCAGCAGCACAGATCTCAGCTGTCCTAATGGTTTGTTACAATGTATCAGTCTGGAGTCCAGGCTATTTAATTCACATAGAATTGTCTAGACTGGATACAAGTGTAACAAATCCTCAGCTTGAGAAGTGCACAGGTATTCAGCCTGTGGATGATGTAAACAGGAAGGTTCCCATTCACTGACAGCAAGCCGAGATCTTTAAAACACGCAGTAAATTAGCAAGTGGCAGAATGTTTCATCATGCAGTTTCTAAGATTCACTTATGAGACTGACAAACCGTTTATGATTAGCTTCATGATTGTTACCTGTTTTTGATCGATCGTTTTTACGTTTTCACAAATTTTTAGCTATTTTGTCCTATTCCCTGTGAAACAAAAGTGCTTACTGGAAACCATCAATAAGCAGGCTGCTGCTTTAACTTGTATTAAAGGGCATCTGTCAGCAGTTCTGTCCCCATGACACCGGCTGACCTGTTCCATGTGCTCTTGGCAGCTGAAGGCGTCTGTGTTGGTTCCATGTTCCTATGTGCCCGCACTGCTGAGAAGGATGATGTTTTAACCCCTTCCCGACCAGCACCGTACATGTACAGCGCTGGCTAGGACTTTAAAGGTGGTGCATATTTGTTATATCAGGGGCCCAAAGAAGCCCCGGAGGGCCACATGTGGACTGCTGGTGCTGCGAGGGGCAGTCACTCATCACTTTGTGTCTTTTCCGCAGTGTTGGGTATGACGTGGTTAATGTGGCAGCGGGCTCCTGGCTTAGCCGGGGTTATGAGACAGGATGCGGGGTGATTATTGGAGAATGGATCCGGTTCAGCGGCTGCAGTCAGGGAATCAGTGTACGAAACAGCAGCTCCAAAAGAGATAAGGCCGCTTCCCCCGGCATCAGCAGTTTATGAATTATTGAAGATCTGTGCCGCTAGCGGAGGTCGGTCAGCTGTCTCCGAGCGCCAGGCCGGCAGGACCATGACCCCGCACTGTGGCCAAACGCCATCACTACTGCTTAAACCATCATCAGATTGCAAGCTCTTTAGACTAGAGCGAACACATGACTCCATATCGAGACTGTATGTCTCCTGTATGGTCCCTATTACCTTCCTTTAGGCGACGTTCACACCGTCAGGTTTCTGCTAGTACTAAATAAAAATAAAAAAAGTTAAATTGTATCCGACCTTTATTATTTCCCTCCTTTTAGGATCACACTCCTGAGTTTGGCTTCCAGAAACTCCATGCAGAAATCTGACTCTCAACCAATTAAGATCTCTGCTTGCTTTCAGTACCCGATACAAATCTAACACTTCTCACAGCTGAGCTTTTGTTACTAGTTGTATATTGGACTCCAGACTGACACATTTTACTTGCAGCGATACATTGCCGGGACTTGGCAGAGATTGTCTGGACTGGATACCATGGTAGCAAATCCTCAGCTGTGAGAAGTATTAGGCTAGGGCTACACGAAGACATTTGTCACGTGACAATTTTTATAATGAAAGTCCATGGTGTTGCACTGCGACATGCTGCGACTGCGACACAACAGTCGCAAAAAAAACATCCAAGATGGATTTTTCTGCGACTGTCATGTCGCAGTCGCATCATGTCGCAGTGCAACACCATAGACCAGGGCTGGCCGACCTGCGGCGCTCTAGCTGTTGTAAAACTACAATTCCCACCATGCCCTGCTGTAGGCTGTCTGGGCATGCTGGGAGTTGTATTTTTGCAACAGCTGAAGAGCCGCAGGTTGGCCAGCCCTGCGTTCGCGTGACACATGTCGTCGTGTAGCCCTAGCCTTAGGGCCATAGAGCCTCTAGTGCAGGGATGCTCAACTTGCGGCCCTCCAGCACTACAACTCCCAGCATGCCCGGACAGTCTACAGCTATCAGCCTACAGCAGGGTATGATGGGAGTTGTAGTTTTACAACAGCTGGAGGGCCGCAGGTTGAGCATCCCTGCTCTAGGGGCTATGCAAGAATGTTCTCATTCACTGACAACAAGCAGAAATATTGAAAATGGTGATACAAAAACTGTAAACATTGGATAAATAAAAGCTTACTTTGTGCTTCACCATTTTAACTATGTCTGCTTGCCGTCGGTGAATGCAAACATTCTTCTTTACTTCCAAAGACCGAAAATTGGCACAGAACTAAGGGCTCTTTCACACTTGCGTTGTCCGGATCCGGCATAGAGTTCCGTCGTCGGGGCTCTATGCCGGAAGAATCCTGATCAGTTTTATCCTAATGCATTCTGAATGGAGAGAAAGCCGTTCAGGATGCATCAGGATGTCTTCAGTTCCGGACCGGAACGTTTTTTGGCCGGAGAAAATACCGCAGCATGCTGCGCTTTTTGCTCCGGCCAAAAATCCTGAAGACTTGCCGCAAGGCCGGATCCGGAATGAATGCCCATTGAAAGGCATTAATCCGGATCCGGCCTTAAGCTAAACGTCGTTTTGGCGCATTGCCGGATCCGACGTTTAGCTTTTTCTGAATGGTTACCATGGCTGCCGGGACGCTAAAGTCCTGGCAGCCATGGTAAAGTGTAGCGGGGAGCGGGGGAGCAGCATACTTACCGTCCGTGCGGCTCCCGGGGCGCTCCAGAGTGACGTCAGGGCGCCCCACGCGCATGGATCACGTGATCGCATGGCACGTCATCCATGCGCATGGGGCGCTCTGATGTCATTCTGGAGCGCCCCGGGAGCCGCACGGACGGTAAGTATACCGCTCCCCCGCTCCCCACTACTACTATGGCAACCAGAACTTTAATAGCGTCCTGGCTGCCATAGTAACACTGAACGCATTTTGAAGACGGATCCGTCTTCAAATGCTTTCAGTACACTTTTGTTTTTCCGGATCCGGCGTGTAATTCCGGCAAATGGAGTACACAACGGATCCGGACAACGCAAGTGTGAAAGAGCCCTAACGCTTCTCGCAGCTGGGGTTTTGCTGCAACTGTATCTATTCTTGACAATCGTTTAGTGATTTAAACACCACGGATTCCAGACTGATACAATGTATCAGTGCAGGCAAAATGTAACAAACTATCAGGCGAGAGATTTGTGCTGCTGATGCGTTTAGCTCACAGAGGACGGTGCAGTCTGGATACAATTGTAGCAAACCCTCAGCTGGGAGACGTATTAGGTCTGTATGGGATTTATAGCCTATAGGTGTAACTAGCAAAGATATTGAAATTTGAGATGACCATAGCATCCTCATTGTCTCTCGGTTATCTTTCCTCGGTAGATTCGGCCAAGTTCCACCGTCTCCGGTGCGATGGACATTCCTGCAACCCACCAGTCGGGAACCTTGCTATTGGCCGGACGCCGGTCACCCTCACTGCCTGCGGCCAGAATGTCAGTGAACTGTATTGCTTCTATCCGGAGGTCCAGCAGACACCCATCTCCTGCAGCCAAAGCCAGTGCACGAAATGTAGCATCAACCAGCCGGAGAACTCCCATCTTCCTTCTCACATGACGGACGACGTCTTCTCCAGTCCGGCTACCTGGTGGCAGTCGGTGCAGGGCGTCCTCAGGGAGGAGATCAGGTTGGACTTTGAGACAGCGTTCTACTTCACGCACGTCATCATGGTCTTCAGGTCTCCGCGTCCTGCAGCCATGGTTCTGGAGAGGTCTCTTGACCACGGCAAAACCTGGAGGGCTTATAAGTATTTTGCTACGAACTGCACGGCTACTTTTGGACTTCAGGACGACCTGAATGAAGAAGGCTCACTGTGTACCTCCAGGTATTCAGACCCCTGGCCCTGTACCAGAGGAGAGGTGAGCTATGGCCCAGAGTCCAAGAGCAACGGGTGCTTAGGGTTAATTCTCCATATTCCATATCTAAAGGATTTATGCACTTATTAACCTTGACAAAACAGACATCAGTGGATTTCGGGAAACTGCAGGTCCAAGCACTGAATTGAAAGGCCGTAAACGCATTTGCAATCCGTTTTCGATTCTTCCAATACATCTTAAAGGGCATCT
The DNA here is from genome assembly GCF_014858855.1 of Bufo gargarizans. Taxonomy (NCBI): domain Eukaryota; kingdom Metazoa; phylum Chordata; class Amphibia; order Anura; family Bufonidae; genus Bufo; species Bufo gargarizans. Next base: position 167,253,453 of record NC_058086.1, read on the forward strand.
GTCAGCAGTTTTGTCCCTATGACACCGGCTGACCTGTTACATGTGCACTTGGCAGCTGAAGGCATCTGTGTTGGTCCCATGTTCATATGTGCCCGCATTGCTGAGAAAAAATTAGGTTTTAATATATGCAAATGAGCTTCTTGGAGCAACGGGGGCGTTATCATTACACCTAGAGGCTCTGCTCTTCTGCAATTGCCACGCCCTCTGCACTTTGATTGACAGGACTAGGTGTGATGATATTTTCACTGCCCGGTCCTGTCAATTAGGAGTCAGCCGTAGGTATTTTGCAGTCCGCAAATCATTATCTGCAAAACGCGGACCCCGTTCGTCTGCATGCTGCAATTTTCTTTTTCACTTCAATAGAAATGTCCAATGTTCTATCTTTTTTGTGGGGCCGCGGAAGGAGTTTGCTGTCCGCATCTTTTTCAGCCCCACTAAAATAAATGAGGCCCAAACATATCGTCATGTGCATAAGGCCTTAAAGTGCAGGTGCAAAAAGAGCAGAGCCTCTAGGTGTAACGGTAACGCCCCCGTTGCTCCTAGAGGCTCATTTGCATATATTAAAACATCATCCTTCTCAGCAATGCCGGCACATAGGAACATGGGACCAACACTGATGCCTTCAGCTGCCGAGCGCACATGTAACAGGTCAGCCAGTGTCATAGGTACAAAACTGCTGACAGATGCCCTTTAAATAAAAAATAAAGTAGCATTGTAAACAGTCTTGATTATTTCTTGATATGTACAGCTCCTATGCAGCTCTACGTGTCTCCATGGTGACAGACTACAAGCAAACTGTGTGTAGTCTGATTTGGCAGTCATGTCGTACTCCCTTCTAATCTGTCTAAAGAATAGTCATGTAGAACGGCAAGATGCGACTACATGGGGTTTGTTTGTAGTCTGTCACCATGAAGAGACATAGGACTGCATAAGAGCTGCATACATAAAATGGAGCGAATCTATAGATGTATTAGAATAATAAAAAATTATTTCAGATCTGAATGTAATATATAATGGAAGCAGACCATAATAAGTGCAATGACACTGACACTCGGGGTACAGGATAATGACACTTGGGGTACAGGATAAGGACACGATGACACTTGGGGTACAGGATAATGACGCTGACACTCGGGGTACAGGATAATGACGCTGACACTCGGGGTACAGGATAATGACGCTGACACTCGGGGTACAGGATAATGACACTGACACTCGGGGTACAGGATAATGACACTGACACTCGGGGTACAGGATAATAACACTAACACTCGGGGTACAGGATAATAACACTAACACTTGGGGTACAGGATAATGACGCTGACACTCGGGGTACAGGATAATGACACTGACACTCAGGGTACAGGATAATGACACTGACACTCGGGGTACAGGATAATGACACTGACACTCGGGGTACAGGATAATAACACTAACACTTGGGGTACAGGATAATGACATTGACACTTGGGGTACAGGATAATGACACTGACACTTGGGGTACAGGATAATGACACTTGGGGTACAGGATAAGGACACGATGACACTTGGGGTACAGGATAATGACGCTGACACTCGGGGTACAGGATAATGACGCTGACACTCGGGGTACAGGATAATGACGCTGACACTCGGGGTACAGGATAATGACACTGACACTCGGGGTACAGGATAATGACACTGACACTCGGGGTACAGGATAATGACACTGACACTCGGGGTACAGGATAATGACACTGACACTCGGGGTACAGGATAATAACACTAACACTTGGGGTACAGGATAATGACATTGACACTTGGGGTACAGGATAATGACACTGACACTTGGGGTACAGGATAATGACACTGACACTTGGGGTACAGGATAATGACACTGACACTCGGGGTACAGGATAAGGACACTGACACTCGGGGTACAGGATAAGGACACTGACACTCGGGGTACAGGATAAGGACACTGACACTCGGGGTACAGGATAATGACACTGACACTTGGGGTACAGGATAATGACATTGACACTTGGGGTACAGGATAATGACGCTGACACTCGGGGTACAGGATAATGACACTGACACTCGGGGTACAGGATAATGACGCTGACACTTGGGGTACAGGATAATGACATTGACACTCGGGGTACAGGATAATGACACGCTGACACTCGGGGTACAGGATAATGACACTGACACTCGGGGTACAGGATAATGACACTGACACTTGGGGTACAGGATAATGACGCTGACACTTGGGGTACAGGATAATGACGCTGACACTTGGGGTACAGGATAATGACACTGACACTTGGGGTACAGGATAATGACATTGACACTCGGGGTACAGGATAATGACACGCTGACACTCGGGGTACAGGATAATGACACTGACACTTGGGGTACAGGTAAATGACACTGACACTCGGGGTACAGGATAATGACATTGACACTCGGGGTACAGGATAATGACATTGACACTTGGGGTACAGGATAATGACACTGACACTTGGGGTACAGGATAATGACATTGACACTTGGGGTACAGGATAATGACACTGACACTTGGGGTACAGGATAATGACACTGACACTTGGGGTACAGGATAATGACACTGACACTCGGGGTACAGGATAAGGACACTGACACTCGGGGTACAGGATAAGGACACTGACACTCGGGGTACAGGATAATGACACTGACACTCGGGGTACAGGATAATGACACTGACACTTGGGGTACAGGATAATGACATTGACACTTGGGGTACAGGATAATGACGCTGACACTCGGGGTACAGGATAATGACACTGACACTCGGGGTACAGGATAATGACGCTGACACTTGGGGTACAGGATAATGACATTGACACTCGGGGTACAGGATAATGACACGCTGACACTCGGGGTACAGGATAATGACACTGACACTCGGGGTACAGGATAATGACACTGACACTTGGGGTACAGGATAATGACGCTGACACTTGGGGTACAGGATAATGACGCTGACACTTGGGGTACAGGATAATGACACTGACACTTGGGGTACAGGATAATGACATTGACACTCGGGGTACAGGATAATGACACGCTGACACTCGGGGTACAGGATAATGACACTGACACTTGGGGTACAGGTAAATGACACTGACACTCGGGGTACAGGATAATGACATTGACACTCGGGGTACAGGATAATGACATTGACACTTGGGGTACAGGATAATGACACGCTGACACTCGGGGTACAGGATAAGGACACTGACACTCGGGGTACAGGATATTGATGCTGACACTTGGGGTACAGGATAAGGACACTGACACTTGGGGTACAGGATAATGACATTGACACTTGGGGTACAGGATAATGACATTGACACTTGGGGTACAGGATAATGACATTGACACTTGGGGTACAGGATAATGACACGCTGACACTCGGGGTACAGGATAAGGACACTGACACTCGGGGTACAGGATATTGATGCTGACACTTGGGGTACAGGATAAGGACACTGACACTTGGGGTACAGGATAATGACACGCTGACACTCGGGGTACAGGATAAGGACACTGACACTCGGGATACAGGATAATGACACTGACACTCGGGGTACAGGATAATGATACTGACACTCGGGGTACAGGATAATGATACTGACACTCGGGGTACAGGATAATGATACTGACACTCGGGGTACAGGATAATTACGCTGACACTCGGGGTACAGGATGATGACGCTGACACTTGGGGTACAGGATAAGGACACTGACACTCGGGATACAGGATATTGACGCTGACACTCGGGGTACAGGATAATGACACTGACACTTGGGGTACAGGATAATGACGCTGACACTCGGGGTACAGGATAATGACGCTGACACTCGGGGTACAGGATAATGACACTGACACTTGGGATACAGGATATTGACACTGACACTTGGGGGACAGGATGATGACACTGATACTCGGGGTACAGGATAATGACATTGACACTTGGGGTACAGGATAATGACACGCTGACACTCGGGGTACAGGATAAGGACACTGACACTCGGGGTACAGGATAAGGACACTGACACTTGGGGGACAGGATAATGACACTGACACTTGGGGGACAGGATGATGACACTGATACTTGGGGGACAGGATAATGACACTGACACTTGGGGTACAGGATAAGGACACTGACACTCGGGGTACAGGATAAGGACACTGACACTTGGGGGACAGGATAATGACACTGACACTTGGGGGACAGGATGATGACACTGATACTTGGGGGACAGGATAATGACACTGACACTTGGGGTACAGGATAAGGACACTGACACTTGGGGGACAGGATGATGACACTGACACTTGGGGGACAGGATGATGACACTGACACTTGGGGTACAGGATAATGACGCTGACACTTGGGGTACAGGATAAGGACACTGACACGTGGGGTACAGGATAAGGACACTGACACTTGGGGGACAGGATGATGACGCTGACACTTGGGGGACAGGATGATGACACTGACACTCGGGGTACAGGATAATGACACTGACACTTGGGGTACAGGATGATGACACTGACACTTGGGGTACAGAACACTGATGCTAGTCTTGTCTTAGGCTTTGCATAGAGCTCAGGCACTAGTTGCATACTTTCTGTCTGTATACAGTGAGCTCCCCCTAGTGGTGGCTGCAATCAGCTAGAAATCGTGTTGCAGAGGATTTGGAGCTGTGAAACACTAATCTGAAGATTAAACCCTAGATTGTTGCCAGTTTTCATTAATCAAGCAGCGCATTCACTCCTGGATCTGAAGCCTGTTAATGGTGACTTGCACGTCTTATGGAAATGGCCCTAATATCTTCAGACATGGTGCAGATGTATGGGATGGCTGCGGGGGTGATATTAGCATCTTATTTATAGGAGTATGTATGTGTTTGGCATGATGGGGGTTGTAGTCCAGCCCCGTGCCAATTATAATTATTCATTCTTTGGAATGACATATTATTTAGGACCTTCTCCGTGCACAAGGGGTTAAATGCACAGAGAGCCCATCTGCTCCCCTTGCACATAACAGAACTGTGGGGGTCCCAGGCGCGGCCGTCAGCAGCGGTAGACACACTTGTGTCAGTCGCATTGGAATTCAATTTCCTTTTTGACTGCTGCTGCAGTAGAATGGGGCATTTCTGTGGCACAGCGGGGAGGGCATCTCCTAAAACAGTGGGGGGCTGGGACATCGGACTCTCGCTGCCGGGGATGAGGTTCTTTAAATCATGACAGTTGACCGGACATGAATACTGTGACGCAGATCCCGCTCCATGTGCAGTCACAACAGAGCGCCTGTGGCTGTGCTGCAATGATTAACCCTCCATTATTCTTATGATACAGTGTCTTCTACTCCAGTCACAGCTAAAGCTGCATTCAAGAGGATGTTGCACTTTCTGCTGCAGACCTCCACCTAAAGCTTGGAGCAAACACTGCATCTCCTTCAATGCAATGCCGCAAAAGGATGCTAGGCAAAGCAGCTAAGCAGAATTGGGGATGCAGCTCTGGATGTGACTGGAGCAGATTGATGCAGCATTCTGTGTAATTGTGTTTGAAGGATGCATTATAATAAGTTTGCACCCCCCCTTTTCTGCAGGTGATATTTCGAGCCCTAAACCCAACGAACAGGATTGAGGATCCCTACAGTCCTCAGGCACAAGCCCTGCTGAAGATCACAAACCTGAGGCTTCTGCTCTTAAAGAGACAGGACTGTCCTTGTCAGGCTGCGTCGGGGGCACAGGAGAAGCCCCAAAGATTCGCTTATTACGCCATTTACGATCTGATTGTACGCGGAAGCTGTTTGTGCAACGGACACGCGGAGGAGTGTGAGCAGGCGGGGAGTCCACCTGGATCGGAAGCTGCTGTGAGTACGAGTGTCATCCTTTACTGTAGGGTCTGGCATTCTATTCCGAACAATATTATAAGACACTTTTTATTGTGCAGTGGTTGAGTTTTATTTACATCAAACCTCGTGAAAGAGACGAGGACTCCAGAATTCTCTTAGTAAGAGGATAATCTGCTTTTTCGTTGCATTCTCGCTCACAGATGAGGAAGTGGCGGCTTTTATTCCGTTTTCCGTACGATTCGCCCACTTGCAGTAATGTTGTTGTCTTAGGGATAAGTCGTCCAGTGTTTTCATTACCCGAATAGAGTCCCGCTCGCTGAGCATGAGGCCCTGGGGGGACGCTGGCACGACCTGACCTTCACAGTGAAGGGGTAGCCTGCTCAACCCCTCACCCCATGCAAACCTCCCAGCTGGCAGCGGTCCAGCAGAGATGTGACCCAGCCCTACTGTAGCCCCCACAACACTGGGTTCAGCAAAATGTTAACGCACAGACGTGGAGCAAGCGGCTGCGCAGTGTGTGGCAACCTCCTGACACTGAGACGTTGTCTCCTGCTGTATACAGATAATGTCTGAGCGCTTCCTATATGGAAAGTGCGGAAATAACCTGCGCTCCGTCTGGTATGCAGCTATGTATGTACAGCTGGTGGGATGTAACAGTCCCTGGGGTCCAGTGGGTTAGTCAGCTCCAGGTTCATGTGGGCCCTTGGGTGATAAATCTTAGTGGGCCCCCTTGTGGCTCATTATTAGTATATTCCAGTTCAGGCCACTAGGTGGCAGCACTAAACTGTGATATAGTGATTTCTATACAGAATAATGGAGCAATTTCCATTATTCTGTATAAGTTGCAATCTGACGAAAAATAATTAAAAAAGAAAAAAGTTTTGAAAATAGAAAAAAAACTTAAAAAGTAAAATAAACAAAAAAAGGATACATTTATGGGCATCGTCGCATGCGAAAACACCCATACATTAAAAAAATTTTTTTTAAAGTTAGCCCATAAGGTGAAGGATGTAACAGAAAAAAATAAAAAAAAAGGCTGAATTACCTTTTTTTTTATCACTTTATCTCCCAAGAAAATTGAATAAAAAGTGATCAAGTCATACACACCCCAAAATGGTATTGTCAAAAAAGACAGATTTCCCTCAAGTGAGCCCCCCACACATCTCCGTAGACATAACTATAAAAAAAAGTTATGGGGGTCACCGAGGAGCGGGGGTTCTGTTAGGGTTCCCACCTTTCCCAACAAAAAAATAATAGTTACACAAATTAAAAAAGTTGGTGTGTCTATTTAAAGAGGACCTATCACCCCTCCTGACATGCCTGTTTTAATAGCGTCATGCATCCCCCATGTAATAACGATTCTGGAGCATCTATTCTTCTGTCTGTATGTTGTGCCGTTCCTTTATTATTTCTACTAGAAGTTATGAATAATTGCTAGCAGTCTGCAGTAAGGGTACAGAGGGGTGTTACCAGTTGGGGGGGGGGGGGTACCTGCACAGACTCACTCTATCCAATCAGTGCTGCCATTTTCAGACTGTGCAGGGACACACCCCCAACTGGTAACACCCCTCTGTACCCTTACTGCAGACAGCTAGCAATTATTCATAACCTCTAGTAGAAATAATACAGGGACGGCACAGCATACAGACAGAAGAATAGATGCTCCAGAATTGTACACGGGGAATGCATGAAGCTATTAAAACAGACATGTCAGAAGAGGTGAAAGGTCCTCTTTAAGGATTGTGCTGGGAGTCGAACTCACAGCCTTCTACATTAAAGTCAAATACCTTAACCACCGAGCTATAGAGCTTCATGTTAACCTGCTGTACATATATTATGGCTAAAAACCTCAGTAGTAGTTTCCCACATATGCATTCATATATAACAGAGGGATGATTTTATATATATGTTTGTAATTACACATTCATTTTGTGCCATACATTTTCTTTACAATTACAAAAGAAAATACTTCTGCTGTATAGGAATACCTAATACCTGAGAAACTACTATGAGGTTTTTCTGTCACAGCTTAGCATTGAGCTCAGTGGTTAAGGTTATTGCCTTTAATGTAGAAGGTTGTGAGTTCAAATCAAAGACGGGTAATGAGACTTAAAGGGAGTCTGTCACCTCCCTGACCGGTTTAGGTGACATTGTTCAGTGGGGCACAAAGACATGACACAGATGTTACCCGTGTTTAGTTCTTCAAATTGCCCCAAAAAGTTGTTTTTATCATATGCTAATGAGCCGTCGCAAGTGCCCAGGGGCGGAGAGTTTTCTGAAAGTGCCCAAGTTCCCCCGCCTCACTCGCGCCTAACTCCGCCCCTCAGTAAGCTCAGGCCCGCCCTGTGGCTCTGTGACATCATATTTCCCTATAGGCTGTTCGCGCATCACTGCCGGGCCCGGGCATGCGCAGTGTTCTGCCGTCTGTGGTCAGAGGCACAGAGATATGCAGTGCGCATGCACCAGTTACTGGCGTGAAATTGGCGCATGCGCACTGCATATCTCTGTGCCTCTGACCACAGAGGGCAGAACACTGCGCATGCTCGGGCCCGGCAGTGATGCGCGAACAGCCTATAGGGAAATATGATGTCACAGAGCCACAGGGCGGGCCTGAGCTTACTGAGGGGCGGAGTTAGGCACGAGTGAGGCGGGGGAACTTGGGCACTTTCAGAAAACTCTCCGCCCCTGGGCACTTGCGACGGCTCATTAGCATATGATAAAAACAACTTTTTGGGGCAATTTGAAGAACTAAACACGGGTAACATCTGTGTCATGTCTTTGTGCCCCACTGAACAATGTCACCTAAACCGGTCAGGGAGGTGACAGACTCCCTTTAAATACACAAGGTGTCCCCAAGCATACTGACAATGCTTGGGGATAACCCCTTCATGGTCATAGCACTGATTCCATATATGGAGTCAGAGCAGGGACTCCTAAGGAAGAGTCCCGACTCTTTGGGATTCCCCACTGTTCCGCTTTGCCCAAGAGCAATGGCCCTGCTTTGCCAGGTGTTGATGCCGGCCCTGGGTTTAGTGCTCCAGTCCCTGGTGTCCAGTGGTTTAGTGCTCCAGTCCCTGGTGTCCAGTGATCTAGTCCAGTGGTCTAGTGCTCCTGTCCCTGGTGTCCAGTGATCTAGTCCAGTGGTCTAGTGCTCCAGTCCCTGGTGTCCAGTGATCTAGTCCAGTGGTCTAGTGCTCCAGTCCCTGGTGTCCAGATGTCTAGTGCTCCAGTCCCTGGTGTCCAATGGTCTAGTGCTCCAGTCCCTGGTGTCCAGTGGTCTAGTGCTCCAGTCCCTGGTGTCCAATGGTCTAGTGCTCCAGTCCCTGGTGTCCAGTGGTCTAGTGCTCCAGTCCCTGGTGTCCAGTGGTCTAGTGCTCCAGTCCCTGGTGTCCAGTGGTCTAGTGCTCCTGTCCCTGGTGTCCAGTGATCTAGTCCAGTGGTCTAGTGCTCCAGTCCCTGGTGTCCAGTGATCTAGTCCAGTGGTCTAGTGCTCCAGTCCCTGGTGTCCAGATGTCTAGTGCTCCAGTCCCTGGTGTCCAATGGTCTAGTGCTCCAGTCCCTGGTGTCCAGTGGTCTAGTGCTCCAGTCCCTGGTGTCCAATGGTCTAGTGCTCCAGTCCCTGGTGTCCAGTGGTCTAGTGCTCCAGTCCCTGGTGTCCAGTGGTCTAGTGCTCCAGTCCCTGGTGTCCAGTGGTCTAGTGCTCCAGTCCCTGGTGTCCAGTGGTCTAGTGCTCCAGTCCCTGGTGTCCAGTGGTTTAGTGCTCCAGTCCCTGGTGTCCAGTGATCTAGTCCAGTGGTCTAGCGCTCCAGTCTTTGGTGTCCAGATGTCTAGTGCTCCAGTCCCTGGTGTCCAATGGTCTAGTGCTCCAGTCCCTGGTGTCCAGTGGTCTAGTGCTCCAGTCCCTGGTGTCCAGTGGTCTAGTGCTCCAGTCCCTAGTGTCCAGTGGTCTAGTGCTCCAGTCCCTGGTGTCCAGTGGTCTAGTTAGTGCTCCAGTCCCTGGTGTCCAGTGGTTTAGTGCTCCAGTCCCTGGAGTCCAGTGGTTTAGTGCTCCAGTGATCTAGTCCAGTGGTCTAGTGCTCCAGTCCCTGGTGTCCAGTGGTCTAGTGCTCCAGTCCCTGGTGTCCAGTGGTCTAGTGCTCCAGTCCCTGGTGTCCAATGGTTTAGTGCTCCAGTCCCTGGTGTCCAGGGCTCACATGATCGCCTACCTATCCTATTGTGAGCTCACTGTATTAAGTGTGGCCCCCCAGGTCAGGGGCAGCCGTCTCCCCTTCTTTATCTGGTATCGCTGCTGTGAGTCCAGTTGAGTGTTCTTTAACACCATATACACTGTAATTGCTCTGTGATTAAGCAAATAATATCATCATAGTGCTGATGCATTGTGTGCCCCTTATAGTAAAATTGGGGCCACATGTGAGAGCCTCGCTGTTCCTGATGTGAGATTTGCCCAGTTACCTAGTGATGTCACCACTATTAACACCGTGACGTCACTTCATCTTAAATAGTGCAAAGGGTTAAGGGGTGTTGGCATCCCCAAAAAAACAGGACCATAATCAAGTAGTGGTTGGGCCCTTGCTAGTGGCCTGGGGCCCGTCCTCCACCCTGCGGTGGCTCCGTGCAGCTCCCAGGTCACCGGAGGTAAATCCTGTTTTTGCACACAGAGATTTCTTAGTGGATTTAATCACATTCCTTCTATAACCCTCCTCCGTTCCCCAAAGTTATCTCCTGTCCAAACATCTTGTGCCTTTACCCTGATAATCCCCAGCAGTTTCCAAACTATCTGATCTCCGCGGTGCCAGGCTGGGTGACCTCCGGGCGCTGTGCGGCTCTGCAATTCACAGACCAGCTGGACCGGGGAGAGAAGAAAGATGCCGGGTCCTGCGCCAGAAACCATGGCAGACGGTGACCCGGGGCCCTGCCTCTGCATGGGGGGCGCTGTGCCCCCCACACCCCATAGTGTACAAGCTGCAGGCAAGGGGCGGCCGATCTAATCAGTGAGTGACCCAGATATCATGGAAGATCTGCACCTCCAGCAATAGCAGGGGCCCTAGAGACTGTATCACCCAGGACAAGCTTAGATACACCAGCTCAGCAGGTTGCATCATACAGCATAGATACACCAGCTGGTATCTCACATGATAGGATTAGATACACAGCCCAGCAGATAGTATCACATGTGATAGGATTAGATACATGAGCTCACAAGATAGTATCACACAGGATAGGATTAGATACACAGCTCAGCCGACAGTATCACACAGGATAGGATTAGATACACAGCTCAGCAGACAGTATCACACAGGATAGGATTAGATACACAGCTCAGCAGACAGTATCACACAGGATAGGATTAGATACACAGCTCAGCAGACAGTATCACTCAGGATAGGATTAGATACACAGCTCAGCAGACAGTATCACACAGGATAGGATTAGATACACAGCTCAGCAGACAGTATCACACAGGATAGGATTAGATACACCGCTCAGCAGACAGTATCACACAGGAGAGGATTAGATACACAGCTCAGCAGACAGTATCACACAGGATAGGATTAGATACACAGCTCAGCAGACAGTATCACACAGGAGAGGATTAGATACACAGCTCAGCAGACAGTATCACACAGGATAGGATTAGATACACAGCTCAGCAGACAGTATCACACAGGATAGGATTAGATACACAGCTCAGCAGACAGTATCACACAGGATAGGAATAGGCTACTTTCACACTAGCGTTCATGGGTCCGCTCGTGAGCTCCGTTTGAAGGAGCTCACGATCGGACCCGAACGCCTCCGTCCAGCCCTGATGCAGTCTGAATGGATGCGGATCCGCTCAGACTGCATCAGTCTGGCGGCGTTCAGCCTCCGCTCCGCTCGCCTCCGCACGGACAGGCGGACAGCTGAACGCTGCTTGCAGCGTTCAGCTGTCCGCCTGGCCGTGCGGAGGCGTGCGGATCCGTTCCGACTTACAATGTAAGTCAATGGGAACGGATCCGCTTGAAGATGTCACCATATGGCTCAATCTTCAAGCGGATCCGTCCCCCATTGACTTTACATTGAAAGTCTGAACGGATCCGCGCAGGCTACTTGCGCACTTGCGCACTTGCGAATTTTTTTAAAGTTATTAATGCAGACGGATCCGTACTGAACGGAGCCTCCGTCTGCATTAATATGATCGGATCCGTTCAGAACGGATCCGATCAAGCGCAAGTGTGAAAGTAGCCTTAGATACATCTACTCACAAGATAGTATTACACAGGATAGGCTTAGATACATCACTGTAGCAGATAGTATCACACACAAGATGATTAGATACACAGCTCAGAAGACAGTATCACATAGGATAGGCTCAGATACACCGCTCGGCAGACAGTGACACAAAAGGTGAGGAATAAATCCTGCAGACCCATCGGTCAATGAATATGAGTTCAGTCCGTCTATGAAACCTGTTCTTTATCTTGTCAGGTCCACGGTAATTGTGTGTGCCAGCATAACACGGCGGGGAGGCATTGTGAAAAGTGCGCCTCAATGTACAACGATCTCCCATGGAGGCCAGGAGATGGCAAAACTGGAGCCCCCAACGAGTGCAGACGTAAGTATGAAGGAGGATAGATAGATAGACTCACCTAAAGAATTATTAGGAACACCTGTTCTATTTCTCATTAATGCGATTATCTGGTCAACCAATCACATGGCAGTTGCTCCAATGCATGTAGGGTTGTGGTCCTGGTCAAGACAATCTCCTGAACTCCAAACTGAATGTCAGAATGGGAAAGAAAGGTGGGCTACAACAGCAGAAGACCCCACCGGGTACCACTCATCTCCACTACAAATAGGAAAAAGAGGCTACAATTTGCACGAGCTCCACCAAAATTGGACTGTTGAAGACTGGAAAAATGGTGCCTGGTCTGATGAGTCTCGATTTCTGTTGAGACATTCAAATGGTAGAGTCCGAATTTGGCGTAAACAGAATGAGAACATGTATCCATCATGCCTTGTTACCACTGTGCAGGCTGGTGGTGGTGGTGTAATGGTGTGGGGGGTGTTTTCTGGGCACACTTTAGGCCCCTTAGTGCCAATTGGCCATCGTTTAAATGCCACGGGCTACCTGAGAATTGTTTCTGACCATGTCCATCCCTTCATGACCACCATGTACCCATCCTCTGATGGCTACTTCCAGCAGGATAATGCACCATGTCACAAAGCTCCAATCATTTCAAATTGGTTTCTTGAACATGACAATGAGGTCACTGTACTAAAATGGCCCCACAATCACCAGATCTCAACCCAATAGAGCATCTCTGGGATGTGGTGGAACGGGAGCTTCGTGCCCTGGATGTGCATCCCTCAAATCTCCATCAACTGCAAGATGCTATCCTATCAATATGGGCCAACATTTCTAAAGAATGCTATCAGCACCTTGTGGAATCAATGCCACGTAGAATTAAGGCAAAAGGGGGTCCAACAACGTATTAGTATGGTGTTCCTAATAATTCTTTAGGTGAGTGTAGATAGGTAGATATTAGATAGACAGATAGATAATCCTTCCACATCTGAGGAGCCCTGGCCCCGGTGACCTCTTCCTTCCGTCTCCATGTGTAGGCTGTCGTTGTCACAATCACGCTGTCAGCTGTCGCTTTGATCCCAATGTCTGGCTGTCCTCGGGAAAGAAGAGCGGAGGAGTGTGTGAGAACTGCCAGCACAACACAGACGGGCACCGATGCCAGCGATGCCGGGCTGGCTACTATAGAGACCCCACTGAACCCATCAGCTCCCCTCTGGTTTGCAAGGGTAAGTCCAGCGATGCACCCGACCCCAGAAGATACAAACCCTGAGCCCCTTACAGGACACCTGGATGAAGAACCAGAGCTTGGCTTCTCTGCTTATTCATGGTCCATGTCCCCAAGCAGCTTATTATGGGGGCCCTTTTGCCCTCGATCAGCTATATTTGTGTATGGCTATTCTCAACAAAGCATGACGGGGTGCCCAGTGAAGGCCCACGATATGCCATCTGGGAGCGACCATAGTATATGCTCATAGAGGTCCAATACAACTTTCAGCCCATATTTTACAATGGGGGGTCCTCTTCAGGTGCAGGTTTAGCTCGAAGCCCTTTAGGGGAGCCGTCTGATCAATGCATGTTGGGGTGCCCATTGAAATCAGTGGGCATCCATGCTGGTGCCAGTTTTTCTCAATAAGCTCTCTGTGTCTATTCTACTAGACCCCCTTCTATCATATGATACAGGGTTATCTATAGTCCTATGTACACAATCCCTTTAAGATACGAGCTCGACAAGCGTGCACCTTGATGCATTAGTGAGCAATTTGTCTTAGCATTTAGTGCCAGGAAACAAGTCCATAAAAATGCGCAAGACTGCCAGTTTAGATGCCACGTACCCAGTGCATCAGACACAAAGGAGAGGGAGATAAAAGGCGGCCGGCCGGGTGCCTGACACACACCTGCCCCTCAGCCACAGCATAACACTGGATTCCTGGGTCTTGATATAGTGTGATATGATTCATTTGGAGTTGGGATTTTCACTTAGAGCTGGGCATTACTCTTCACGGGGGCCGTAATGCCAGCCCTTTGTTCCGTTAAGCCTCTGTCTCCTTCTGTGATACATCTGGGGCATTAGCAGTGCTCATTCAATTATATCTTGGCTTTTTTTTCTAGTCCCGTAATCCGGCGTGCCTGTTTATGCAAAGCACAGCTGTGAGCGGGCGAAGAGGGACCCGCTCTACTTAAATAGCTTCATTTTATTTAACCAGCCTGATGCCAGGGGACAGTTCACGGGACACTTAGCCTAAAATCTCCTCAATATTTATGTAATGAATGTAATCCACTGTAAAAAAATATTAAACTATAATACTGCCTCCTATGTACAAGAATATAACTACTATAATACTGCTCCTATGTACAAGAATATAACTACTATAATACTGCCCCTATGTACAAGAATATAACTGCTATAATACTGCCTCCTATGTACAAGAATATAACTACTATAATACTGCTCCTATGTACAAGAATATAACTACTATAATACTGCTCCTGTGTACAAGAATATAACTACTATAATACTGCTCCTATGTACAAGAATATAACTACTATAATACTGCTCCTATGTACAAGAATATAACTACTATAATACTGCCTCCTATGTACAAGAATATAACTACTATAATACTGCTCCTATGTACAAGAATATAACTACTATAATACTGCTCCTATGTACAAGAATATAACTACTATAATACTGCTCCTATGTACAAGAATATAACTACTATAATACTGCCCCCTATGTACAAGAATATAACTACTATAATACTGCTCCTATGTACAAGAATATAACTACTATGATACTGCTTCTATGTACAAGAATATAACTACTATAATACTGCTCCTATGTACAAGAATATAACTACTATAATACTGCCTCCTATGTACAAGAATATAACTACTATAATACTGCTCCTATGTACAAGAATATAACTACTATAATACTGCTCCTATGTACAAGAATATAACTACTATAATACTGCCCGCTATGTACAAGAATATACCTGCTATAATACTGCCCCTATGTACAAGAATATAACTACTATAATACTGCTCCTATGTACAAGAATATAACTACTATAATACTGCTCCTGTGTACAAGAATATAACTACTATAATACTGCTCCTATGTACAAGAATATAACTACTATAATACTGCTCCTATGTACAAGAATATAACTACTATAATACTGCCTCCTATGTACAAGAATATAACTACTATAATACTGCTCCTATGTACAAGAATATAACTACTATAATACTGCTCCTATGTACAAGAATATAACTACTATAATACTGCTCCTATGTACAAGAATATAACTACTATAATACTGCCCCCTATGTACAAGAATATAACTACTATAATACTGCTCCTATGTACAAGAATATAACTACTATGATACTGCTTCTATGTACAAGAATATAACTACTATAATACTGCTCCTATGTACAAGAATATAACTACTATAATACTGCCTCCTATGTACAAGAATATAACTACTATAATACTGCTCCTATGTACAAGAATATAACTACTATAATACTGCTCCTATGTACAAGAATATAACTACTATAATACTGCCCGCTATGTACAAGAATATATCTACTATAATACTGCTCCTATGTACAAGAATATAACTACTATAATACTGCCTCCTATGTACAAGAATATAACTACTATAATACTGCTCCTATGTACAAGAATATATCTACTAATACTCTATGTCATGCAGATGCTGCCTGTCTTCCTTCCCTCTTCGTTTTTTACGCAGATGCGAAGGTTGTTTTCTACTTACCTGTGGGGAGGGAGGGGAGCCAGGATAGCACATAGCAGATTGATTTTGAGGAGGACTCAGGGTGGGTTTGCTCTGCCAGACGTACAGCTATATTACCAGGCGATCCATCTTAGACGGTGGATGCAACTCCACGTCCCTAATTACTCTACACTGGGCACTGACCTGGAGATACTCCAACTTTCTCAACCGCAGAGGGCCGCTCTGTGGGGTCTACCCACCGCATCCTTACATAACCAGACGCTGCTTAAAGGAACGAGTCTGGTGATTAAGCAACTTAACAAAGACGGCAAACTACTGGGTAACCCCTCACTAGTCATGCCTGCAGATTTAGCCCCTTATGCTGCGAGACCTAGGTTAGTGAGGTCTTCCTCAGCGTGGAATGCCCTTAGGAGTTTCACTGTTAAGACGCTCTTGGAGGATGCCTTAAGTACATTGGCTGCTGAACACCCCCTGCGTCTGGCTGTGCGGTCCTGCAATTTTTTGGGACTGGCTGACATTAAGTCGGTTGGTAAGATCCTGCTGGGGACCATGGCTCATGAACGAGAACTGACATGGTTTGAAAAAATTTTGACCTCCAGCTCTCCGCATAAAAGAGTGATCTCTCTATTTTATTTAGGTTTGAATGTACCCAATTCTACTGATGTCCCTTCATTCTTGAGAACCTGGGAAACAGAGTTAGGTAGGACCTTCTCGGAGACAGACGTTCTTCGCCTATACGCACATTCGCAGGGCTTTTCCAGGTGTGTCAAGATTCAAGAACATTCCTTTAAGGTGCTTACCCAGTGGTACATGACTCCTAAGCAGCTTTCCCTTAGAGGTCTTAGCCCTAGTGACCGCTGCTGGAGATGTAAGACTGGGGAGGGTACGCTCTCACATATTTTCTGGTCATGTCCTAAGATTCAGCCTTTCTGGGATACAGTATCCAAAACCATTAATTTGATTATACACAAGGTGATGCCTTTGTCTCCCGAGTTGGTCCTACTGTGGCTCCCCACTAAAGACCTTTCCCCCTCAAAACGCAGCTTGGCCACACAGCTAATCCAGGCCGCGAGGCTAATAATCCCCCAGAAGTGGCTTAGTACCGATCCGCCTACTTTTATGCAATGGGTAAATAAAGTAGACCACATCCAACGTCTCGAAGAGTTGGCTAGTTGGGAGGCTAGAACACATGATCAACATGCCAAATTGTGGGATCCTTGGTTGCGCTACCGTCTAACATCTACTGCGACAGCTCAATAAAGGTCTTTGACCCTGATACCGTGTGTCGCTATGTCTTACCCCCAAGACAGTATTACCATATTTTTTCAAGATGTGCCTAGAGATCCAGTTTATGATTGGTTTGTTTAGTAAGGCCAGTTGCCTTGCTGTTCACCTAAAAAATAAAATGTCCCTGCAGACTAAGTGACATTCATATACATGTATGTTAATGCAATGGGCGCGTGTCGGATAGGGCAAGCAAGAACAGATGTCTTAGTATAATGTCGGTATTGTATAGAACGTATGTGCCTATCTGTGGGATGTGCCTATCCCCCTTGTTGCTATACTTTGATGTGCATGTGAATTTTTGCCCTCAATGCGGGTCACTTTTATACATGCTGTCTGCTTCTTTTCAATAAAAAGATAATTGACAAGAATATATCTACTATAATACTGCTCCTATGTACAAGAATATAACTACTATAATACTGCTCCTATGTACAGGAATATAACTACTATAATACTGCTCCTATGTACAAGAATATAACGACTATAATACTGCTCCTATGTACAGGAATATAACTACTATAATACTGCTCCTATGTACAAGAATATAACTACTATAATACTGCCTCCTATGTACAGGAATATAACTACTATAATACTGCCTCCTATATACAAGAATATAACTACTATAATACTGCTCCTATGTACAAGAATATAACTACTATAATACTGCTCCTATGTAAGAGAATATAACTACTATAATACTGCTCCATATATACACGAATATAACTACTATAATACTGCCTCCTATGTACAAGAATATAACTGCTATAATACTGCTCCTATGTACAAGAATATAACTACTATAATACTGCTCCTATGTACAAGAATATAACTACTATAATACTGCCTCCTATGTACAAGAATATAACTACTATAATACATCCTCCTATGTACAGGAATATTACTACTATAATACTGTTCCTATGTACAAGAATATAACTACTATAATACTGCTCCTATGGACAAGAATATAACTACTATAATACTGCTCCTATGTACAAGAATATAACTACTATAATACTGCCTCCTATGTACAGGAATATAACTACTATAATACTGCTCCTATGCACAAGAATATAACTACTATAATACTGCTCCTGTGTACAAGAATATAACTACTATAATACTGCTCCTATGTACAAGAATATAACTACTATAATACTGCTCCTATGTACAAGGATATAACTACTATAATACTGCTCCTATGTACAAGAATATACCTACTATAATACTGCCTTCTATGTACAAGAATATACCTATTATAATACTCTCATCATTCACACAACAGAATGCTCCTGTAATGCTGTTGGGTCAGTGAACGGAACACTGAACAGAAGTTGGAAATGTCACCCTAAAACTGGTTTCTGTTACTGCAAACCGGGTGTGGCCGGTCCATATTGTGATCACTGCTTGAGGGGATACTGGGGGTTTGGAGAACACGGCTGCCGCCCTTGTGACTGTGCGGGGGACTGCGACCCGGACACAGGGGAATGTCGGACCAGGTACCTTAGATTATAGAATCACCTGAAATATAAATGATGTCATAAATCCTGCTGATGAGGTCACTGCTCCTTGATTTTGCAGCAGCGACAATGAGCACTATCTAAACATTCCGATTGGTGGAAGGATTCCTGACATCATAGACTCGCCAGCCAATGAGAGCGAAGACGACTGGAGGTGGACAAGTGAACAGGGCTTTTCAGCTCTGCGACACCCAGGTAAACCCTGCCGCCAACCACAGATTATGGGATTATCAACCGAACGTCTAATTTGCCGAAAGCCCCCCTCTTAAAGGAACAGTCTAAAACAATCTAGAAGCTTCCACAGTGCATTAAATATTTAGGAGCATTCTAAATACTTTGCTGCTATTGAGATACAGTGTGTGTATATATATATATATATGTGTGTGAAATTTCTTCTTTATTCACATCTAAAGCAAAATTCTGACTTTTGCTAACATGTTTTCTTCTCTGCTCACATCCAAAGCAAAATTCTGAATTCTTCTGGTGTCCTGGTGGGAGATCACATGACGGATGCACAGTTTACAGCCTAGCTGGATCACGGGGGCAGGGCTGACCCGTTGTATTTAGGTTGTTTTGGATGTGAATGGAGAAGAACTTGAAATTAGGAAGTTGTTGCAAATATAAGCTTTTCATATAGCATTCAATAGGGAAAATAATATTTAGTGTCTGATCTGTGGGGGGCGCTGCAGCAGAAAAATTGTTCAGTTTATTGATTGCTCTGGTCTGGATTTGTCACTTTAAGACGTACCAGTATGTGACGGCACAATTTATATTATCCTATAGAATTCCTTTAAAAGATCCAAGTTCAGTTGTTCCAATAGATGTGGTGGACTACACAACCCAACGCTGCTGCAAGACATGCTGTCACTTGTAGTCCGCCACTGGCCTTGTTACCCATTCAGCTGACGTCCTGTATTCTCTTACATGTACCTGGCACGTCACGCGTGTCCTCCAGAGAAGTGTGTGTGCAAGGAGCGGATGCTGGGGAGCATAACGGATTTCTGCCAGATGAAATATGCGTATGGTAAGTGGGGGGGATCGGATGTTACCGCACCCTCCAGATCTTTAACGATAGTAAAATTATGATAAATTCCCAACATTTTTGACCTGAGAACCTGAAAATGCAAAACTAGATTGAGCAAGAATCTGAAAAATGTATAAAAAAAACTTCATACTGTTTCGTACTCTAGTCACATCCAAAGCTGCATTCACAATTCTGCTGGTTGACACTTTGCCCTGACAGTTGAGCTCTAACTGTCAACTGACCTGCACCAACAGCATTGCTACCCGGCAACCAGAAGGATTCTGAATTCAGCTTTGGATATGACTGGAGAAGAAAACGCCATTGTTGTACATCTGTTCTCTCTGACAGTTATAAAAGCAAGGATCCTGTCTGCACACGATAAAGGAACACATGCAGAGGTGGTGGTGAAAGTGAGAAAAATCCTAAAATCGGGGAAGGTGAAAATTGGCCGGAACAATCGGAGCATCTATCCTGAGTCGTGGACCAATCGTGGCTGCACCTGCCCCATCCTTAACCCAGGTAACGACAGCAGCCACCACTAGGGGGAGCTCACTGCAGACAGATTTGTACAGCTCACGCAATAAAAAGTAAGCGCCTGAGTTTCCCTAGTGGTGGCTGCAGGAAGACAGAATTTTACCATCTAATTCTGTGTCTCTGTAGGAGATTTGAATCTCCCCCGAGTAGTGGCTGCAGGAAGACAGAATTTTACTAGTTAATTCTGTGTGTCTGTAGGAGATTTGGAGCTCCCCCTAGTGGTGGCTGCAAGAAGACAGAATTTCACCATCTAATTCTGTGTGTCTGTAGGAGATTTGGAGCTCCCCCTAGTGGTGGCTGCAGGAAGACAGAATTTCACCATCTAATTCTGTATCTATGTAGGAGATTTGGAGCTCCCCCTAGTGGTGGCTGCGGGAAGAAAGAATTTTACCATTTAATTCTGTGTCTATGCAGGCGATTTGGAGCTCTGTATCAGAAAGCTATACAAATATTTTAAGCAATTTCTCATCACAGTATTCTGGATTTACTTGATGATGAAAAAGACGAAACCATAGATAAAATGTTTGGTTTTACAACCTTGAGAATGAGGCAGAAGACAAGTGCTGGATGAAGAGAGAAGGATTTTATTGAGCTCATCCAAGGGCTACCAAGGAAGTAGAACCCGCCTGGTGGGCGCAGGCTCGTGCCACACATTGTGCCACAGTCTCATCCAGTACTTAAAGGGTCAGGACAGGCAGCCTTGCCGTGAATGCCAGCGTTTCATTCTCTCCCAGAAATTGCTGACAGACACAGTGTCCTTTCTGTTCGGGGCAGGTCTGGCCTGTTCGACACACAAGATCAGTTGCTTCTGTCTCTTATCCAAAAGTCTCATTCCACAAGTTGAACTGCATGAATCAAGCCGTTCACGTGCAGCTCTCACCCCTCGGAGCGCCAGGGTCGCAGACGCCGGCCATTGTATGCCTAATTCTGAGGTTGAGTTAGCCGTGTGTTATACAAGATGGGATTTTCCTGCTATTGAGGTGGGGGGTACAATGCATCCCCCTGTTCATCTATTAAATAGAGCAGGGGGCTACAAAGACTGTTATCCCTTGGAGGACTCAGCATGATGGCACGTTCGTGCATTACTTGACCCATTCATTTAACTGGGCATGTGTAATGCTTTTTTTGTCCTGTGGTGGCGCTGCAGGGAAACTGAACATTTGTTGCAATTAACCCTCCATGATTACAGCCGATCGCAGGGGTTCCAGCATCACAACCAATCAGATTGCCTCCTTAATTAAAAAAAAAAGGACATGCAAAATTAAAATTTAATGATTGTCACTATTTCTTTGCATCAGTAATGGGAAGTTCTCCCCCTTGGGTTTCATTTCCTCACAATTATAATCTTTGCTTGCTGTCAGTAAATAGGGACCTTCTTGCATACATCTAGAGCACTGATGACTAACCTCCAGCTGTGCTGAAACTACGACTCCCAGCAGGCTCCTTTCATTTCTGTGGAGTTCTGAAAACAGCCAAGCAAGTGTGCATCCTGGGAGTCGTAGTTTTCCCACAGCTGGAGTGCGGGAGGTTAGGCGTCACAGATCTAGAGGCTAAAGACCAGTCCTGATCACGTCCAACGTTGCAGGAAGGAAAAACTGATACATTGTAACAGCCTTTCATTTATAAATGAATTAATAATGACCTAGACCTGTATAATCCTTATTGTATGCCGCTATGGAACCCCTGCGGTCTAAAACAGAAACAACGCTCAACCCATAGTCTCAATGTTTCAGATTGCTTTGCTCCAATTGTAGCAAACCCTCTGCTGTGCAATGTATTAAATCTGATCATCAGCACAAATCTCTCTCCTGTCCTGATAGTTTGCTACAATGTAGCAGTGTACACGGAGGGTTGGATACAGCAGTGACAAACCTAAGGGGTTTTCAGCCTGTGGATGTAAACAAGAATACTGCCATTTAGTTACAGCAAGCAGAGATCTTGTAAATATATTAGACATATGGATGTCATTAGGGGGAGAAGTCTCCCCCCCCCCCCCCTCGAAAACACCTTCCCTTCTGTCGTGTCAGTGAAGGTAACCTGTATGGTCAGCTCACAGGGGACTGTATAGATGGATACAGATGTAACAAACCCTCACCTGTAAGTAGTGTTCCATCTGTAAGTTTTCAAGAAAACTTACATTACCTGACAGCAAGCAGAGGTCTTGAAATGGTGAAGAATTGATACACCAAGTAAATTAAGTTGAACTTTCATTATTAGTGTGTTACAATGTATCAGGCCGGATCTGGAATCACTCTGCCTCTCCAGCCTGCTCGGAGCAGGTTTTCTGTTACAGTGTTAGGGTCAGATTTGTCCTCATCATAGGGTGAACTGATGTCTTATGTGTTGTGTTCCAGGCGTAGACTACCTTATAGCCGGACCGGAGGACATCCGAAACAACAGGTTACTGGTCAACATGAACAGTCTGGTGAAGCCCTGGAAGGCGACCTGGGCCAAGCAGGCCATTGACTTCATCCGCTCCGGCTGCAAATAGGTCTTGGAGGAGTCGACTCGACCCTTGAGGGTTTTCTCATACAGACTTTCTCTTCTATTCATCTGGCAGTAGCGTAGATCTCACTCCGTGCACGGGGAACTCTCAGGCTGAGCTTCTTCCCCTGGGGATAGGTAAAGAGTCACCGGCGGCTGCTTTCACAATGGCGGAAGCTCTGATGACTGCAGGTCGACATCTGGAGGACACACTGGATGTGGAGATCATCGACCTGAGGCTGGACAATGGGACGCTAAATAACGTGCATGCAACCAAAGACTAACTTGGCCCTTTAAGGAAATTTTAAAGGAACAGTACAGCATTTTTCTAAGTCACACATATGGATGTAAACACGTCTGAAGGTTCTCCGCACTGGAGAAATGTGGGGGCCCATCCTGATGTGTGGCTGAAAACAGGGATCAATAGATAAAGATACAGAAGGGGGGGGGGGGGTGTAGTGTCCCTTGTCAGTCTGTCTGTGCCCTACGATGATTCTTTTTGGTCGTGGGCACAACCTGAATGAATATTCATGAGATGGCAGCCAATCAGGATGTTCTGTTTTCCCCCATTGAGTATTTTGCTTCTAGGAAAACAAAATTAACTACGTGTTTGCCATGGAGTCTTCAGCTGGGATCAGGTTAAAGATTAGGGGGGGGGAGGGGGATTTGGGGTATGACGCCTACCCCTAGCTTTTCTTTCTTCCTATAGAGGATCTGAGTGCGGAGTCCTCCTCCTGTATATATCTATTTGCTTCCGTTTTTTTTTTCTTTGCTCGTCCAATGACGACCCCAGCAGAGCACGGCTAGAACCCCCCATTTTTTGTACTTAAATGTAAATTAAAGTTATTTAAACACTTCTGACTGAAGGCGAGTGATTAACAACAACTCATTAATATTACTGTGGGGACTGTGAGCTACTTAGACACTGTATCTAAGCCTATCAGGTGTGATACTGTCTGCTGTATCTAATCCCATCATGTGTGATACTGTCTGCTGAGCTGTGTATCTAATCCCATCCTGTGTGATACTGTCTGCTGAGCTGTGTATCTAATCCAATCAGGTGTCATACTGTCTGCTGAGCGTCTTTATCTAAGCCTATCAGGTGTGATACTGTCTGCTGTATCTAATCCCATCATGTGTGATACTGTCTGCTGAGCTGTGTATCTAATCCTATCCTGTGTGATACTGCCTGCTGAGCCGTGTATCTAATCCTATCCTGTGTGATACTGTCTGCTGAGCTGTGTATCTAATCCTATCAGGTGTCATACTGTCTGCTGAGCGTCTTTATCTAGGCCTATCAGGTGTGATGCTGAGCTGCTGTATCTAATCCTATCCTGTGTGACACTGTCTTCTAAGCTGATGTATCCAAGCTTATCCTGTGCAACACTGTCTGCTGAGCTGTTGCATCTAATCCTATCCTATGTGATACTGCCTCCTGGGTTGTATATCAAAGTCTATCCTGTGTGATACTGACTGCTGTATCTAATCCTATTCTGTGCGATACCATTTTCTGAGCTGTGTATCTAATCCTATCCTGTGTGATACTGTCTGCTGAGCTGTGTATCTAATCCTATCCTGTGTGATACTGTCTGCTGAGCTGTGTATCTAATCCTATCCTGTGTGATACTGTCTGCTGAGCTGTGTATCTAATCCTATCCTGTGTGATACAGTCTGCTGACCTGATGTATCTAATCCTATCCTGTGTGACACAGTCTGCTGACCTGATGTATCTAATCCTATCCTGTGTGATACAGTCTGCTGACCTGATGTATCTAATCCTATCCTGTGTGATACTGTCTGCTGAGCTGTGTATCTAATCCTATCCTGTGTGATACTGCCTTCTGAGCTGTGTATCTAATCCTATCCTGTGTGATACAGTCTGCTGACCTGATGTATCTAATCCTATCCTGTGTGACACAGTCTGCTGACCTGATGTATCTAATCCTATCCTGTGTGATACAGTCTGCTGACCTGATGTATCTAATCCTATCCTGTGTGATACTGCCTTCTGAGCTGTGTATCTAATCCTATCCTGTGTGATACTGCCTTCTGAGCTGTGTATCTAATCCTATCCTGTGTGATACTGTCTGCTGAGCTGTGTATCTAATCCTCTCCTGTGTGATACTGTCTGCTAAGCTGTGTATCTAATCCTATCCTGTGTGATACTGTCTGCTGAGCTGTGTATCTAATCCTATCCTGTGTGATACTGCCTTCTGAGCTGTGTATCTAATCCTGTGTGATACTGTCTGCTGAGCTGTGTATCTAATCCTATCCTGTGTGATACTGCCTGCTGAGCTGTGTATCTAATCCTATCCTGTGTGATACTGTCTGCTGAGCTGTGTATCTAATCCTATCATGTGTGTTACTGTCTGCTGCGCTGTGTATCTAATCCTATCCTGTGTGATACTGCCTGCTGAGCTGTGTATCTAATCCTATCCTGTGTGATACTGCCTTCTGAGCTGTGTATCTAATCCTATCCTGTGTGATACTGCCTTCTGAGCACTACACTCCCCATCATAAACTATAAAACACACAGATTCCCACCTTTCCTCTCTGTGAAGAATACCTGGAGGTCAGTGAGGATCAGGCTGTAAATCTTCAGGTAGGGCCCCGGGTTTTGGACGGTCACACAGGACTGCCATGGGCGTCCATACCGGCTCTGTCTGGAGTGTTCCTTTAAATGTATACCATGTTATGTCAAGTGCATGACCAAAGGGGGCGAAGCATGATACAAGAAGTCCAGAGCCCCCCGCACATCTGACACTGGACATAACACAATAGAGGTTTCATTTAAAGAACCTTGTTTGTGCTCTGTCTGATAAAGGGACGCTATGAGCGGTGGGCCCAGCCAATCTCTGGAATGAAGGGGCTGCCTCACTGGAGCAGTGCTGTGTCCCCTTGTACAGCTGTGCAGTACATCGGTGCTTTCTCATACAGCTGATCGCCGCGGGTACAGGGTGTCGGACCCCCACCGATCAGATACTGATGACCTATCCAGAGGGTAGGTCATCAGTATTAAAATCCTGGAAAACCCTTTTACGAATACAGCTCTGGAGTCATTCTGTGCATAAGATAGAACGTAACTTCTAATCGTTACAAGACATTTAAAGTATTTACAAAGTTACCCAACAGTATGTGTAGATTTAAAGGGGTGCTCCCATCTTTTAATGTGATGGTGTATCACTTTATAGTCAATGGGGTCCCCCGCAGATCGTGAGAATGAGAAGTCCACAGTGCTGGTATAATGCTGCACCCCTGCAAAGTGGTGTCCCGTCCCCCCGAAGTAGTTTGCAAGTGAATCTGGGGCCCAGCTGTACAAGGAAAGCCTACAAGGGGGACACAGCTCTGCTCCAGCAAGGCAGCCCCTTCATTCTCAAGATTGGACGAGGTCCCAAAGGTTGGTCGCAGAGGAAAGGTCATCAGTATTTAAATCTCAGAAAACCCCTTTAAGGCCTCATGCACACGGCCGTAGATCGGGTCCGCATCCGAGCCGCAGTTTTTTCGCCTCGGGTGCGAACCCATTCACTTTAATCCGCAAAAAAAACGGAAGCCGCCCATGTGCCTTCCGCAATTTGCGGAACGGTCGGCCCATTGTATAAATGCCTATTCTTGTCCGCAAAACGGACAAGAATAGGACATGCTATTTTTTTTTTGCGGGGCCACGGAACGGAGCAAAGGATGCAGACAGCACGCGGACTGCAAAAAACGGAACGGTGGTGTGCATGTAGCCTAATTCTGCTGTTTTCCTCTGAAAGCATCACAGGCAGGACTCCGCACGTGTACGTTTTATCTGCACTGATACAATGTAGCAAACTCACAGGAGAGAGATTGGTGCAGCTACTGTGTTTAGCTCACAGAGGACTGTCTAGATTGGACACAGTTGTAACAAACCCTCAGCTGTAGTAAGTTAAGATTGGATTTCAGCATCTGTTCCCTTTCACAGGCAGTAAGCAGAGATCTTGAAAATGGCGAAGAACTGAAAAATAAAAGTAGATTTGAAATTTGCAAAGGTTAAGTTGAAAACGCCCCCAGTGGTCTCAATGGTTGTCACTCCCCTTCCCCCACACATCAGGGAGTCCCAGATGACTTCTCCACCAAGGCAACTGTCCAGTCCATAGCAGTGGTCACCACCCGTTGGTTCTCCGGCAGTTGCAAACTACAACTCCCAGGATACTCTGACTGCCTGCAGCTGGGGAGTTGTAGTTTTGCACCCGCTGCTCTAGAAGAAACCAAAGTATTTATCAAAGAAGTTACAAACGATCATCGAGGAATCTTGCAAGAAGGTAAAAAGAGATTTAATATATTCAGGTCGCCATCCACAGGTAAGGAGTCTAGTAAATTCAGTGCAGCTGGGAGGAGAGGCGGCAGTGGCAGGTGCGAGGCACAGGCGGGGGGCGGTCTTCCCTTCTACTGATTTTCGTTGTGTCCATCCCCCATAGGTGACCATTGAAAAGATAGCGAGGTGCGAACAGGAACCAAGGAAAGTAACAGAAAACTCCCACAATAAAGCGGACTGTTCCCCGATTGTCCCTCCGTTATATAAATTTCCGGAAAAGCTGGGTAGTCGCCGATATGGCCACTGTTACCACCACACAGCTTTCCAAACCCCCTAAATGGCAAATCTGTCGCGTTATCAAGCAATAGAGGAATATGGATCTGCCATGCTGGGCCACTAGGAAAGCTGAGTGATGAGGTGTCCAAATGGGTAGTAACCCAGCTTTCCCAGAATCAGATATAGCAAAGAACTGGTTAAAATTGAACTTTTTTTTTTTTTTTACCTTTCTTAAAGGGGAAATGCTCTAACAGGGTTAGCAGTGATCTCCAGCTATCATGCTCCTGCAGGGCCCTGCATAAGACAGAAGGGCAGCTCTGGATGACATGGTCCATAGAACAGAAGGAGGTAAAATCTTGGAGGCTGTGCCCCTCTCTCTCCCCCCTTCTTCTCTTGCATTAGCTGGATGACTCCACCGCCGTCACAGGGGAAGTCTCCGTAGGCGCTGGCTCCGGGCTCTGCTTGTCTTTGTTGTCCTCCTCGTCATCGTCCTCCTGGGGGTAGAGGTCGGGGTATTTCTGCATGCACTCCTGCATCGCCCGGAACTGCTCCAGGCAGTCTGAGCCCTTGACCTCCTCCTGGCTGTAGTGGAAGCAAGAGAAGGCCGCTTTGAATTGCTCCCCGCACGGCCCGCTGGCCATACCGCCCAGGCACGGACAATTCCAGTTAATGTCTCCATTGGGAAGAATCAAACCTGTAAAAGAAGAACGGAGGCAGAAATGGTCACATATCACTACTAAGCAGAATCCCCGCTGCACAGGCTCTAGTCGACATGCTGCGTGTAATCTACAGATTTGGGGTCTTTTTCCTCCCTTCTGCAAATGCATCTGATCTGTCTCAGTGTCTGTTCAGCGGTGGGGCGCCTCCTGGTGTAACGTCATAGCTCTGCAGCCCTCATCTAATCTGATGCCCATCCACCCCTCTCACAGCATGCCTCTCTCAGAGGAACTGCAGCTCCATCCCCCCTCCTCCCTGCCTAGCATTCAATGGCTGACACTCCTAGCAAAATCCCATTAATTCACAAGATGAGAATGTCCCTTTAAGGCAATTTTGCTTCTGCAAATGCATTTGATCTGTCTGTCTCTGCTAAGTGGGCTTGCTCCTCTTGCTCTGATGCTATAGCTCTGCAGCCCTTATTCAATCTGCTGCTCTTCCTCCCCCTCTCACAGCATGCATCTCACAGAAAAACTGGAGCGTGATTCCCCCCCCCCCCCCCCCTGCCTGGCACTCAATGGTTTACACTAGCTCCTAGCAATATATACTATCAATTTATATGATGAAAATGTCCGTTTAAGACAATTTTGCTTCTGCAAATGCATTTGATCTGTCTGTCCGTCCCTGCTCAGTGGGCCGGCTCTTCCTGATGATGTGATGTCATAGCTCTGCAGCCCTTATCCAATCTGCTGTTGCTCCTCCTCCCCTCTCAGAGCATGCATTTCACAGAGAAACTGCAGCTTCAGCTCCCCCCCCCCCCCCCCCCTCCTTGGCTAGCATTTACTGGTTGACACTGGCTCCTAGCACAGGGATCAGCATCTGGCACTCCAGATGTTCTGGAACTACAAGTCCTAGAATGCTCCATTCACTTCTAGGAGAGTTGTGAGAACAGACAAGCATGTTTGCATGCTGGGAGTTGTAGTTTCACAGCAGCTGGATCCCTGTCCTATCTCATCAATTTACAAGACAATCTTTCTTCATATTGGTAGCGGCTCTGAGCTCCTGTCCCCCCCCCCCCCCCCCCCTCCAGCGCAGCTCTTCCAGTCCCTGCAGAATGAAAACGTGAATTTACTAGTTTTACTCCTGTCCTTGTGGTTACTCGTTACCTTCTTACACAGTGTCAGTATAAACTGCACCTCTATATGACATTAGGCAGCATGGGCACACATTGCCCGAGCATCCAGGAGGTCATGGCACTGTCCCGCCCACATGTTATCCATCCCCTGGAGGAAGGAGGGGCGGCCGCAGCCCCCTGTAGTAATTCCCACTGACCTGCGGTTAAGGTTGCTGGTGACATAATGCCGTACACACACAAAGCTCTCTGTAATGCCAAGCCATGTTTTGAACCTCTTCGAGGTCAGAGGCAGCTTTAAACAATATCTCCCACCCGGCAGACCCCCACCCCTCCCACCCGATATGAGCGACAGGCAGGATGAATTCGACTATTCATGTCTCGCTGCCAGCTGCAGCCCGCCTGCTACACCAGTCCTTTCAGGAGCAGTCAGCCAATGATGGATGGCATTAACCCTTCAAAACCCGTCTGTCACCTCGGAAGCAAGACCCTCAGACCTTGGGTGGTGAATGATGAGGTCACTAATTATAGCCACGGTATATACAGCAACGGACAGATTTCAAGGAAATCTCCACTTTTACACAAAGTTCCTGCGGTTACACTTACAGAAAATGTACAAGATCTTGGGAAACATCTCACTTTTCTTCTCTTGTTTTTAAAGGGGTTTTATCATTTCAGACAGGAGCAGGCCTCACCTCCGAGACCCGAACCCATCTTCAGAACGGGCCCTTGAAATGGAAGGAGTGCGCCCTGGTCATGTTCTCCATTCATTTCAATGAAAAGAGACGCGCGCTCGCCTATTTTCGGCAGTCCCATAGAAATGAACGGAGGGTGGCCACTCAGAGGTGAGGCCTGCTCCTGACCGACACCCTGGCGATATGCCACCAGTGTATGAAGTGAGGCAACCACTTTAAAGGGGTTCTCCGGGCTTTTAATTTTGATGACCTACCCTCAGGAGAGGTCATCAATATCAGATCGGTGGGGGTCTGGAACCCGGGACCCCAGCCGATCAGCTGTATGAGGAGATGGCGCTGATCACTGCTGCTTTGCCAAAGACAGCAGTGAGCAGGAAGAGAGACAGGAGACGGCACATGCAGACTGTGCGCGCCGCAGACTGGGCGCGCAGTCTCCTCATACAGCTGATCGGCAGGGGTCCCAGGTGTCGGACCCCCGCTAATCTGATATTGGTGACCTATCCTGAGGATAGGCCATCAATATTAAAAGCCCAGACAACCCTTTTTAATGATATCGTGCTTTATTCTCCATTCACACACAAAGCTGAATTCAGAATTCTGAGCGAGCGGTGCATTGTGGGGGCCTGGATGGCAGTCACACAGCGCGGTCTCACGTGTCAGGTCACTTTGGACGTGAATGGAGGAAAAAAAGGAGACGTAGCTCGATTTCAGAAGCAGAGAGGTAACATGACAGGATAGCACAAATTTGCAAAACTACAACTCCCAGCATGCCCCAACAGCCTAAGATGACTTTCATGCAGAATGCGGCCTCATCGATCTCCATGCGGCGAATCATCCTGCATCTGTAGCCCCGCCCCCTTTAATCAACACGTACAGATAATCCGCGGGTACGTGCCTCCCATACCAGGACATGTTCAGAGACATCCGCTGACTCTGCACCATGGGATAATCTGGTTTTTGGATCAGGGTCCATTTCAAATTTAACTCTTTGCAGCAAATCGTTTTTATTTTCTGTTTGCAACCTGCTCAGTCTGGAGGCAAAAACGGCCAATGAGTCATTTTAAGCCGCTCGCCGGTGCCAAGTCTGCCGAGGGTGGACTGGGTGGTTCTGTCATACACAACGCCCCAAAGGAGAAAGGGAAAGTGTCTTAATGCTGCCCTCTGGAGGCAAGAGACCAAACTGCGTCTGTGTGCTAGTGAATAGACCAGAGCCACATGGCGACTCTATAGAAATGTCCCGAGTTCCGACAACCGATTGCACAACGGTGCAGCTGATGTGGCGCAACTTCATTTCAAGTCGGAGGGTATTTGATTTATTTTGATCCCCCCCCGGTTACTTTCACATCTGCATTTTTAGATCCTGCAGAGAATCTAAAAACTGGAATTAAACGGTTCAGTTTTGTCCCCATTCACTGTCCATGGGGACAAAACTAATCAGGATGAATAAGTAAGCATCCGTTGCGTTTTGGTGCAGGACACAAAACTGCTGCCAGGTGTGCTTTAGTGTCTAGTGTGCGAAACGGAAAAACCGGATCTGGCATGAAAATCTATTTAAGTCAATGGTGCCGGATCTGTTTTATTTTTTAACTGGATCTGGCGCCCATTGACTTACAATGATTTTCATACCGGATCCAGTTTGTTTAGTTTTGATTTATGGCCAAAAGCGGAATTAACCATGCAGATGTGAAAGTAGACTAAGGAGGTTGCGATGATCCGGTGAGCGCTGCCGCCTCGTCCAAGGCCAATGGCGTTACATTAATCGGTCACATGGCCTAGGTGCAGCATAGCCCTATTCGAATGAACGGGGCTAGGCTGCAATACCAAGCACAATCACTATACAGTGGACAGCGCTGTAATCGGTAAGCTGTGAGGAGGCCGTGGCGCTCACCAGAGAGCTGCAGCCTCTAAAAACAGCTGATCGGCGGGATTGCCGGGAGTCAGACCTCCTCCGATCACACACTGATGACCTATCCCGAGGACGGGTCACCCGTATTAAACACTCGGACACTTGAACAGATGTCTGTTTGCTGTAAGTACATTGTGCTGCTGATCCAACTGTAACAAATCCTCAGCGGGGAGAAGTATTAGGTCAGGGCGGGTTTTCAACGTCAGCATGTAAATAAGAATGTTCCCATTCATGGACTACAAGAAAACATCTTGAAAACAGCGCGGAATTTAAACAGAAAAGTGGCGTTAAAAAGTAGCAAACTGTGTGTTTTTTAGGCCACCTATGCCACTTTTTCGAAAGGGGGGGTGGCAAGAGCAGGAAGGGGGCGTGGCCATCAGCCGCAGCAAATTTATCTTCATTTACGCTAGTTTTCGGAAATAAATTGACGGCAGCTCAGAGTTTAGGCGCACGGACTGCCGGAGGATCAGGATTAGGAGCACCCTCCTGCAGCGAAGGGGACATCAAGGCTGCTGCAGAAAGTGTCTTAATGAATCTCCCCCACAGACTGTTAGAAAGTTGCTGAACTTTTTATATTACAGGGATTAAGCTTCAGGGTTCCCCTTTACCATGCTACCACGCTCTGACTACCTCCACACACCCCTTCACTGCCAGGGCTGTACAGACATTCTGCAGGCCTGGTTCATTGCTACAAGGCGCACCGTGATGTCACTAGACCCTCATTGGATGCATGACAAATCTTATTAAAGTTACATGAAATAAAAGGCAGCAGTTTTGCACCTATGACACCGGCTGACCTGTTACATGTGCGCTCGGCAGCTGAAGACGTCTGTGTTGGTCCCATGTTCCTATGTGGCCGCACTGCTGAGAAAAATTATGTTTAATATATGCAAATGAGCCTCTAGGAGCAATGGGGGCGTTACCATTACACCTAGAGGCTCTGCTCTCTCTGCAACTGACGCATCCTCTGCACTATGACAGGGCCAGGCAGTGAAAACGTCATCACACCTGGTACTGTCAAAGTGCAGAGGGCGCGGCAGTTGCAGAGGGCTGAGCCTCTAGGTGTAATGGTAACGCCCCCGTTGCTCTTAGAGGCTCATTTGCAAATATTAAACATCATGTTTCTCAGCAATGCGGGCACATGTGAACATGGGACCAACACAGATGCCTTCAGCTGCCAAGTGCACATGTAACAGGTCAGCCGGAGTCATAGGTACAAACAGATGCCCTTTAGAGTACTTTGGTCATCTGTAGGACCCCACCAGATGTTCCACACCTCGGACCCTGTATAACACATCACCAACCTTGGTCTTCATATGGATCGTTGGGGTCATCGGGGATGAGCTCTGCGCTGCTCGGCGTCGCGTGATCTTCTTTGGTTACAAAGATAATTTTGTCCTTTCCTGGAACAATCAGAAAAGACGTTGGAAGAGGATACATCTTTATTAACCCTCTTTGTGCTGGACGGGGACTGTGCCTATTCTATAGGGTACAGTCAGAACCTTCAGACCTTTGTATAATTCTCCACTCCATTATAATTGTATAATTAGGCTGATCTGCCAATCAGAAGTCTGAAACGGCGACCACCTAATGACAGATGTACAGCTCCCACAGCTTTCCCGGGTAATTACTGTATCCCCGTTACCTTAGGGTCAGCCCGGCGGTGCAGCTGGCAGCACGCAGCCAAGCCACGTCCACTAAGGGGGACACGATTTTGCACCTATTGGTTTTCTACTCCATTGGGCCGTACCCTTTACTGTCCTATAATTAGGCACATATAGCATTCAGTAATCCCAGGAACGCTAGGTGACAGGCCAGACACATGTCAAGTATTTCCTCACCATTCAAGATCTCAGTTTGCTGTCAAAGAATGAGATCATTCATGTTTGCATCCGGGAGCAAAAAAAAAGAAACATCCTAACATACTTCTGACAGCTGAGGATTTGTTACAATTGTAACCAGCCCAGTCAATCCCCTATAATGCACACAGCCTGGAGTTCAGACTGATACATTGTAACAAACTATCAGGACCATAAAGAGATTTGTGCAGTAGATGCTGGACTGATGAACAGCAAGGCTTTTGGAGATACTTTTATAACCCTCTCCAGCTTTATGCAAGCCAACAATTCTTAATCGTAGGTCTTCTGAGAGCTCTTTTGTGCGAGGCATCATTCACATCAGGCAATGCTTCTTGTGAAAAGCAAACCCAGAACTGGTGTGTGTTTTTTATAGGGCAGAGCAGCTGTAACCAACACCTCCAATCTCATCTCATTGATTGGACTCCAGTTGGCCGACGCCTCACTCCAATTAGCTCTTGGAGATGTCATTAGTCTGGGGGTTCACATACTTTTTCCACCTGCACTGTGAATGTTTACATGGTGTGTTCAATAAAAACATGGTAACATTTAATTATTTGTGTGTTATTAGTTTAAAGGGACTCTGTCACCACTTTCTAACCCCCACTTTTAAAACTATAGTTCTGTCCATGGAGCCCCTGTGATTACAATGGTGTTGTTATATGCGAAATCCGCAGGCTCGTTTTGATAAAAAAAACTTTTATCTAACCTGTCACTCATGAGGATAAGGTGCCCAGGGCGTTTCTCCTGGTCTGAACATGCCGCCCGCCGCCGTTGTTGCCCAGCTCCTCCTCTGCCTTGAATTAGCGCCGCCAGAATGTGAAGAAATACGCCGCCGGTTCTCCCTCAGTCCCCCCTCCTTCTTTTCTAAGATCCCGCGCGTGCGGCAGTGTTCGCGTTATCGGGAGGTTGAGCGAAGTGCGCATGCGCACTTCGCTCAATGAGGCTGAATCGAAAAGTCCGCACGGGCGCATCAGGCACAGGCCTGTGCGCACGCGCAAAATTTTAGAAAAGGAGGGGGGACTGAGGGAGAGCCGGAGGCGTATTTCTTCACATTCAGGCGGCGCTGAAAGGATCAGAGGAGGAGCTGGGCACCAACGGCGGCGGCGGGCGGCATGTTCAGACCGGGAGAAACGCCCTGGGCACCTTATCCTCATGATTGACAGGTTAGATAAAAGGTTTTTTTTATCAAAACGAGACGGCGGATTTCGCATATAACAACACCATTGTAATCACAGGGGCTCCATGGACAGAACCATAGTTTTAAAAGTGGGGGTTAGAAAGTGGTGACAGAGTCCCTTTAAGCCGACTGTGATTGTCTATTGTTGTGACTTAGATGAAGATCAGATCACATTTTATGACCAATTTGTGCAGAAATCCATATCATTCCAAAGGGTTCACATACTTTTTCTTGCAACTGTACTTGATCTAGTCTTCAGTCACTGCTCAGTCTCAAACTTTAGTAACTTCTCCTTCCCACTTTCTGACCACAATCTTCTCTCTCTTTCTCATGGGAATCCTACTTGTCACACTTACAGAAACCTACACACCATTAACTGCCAGCAACTCATTAACACCCTACAATTAGCTCTGACCACAATCACTTCCATCCCCTGTCCAGACTTGGCTGCCAATCATTACGACCAGACCCTCAAAACCACCCTAGATGAAGTTGCTCTAATATCAATCCGACCCTCTCGACACAGAACACGGCAGCCCTGGCACACACCTGAAACACGTTTTCTCCAGCGCTGTTCCAGATGTGAAGAACGCTCATGGATAAAATCGCAAATATCAGCGAATATCAGCTGACTTCCTCTATTATAAATGTATGCTCAAAACATACAACTCGGCTCTCAACATTGCCAAACAAAAGTACTTCACCTCTCATCTCCTCACTCTCAAATAACCCAAAACGACTATTTGACACTTTTCATTCCCTTCTAAGCCCTAAAGTTCCAGAACCTGTCACTGACCTCCACGCTGATGGCATGGCCATCTACTTCAGAGACGAGATTGGCAGTATCCGGCGGGAAATAATCTCCCAGTCCCCAAATAATTTCCATCCTCCTCTCTCCAATTCCTCCACATGCTCTCTCTCCTCTTTTGACCCTGTAACAGAGGAAGAAGTTCTTCTCGACCCATGACCTGTAGCAGTGACTATTCCATCACACCTCCTCCAGTCCCTCTCCCCGGCTGTCATCACTCACCTAACTACAATTTTTAACCTCTCTCTCTCTCTTCTGGTATCTTTCCCTCCTCTTTCAAACACTCTGTTATCACCCCACTACTAAAGAAACCATCTCTTGACCCGACCTGTGCTACAGACCTGTTTCTAACCTCCCCTTCATCTCTAAACTCCTTGAACGTCTTGTCTACTCTCGATTAATAAGCTATCTCTCTGCAATCTCTCTTCACTCTACAGAAACTGCCCTTACTAAAGTGTCTAACGATCTCCTGACAGCAAACAGAAATGGTGACTATTCTCTACTGATTCTGCTGGATCTCTCTGCAGCATTCGATACCGTTGACCATAAACTCCTCCTCTCCATGCTCCACTCAATTGGCCTTAAGGACACTGCGCTCTCTTGGTTCTCTTCCTATCTCTCTGGCTGCTCCTTCAGTGCATCATTCACTGGCTCTTCTTCTCCTCTTCATGTCGGCGTTCCTCAGGGCTCAGTACTAGGTCCTCTACTCTTCTCCCTCTATACAGCCCCCATCGGACAGACTATCAGTAGATTTGGCTTTCGATACCATCTCTATGCTGACGACACCCAACTATACACTTCATCCCCTGACATCACCCCTGCTTTACTCCAAAACACCAGTAATTGTCTGGCAGCTGTCTCTAACATCATGTCCTGTCTGTATCTAATACTGAACTTCTTGTCTTTCCCCCCATCTACTAACTTACCTAAACTTGATATTTCAATTTCGGTCTGCAGCACAATCATAACGCCTGTGCAACATGCCCGCTGTCTTGGGGCCACATTTGACTCTGATCTTTCCTTTGTTCTCCATATTCAGTCACTTACACGCTCTTGTCGTCTGCACCTCAAGAATATCACCAGAATCCGCCCTTTTCTTACGATGGAAACGGCAAAAACTCTTGTTGTTGCCCTGATTCATTCTCGTCTTGACTACTGCAACGCATTACTAATCGGTCTCCCTCTCACTAATTTCTCCACCCCTTCAGTCTGTCCTAAATGCTGCAGCCAGGCTCATCTATCCATCCAACTGCTACACTGATGCCACTAGTCTGTGCCAGTCACTTCACTGGTTGCCCATCCACCACAGAATACAGTTCACACTTCTCACCCTCAAAGCTCTCCACAGTGCTGCACCTCCATACATCTCCTCCCTTATCTCCATCTACCACCCTTCTCCTGCTCTCCACAGTGCTGCCCCTCCATACATCTTCTCCCTCATCTCCATCTACCACCCTACTCGTGCTCTCCACAGTGCTGGACCTCCATACATCTCCCTCACCTCCATCTACCACCCTACTCGTGGTCTCCACAGTGCTGCACCTCCATACATCTCCATCTACCACCCTACTCGTGGTCTCCACAGTGCTGCCCCTCCATACATCTCCTCCCTCCTCTCCATCTACCACCCTACTCGTGCTCTCCACAGTGCTGCACCTCCATACATCTCCATCTACCACCCTACTCGTGGTCTCCACAGTGCTGCACCTCCATACATCTCCATCTACCACCCTACTCGTGCTCTCCACAGTGCTGCCCCTCCATACATCTCCTCCCTCCTCTCCATCTACCACCCTACTCGTGCTCTCCACGGTGCTGCCCCTCCATACATCTCCTCCCTCATCTCCATCTACTCGTGCTCTCCATTCTGTTAGTGACCTAAGATTAATAACCTCCATAATTCGTACCTCTCACTCCCATCTTCAAGACTTTTCTCGAGCTGCACCTACTCTCTGGAATACTCTGCCCCGGAATACTAGGTCAAATCACAACTTCTCCACCTTCAAACGTGCCTTATAAACACCTCTTTCAGGCAGGCTTATCAAGCTTCCTAAACTGACTATTCCCCGACTATACCTCCCGCACCAACTCCTCTGGCCTAAACCCGATCCTCTAGTAGTTGCACATTATCCAGTTAGGTTTGTTTTGTACATGAACTTGTAAAGCGCTGCGGAATATGGTGGCGCTATATAAATACATTTTATTATTATTATTATTATTATGTACCAGTGCGGAGTCCAAGCGGTTTATATCACAGGGGATTGTTCAGACTGGATACAATTGCAACAAAGCCTCAGCTGTGAGCAGTCAACTACTTGCCATTTTCAATATCTCTGCTTGCTGTGAATGGGAACCACTCACCATGGTAATTGGGAATGATTAGTGCACCCTGAAAGTAGGTGCCCTTGAAATGCATTAACCCTTAGCGTGCCTGCTTTACCCACCTGCCCCTCTCCTGGCCCGTCAGCCACCATTTCCCTGTCCGCTGCCTCGCTCTCGGTCCCCCCCATCCCAACCCCAGGACCCCCTGCCCCATCCTGCCCGTCCTTACCCTCCTGCCTGCAGTAGGACATGGCTGCAGCTCTCACACACTGCGCCCGGCACCGCGCGCTCTATTGACGTCACTCCGAGCGACGAATATCCCCGAATGGGGCTGTCCTCCACATTGCCTGTCCCCAGTAAACCCGCCTATAAAGGAGCATTGCCTTATTCCGAAGCCGGCCGCATCATGACCTGTCCCTAAAGCATAACCATAAGACAAATATCCCAGAAAGGACCCCGCAGCGTATCCAGCACTTAAACTACATCTCCCATGATGCAGCGCGCGGCTGGGGACGCAGAGCATGCGCAGATGTGTCCTGGGACGGGGAGGTAACTTTGTAAAGAGAGAGCGCAGTTGGCGAGAAGTGAGAGGCTGCAGGAGTGAGGGAGACGTCTGTGCCCGGGGCCCCCGACCTGAGGACGTCTTCTCCATAGCCAAGTGCCTGTATCTCTGCTCCCAACATGGCCAAACCGGTAAGTCAGGAATTCTAGTAACTCTGCTTTCCAGCTGTTGTAGAACCAGCCTGGGATGTCCGCCTGTGGATAGAGGAAACTGTTCTGCAGTTTTCTTACGTATATTCTAACCATTTTTAAATCTCTGTTTGCTGTCAGTGAATGGAGGGGCTTTTGGGAGCACCCAGAGGCTGAACACTTCTCATAGCATTGTCTGTGAGCTAAGCATATGGACAGCGCAGACTGTTACAATGTATCAGTGCAGGTAAAATGTCTCAGACTGGATGCAACTGTAACAGACCCTCAACCGTTGAGAATCTCTCCCCGAATCAAAGATCTCTGCTTGCTGTGAATGTAAACATTATTCTTGATTCATGATATGCAGAGGCTAAATATCTGCTATGTACGTCTGGGGGTTCGTTACAGTTGTATAGAGTGTAGACCAGGCATGCCCAACCTGTGGCCCTCCAGCCGCCTGGATAGCCTAGAGCTATTCGGGCATGCTGGGAGTTGTAGTTTTGCAACATCTGGAGGGCCGCAGGTTGAGCATCCATCCTATCTCCAGACTGATACATTGTAACAAACTCCCAGGACGGGAGAGAGATTGATGCTGCCGGTGGGATTACCTCAGGATTGTCTAGATGGGATATGACTGTAGCAAACCCTCAGCTGTGAGAAGTCGGCTTCTTGCTATATCAAACATCTCTGTCTGTAGAGGCTAAACTCCTTTTGGTGCCGGTCACAGCTGAGTCTTTGTTACAGTTGTATCCAGTCTAGGCAATCCTCTGTCTATGAGCTAAACAGCTGGACTCCAAACTAATACATTTTACCTGCTCTGATACATTGTAACAAACCATCAGGACAGGGGAGAGATTTGCGCTGCTGATGTATTTAGCTCAGAGGATTGCCTAGAACTGGATGCAATTGTAGAAAATCCTCAGCTGTGACCAGGTCAGCCTCAAACTATAAACATGACTGTTTCCATTCTGTGGCAGTTAGCAGAGTTTTTGAAAAGGCAAAGAATAGCACACTTGGCAATTTGAATTCTACATAATGGCTGTGTCTGTTCCCCCTCCAGCATGCAGATGCCTCCAGAGAACACACGACGATTAGAAGTGAAGCGGCCCCCGGGTTCCTGCAGCGCCTCAGCGACACGGCCGGGGGGATGCTGCTCGGCCTCATCGCCTTCACCCTCTCCTTCTATCTCCTCTTCACTAATGAGGTGAGGACACGCAGAGCATAGCTACCCACAGGAAATGTCACCGCTCTTCTCGCCCTCAGTCCTTCTGCTCTGTTCAGTCTTCACTGCAGTTTTGACATTTTATTCCTAAATAGTTAAGTTTTAGGTTAAACAGGACCATAGGCTCTGCTCATCTAGGAGAAGATATAAAGAGTCAAGTAAAAAAAAAAAGAAACTGAGTTTGAGTTACACTTCTGCAGGCTTCAGAGCTGAGATCTCCTAGCATTCCTTGCTTGTTCAGTGTCAGCGCAGAGCTGATGATTCACATTCAGGGAAGTGTTGTTTTTACACCAGGGTGTGTACACAGTGACTGCACCAGCAGAATAGTGAGTGCAGCTCTGGAGTATAATACAGGATGTAACTCAGGATTAGTACAGGATAAGTAATGTATGTACACAGTGACTCCACCAGCAGAATAGTGAGTGCAGCTCTGGAGTATAATACAGGATGTAACTTAGGATCAGTACAGGATAAGTAATGTAATGTATGTACACAGTGACTGCTCCAGCAGAATAGTGAGTGCAGCTCTGGAGGATAATACAGGATGTATCTAAGGATCAGTACAGGATAAGTAATGTATGTACACAGTGACTCCACCAGCAGAATAGTGAGTGCAGCTCTGGAGTATAATACAGGATGTATCTCAGGATCAGTAATGTATGTACACAGTGACTCCACCAGCAGAATAGTGAGTGCAGCTCTGGAGTATAATACAGGATGTAACTCGGAATCAGTAAAGGATAAGTAATGTATGTACATAGTGACTGCACCAGCAGAATAGTGAGTGCAGCTCTGGAGTATAATACAGGATGTATCTCAGGATCAGTACAGGATAAGTAATGTATGTACACAGTGACTGCACCAGCAGAATAGTGAGTGCAGCTCTGGAGTATAATACAGGATGTAACACAGGATCAGTACAGGGTAGGTAATTCTATATGTAAACTATATAATGATGTTGATGGCTATACGTACATGTATAATGAGGGGCTGTCATTGGTGTTATTACAGGGTCGGGCGGTGCAGACAGCTGCCTCTCTGGATGAGGGACTTTCAGTTGTGTTTCCTATAGGGAATATCCAAAGAGTCGATCCTGTAAATGAAGCAAAATTGCTGCACTTGACTGGTCCCCTGCAGACATCCAAGGTGAGTGTGAGGGAGTCGTACACAGCCTAGTTTATAATCTAGTACCTTCCTTTTCTCTGCCATCCAGTAATCCAGACAGTCTGATGACCGGGCACCATGTAGGTCTGTGACTGTGATTTGATGACAAAAAAAAAATGTGACTTGGATGGAGTTTTTACAGCTGTCGTGTTGCAGTCGTTTCATTGCGACACCATTGATTATTATTACAAAAATGTTGCGTGGCTTTTCTGCAAAAGTAGTAGTGCGACAAATGTTACCATGTAATCGAACCCTAAGGCCCCTTTCACACGGGCGAGTATTCCGCGCGGATGCGATGTGTGAGTTGAACGCATTGCACCCGCACTGAATACCGACCCATTAATTTCTATGGGGCTGTGCACACGAGCGGTGATTTTCACGCATCACTTGTGCGTTGCGTGAAAATTGCAGCAAGCTCTATATTCTGCGTTTTTCGCGCAACGCAGGCCCCATAGAAGTGAATGGGACCACGTGAAAATCGCAAGCATCCGCAAGCAAGTGCGATGCGGTGCGATTTTCACGCATGGTTGCTAGGAGACGATCGGGCTGGGGACTCGATCTGTATTATTTTTCCCTTATAACATGGTTATAAGGGAAAATAATAGCATTCTGAATTCAGAATGCAAAGTAATATAGTGATGGAGGGGTTAAAAATAAAATAAAAATTAACTCACCGAGTCCACTTGATCGCGTAGTTGCGGATCTCTGTCTTCTTCTGTAATGTTGAGCTGCTGGCTAAGGACCTGTGGTGACGTCAGATCACATGGTCCCTCACCATGGTGATGAACCATGTGATTGGACCATGTGATGAGCACAGTGACGTCATCAAAGGTCCTATTCCTGTGCACAGCAAAGAAGAAGACAGAAGAGATGCCGGCTGCGCGATCAAGTGGAATAAGGTGAGTTAAATATATATATATTTGGACACACCTTCTCATTCAAAGAGTTTTCTTTATTTACATGACTATGAAAATTGTAGCTTCACACTGAAGGCATCAAAACTATGAATTAACACATGTGGAATTATATACATAACAAAAAAGTGTGAAACAACAGAAAATGTCATATTCTAGGTTCTTCAAAGTAGCCACCTTTTGCTTTGATTACTGCTTTGCACACTCTTGGCATTCTCTTGATGAGCTCCAAGAGGTAGTCACCTGAAATGGTCTTCCAACAGTCTTGAAGGAGTTCCCAGAGATGCTTAGCACTTGTTGGCCCTTTTGCCTTCACTCTGCGGTCCAGCTCACCCCAAACCATCTCGATTGGGTTCAACTCCGGTGAATGTGGAGGCCAGGTCATCTGGCGCAGCACCCCATCACTCTCCTTCATGGTCAAATAGCCCTTACACAGCCTGGAGGTGTGTTTGGGGTCATTGTCCTGTTGAAAAATAAATGATGGTCCAACTAAACGCAAACCGGATGGAATAGCATGCCGCTGTAAGATGCTGTGGTAGCCATGCTGGTTCAGTATGCCTTCAATTTTGAATAAATCCCCAACAGTGTCACCAGCAAAGCCCCCCCCACACCATCACACCTCCTCCTCCATGCTTCACGGTGGGAACCAGGCATGTAGAGTCCATCCGTTCACCTTTTCTGCATCGCACAAAGACACGGTGGTGGAGGGGGGCGGAGCCAGCAAGCGATGGTGTAGGACGTCTTCACCAGAGCTCCTCACCACTAGCCCAGCTTTTCAGCATTTTACCAGTAGATAAAGACCCCAAGATGGGGAAAACCCTCAGAGACAAAGATGGAGCTTCGGGGATCTCCTCAAAGACAAAGAAGACTCAGGGAGACCTGAACAAATTCCTTAATAGGAGATCTTCGTCTCACCCGGAGAGTGGCAAGATGGCGCGCGAGGCGCGAAACAACTCAGAGCGGGAGGGCGCGGAGTCGGATGCTGACAGCTCCGACACTGAAGCATACAACAGAGGTGAGCAAGATTCTCTTCCCCTGACCCGAAGCTTTCTCCAGCAGTCGCTGGCTCAGGCTCTTACGCCCGTGATGAGAGAGCTGTCGGACATCAAAGCCGAATTCCAGCAACTAGGCCTCAGGGTAGAGGCCCTGGAGGATAACCAAGACCTCCTTGTCCGCCACGGCACGGGTGTACAACACCACCTATCAGCCATGTCCAAGATGGTTAATACGGCATACCTGAACCTGGAAGACCAGGAGAACAGGGGACGTAGAAAGAATGTCCGCCTGAGGGGAATACCCGAATCGGTGTCGGCGGAAGACCTGACTGACACCGTACGCCGCTTGTTTTCCACTTTAGTAGGAGAAGAACAGGCCGCCGCCATTATTATTGAAAGGGCTCATAGAGCTCTCCGGCCCAAACCAGCGACTGGGGAGCCGCCTAGGGACGTGGTGTGTGCCCTTATGAACTTTCTGGACACCGCAGCCGTTTTGCGTGCTGCCAGAGAGAAGGAATGACATCTTGATTGATGGCCACAAAGTCCTTCTGTTTCAAGATTTAGCTGCAAGTACGCTGGCCAAAAGAAGAAACTTGCGCCCATTAACCACGCTGCTTAGGAACAAGAAACTGCCGATCCGCTGGTTGTTCCCTTTTGGCCTTAGCACTGCGATAGGAGGGAAGCAGTTCACTATCAGGTTCCAGAGGACTTACCACCTGTATGGGAGGCCTTGGGATCAGAAGCCCTGGACATTCCGTCATGGCTTCCCTGTAATCCGGTGATGGATCTACC
Source organism: Bufo gargarizans (assembly GCF_014858855.1). Taxonomy (NCBI): domain Eukaryota; kingdom Metazoa; phylum Chordata; class Amphibia; order Anura; family Bufonidae; genus Bufo; species Bufo gargarizans. The sequence goes on from NC_058086.1 coordinate 167,297,416, forward strand.
ACGCTTGCCGCAGGCGGATGGCTGGCAGCTTTCACAGAAGAAGAGGTCTCCGAAGAAAAGGATCCCCTGATCTGATCCTCTCAAAGATTACTGAGGACTCTCCGGATCGGGACTTGTGACATCCCGACCACGGTGACTGTGGCTAGACGCCATGTGTCTGTCTTTCAGGTTCCATGCGCTGCTTTGCTCTCTACCTTTCCCATGTACAGGTTATACCTGTCTTGATATTATTTATGCCTCCTTCATTACTACCCTTTCCCGCCTTTTTCCTGCATCTTTCCACCCCTCCATTTGTCACTTCATTTTACCGCTGCTCTGTCTCTATCAAGAGAATCGCAAGTATGTATTGCAAGGTGCCCTAGAGGGTTTCTCTCCGTTTAGATGTTCTTCTTTATAATACTTATCTACCGTCAGTAGCAATGTTGCTGGGTCTAGTGAGTGAGACCTGGCCTTCGGGTGCTTTTACACTGATCCTCCACACAGGGTTCTGTAACCCATCGGGTAGATACTACCCTTTCAATACAATGTCTTTTGCTCAATTCAATAGTGCTGTTTATACTATGTTCCTTTATGTTGTTGCCCTGTGTCAACCCTTACCTGATTTTCTAGCATACTTGCGCAGACTAACAAGACACTACCATGTCTGACTTGAAAGTTATATCTTGTAACGTGAATGGTATGAACACTCCGCAGAAAAGGAGTCAGATCTACCAATTGCTTAGGAAGGAGAGAGCTGACGTGGTACTTATACAGGAGACCCACTTTAAGCATTTGCACATACCTAAAACTATGAGCAAATACTTCCCTGAATGGTACCATGCCTCCTACTCCTCCGCGGCAAGAGGGGTTTCAATAGCGTTAGGTCAGAACTTTCCTTTCACACTGATGTCTAAACTGACTGATCCTGCTGGGCGATACCTATTTTTGAAAGGTAAAGTGGCAAATGTCACGTATACTCTGGTGAACCTGTATGCACCGAACAGCAAACAGATCTCCTGGCTGATTAGTACTCTGGAGGTTCTCAAAACCTTTAAAGAAGGTTATCTCATTATAGGGGGTGACCTTAACCTCACGCTTGATCCCTCCAGAGACTCGACTTCTAAAAATAGGCCGCACTCCAAGGGGCAGATGAGGAGACTCCTCCTCTCCTTCAGGGACTTAGGGATCTCGGATGCTTGGCGTCTTCTGCACCCTGAGGACAATGATTATACCTTCCACTCGCAGTCGCATGATACCTATCAACGTTTGGATTATATACTTATATCTAATCATCTGTTGCCCTCGGTTACTGAGGCTTGCATTGGAAATATTGTAATTTCGGATCATGCGCCTGTGAGTGTGAGGATTAAGTTCCATGGTCTGCCACCGAGGTCCTGGGTCTGGAGGCTAAACGAGACGCTTTTGGAGGAGGAACCCCTTAGGCAGGATGTAGAGAAATGCCTACTTAATTATTTCAAGGAAAATACTGGAGGCCTATCCAGTGGGACATCACTATGGGAGGCTCATAAGGTTGTGGTCAGGGGAGAGCTCATTAGTTTGGGCTCTAGAGCCAAGAGAAATAGGCAGAAACAGCTAGACTCCCTCCTTCAGCAGATTTCCACGCTTGAAATCCTCCACAAAAGATCGAAATCAGATGAAGTCCTAGGGTCACTCAAGAAACTGAGACTTGAGGTAGTGGATCTGTTAAACGTGCGTTCCGCGAGGGCGATTAAGGTACTGCGCTTTAAACAGTACTTACATGGAAACAGAGGCTCCAAGTTGGTCTCCAGTCTCCTTAAGGGCCAGAGGAACAAGTCTTTCATCCAGGCTATTAAATCTCCCTCAGGCTCTCGATTTATTGATACACCAGCAATAGCCCGGGAATTTTGTTCCTTTTACTCATCCCTGTATAACCTACCTGTCCCCCTCTCTAGGCAGCAGCTTGATGATCGTACACTGGAGTTCCTTGATTCCATTACTATCCCCAAACTGCCGGCGGAAGATAGGCATAAGCTACTCCTGCCGTTCACAGTGGAGGAAGTAGGTAAGGTCCTCGCCTCTATCCCTTCTGGCAAGAGTCCGGGGCCGGATGGGTTCCCAATATCCTATTATAAAAAGTTTAAGGATATACTTCTCCCTCATTTCACTGATGTCTGTAACCTTCTTCTCACTGGTGGCTCCTTGACTCCACAGGCCCAGGAAGCACATATCACGATTATTCACAAAGATGGTAAAGATAAAGAGACTTGTGGTAGCTACAGACCGATCTCGCTGCTAAACACTGATCTAAAGTGGTGGGCCAAACTGCTAAACAGTAGAATTTCGGAGTTGCTTCCTGGGCTTATTGGAGAAGAACAGGCAGGCTTCGTAGCAGGCAGAGAAGGCAGACATAATATTAGCAGAGTAATCCATATGATCACCCACGCCATTAAAACTAATACCCCCCTTGTATTATTAGGAACGGACGCTGAGAAGGCATTCGATAGGGTCAGTTGGAATTTCATGGGGAAAGTCTTGAGTGCCTTCGGTTTCCCAGCGGACTTCATAAAAGCCATTTTTACTTTATATTCTGCTCCGTCAGCGAGAGTTTTGGTCAACGGTACCCTATCGAATGCCTTCCAAATCAGAAATGGTACCCGTCAGGGTTGTCCGCTATCCCCCACCCTATTTATCCTTGCCCTTGAGACGCTTTTACTTAAATTTCGCCAATCTCCCAAGATTAATGGGGTAAAATTAGGAGGTTACAATCACAGGATGGCTGCCTTTGCGGATGATTTGTTACTTTGGATGACGAACCCTGAGACGGCTTTACCAGAGACCATGCAGATTTTTGAGACTTTTGGGGAGGTTTCAAATTTTAAAATTAACTTTGATAAGTCGGAGGCCTTGGGTATATCACTGCCACCAGCCCTGCGTACCAGAGTTAAGGCTCTTTCACCATTTAAATGGCCCGTGCAAGCAATTAGATATTTAGGGGTTATGATCCCAATGGAGCCCAAACTCTTATTCAGCCTTAATTATCCCCCATTACTCTCCAAGGTCACTTCCATTCTCTCAAATAGTCATTCCCCTTTCCTCTCCTGGTTGGGTAGAAAGAATGTTTTAACCACCTACATTCTGCCACTGATTATGTATACATTGAGAGCTCTTCCCATATCAATCCCAGGCACTTTTATCAACAAATTACAGGCTGTCATGAGCAAATACCTTTGGGATAAGGGTCGTCCTAGAGTATCCCTTCGGCTCCTTTCTCGTAGGAAAAAACAAGGAGGTATATCCCTCCCGGATATGACAACCTACATCCAGGCTATTAGCCTAGAGAGGTGGATCAGGTTAGCCAGACAGGAGACCCACTGTATGTACATAGATCTAGAGTTAGCCCTTTTAGGTAAGGCAGTATTTCGCAGCCTGTGGATTCCTGGGAAGACAGGGATGAGGACTAGAGTTGACAGTGAGCTCACCAAAGGTTTGATTAATGTTTGCCATGGGTCTGGGGAGCTCTCCTCTGGCCACACCAGGATTTCTCCTTTGGCACCCTTGCCGGTGGTCCCCATAGTGATGCACCCACAGATTCAATTTCCTTCGGGCATTTGGCTCTCATTATCTCGCTGTAGGGTAGGAGATCTAAAGAGGGTCCAGACGTCTCCTGGCTTTTATCCTGCCTTATCAGGTGATGAGATACCTGGACAAGACTTCATCCAGAGGAATGACTTCGAGTCTATTTGCAAACAGTTTCTGACCTCTGATTTCGCCCCACGACATGATCCGACTTGGCTGGAGAATTTTATTCTTCTGCCAAAGTTGCCCGCTAAGTGTGTTACCCTCATTTATAGGCATATTCTTGATGCAAGGGACGCTAATGCGCCACCGTGGGTAGTGGAATGGGAAAGAGAACTCCGCCTTGTAGCGAATGATGCTGACAGAAACTGGATCCAAAAATGCTCACATGGTTTCTCCAAATGTATAAAGATACAAGAGAATTCTGTTAAAATAGCGTTAAGGTGGTACAGGACCCCGGAGTACCTTTTTAAAATTAAGCTCCTCCCCACTGATCTTTGCTGGAGATGCAAGGCCGATACTGGTTCCCTCTCACACATCTGGTGGTCCTGTCCGATTGTACGTGCTTTCTGGGATGATGTTGAAAGGGTCATAAATATGATATGTGCCACGAATCTAAAGCTCACAGTGCAGTTGGTGATGCTTTGGTTACCCACACCCTGTTTTCGCCCAGGTAAACATAACCTCATCACACATCTACTTATGGCGGCAAAGCTACTGATCCCAGTGAAATGGAGATCAGTTGACCCACCAACGTTGGAAATGTGGAGAGACAGGGTCCATCAGATGTGTCACATGGAAGAGCTGATAGGATGGACATACCACTGTAGGGAGAATTTCCTGAAGCTCTGGCAGCCGTGGTTGGATTACAGGGCGAGCCTTCCTCAGTGATCTGACGAATGCTTCCAACAACTGCCAATGAGTTCTGCACTCCTTTACCTTTACTTTGCCTTATACCCGTCCTCTTCACTCCCGCTCCTCATCTTTTTGCTTATTTACTTTTCGCCAGAAATGTACTTTGTTCATGTTTCACTCATACCATGTCTTAGTCGATGCAGACATTGCTGGTAATCTTGACACTATTAAGTGAACTATGATTGGGTAATAGGTTGACACAACGTTGGGTTTGTTAACTGTATGTCCTTGTTCTATATATGATCATTCACCTAAGGGCTTTATAGCTCTAGCCGAGTGGTTATCATATCCTAGCATGTATTGTCAGGCACTGCCTTTGAAGATTTTTACTCTGCTGAAATGTGATATGTAACACTCTACGTGTATGCGTGTACTCACCTGATGATCTTTGTTTGTTCAATAAAAAGAGATTTCAAACAAAGACACGGTGGTTGGAACCAAAGATCTCAAATTTGGACTCATCAGACCAAAGCACAGATTTCCACTGGTCTAATGTCCATTCCTTGTGTTCTTTAGCCCAAACAAGTCTCTTCTGCTTGTTGCCTGTCCTTAGCAGTGGTTTCCTAGCAGATCTTCTACCATGAAGGCCTGATTCACACAGTCTCCTCTTAACAGTTGTTCTAGAGATGTGTCTGCTGCTAGAACTCTGTGTGGCATTGACCTGGTCTCTAATCTGAGCTGCTGTTAACCTGCGATTTCTGAGGCTGGTGACTCGGATGAACTTATCCTCCGCAGCAGAGGTGACTCTTGGTCTTCCTTTCCTGGGGCGGTCCGCATGTGAGCCAGTTTCTTTGTAGCGCTTGATGGTTTTTGTGACTGCACTTGGGGACACTTTCAAAGTTTTCCCAATTTTTCGGACTGACTGACCTTCATTTCTTAAAGTAATGATGGCCACTCGTTTCTCTTTACTTAGCTGCTTTTTTCTTGCCATAATACAAATTCTAACAGTCTATTCAGTAGGACTATCAGCTGTGCATCCGCCTGACTTCTCCACAACACAACTGATGGTCCCAACCCTATTTATAAGGCAAGAAATCCCACTTATTAAACCTGACAGGGCACACCTGTGAAGTGAAGACCATTTCAGGTGACTACCTCTTGGAGCTCATCAAGAGAATGCCAAGAGTGTGCAAAGCAGTAATCAAAGCAAAAGGTGGCTACTTTGAAGAACCTAGAATATGACAGATTTTCAGTTGTTTCACACTTTTTTGTTATGTATATAATTCCACATGTGTTAATTCATAGTTTTGATGCCTTCAGTGTGAATCTACAATTTTCATAGTCATGAAAATAAAGAAAACTCTTTGAATGAGAAGGTGTGTCCAAACTTTTGGTCTGTACTGCGCATATATATATATTTTTTTAACCCATTCTGTATTAAGAATGCTATTATTTTCCCTTTATAACCATGTTATAAGGGAACAGAACACCTAACCAAAACCCGAACTTCTCACGCTCGTGCAAAACACGTTACAATGTTTTGCACTCGCGCTGAAAAATCGCGCATTTTCCCACAACGCACCCGCATCTTATCCGGGCAAAAAACATGACGCCCGTGTGAAAGAGGCCTAAGGGTCAGTGATTTTTGACATCTTCACCTTGTTTGATGGAGATTTTTCTGAAGTGTTGCATTTTTGCACCCTCTGGGATTGTCGCACTCCCCGCTCCGCCCTCTGCTACAATGCGGCCCAGCCTGCCAAGTTCACAGGGTGTTCCTCCAGCTGAATCATCACTGAAACCTGAGAAAACACAAAGGACCCACTGTACATAGAAGATCCCGCCATCTGTCCACAAGTAGCCGACATTTTTTGGGTTGGACCGATACCCCCCCCAAGATATTCACATTTGATTTACTAAGAATTAAAAGTTTTTTCCTAGATTTGTATACTAATAACCTATCCTCAGGATAGGTCATCGGTATCTGATCTGTGGGGGTCCGGCCTCGTAGACCCTGATCGATCAGCTGTTTGAGAAGGCAGCAGCGCCGTACATTGTATAGTGGCTGTTCTTGGTATTGCACTCGCCTCCATTCACTTCCATGGGGCTGAGCTCACCTAGGCCACGTGTCGTCACTCGACCTAGGAACAGCAGAGGGAAGGCCGCAGCGCTCACAGGAGCTCCGGTGCCTTCTCAAACAGCTGATTTGCGGTGGTCCCGGGTGTCGGACACCCACCGATCAGATACTCATGACCTATCCTGAAGTCATCAGTACAAAAATTTCAGAAAACCCCTTTAAAGCCGAGGGAAGTATTATGTACTTGGTGTTGCCGTGATATTATCGGCTGCACCCAAGAAGTTAACATTTCTTTGAAACCAGAAGCAGTTTTCTGTCAATCTGCAACTTTCTAAAATACTTTGTACTTCAATTTTTCATCTTTTCAATAGTTCTGCTTGCTGCCAGTGAATGGGGATATTCTTATTTCCATTCACAGGCTGAAAAACGGTTCAGACCTAATCATTTACACAGTTGGTTACGATTGTATCCAGTGATCTAAACAGACAGGACTCCAAACTGATACATTGTTGCAAATAGGTTCTACACATCTTTTTTTCTTTTTTACTTTTTGCAGCCACTTTTTGACCCAAATTACGGGGTTTCCATGCACTGTGTGCAGCTGAAGCGCCAGGTGGAGATGTACCAGTGGGTGGAGTACGAAGAGTCCAAGTAAGAACCGTCTGTGTGGTTAAGCTGCTCCTTTGTGGGTAATGACTCTGGCGGTGTGCCAGCCGTGGCTGTTTAGATGCACAAACATCCCGAGGCGTCCTTCACCCCGCGGCGCTGGCTGCACATAAACACTTACGTGTCAGGATCGTACGGGCTGTGCGGGGATGACCTGGCGTCTGTATGAATGCATAAGGCAGCTGCTGTATTGGTCTCTGTTATCAGCCATTCAGACTTCATTAGCCTTTGTGTCTGTTCTACAGGGAGTATGAAGAAGGTGGAGAGAAGAAGACCGAGACGAGATACACCTACAGTGAGTACTCGCCCTCTGGAGCACTCCCCGTTATCTGTCATGGCGGCCGCTCCGGTCAAGTTCAATTTTGTGTTAAAATAGTGCATGTTGTTATGAGGTATCGGTAATGCCACGCCGCTGTATTTGGTATAAGGCATTGGCATAGTTAATGCGCCTTGTGCTCTGTATGCCTCCATTTAAAGGGGTCCTCTCACTTCAGCAGATGGCATTTATTATGTAGAGCAGGGAGGCTCAACCTGCGGCCCTCCAGCTGTTGTAAAACTACAACTCCCACCATGCCCTGCTGTAGGCTGATAGCCGTAGGCTGTCCGGGCATGCAGGGAGTTGTACTTTTGCAACAGATGGAGGGCAGCAGGTTGGGCATCCCTGACGTAGAGAAAGTTTATACAAGGCACTTCCTAATGTACGGTGACGGTTTAACTCTTCGCTTAAAGGGATTGTCTCACTTCAATAAATGGCATTTATCATGGAGATACAGTTTATACAAGGCACTTACTAATGTATGGTGATTCTCCATGTTGCCTCCTTTGCTGGCTGGATTCATTTATCCATCACATTATACACGGCTTGTATCCAGGATGTTTGTTTGACCACCACTGCAGCGCAGATACAAGGTGGTCATGCTTGAACACCATAGGAAAAAGCGCTGCACCGTCTGGTGACCAGGACCGCGGGAGCGTGCATAGGACGGCACTTTTAACTCTAGTGTCCAAACACGACCACTGCTGCTAGATTGCAGGGTGGTCGTAACCTCTTGATACGAGCCGTGTATAATGTGATGCAAAAATGAATCCAGCCAGCAAAGGAGGCAATATGGAGAATGACAATACATTAGTAAGTGCCTTGTATTTACTGTATCTTCATGATAAATGCCATTTATTGAAGTGAGACAATCCCTTTAAGGGAAGAGTTAAACCGTCAGAATCTCAAAACGCCACAAATTGCTGAACCGGAAGGCAAATGGTTGCTCTGGCCATGCACTTTAATGGCAACATATGGAATACCACAAACACATAGGACTATGGCAGTAAACAACATTACAGAAGTTTGACTTATCCTCTAGTCGCACCCAGAGCTGCATTCAAAATTCTGATGAGAACAGGCAGTTAGGGACTGAGCTCTAACTGTGTAACTTACTTCTGAGTCCTTACAATGTAGCTTTAGATGCAACTGGAGTATAATCAGTACAGGTATTTGCAATGTTACCTTTGACCTTAAGGTGTCCGTTTTTCCTCCAGACACCGAATGGCGGTCAGAAGTTGTCAGCAGCCGACATTTTGACAGAGAGATTGCCCATCGGAACCCCAGGTGAGCGCTAACCCTTACCCCCCCCCCCCCCCCCCTTGAATCTTCCCATAGAGTCCAGTGGACTGGACAGTATATGAGCTCCCTCTGGTGGCCAATAGCATAATTACAGCTGCACTGATTACATCAATCCATGGATTCTTTGGCAGTGCCATGGCGGTAGAGTCGTACACAGCGGTGGCGGCGGACGTTCAGGTCGGAGGTTACTATTTATCTAAAGGTAAGGAACTACATCGGCGGGAGGGTGCATTATTACCAACACTGCAGTAATGGTTCATAGGGTAAAGTAGGGTAAAATATGACTGCCGTTCCTCTGGGCCAAGCATGCATGTGTCCTCAATGGGGAGAAGGCAGCAAGCCATCTCCCCTGAGAACAAGGAGTGGGCATGTAAAATTCAACATGACCCATCCTTCTTTCCTGAGAACCCCAATGATTACAAGAATGGGGTCCCCAAGTCCCCTGTGTACGTGGATCATGTAGTGCATGTGGGACCACTGGTCCCCAAGGGTCACACAAAGGACTTGGGGACACTAATCTCATGGGACGACTGACAAAGTCCAGAAACGTGTTTTCTACTCTTGGGTTTAGCTCTCCTTTAATTACTGTTCAGCGATTCTACTTAAAGGGGCAGGGCCCTGACAACCTCTGCTTCATTGTGCTGGTTGTCGCACCCTGAGCAGCGCTCCTCTGACATCTCTTGGGTCTTGACGTCTTCTCTCCAGGGCTGATTAATAAGGTCGACAACTTCAAGCAGCTGAGTCTGTCCCAGATCAGGAATCCGCACGCTGATGTCATCGCCGGCGGGAATTACTTCTATCAGGGCGCCGACCCCAAGAACCCAGAGGTGAGGAGTGGTCCCTGGAAATCGGATTATCCGGCATTGGCTGCTTTCTTCCAGAAATGGCGCCACCCCTGTGCATGGGCTGTGTCTGGTGTTGCAGCTCATCTCTATTGAAGTGGATGCAGTACCATACACGACCTGTGGACATGGGTGGCGCTGTAGGGATAATGCTAGCTGGAAATGCACTGAGCTGAGCTTGAGCCGGACGTCACTCGAATCTTGGTAATGACCGCTATGATTTCTCTCTTTCAGGTGGGGGATTTGCGCATTTCTTTCTGGTACGCCGGTGTTTCGATGGGAGGCCCGACGTTTGGATCGGTTGATACGGTAATTTAACGAGATGAATTAATAATGAAGAGAATACAGCCGATCCATAGGCACCAGTGAGGTGCGAGGCGCGAGGCATGATGTACCTCATGGTAAAACGGGCGCACTGGTGGCTCTCGTCACTGACTGGTATATGGGGTTGTGTCATGGCGGGAGTATCTCTGAGCTCTGGGTGGTTGGGGTAGTCGCTTAAAGGGGAAGTCCACCCAGGGGTCGTCATGCCAGGTTCTTTCTACCAGGTGAGCATCATCGCGCGGCAGCGAGGAGGAGAACTGGTGTCCTACAAGACCAAATCCGGGGACCAGCTGGAGCTTCTGTACCTGGGGAGTCGCACAGCAGAGGTCAGTCCGATAAATGGAGGCAGCGGGTGTCTCCCCGGTACCTATACTCATCATGCGGGGGCGCTGTATACCTTTTAGGAAATGTTCCATGAAGAGCATCAGAGCAACATGATGAAGACCTGGGCCCTGCGCGCCGCTGGCTGGCTGATGATGTTCGTAGGTGTGAGCCTCATGATAAAGATCTTCCACACTTTAGGTGAGCGCGCTGGGATATTCGGAAACTGTGCCCCCCGACATATCCGTTTTATAGATACTAGTAATCCCCCGTGACATTCTGGAACATATATTCTTAGAACTGTGCATCGTGCAGTTCCTCTTTTATTCCTCCTGGAAATGTTGAACTAGATTGACTACTGGGCATTGTAGTGTCTTTATACATTTGGACACCGTCCGGTCAGTGATCATTGTTGGGCCATGTAAACACACTTAACCCTTGCATTGAGAATGACAACTAGGTGTAACCAATTTAGTCATGCATTTCCAGTAGGAATAACAGAGGTACGATCCAATGCAGACTTCTAAAAAAGTATTTACAATGGGGGAAAAAATAAATCTCGTCCTGTCCTCTCTAGTGGCTCCATTGCCTATTGAGGTAGCCTGAAACAATCTTCCTCGTGCTTTACACTGCAGCTCGTTTAGGTTGACTGCTTTATATGAGCAGCCGCTCAGCTGATGATTTCCCATTGCTCCCATTACAGTGGACTGGTTTCCCATTGTCCGTGATCTCGTCAGCCTGGGTCTCCAGCTGTTTGCTTTGTGCGTCTCCTCGTCCCTGTCTCTGCTGACCATCGCCTCCGGCTGGCTGTTCTATCGCCCGCTGATATCCCTTCTTCTGAGCGCTGCCGCCCTTGGCATAATCTTCCTGGCCCGATCCCGCGTACCCGCCAAGAAATACCAGTAGGGGCCCTTCCCTGCTCGGGTCCTGAATGCGCTGGTGATGACACTGGGGTCCACGATGCAATAATCTCTTCAATGTAACTTGTTTTTTTGATGCTTTTTATAATATTGTTTTCATTGTCTTTTTATGCAACTATTGAATAACTTTATACACATCTTGTACTCCAGTCACATCCAGAGCAGCCTTTCGACCTCTTCTGGTCTCCTGCCACTTGGTCATGCAGTATCTACAAAGCACGCTTTAGTCCTTTTGGGAGCTGAGCTGTTACAGAGCACTGGGGAGTGGCAACCCTCAGAATATTGAATGCTGCTTTGGATGTGATTGGAGTATGACATGTCCAGATGAGTACAAAGTATGTAAAGCAAAGTTATTCTCTCCAGTTTTAAAGCTCATAAGAATGTTGGATGTCTGTTTAATGTAAATGCGTCCTGGGTCAGATTGGCGCCTTCCGACCACGGAACAATCCAGTTAGATGGCGCCCGGGTCAGATTGGCGCCTTCCGACCATGGCAGAATCTATGTAGATGGTGTCCAGGTCAGATTGGTGTCTTCAATCCACGGAAGCATCAACGTAGATGGCGTCCGGGTCAGATAAGCGCTTTCTGTCTGTGGAAGAATCTATGCAGATGGTGTCCAGGTCAGATCGGTGCCGTCCGTTCATGGAAGAATCTACATCGATGGCGTCTTCCATTCATCATTGCCAAAGAGATTCCCGTTGTCGTATGTTATTATAATGTCCGATCTTGTCCGCTTTGAGGCGTGGAGCTCTGTGCCTCGTTCCTCATTGCAGAATATTTATGGCAGTCCGTGTGACACGTAAAGCCTCGTACTGTCGTAGTACTACAAGTCTCAGCAGGAGAGCTTACATTCACGCATGTTACATTGTGCAAGGACAGTCCAGTTCTGCTTCTCGCTATCGCTGGGGTTTTCCCATCTGCAATTTTCTGATAGACTTTCCTGAACACTTTCAAGATCTCTGCTTTCAGTCGGTGAAAACCAGTTCGGCTCATTAACTATAACAAAGTTCTGTTTACCTCTAACTGCAAACAGTAAAGATTCCAGCCATGGACAGCAAGCAGAGATCTTAAAAACAGGGAGTGGTGAAGGCACAAAGTCTATTAGCAGGTTGCAGAATTTCTCATCAATGTGATTTTCTGGGTTCAGCACTAGAATTTTTTTTCCCCCTATGGATCCAGTTTTATGCTTTGTCACTATTTCCAAGACCTCTGATAGTAGTCATTGAATGGGAACTGTCACTGTTTACCGCACAGAGGATCTGCCCTTTACATGTGAGGATCACACGGACAAGAGCTCTGATAACTGTACTGTAATGAGCAAAGGACCAGGGCTGCTGATTTAAAAGGTTCCCATTCATTGACAGGCAGAGATCTTGAAAACTTTCCTGATATTTTTGCAGCAACTAAATAATCTTTGGCCACTCTGCTACTTTTAAGAGGGGTAGTCTGCATTCTTTAGCGGGTTTTTTTGCCTGTGGAGATTTTCCTGGTGAAACAAGTTAAAGAAAAAGTTTTGCCTGGTAAAAAAAAAAACATGCTGCTGAAAGCGTGCGGTGATGCCCTGCTGTAATTAGCGACACTTCATACTACTGCTATGTGTGAACCCAGCCATAGGGCGCTGCATTACAGATGTGGGAAAAACTTTTTTTTTTTAAATGCTTGCGGCTTTTGCAACAACATCGCTGATATTATGGTGCATTTTAATCTTGCAAAGCAAAACCACAGCCGTGACACGTGGCATCACCCTTAGGCTATGTTCAGATGTAGGATTTTGGACGCAGATTCCAGTTCCAGAAAACAGGCTCCAATCTGCACTGAAACCGCCTCCCGTTGTTTTCAATGGGAGGCCGTGCCACAGTTGATGCGGTCACGGTTTTCCCGACCGCGCTGAGAACGTACAGGTCCTTTCTTGCTGCAGTTAACACGTGGACCCCTCGCAAAGCCACAGCAGGATTTAATGGAGCTGAACCTAGAGAAGGGTCTGCATGAAAGCAGTTCTGCCGGAGGATACACGGAGGTGTTTGTCCCAACATACTAATTTTTTTTTTAATGCAGTTTTAAAAGCCAAAATCAGGAGTGGATCATAAAAAGGAGAGAAAGTATAAAGGACGGATACGACGTCTCGTCTTGAATTCACATCTGGTTTTGGCTTAAAAAAAAACTGCATAAAAAATCCGGACCGTGTGGCTGCACCCTTATCCAGGACAATCGGAACCAGCGGCGTGGGCAGCATAGCTGCAATCACTGTGCCACGTGTGTGTGTTATAATGTAACCACATAAATGATGTATTTAGTGAACCTCTGCTTTATAAAAGCTACTGAAATCTCGGACAAGAGATTTTGGTCACAGATTAGGAGCTCCTGTCCTCCCGCTCACTGGCCTCATCAGTTTCTATCCGAGGGAACAGGTAGAAAACAATGAATGCAGAACATGGGCACGCTCACATGGCCATAGTGGAAATTTTGCTTTCTGCAAATGGGATTTGCTCCGACTTTTGCAGAGTAAAATAATTGATAATTTAGCATTCTCAGGACAGGGGAGATTCTGGATTATTGGAGAGTCTCAGCCATCAGTGGTCTTCAACCTGTGGCTCCCCGGCTGTTGCAAAACCCATGGTTGTCAATATGCTGGAAGCTGTGGTTTTGGAGCAGTTGGGGGGGGCACTGACGGCTCAGGCGCCAATGTGAATCCACCAAGTGACAGATTATTAAGTGAAGTCCCGTTAGTCCGGCGTGGGACTGTTAGCTGTGGACTATCTGGATGTACAAACATTGTTTGTACAGACCGGACCCAGACAGGCGGTACGGTCATGGGACTGAGCCCTGCATCAAGAGGTCTCGCTGTGTGGACGTGGATTAGACAGGGCGGCAATGTCCGAGCATATGAAATCACACAACACTTGACGCTTGTCACTGGATATGGAGAAATAAACGCACTTTTGACAAACTTGGCTTTTCTCTTCTGTAAAATATTTTAGTTTTTATCAAAATCACATTTATTTTTAGGACTGGAGACAATTTTAACTTTTTTTTTTTTCTTATAAACGTTTCTATCCTATCACTAAATTCTTAATTAGTCCTTGAACACTAATGTACAGTTTCTAAAGAAACCCTCGGGATAAGGGCTCGTTCACACAAACGTATTTTGCGTTCTGTATATAGACCCATTCATTTCAAAGGGTCCACAAAACATGCGGACAGCACTCAGTGTGCTGTCCACATCCGTTGCTCTGTTCCGTGGCCCTGCACAAATTCTAAGAATAGGCATTTCTATAACAGGCCTCTTGTTCCTTTCTGCAAATTACGGAAGGCACACGGTTGCCATCCGCGTTTTGCGGATCTGCAATTTGCATGTGAACGAACCCTAAAGCAAACATTGTGATGCTTAGTGCAGGGGAGGGGGTGAGACCTGTACTCTAAGGGCTCATGCACACAAACATGTGCCGGCCGGGTCCGCAATATACGGGCACCAGCCGTTTGTGCACCGCATCACGGATGCGGATCTATTCACTTGAACGGGTCTGCAATCCGGAAGGTGCTGTGCGGAACTGGTTTTCTGTCCGTGCCTCTGCACTGCATGGTGCAGATGGATTACGGACCCATTCAAGTTGAATGGGTCTGCACCAGCCACAGGGACAGTGCCCGTGCGTTGGGGACTGCAATTTGTGGTCCCCAATGCATGTAACGCGTGGCACATATTCGTGTAAATAAGACCTAACTCTATGAAGTCATGTTCTAGCCCTGCACTCAGCAGAACAGTATTTTGTCTGGAGTCCTCTTAAGGTCAGTCACAGATTGAATGCTGAGACTTGTGGTTCTTGTAGGCGCTCATTAGACTTTTTACAGCTTTTCAAATGGGAATAAGTGATTTTCTTCTCCTCTTTTCTCTCTCTTCGTTTTCCGTTTTGCTTTCCCTCCCTGCTGCTCCTCGGTTTTCCGGTTCTGGGGCCAGGATACAGCAGTGTCCAGAGCTGGGGTCTCTGTTGCTGGTTTCTCCTCATCTGATGAGAGTCCTTCCTCTGTGGCTGCAGCGGAAAAATGTTCAGAGTCCTGCAGGAATAATACAATGTAAAAAAAATAAAAATAATAATATACAACCAGGATGAAAACTGAACCGAGCCAAGGTAACCAGCCAGCCATTCATCATCGGTCTGATGAGCCGGGGGCAGACTTCATACAGACAGTCGCATGCAGTGGATAAAATAGGGTATTGCTACAGGTTTATGTACACAATACACAATGGGTACAATATGCAACATGTCCTAAAATATGCTGCAAGGGAAAAAAAAGAGCATATGACTACAGTTCTTAAAAAAAAAAAAAAAAAAATGGGCAGGAATAGGCAGCAGAAGCATAGCATCACAGTTGTGACCAAGCCCTTAACCCAGCATGGCATACAGCGCTGTGCGTTTCCCAATCTACCCATCCTCCTCTCCGATTCCATGTCAGACATAACGTAAGGTGGGCGCCTGCAGAGCAGTGATGAGCGGCAGGGGCAATATTGGAATTCGAATATTTGTCATATTCGAGAATTTGCAATCAACACTACTCCTAAAGTCAAAGATATTGCAGCCTTTAAGGCCTCTTTCACACGAGCGTGACGTATTGGCTCCGGATGCGTTCAGTGAAACTCGCACCATTTTGCAGGCAAGTTCAGTCCGTTTTGTCTGCGATTGCGTTGTTTTTTTTCCACGCGGGTGCAATGCGTTTTGATGCGTTTTTCATGTGCATGATAAAAATCTGTTAGCAACCATCAGTGAAAAACGCATTGCACCCACACTTGTTTCCGGATGCAATGCGTTTTTCACTTTTATGGGGCCAGGGCTGCGTGAAAAACGCAGAATATAGAACATGCTGCGTTTTTCACGCAACACAGAACTGGTGCGTCATGTACACGGACCCATTGAAATGAATGGGTCAGGATTCAGTGCGGGTGCTATGCGTTCACGTCACACATTGCACCTGCGCGGAAAACTTGCTCGTGTGAAAGGGGCCTAAAGCTGTGCGGGGGCTCAGCGGAGGGCAGGACTGCTGTGTATGTAGGGGGCACACCGATGTCTGGTATCATCGCCGCTTACCTTCTGTCCATATCGAGCTTTCAGTCTCTCTCTGATCAGAAGACCCTTCACCAGCAGTTTCCAGTTGTCCAGGACCCGTTTTTCGCGTTTCTACGGCACCAGAGATTGGAATGAGTACTGGTTATAGGCCAGTCCATGATGTCTAGTGTAGGCACTGGGACAGGAATTTACCTCTTTCTGCTTGCGCTCTATCTCCACCTGTTCATTCTCCCAGGCAGCCAGCAGGACGTCTTTATATTCCTCACATACAATATAACCATCGGTCCTGCAAGGAAGGGGGAATTAGAAAAATCTTCCCTTTCAGCATACATCATTCATTTTCTCACCTTTTCAAGATCTCTGCTTGCTGTCAATGAATGCAAAAACCCGCCACTGTGCTCATCCTTGATATATTGTAATAAGTCATCTAAATGACTGGTCAGTTTGACATGACCAGGGTGTTTTTTCAGTCTCTGGATACGACTTTATCCACACACTGACAGCAAGCAGATATCTGGCAGAAAATAAACCCAGAGGGCTCCAGTTTTTGGGGGTTTGCAGACTAGATGGATAAGTCAGGTACAAACCCCAAATGTTATGTCAGAGGGCGCATCAGCCTTACACAGGATGCGAGAAGCCGCAGTGGAAGTCAAAGCCGGTGATGGCCGAGGCACAGTCGATGTCCAGCTTCCTGGCCACGCGGTGCAGGTTTGCGACTTGCAAATGGCAGCAGCCGATGGGCAGCATGTTAGGTTTAAACAGGTACACGTTGCCAAACTCGTTGCGAGGAACCTGCAGAACAAGCAAAGGATCTGGTAAAGATCATGGACAATAAGCTCTAAAGACGGGGAAACCACAGCTTTGTGCTCCTGGAAATAGTGACACTAAAGCTAGCCATACACATTAGATCAGGGATGCCCAACCTGCGGCCCGACAGCCGTTAAAAAAACTACAACTCCCGCCATGCTCTGCTGTAGACTGTCCGGGCATGCTGGGAGTTGTAGTTTTGCAACAGCTGGAGGGCCGCAGGTTGGGCATCCCTGCATTAGATGGATGTCAGCCTAACTTTCCAATTTTGGTAGGGCGGTCACCTATGTAAGGTCGTGTCCCAACTCTCCACTGATGGCAGATTCCAGGGGAAAGAAGGAACAGCCATGTTGGATTTCAGCAGGTCCAGGTAAGTAAGCTTCCCTGTACAGGTCTGGCTAGGGGGGGGCTTAGGGACTTAAAGGTGATGTCAGGCAGTAATACAAGCTGTGTCTGTGGACAGACTATATATTATCAAAATTCCTTTATTGCTCCATTGATGGGACCTGACGTCAGTCACCCTGGATCATAGGAAAGTCCTAAAGATGATCTGTGTAAATGTTGCTTTTCTTTATATTCTGGATTTGTGTGACCAGATTATCAAATGCGTCCTCGCCACCCGCTGTGCAGGAAAGTGAATTGTGTCCCCTCGGCAATTGGGGCCGACATCAATTTCCTGCACAACCAGACAGCAGGGACAACTTTGGAAGGGACGATGCACGTTCACTGCAAGAATTGCTGGGGCACAGACAGTAGACCCCCCTCGGGTCATAAAGTGGCGGTATAAGGCCACCTGCACAATACGGAAATTCGTGCGGATCGTATGTGCGTTCACCTGCAGGTGGCCTAACCTAACGAAATACTATCACTTCATAACATGAGATCACCCCTTTAAATGTAATTTCTAAGCGTCAGGCACTGACACATCTGCCCTCACCTTTCCGTCCACAGCTATGGGCGGCTGATATTCCTCAGTCTGCCACAGGCCAAACAGAGCAAGGTCATTGCTGTCCCTCTTCTCTGGATCTGCCAGGCGGGCTTTCCTCGCTCGGTTAGACTGCCCTTTCACCATCTGTGCATGAAACAGATTGGATGTGACAAAAGTAACATTACCAGCGCGTGTCCTCTAAAAGTCCCATCTCCATTAACAGTCTGACTCCAGCACAGATTTCATTTTCCGTGCACAGTGAGAAGTTGTCGGCCCATTTCATCACCTTGTAAGGCACCTCCCCGAGCCGCACCACACGGGCCTCCTTTAACCAGGTGTCTATGGAATGCAAGGTGTGGACACAAGACCTGTAGAGACAATTAGAGGTCGTGATTATAAGTTTAGCACCGGAGGTAAAGTATGACACCAGAAAATAGAAAAATGTTTATTACTAACATATATGTTTCTCAGGGTGACCATAGCGTCATTACCTGGAATAAACCTCTTCTCCTCTACAGTAACCAAGGATGGCTGCAGATTCTGGGTAGATGGCTTCATACTTGAGCAGATGTCTCTTTAGAGCATAGAGAGGATGGTTCTTATACTCTGTGACTGAGGTTGGCAGGGGCTGGTCCAAGAGCTTGGCTTCAAACTACAGACACAAAATCAGGGATTTGGAGCTAAACATCAGTTTATTGTGTTCAAACTGGAAGACTATAACTACAGTTATAAATTCCCTCCCCCCTTAGTTACATCCTGTATTATACTCCAGAGCTGCACTCACTATTCTGCTGGTGCAGTCACTGTGTACATACATTACATTACTTATCCTGTACTGATCCTGAGTTATATCCTGTATTATACTGCAGAGCTGCACTCACTATTCTGCTGGTGCAGTCACTGTGTACATACATTACTTATCCTGTACTGATCCTGAGTTACATCCTGTATTATACTCCAGAGCTGCACTCACTATTCTGCTGGTGCAGTCACTGTGTACATACATTACTTATCCTGTACTGATCCAGAGTTACATCCTGTATTATACTCCAGAGCTGCACTCACTATTCTGCTGGTGCAGTCACTGTGTACATACATTACTTATCCTGTACTAATCCTGAGTTATATCCTGTATTATACTCCAGAGCTGCACTCACTATACTGCTGGTGGAGTCACTGTGTACATACATTACTTATCCTGTACTGATCCTGAGTTACATCCTGTATTATACTCCAGAGCTGCACTCACTATTCTGCTGGTGCAGTCACTGTGTACATACATTACTTATCCTGTACTGATCCTGAGTTACATCCTGTATTATACTCCAGAGCTGCACTCACTATTATGCTGGGGCAGTCACTGTGTACATATGTTACTTTACTGTTAGTACCCATAATGCCCCTGGGTGTTCCTCCGACACTGCAGGCTTATTGCATTGCATATTTAACAGGTGTGATGACATGCCTTGCCCTTCCACCTTAGGATCCACGCTCCATACCTCTGCATCTTCCTTTTCCTCCCGTGTAGTGTGGTTTTTATAAAGCATCAGAGTCTCCTCCCACCATTCTGCGTCGATGCGCCGTTTGCGAGTACTGGTCATCCATTCTGCATCGTATCTTCGCGTCACGTCTTTAAGATGCCCATTGTTGTCGATCCCCACGATGTAAGTGACCGGTTTGGTGGCAGCCTTGACACACAGCGACGGCTGGTTAACCGCTCCGTACACACAGTCCACACACACCCACTTCTGTTCTTTCTCCAAATAAACCTCCACCCATTGATCGCTACCTCTGGGGGGCGGTGGTGCGGCACTGCCCCCCACCTCCTCCTCGTCATCTGTGGAAATGATCTTGCCTCTCCTCTTAATTTGCGGGTTGTCATCTTTGGGCGAGCTCTTTGCTTTGGGGTGTCCTGGACTCTTTGATGTGCCCTCCCCCGACCTCCTGCTATTCGCCTTTACAGAAGAAGATCCTTTACCTTTTTTTTCAATTGACAAGTCCCAGTCGGAGAAGTCGCTGTCCTCGCTGGTCGTGTAGGCATAGTCAGATCCGCTACTACCCTCCTGGCTATCACTCTCCTCCTTGTAGGACAATTTGGAGGCCACTTTCCTTCTGCGTTGATTTTTTGGACTTGCTTTACCCTTAGCATCTTCGGAAGCCTCCCCTGACTTGTCCTTCCTGTCCTTACGGACTTTTTTCTTAGGCATGATATCTTCTGAAGGTTTCTCCTCTTCATCCTCAGAGCTGTCCAAGGAAATGGTCTCTACTTTCTCTTGCTTCAGCTTCGGTTCCCCTTTGGATTTTCCTTTAGGGGATTTTCGGGATCGGGCCGTTTTATTAGACTTCTTCGAGGACTTCTCTCTTGGGCTTTTTGCCATCTAGAAGGCAGAGAGATGCAGTTCAGCTCAAGCCTTCCTTATGTCAACCATCAAGTAAGAGAGGAATACGTTCACAACCAAACTTACCTTGGCGGGCGGCTCCTTTAGGGGAATCGGCTGCAGGGAGAGCACCAGGCGGCTCAGAAGTTGCAAGGCTCGAAGCAGAATCAAGAAAAGCTGGAAATAAAAAGGCAAAGAGATCAACGATCCACACCAGAAGCACCGTATAAGCATCTGGTAGCAGGAGGCCGTCCTAGGACCTGATCCTTCCTTTATTTAAAGGGAACTTGTCACTGGGATTTTGGGTATAGCGCTGAGGACATGGGTTGCCAGATGGCCGCTAGCACATCCGCAATACCCAGTCCCCATAGCTCTGTGTGCTTTTATTGTGTAAAAAAAAACGATTTTAAACATATGCAAATTAACCCGAGATGAGTCCTGTACGTGAGAGGAGTCAGGGACAGGACTCATCTCAGGTTAATTTGCATATGTATCAAATCGGTTTTTTTTACACAATAAAAGCACACAGAGCTATGGGGACTGGGTATTGCGGATGTGCTAGCGGCCATCTAGCAACCCATGTCCTCAGCTCTATACACAAAATCCAGGTGACAGGTTCCCTTTAAGAGTTTTCAGGGCACTTACTGAACATAATGGATGGCATGGTAGCCCACTGACTTAAAGGGGTTGTCCGGGTTCAGAGCCGAACCCGGACATATCCCCATTTGCCCCCCTGACTTGAGCATCAGAGCAGTTCATACTCCAATGCTCTCCTTTGTCCTATGCTAAATCGCGCAGGGCAAAAGCATTTTCTGGAGTTCCGGTGACGAACCGGGCTCTCTATGGGGCTGCCAGGCGGAGTTTTCCGCCCAGCAGTGAGCCGAGTGACGTCCCCGGAACCGATGAGCGGGCTTTAGCGCTGCCCTAGCTCATCAATATTACTTCAGTGGGGTCCCACTCCAAGCACCCCTGCCAAATAGCAGTTGGAGGAGGCTGCAGCACCTCTTTCCAGCTTACCAAGCACAGCGCCACGCATTGTATGGAGGCTGTGCTTGGTATTGCAGCTCAGCCCCATTCCCTTGAAAGGAAATGAGCTATGCCCTAGGCCATGTCAGTGATGAACGTGACGTCACATAGGCTAGGGCTGTGATGGTGAACCTCCGGCACTCCAGCTGTGGTAAAACTACAACTCCCAAGATGCGCACTTGCTTGGCTGTTCTCAGAACTCCATAGAAATAAATGGAGCACGCTGGGAGTAGTAGTGCCAGAGGTTAGCCATCACTGGCCTAGGGAGAGGCCTAAGCGCTCATGGGGCACCGTGGCCTCTTTGTACAGCTGATCAGTGCTGGGAGTCAGACCCGCGGATCTCATTGTAAATCCCAGAGAACCTCTAACAGACATGTGGGACTGACCCTGCAGCTAATCATAGAGGTCCCAGCACCTGGCCTCCTCATTATGTTCATGAGCAATCGGGGGACATCATTACAAAGCCTGCATTTAGGTTTTTTAGATGTGATGCGTCATCTTACATGGACCATCTCTTCTGCATCCCTCACTCCGTACACCCCAAATCTCCGCTCCAGCCTGGCCGATATTGGTTCTCGATCATCAAGAGACATTTCCGGATTCAAGGTAAATGTGGACTTGAACCTAGAAAAAGGAAGAGAAGTAAATATGGGACATATTGCATCATCTCATTATTCCAGATCTGACACTGGGAACGTCGTTAATCCTTTTTATACTGTAGTTCCCCCCCCCCCCCCCCAAAAAAAAAATTATATTACTATTACAGAGGACATCTTACCACTTCACCAAGTTTGTCAAGTAAACCACATCTACCCGGACGGCCGTATAGTTTATAAATTTAACTGGAACCACAGACAGCGCCACCGCCTGAAGGTCAGGGGAATTACACGTGTCGCTGCGGAAGAAGCCATTGGCAAGAAGGCAGAGCAAATGTACCTGAGGTGAGGACGAAAAACAAGAGCAGTTAGCGCCAGGTTCACACCTTGTGCAGAAAGGAGAATCCTGTTCATCTCTGTAGGACTCATCCTCATCCCTCCCTCCAAGATCTAATCTTAAATTCTGTCTCTTATGGGTGAGGGATAATAAAAGATAAATAAATGACTAAAAGAAGTCATGTCTCACCTTGTGCGTGTCTTCTCGCAACTCCTTGCTGAATCGGTTCATTATTCGGCGTAAATAAGCAGCAAACTCTGCCTTTCTCTTCTCTCTATAAAACAAGAAAAATATAAAAATTACAGTGCATATATAAAATTTATCTACATTATTTCTGTACTGATCCTGAGTTACATCCTGTATTATACCCCAGAGCTGCACTCACTATTCTGCTGGTGCAGTCACTGTGTACATACATTACTTATCCTGTACTGATCCTGAGTTACATCCTGTATTATACTCCAGAGCTGCACTCACTATTCTGCTGGTGCAGTCACTGTGTACATACATCACTTATCCTGTACTGATTCTGAGTTACATCCTGTATTATACTCCAGAGCTGCACTCACTATTCTGCTGGAGGAGTCACTGTGTACATATATTACTTATCCTGTACTGATCCTGAGTTACATCCTGTATTATATACTCCAGAGCTGCACTCACTATTCTGCTGGAGGAGTCACTGTGTACATACATTACTTATCCTATACTGATCCTGAGTTACATCCTGTATTATACTCCAGAGCTGCACTCACTATTCTGCTGGTGCAGTCACTGTGTACATACATTACTTATCCTGTACTGATTCTGAGTTACATCCTGTATTATACTCCAGAGCTGCACTCACTATTCTGCTGCTGCAGTCACTGTGTACATATATTACTGATCCTCAGTTACATCCTGTATTATACTCCAGAGCTGCACTCACTATTCTGCTGCTGCAGTCACTGTGTACATATATTACTGATCCTCAGTTACATCCTGTATTATACTCCAGAGCTGCACTCACTAATCTGCAGACTCCCAGCAGAACTGTGGTTGCAGCTCTGGACTGTTATACTGGCTATTACAAATGTTCAACAGCAGAATTTACCTTCTTAACCTTTTTTTGGCTGCTTCTGGCGTTTCGATCTCTATCTCTACGGACTCAGTGGGGAGTCCCGAGTCATTGGATGTTGTGGCTTGTAAGGCATCCAGTGTAGCTGCATTGAGCTCTATTGCAAGAGGAGAGACAGAGAGGATCCAGTGATGAGGATCAGTCACAACATGTGTACGTTTATATTGTAGAAGAACAAGTGCCCCCCAGTATGGCCCCAATTATCGCAAGCGCACTGCCATTGTCAGCGACTCCATGGAGTTGAATGAAGCGCATATGCGACTTCCATTCCATTCAAAAGAGGGGGAGCACAGGCCCCTGTTTTTCTGATCAGTGGGGGTCCCAGCTGTTGGGCCCCCACCGAGCAGACACGTTTACCCCTGTCCACAGTATAGGGGATGTGTTTTCTCCCCCTTAAGCTCCTAGTATTACCTTCCACGTCCTCCCACTCCTCGTCGCTGTCCCCTCCATCCTCCGAGCTGCTTCCGGCTTTAACCGCTGCATCCGGAATCACAGACTGAGACTCAAAGCTTAACAAGTCCCTGAACGAAGAGAAATAAGATATAGACTTACATTGTGACCTGCGGACAACCGAGAATGAGCGATGCCGAAGAAACGCTGGCGGTGGCGCTGCAACAGTGCATCATATATGCTAATGAGTCAGAAGAGGTGTCTGGGAATGATGATGGGGGAGGGGCTACTGACTAGATATCAGAAGAGAAGGAAAAATGAAAAGGAAACAATGGAGTGATACTTTGTAACATTGGATATCCCGCTTGCTCTGCGGTTGCCATAGCAGCATGCATTGTCTTCTGTACATAGGGGGTGATGACAGTGTACGCAGCACTCACTCGATCTCCTTCTCGGCGGGCTTCTTGACTCTAGGAGCTCTCTTCCCCGCAGCGGTTCCCCCGGGCGTCTTCTCTGCTTTTTTTCTGGTCCCGACACCTGCTGCGGCGGCTCGGCTTTCCTTTTTTGGCGCCTTCCTGTCTTCGCGCGCGTCCTCTCCACCACCTGCTGCAGGAAACCACAAGAGGAGACAAACAATCAGAGCGAGGAAACTATAAAAAAAAAATAATTATATATCATTTCCTCTAGAAAACAGAAGATGTTCAAAATCTATTTCTTAGTTGATCGGTCCCCGGGAAAGCTGGGTGATGCCAATGCACCATTCAAGCAACCGATCCTCAGCTTCTCCAGACTCCAGAATGTCAGACACGCCGAGCTCACACAGAAAACAGCGCAGGCGGAGAACTGAAGCTGGGACAAGCAACATGGCCGCCACCGGGCTCTCCGAGGATCTGGAACAGCAAATCGGATCAGCAGAGGGTAAAGTATTGCATCACCGACAAGCAGGAGCCCGGGAAACGTGGCTGACAACCCCCGTAGGAGCCAAAATGGTGGCCATATGGGTTGTCACAAAGCTTTACTGCTTTTATAGCACAGATCAGGAGACCGGAAAAGCTGGGTGCTTAGAGGACATTTTCTGATTTTAAGGGGCTTGTCCATAATCAACATATAACCGTATAATATATAATTCGTATGTGGGGCCCCTGTTCTCATGATCTCTGGGGACAGACCCCGATCAAGCACACAATTACCGAAGTGTTGATTAAGATCTCTGCTGACTGTCAGTGAATTAGAACATTCTAGTTTACATCCAAAAAAAAAAAAACAACAACACATGGTCCCAATTGTTCTCACAGCTGAGGGTCTGTTACAGGTGTATCCAGCCTGCTGGCTAAACACCCTGGTCTCCAGACTGATACACTGTAACAAACTATCAGGGCAGGAGAGACGCTTGCGCTGGTGATAGAGAATTGTCTGGTCTGGATGCAATGGTAACAAACCCTCAGCTGTGAGAACTGGACAGGTTGTCACCCTCTGAACGTCAAACAAGAATCCTTGCATTCACTGACAGCAAGCAGCGATATTAAAGTGGATTAAAACATTTGGTTTCAATTTATTAACAATTTAAGGGGTTTTCCCCCAAATCGCTGCGGTGTCATCCGCAACGTAAAATCAGGCATCAGCGATTGGCCGCTGAGGTCATGTGATGCCTTATGGACAACGCATCATCACACCTGGAGGGTTGCTTATTGTTGGAGGACCCCTTTAAGATGTATTGACATAAAACCAGAACATCCCTTTAAGAGGAGATACTTTAGTAATAAAGGCCGGGGCTTAGAGTGACCATTATAAACAGGGCGCGGTGGAACTCCCGGGGCTGTCTCCCCACCTCTGGCCGGCGCCCTCTTCCTCGGCTTCTTGCAGTCAGTCTTGGCGTCCACGGAGCCCCGGCGCTTCCCCATCCTCCCCCGTCTCCCGGGCCTCTGCCTCCTCAGCCACACATGCTGCTGTTGGATAACAAACTCAAAGGAAGTCACGTGACACAGCAGCTTAAACCTCATTGGCTGCCCCTCCGCCTCGTCTGACAGGGGTTTAAATCTCGCGAGAGTTACGTTTACCAGAGCGACTGGCCTCTTCCGCTGAGCGGGGTTTTCAAGATGGCGGATGATGGCGAGCAGGTGAGCGCGGCGATTGGGGGGATATGTTGTTACTTTATGGGGCTCCTGGAGACAGAGGAAGGGTGTTGGGAATCTGTGGACAGGCCGAGGCGGTTTAGAGGTTTTTATTCACCTGCTGTGCCCTAAAATGAATGGGGATAGATACAGGATAAGTAGTATAGTGAGTGCAGCTCTGGAGTATAATACAGGATGTAACTCAGGATCAGTGCAGGATAAGTAATGTATGTACACAGTGACTGCACCAGCAGAATAGTGAGTGCAGCTCTGAAGTATAATACAGGGTGTAACTCAGGATCAGTACAGGATAAGTAATGTATGTACACAGTGACTGCACCAGCAGAATAGTGAGTGCAGCTCTGGAGTATAATACAGGATGTAACTCAGGATCAGTACAGGATAAGTAATGTATGTACACAGTGACTGCACCAGCAGAATAGTGAGTGCAGCTCTGGAGTATAATACAGGATGTAACTCAGGATCAGTACAGGATAAGTAATGTATGTACACAGTGACTGCACCAGCAGAATAGTGAGTGCAGCTCTGGAGTATAATACAGGATGTAATTCAGGATCAGTGCAGGATAAGTAATGTATGTACACAGTGACTCCACTAGCAGAATAGTGAGTGCAGCTCTGGAGTATAATACAGGCTGTAACTCAGGATCAGTACAGGATAAGTAATGTATGTACACAGTGACTGCACCAGCAGAATAGTGAGTGCAGCTCTGGAGTATAATACAGGATGTAATTCAGGATCAGTACAGGATAAGTAATGTATGTACACAGTGACTCCACCAGCAGAATAGTGAGTGCAGCTCTGGAGTATAATACAGGGTGTAACTCAGGATCAGTACAGGATAAGTAATGTATGTACACAGTGACTGCACCAGCAGAATAGTGAGTGCAGCTCTGGAGTATAATACAGGATGTAATTCAGGATCAGTACAGGATAAGTAATGTATGTACACAGTGACTCCACCAGCAGAATAGTGAGTGCAGCTCTGGAGTATAATACAGGGTGTAACTCAGGATCAGTACAGGATAAGTAATGTATGTACACAGTGACTGCACCAGCAGAATAGTGAGTGCAGCTCTGGAGTATAATACAGGATGTAATTCAGGATCAGTACAGGATAAGTAATGTATGTACACAGTGACTGCACCAGCAGAATAGTGAGAGCAGCTCTGGAGTATAATACAGGATGTAACTCAGGATCAGTACAGGATAAGGCCTCTTTCACACTTGCGTTGTCCGGATCCGTCGTGTACTCCACTTGCCGGAATTAAACGCCGGATCCGGAAAAACGCAAGTGAACTGAAAGCATTTGAAGACGGATCCGTCTTCAAAATGCGTTCAGTGTTACTATGGCAGCCAGGACGCTATTAAAGTCCTGGTTGCCATAGTAGTAGTGGGGAGCGGGGGAGCGGTATACTTACAGTCCGTGCGGCTCCTGGGGCGCTCCAGAGTGAAGTCAGAGCGCCCCATGCGCATGGATGAAGTACCATGCGATCACGTCATCCATGCACGTGGGGCGCCCTGACGTCACTCTGGAGCGCCCCGGGAGCCGCACAGACGGTAAGTATGCTGCTCCCCACTTTCATGATATAATATCACTGGAGCCGGAACTTTTTATGTTTTCTGTAAATATTTACCCGAAACCCAAAATCCCTAACTTTTTGTGAGTAGTGTATATCAGGAATGTCAGGAAAATGATTAGTTGTCATTTGTGTATGTATGCTGGAAGTTAGTAATGGCTTCTCCCTCTATGATCAGCAGCAGACCACCAACACTGTGGAGGAGCCCCTGGATCTGATCCGGCTGAGCCTCGATGAGCGCATTTATGTGAAGATGAGGAATGACCGAGAGCTGCGGGGACGGCTGCACGTACGTGTCCTGTCGCTGTGTGCTGCAGTGCAGCTGTCGGGCTGGTCATTACTAATTGCCCCCTCTTTCTAAGCAGGCGTATGATCAGCACTTAAACATGATTCTGGGAGATGTAGAAGAAACCGTCACCACCATAGAGATCGACGAGGAAACCTATGAGGAGATCTACAAGGTAATTGCTTCGTTCTGGTTGTTTTAATGTTTCTGACCTGACAAGAAAACTTGCCAATTATCTGAAGGGGGCCCTGCGCCCCTGCCTCGCCCCGGGTACTGTCTGTGCTGTGCATGCTGTATGTTTAGTAGTGGTGCAGGGCATTGCTAAGGACTACATGTGTGCCATACGAACAGCGTCCGGGACTGATGCAACCAATGAAGGGTCTGCCACTTTGTCTCTTACCAGCTTCAAACTGGACGAGAAAAGATGGACCATAGAGATTATGGCTCCTCTATAGTGTTGAGCGAACTTGTGTTTTCAAGTTCGGCATACAAGGTTCAGGATATCCAAGAATCCTGTTATGGATTACTCTGCTACCACGGACCTTAACGGAATTTTATGACGGCATGTACAAGGGTTGTTTCGGGTATCGAATTTTCAATACCCATTTGATACTTTTGTCCAGTATCTACCGCAATACCGGGATTTGACATTTTTTGATACTAGGATGCGCTACTGCGCATTCCAGTATCACAGAGCATGGAGCGCACTGCTATCAGCGTGCGCCATGTTAGAGAGAGAGAATGTTTAATACTAATACAGGAGGTTGGGTGCAGACCTTCCGTTGGGGGTTAACTGCCGCTGATCGCAGCTTACTGTCATAGAGGCTGGGTGACTGCTATGTGATTTTGCTGCCTGCACCGCCTCCTGTATTAAACGTTAATAATCATTGGTGGCGCAGTGCGTGTCCCCCCCCCCCCCCCCCCCTTCAGTATTAAAATCATTGGTGGCAGTGGCCACAGGGTGTCGTCGTCCCCTCCCCCCCCTTCATTGGTGGCAGTTTCTGATCGGAGCCCCAGCAGTGTAATCCTGGGGCTCCGATCAGTAATTTGGGCAGCCAGGACGCTACTGAAGCCCTGGCTGCCATGGTAAGCTCCCTGCTGCTGTGTGTACTATGCACAGGGCAGCAGGGAGAGTGTGAAGTCCTATTCACCCTAATAGAGCTCTATGTGGGTGAATAGGACAAGGGATCAAAAGATCCCAGGTTCTAGCCTTTAAGGGGGCTAATAGTTATTAAATAAACAAACATATTGCCTTATCCGAAGAGTCCAAACTATTGAAATATAAAAAATCTCCTATTTTATTTTATGCACTTATATAGCAGTACTATATTCTGCAGCGCTTTACAGACCTAACATCCAACTGTCCCCAATGGGGCTCACAATCTAAGCCCCCTATCGGTCTGTCTTTTGAGTGTGGGAGGAAACTGGCGGGAACATACAAACTCCATACAGATCTTGTCCTTGATTCAGACCTAGGACCCCAGCGCTGCAAGGCACCAGTGCTAACCACTGAGCCACCGTGCTGCCCTATGCGGTGAACGCCGTAACAGGAAAAACATTTTTTTATAAAAACTGCATGATTCACTTCTTTTTTTTTTTGTCACCTTGTTCCCGCCGCTCCCCACCCAAAAAATATGATAGGACTGTTCGATTATGGACTGGAGGATGCATAAAATGGGAAACACGCGCTGATTTTTATGGTGTGTGTGTGTTTTTTTTTTTTTTTCGCGTGGTATCGAGTATCCTTCATTATAGTATCGAAACAAATTTTGGTATTGAAACAACCCTAGCATGTACCATGGAAGTCTGTAGGAAGCATTCTGTCATAATAGAAGTCTATGCTGCCCATTCCGTTATGGTCCATGGTAGTGGAATCTATAACTGGATTCTTGGATAACACCAACCTTGTGCTTCGAACTTGAAAACAGAAGTTGCTCAACGCTACTCATCTGTGCCTCTAGTGAATAGGGCAGGCTGAGCTCCACGGCGCCCCCTTCTGACGTCTCCTAGACATGTAATAAGATGTTCTGATGTGAAGAATTAACAATTATGATTATTTATTTTTAATTTTGTTTTCCCCTTATTTTTTTCCAGTCCACGAAGAGGAACATCCCCATGCTTTTTGTTAGAGGCGATGGCGTTGTGCTGGTCGCTCCTCCCTTGAGGGTTGGCTGAGCCCTGGAGTACCTCGGGGTCCACAACACAAGGATATCCAGACTTCCCGTGACTCCTTGCCTGTGCCGGTACATTGGTCTTGTCTTGCTGCGACCTGTGTTCATGTAGTAAGATGATTCTAATCTACGACCCACCTTATGGATCTTTTCTTCCAATATGTATATTTTTCTTTTTTTAAGATTTTTCTTAACTGCTCTCACGTTCTTGGCAGATGCTGCAGTTTACTTTTGTTTTAAATTGGGGAATCTTTTCTGGAAGTGAAAAACTTAAGTTTTATATTGAAAGCCAGTGACAGAAATCGGATACAGGTTTTACTGTATTCAGGAAGATTGCTTTACTTTTGGGAATTTCCATTAAAGATCACTGGTGCCGACGTTGGTTTTGTGTTTCTGATATTTTATTCTTATATTTATTATTTTTTTTATTTTTTTTTTACATTGCCCTTTGCAGAATATGAAACCAGCCAGGGATTGTGATGAAGGAATCCCATCACTAGGTGGCGATACAGTCCATAGCCGTGGACCTGTCTCTAGCCGGCAGCTGTATACTAGATAAGGATGCATTTGCACAAACCTATTTTTGGACCAAATCGGGCCCGTTCACTTCTTATCAACAGTGGAAGCTGTAAGATCAAAATGACTGTTTACCTATGACCTAGCCTCAGAATCGGTCTGACACCCAGGACCCCTGCTGATCGGCTGTGGCACACCCATGAGTGCAGCGTTCTCATCACAGCTCACCAAGCGCGGCTGTACATTGACTAGTGGCTGTGCTTGGTACTGCAGGACAATTTATTTGAATGGGATTTAGGCTACTTTCACACTCGCGTTTGGTGCGGATCTGTCATGGATCTGCACAGACGGAGCCGCACCGATAATACAACCACATGCATCCGTTCAGAACGGATCCGTTTGTATTATCTGTAACATTGGCAAAACGGATCAGTCTTGAACACCATTGAAAGTCAATGGAGGACGGATCAATTTTCTATTGTGTTGGTGAAAACCGATCCGTCCCCGTTGACTTACATTGTGTGTCAGGTTGAATCCGCTTGCCTCCGCATCGTCAGGTGGACACAAAAACACTGCAGGCAGTGTTTTGGTGTCCGCCTCCAGAGCGGAACAGAGGCAAACTGATGCATTCTGAGTGGGTCCTTTTCAATTTAGAATGCATTAGGGCAAAACTGATCTGTTTTGGACCGCTGGTGAGAGCCCTGAACGGATCTCGCAAACGGAAACCAAAACGCGAGTGTGGAAGTAGCCTAAGCTGTGCCTAGGCCACGTGACTGAACGTGGCGTCACATAGCCTACAAAGAGGCCTAAGTGATCAGAGTGCCACGGCCTCTTTGTACAGCTCATCATTGGGGATCCCGGGAGCCGGACCCTGACCTTGTATTCATAACCTACCCTGAGGATAGGTCATGAATATGTAAATCCTGAAGAACTCCTTTAAGCTCTGATTTCATAGATGGTGGTTGTCTTCCTTCTTAACGCTCCTTGTAATGAATCTCTCACATTGTTACTGTTCAGATATCGTGCTGTCTCCATATAACTCCGCAGTTCCTGAGGCTTCTCATTAACCTGGCCTGATCTAGGGTAATTGAATCTCTCGGTAATCTCCCGCTGACCTGACCAGGTCTTAAGCAGTTTTGGCACATCTTGGCCAGAGCTTGTATCTTTTGTGCTGCCTGTGTAATTGAAACCTCTCACATCTCCATCTGAATAGCAGAGCCGGAATATGGGACCTTTAGCTCTTACCTCCTGGGGAATCTAAAATGTTGGAACTAAAGTCTGTAAGAATCTAGGAATACCTTAAAGGGGTGTTTCCATCTGGGACATGCACTTATCTCCAAAACGGGACCCCCAACCTGAACAGAGAGCAACTTTGCATGTGCGGCCACGCTCTGCTATGGGATTCCCATAAATAGCTGAGCGCGTTCACTTGGCTATTTTCAGAACTCCGATAACGGTAGAACACACCGGTGGGCTCTCCTTCACTTCGGGGGGCTCTGGTCTTTATCTGACATATGATTACATATCTTTATGATCTGCTATCGATGGGCCAACACCTTTTAAATGGTGCTTTCTGCTCTGGTTAAAGTTTGTTACACTGCTGACCTATCCTCGGGTTAGGTAATCAGTATCTGATCGATGGGGGTCCGACACCTGGAAATCCCGATAATCAGCTATTTGAAAAGGCAGCATGCTCCAGCTTTGCATAGACCATATAATGTCATGTGGCCTAGGCGCAGTTCAGCCCCATGGAGGTGAATGGGGCTGAGCTGCGATACCAAGCACAACCGCTATACAATGTACGGCGCTGTGTTTGGTACACAGAGATAATGCTGCAGTGCTATGGTGGATGCTGGTGCCTTCTCCAATAGCTGATCGGTGGGGCCTTGGGTGTTGGACCCCATCAATCTCATACTGAAGACCTATTCTGAGGATAGGTAATCTGTAACAAACACTTGGAAAACCCCTTTAATCCTTAGGTCTCCTTATTGGGTGGGGGGCATGATATGTGATAATTAGGCACCCAAAAAATAGGATCAACCGCTTTTTCAGGAAGTATTGTGCATTGTATATGGTTCAAGAAGCTGTCACCGACTTCATCAATGTGCTGCACTCTTTCATTCATTGCTTCCAGCGGGAGGTGCCAAGCGGACAAGAGGCGTCTCCTGTTCGTGTGGATTCAGATTTCCCTTTGAGCTTTGATGCTAAAACTGGAGATTATACGTTCAGCTGGGAGCTCATTATAATCCAGATCTGTTCCCAGTATGTGGAACCACAAGAGGTGACATAAGTGTTATTCCCGGGTCACATCTCCGTCAGCAACAGGTTCCAAACATCTCCAGGGCAGTGATCAAATGGAAACCAGGTTACAGGGAAATGTCACTGATAAAGTATAAAACCAAGAGAGAAAAATAAAGGGGCAATTCAATAACTACCCGTACGGTATTATACTAGTTATATTCTTGTACATAGGAGCAGTATTATAGTAGTTATATTCTTGTACATAGGAGCAGTATTATAGTAGTTATATTCTTGTACATAGGAGCAGTATTATAGTAGTTATAGTCTTGTACATAGGAGGCAGTATTATAGTAGTTATATTCTTGTACATAGGAGCAGTATTATAGTAGTTATATTCTTGTACATAGGAGGCAGTATTATAGTAGTTATATTCTTGTATATAGGAGCAGTATTATAGTAGTTATATTCTTGTACATAGGAGGCAGTATTATAGTGGTTATATTCTTGTACATAGAAGCAGTATTATAGTAGTTATATCCTTGTACATAGGAGCAGTATTATAGTAGTTATATTCTTGTACATAGGAGCAGTATTATAGCAGTTATATTCTTGTACATAGGAGGCAGTATTATAGCAGTTATATTCCTGTACATAGGAGGCAGTATTATAGTAGTTATATTCTTGTACATAGGAGGCAGTATTATAGTAGTTATATTCTTGTACATAGGAGCAGTATTATAGTAGTTATAGTCTTGTACATAGGAGGCAGTATTATAGTAGTTATATTCTTGTACATAGGAGCAGTATTATAGTAGTTATATTCTTGTACATAGGAGGCAGTATTATAGTAGTTATATTCTTGTATATAGGAGCAGTATTATAGTAGTTATATTCTTGTACATAGGAGCAGTATTATAGTAGTTATATTCTTGTACATAGAAGCAGTATTATAGTAGTTATATCCTTGTACATAGGAGCAGTATTATAGTAGTTATATTCTTGTACATAGGAGCAGTATTATAGCAGTTATATTCTTGTACATAGGAGGCAGTATTATAGCAGTTATATTCCTGTACATAGGAGGCAGTATTATAGTAGTTATATTCTTGTAAACAGGAGGCAGTATTATAGTAGTTATATTCCTGTACATAGGAGGCAGTATTATAGTAGTTATATTCTTGTACATAGGAGGCAGTATTATAGTAGTTATATTCTTGTACATAGGAGCAGTATTATAGTAGTTATATTCCTGTACATAGGAGGCAGTATTATAGTAGTTATATTCTTGTACATAGGAGGCAGTATTATAGTAGTTATATTCTTGTACATAGGAGCAGTATGATAGTAGTTATGTTCTTGTACATAGAAGCAGTATTATAATAGTTATATTCTTGTACATAGGAGGCAGTATTATAATAGTTATATTCTTGTACATAGGAGCAGTATTATAGTAGATATATTCTTGTACATAGGAGGCAGTATTATAGTAGTTATATTCTTGTACATAGGAGGCAGTATTATAGTAGTTATATTCTTGTACATAGGAGGCAGTATTATAGTAGTTATATTCCTGTACATAGGAGCAGTATTATAGTAGTTATATTCCTGTACATAGGAGCAGTATTATAGTAGTTATATTCTTGTACATAGGAGGCAGTATTATAGCAGTTATATTCTTAACCAAAACTCTTTTATTGAGAGTGCAGAAGGTCTGGTCAAAGATACATGTCAGTATAGAGCCATGTGCAAATGGCAACGATTGAATAGGAACATATAATCTTACAGACCTTATCATATTCACTAACACATTGAGTATGAACATATTTAGTTAATAAAGAAAGAAAAAGACAAGGGGGGGGAATAGGGTGGGGAGAGGGAGGGTGAGAGTGCTTCCAAATCACTTGGGGTTGCGGTGTTTCTCCCAAGGGTGCCACAATTTGAGAAAGTTGGAGCATGTGCGAGTTTCCCAGTGGGCCAATTCCTCAAATCTAAACAGTTGGTCTGTTTTCTCGGTCCACATTAACATTGAGGGCGGTGAGTCATTCTTCCAGAGGAGGGGTATCGACAGACGGGCCGCAGTGAGAAGCATGGTCGGGAGGTCAGTCTTGGCAGGGGTAAGGGAGTCGTTGGGGCACCAGAGGAGAACCAGTTTTGCATCTAGAGGTGCATATCTGATTAATTGTTGTCTCTATCTGAGACCAGAAAGGGGCGAATTTTACTGCAGAACCACCAAAGTTGTGACAAGGAGTCGACTTCTGTTCCACACCTCCTGCACTGCTCCGGTAAATCCGGATTGAGCCTATGCAGGAATTCTGGCGTTTTGTACCAGCGAGTCAGTAATTTGTACGAATTCTCTTGAATTTTGATGCATCGGTTGAAGCCATGCAAGTGAGATAAGATAAAGACTTTCTCCGGCTCGCTTAATTGGATTGTGAGCTCCTTTTCCCAGGCGGACACAAAGTGCAGTGCCGGAGGGGCAGAAGAAAGCAACTCCTTGTAAAGTGTCGAGAGTTTTTTTTTTTTTTGGTATCTCGGAAACGCAAAGCTCTTTCTCTAGCCAAGTAGGCGTATCGGTATTGAGGGGAGGTAGGATAAGAGCATTAATGTCTCGGCTAAAAGCCCCAGTAGAGAGAAAGGAGAGGGCCTTGACCCTCGGCAGAGTGTGGATCTTGTCCCATGCCAAGTCCCCAGCTATGGAAGTGATGTCCTGTAGGGTGAGGTCAGACAGTAGGCTCCAGACTCTAGAAGGTCTGAGAACTTCGGGGTGAATATAATTCTGTAGTAGGTGCAGGGGGAGGTGGAGATTGGGGAACCTGTGGTCTTGGGATTTATATAGTTTGGCCCATTCCACCAACATGCCTTTCCAAATGGGGGAGGTATGAGTTATTCGGGGTGCATGTGCGGATTCCCCAAAGGATAAGTCCTTCTTTATAGGTGATAAGAGCACGTTCCAGTTGTACGCAGAGGTTCGGGGGTTGGCGTGAGAGGAGAGAAAAGCACCTGTTTAGGAGCGACGCTGTATAGTAGGTTTGGATGTCGGGCAGACCAAAGCCACCAAATCTCTTTTCTCTTGTCAATATTGAGTAAGCTATCCTAAAGGACTTGCCCGCCCACATGAACACAGAGAACATATGGAGTGGGGGAGCCAAATTGGTAGTGTTTGTATTAAATACAGAAGTTTGGGTGCTATGAAGGCTTCAAGGAAGTTCTTCCTGCCTATCCAAGAGATAAAGGGGAGTTTAAGGGACTGTAGATGTGTTCTAATATCTTTGAGTAGGGGGGCATAGTTAAGACTAAATAGATCATCTTGGTTGGCTGAGATTCGTACCCCTAGGATCGTGATATCATGGGGGGCCCAAGCAAAGGAGGTGGTGCCTTTGAGGTTCTTGACTACATAGGATTTGCAAGATACATTCAAGGCCATGGATTTGCTATAATTAATCTTGAAATTAGAGATCCATCCGAACTCTTCGCACAGAGAGTGGAGCCGTGGAAAGGAAATCGTAGGGTTGGTGGTCATAATTAGCAGATCATCAGCAAATGCTGCGGTGATATGGGTACAAGAACCCATCTTGATACCTTCAATCTCTGGATCTTGTCTGATCTTGCATAGTAGGGTTTCCATTACTATGACAAAAAGAGACGGGGAGAGGGGGCATCCCTGTCTAGTGCCATTAGTTATGGCAAAGGCAGGTGAAAGAGTACTGTTGACTTTGACCCTGGCAGAGGGGGACGAATACAAGGAGAAGATAGCTGCGATGAACTGATCAGGGAAGCCAAATTCCGACAGGGCCGCGGACATATACTGCCAACTGACCCTGTCGAAGGCCTTTTCCGCATCTGTGCTGAGTAAGGCTAGCGGAGTTGAAGTGCTCCGCGCCCAATTCATGAGATGGAGTAGGCGGATGGTATTTTCGTTCCCCCGTCTGCCAGAGACAAACCCAACCTGCTCCCTATGGATGATGTCAGGGAGGATCCGCTGAGCCAAGATCTTAGCCCACCATTTTGCATCTGTGTTGAGGAGGGAAATTGGGCGATAACTACCACAGTTTAGGGGGTCTTTGTTCTCTTTATGAATAATCGTAATGTGGGCCGATAGTGTGACACTAGGATATCTTGAAAGTTTTTATAGTAAGTAATGGAGAAGCCGGCAGGTCCAGGGCTCTTCCCTGAGGGGATAGAGGCCAGTACTTTCCGCGCCTCCGTGTCTGTGATTGGGGCTATTAGATGAGTGGCCTGTGCCTGGGTGATGTTAGGGAGATGCAGGGAGGAGATACATTTTTCCGTGGCGTCTGTGAGGGTGTTAAGTGGCTGATCCGAGGGGGGTGGTAGATTGTAGAGCTCCGTATAAAAGGCTTTTGCAATGTCAGAAGTGGACTTAAGGTGGGTTCCTTTAGCGTCTTTAATAGCAGAGATGAAGGAGTCTGAGTATTGTTTTTTAACTAGTGCTGCCACAAGTTTGTTCCCTTTTATCGCCATGGGCGTATAATTTAAACCTGGATCGTAGGAGAAGTTTGGCCGAAGTTACATTGAGTAAGTTCTTAAAGGGTTTCTACCACTTAGGCGTCACATATTTAGCTGTCAGACACTAGCGATCCGCTAGTGTCTGCTCTGGCCAACCATCCTAATATAATTGCTTTTGGGGCGGTGGTTTGGCTAAAAAAACAACTTTTATTAATATGCTAATGAGCCTCTAGGTGCTATGGGGGCGTCATTAGCACCTAGAGGCTCCGTCTACCTTTAGAAACTGCCGCCCCCAGCGCGTCCCTCCAGCCCGCCCATCTCCTCCTGAATGCGATCCTCGTATGTATTCTGCGCATGCGCAGTAAATGTCTGACAGCTTCCCTGCTCAGACATCTCCACTGCGCCTGTTCCTCGGAGCACTATGGCGTCATCGCGCAGGCGCAGTGGAGATGTCTGAGCAAGGAAGCGGTCAGACATTTACTGCGCATGCGCAGAATACATACGAGGATCGCATTCAGGAGGAGATGGGCGGGCTGGAGGGACGCGCTCGGCGGCGGCAGTTTCTGAAGGTAGACGGAGCCTCTAGGTGCTAATGACGCCCCCATAGCACCTAGAGGCTCATTAGCATATTAATAAAAGTAGTTTTTTTAGCCAAACCACCGCCCCAAAAGCAATTATATTAGGATGGCTGGCCAGAGCAGACACTAGCGGATCGCTAGTGTCTGACAGCCAAATATGTGACACCTAAGTGGTAGAAACCCTTTAAGTTTTGTTCTTGCATCACTAAGTTCAGCTGCACAACTGAGCGCCTGTGATTGCTTGTGTACAAGCTCAAGCGACTCAATTTGGGTCAAAAGGGTGGCAATAGCGTGAGAGCGCTGTTTTTTAATGTGGGAGCCGAGGGCGATAAGTTCCCCATGGATCACCGCTTTATGGGTTTTCCAAACAATGGGTGGTGAGGGAGGTGTGGGTCCAGCATTGTCCCGCTGGAAGAACTCGGTCAGTGAGGAGGTTAGTTTCTGGGAGTTGGTTTGGTCTAAAATAAGGGTATCATTGAGGCGCCAATTCCATTCCCTTTTCGGGAGGGTAGTCAATGAGAAATGTAGAAAAATTGGGGAGTGGTCTGACAGAGTAATATTACCGATCTTAGCGTGTAGGAGCAATTGGGCATGTTTTAAGGATAGAAATAAGTGGTCCAGTCTGTGGTATGAGGACTTGGCATGGGAAAAGAAGGTATAATCCCTACCGGAGAGGTTTAGAGTGCGCCATGTATCAAACACACCCAACTTTCTCAAGACCAGTTTCAAACGCCTTAGGCGTATGTGTGTAATAGCCGATTTCCCAGAGGAGGAGTCCAAGTTAGGGTCTAGGGATACATTAAAGTCTCCACCTAAAATGACAATACCTTCTTTGAAGGAGGATAGGTGCGAAAGGGTCCAAATCGGCCATTGGACCTGTCCCCTGTTTGGTGCGTACACGTTAGCTACTGTGATCTGGGTGTCAGCAAATGTGCCCTTCACAAACAAGTACCGACCATCGGGGTCTGAGGAAGAAGCCGAGACTACAAAGGGGAGTTGTTTGTGAATGGCTATGCTAACGCCTCTGCTAGCCGAGCCATGCGTACTGTGGTACCATTGCAAGAATTTTTTGGGTGGTAGGTTAGGTATCTTACCCGACCGGAAGTGGGTCTCTTGGAAGAATGCGATGGAGACCTTATCTTTTATGCAGTAGAGATAGGATTTGCGATCTCTTACATGGCTCATTCAGACCTCTAACGTTGAAAGAAGATACTATGACTTCAGCCATCACAAGGCGGTAGTGGGGTACATTGCATATCAACAGTTGTAGACCAGTTGAGCGTGGAAGAGGAAGGGAAGGACACATCAGGAGAAGGGAGGACACAGACAAAATGGAAAAAACATCTGCAATTAAAGAAAGTTAGATGCAACAACCAAAACAAAACACATAGAAATGAAAGCTCCACTGAGCGCCAGATGTTGAAGTGATCCTTTCTCATGACGGCGGACAGCCGGGATCCATCAGGCGGGGGGTCTCATAGAGAACTTGAAGGCCAGAAAGAAGCCATCAGGGGGTCGGTTCGTGAACTGGATTAGATGCTGGCTAAACCCCAGCTTCTGAGGGGGTAGGGAGAGGTAGTATAAACTATAGAACTTAGTAATAACAAGGTCCCAAATAGAACGTAGAGGTAAAGTCTGTCTCGCGCTGTAACGAGGGACGTCATCAGGGTGTCATCAGAGGTCACAGGCGGCGTAACCGCGGAAAGATGTGCCCTTGTAAAGGGCTGTAAAATCGATTAGTGTCCCGTATGCGACATATTCTCTCAGCGTTGCGGAGGGAGTTTAGAGTTAGCGGGAGGTTGGCGTTCCCGGTTGGGTCTGGGAGTTTTACCCGAGGCGACAATGTTCCACTGAGCTGTGCTTGGAGGCGAGGGTATAGGCTCTCCCTGGTCGGCGGGCATCCAGGACGGTATCTCCATAGGTGAAATACCCGTGTGTTCCCATGCAGCATGTAGGCCCTGGGGGGCGCGTATAGTAATTTGTCTCCCGTTCTTCATAACGGCCAGGCCGAATGGGTAGAGCCATCTGAACTGGATGGCAGAGGCCTTGAGGGTTTCTAGTAGCGGCCGGCGTTTCGCCAGTGTAGAAGGAGCAAGATCCTGAAAAAACAAGATCGGTGTGCCTTCAAATTCCAGGCGGTCTGCTTCTCTACTTGCTTTCAGCAGAGCCGCAGTGTCCACAGACGACATCTCTCGGCGGATCAGAGCCTTTAGGCCTGGGTCTCAAAGCTTGGTGGATCCTTTCAATTGTCATTTTCGTAGCTCTATCATGTCCCAGAATATTCGCGCAAATTTTGCACACAATTTTTTCCAGAGCTTCAGATGCGAATGTTTCAGGAAGGCCACGGATCCGAATGTTCCATCTGCGGCTGCGATTTTCCTGGTCTGCGATGCGCAGCAAAGCATCATTGAGCAAGTCATTATGCGATTTAAGTGTCGCGCATGTTTCTCCCTCGTGGAGAATAATCGCGTCATGCAAATTTTCTAATTCCGCCACCCACTGCCCCATGCTGCGCAGATCTACCTTGATCTCGGCAAGGTCTTGTCGCAGGGGAGCCAAAGCAGAGTCCAGGACCTCCCGAAGTGCCGTCTTTGAAAGTGTTCCACTCCGTTTTTGGGCTCTGTAATCTGAGATGTCAGAAGTGCTTCCTGCCTATGAATATTCTTCTCCCTCAGAATGTTGAGATGCAGCCGTCGCCATCTTGGGAGTCTCAGCCACACTGGTCTTGGGCTGCTTCTTCAGGTATTGCTCCATATCTGGCTGTTTGGAGCGGACCTGGGTGGGTTCTGCAGGGTCCTTGGTGCGGTCTCTCCCCACTTTGCCCATTTGCGCTGGTAAAAGGGTGCTTTTGATGGCGTTAATCGCCAGCTAGTTTGAGGAGTTCAGCAACAGGCGGCCATTCAGCTAGGCAGCCAAGCTCCGCCCCCCTATAGTAGTTATATTCTTGTACATAGGGGCAGTATTATAGTAGTTATATTCTTGTACATAGGAGCAGTATTATAGTAGTTATATTCTTGTACATAGGGGCAGTATTATAGTAGTTATATTCTTGTACATAGGAGCAGTATTATAGTAGTTATATTCTTGTACATAGGAGCAGTATTATAGTAGTTATATTCTTGTACATAGGGGCAGTATTATAGTAGTTATATTCTTGTACATAGGAGCAGTATTATAGTAGTTATATTCTTGTACATAGGGGCAGTATTATAGTAGTTATATTCTTGTACATAGGAGCAGTATTATAGTAGTTATATTCTTGTACATAGGAGGCAGTATTATAGTAGGTATATTCTTGTACATAGGGGCAGTATTATAGTAGGTATATTCTTGTACATAGGAGCAGTATTATAGCAGTTATATTCTTGTACATAGGGGCAGTATTATAGTAGTTATATTCTTGTACATAGGAGCAGTATTATAGTAGTTATATTCTTGTACATAGGAGCAGTATTATAGTAGTTATATTCTTGTACATAGGGGCAGTATTATAGTAGTTATATTCTTGTATATAGGAGGCAGTATTATAGTAGTTATATTCTTGTACATAGGAGCAGTATTATAGTAGTTATATTCTTGTACATAGGAGCAGTATTATAGTAGTTATATTCTTGTACATAGGAGGCAGTATTATAGTAGTTGTATTCTTGTACATAGGAGCAGTATTATAGTAGTTATATTCTTGTACGTAGGAGGCAGTATTATAATAGTTATATTCTTGTACGTAGGAGGCAGTATTATAGTAGTTATATTCTTGTACATAGGAGCAGTATTATAGTAGTTATATTCTTGTACGTAGGAGGCAGTATTATAATAGTTATATTCTTGTACATAGGAGCAGTATTATAGTAGTTATATTCTTGTACGTAGGAGGCAGTATTATAGTAGTTATATTCTTGTACACAGGAGGCAGTATTATAGTAGTTATATTCTTGTACATAGGAGCAGTATTATAGTAGTTATATTCTTGTACATAGGAGCAGTATTATAGTAGTGATATTCTTGTGCATAGGAGCAGTATTATAGTAGTTATATTCTTGTACATAGGAGGCAGTATTATAATAGTTATATTCTTGTATGTAGGAGCAGTATTATAGTAGTTATATTCTTGTACATAGGAGCAGTATTATAGTAGTTATATTCTTGTACATAGGGGGCAGTATTATAGTAGTGATATTCTTGTACATAGGAGCAGTATTATAATAGTTATATTCTTGTACATAGGAGCAGTATTATAGTAGTTATATTCTTGTACATAGCGGGCAGTATTATAGTAGTTATATTCTTGTACATAGGAGCAGTATTATAGTAGTTATATTCTTGTACATAGCGGGCAGTATTATAGTAGTTATATTCTTGTACATAGGAGCAGTATTATAGTAGTTATATTCTTGTACATAGAAGGCAGACTATTTCTGACAAGATGGGTCATCTGTGAAGGATCCGTGTGTCGATTTTTTGCTATCTGACATCTGTATTCCATGGACATGTTAGACTGAAAATTAATTTCCAGAGCAGGGTCGATCTGCGAAAACCACAGTCCAAACCCAGATGCGGTCCATGTTGTCTGGGGTCTTCTCAGATAAAATTAGAGCATGCTTCCTTGGTGTGAGCAAGGACCCAGAGGCTGTGGAAAACCACTAAACGTGTGAATATACACATTAAAGTCAGTGGATATGTGATCTGTCCCTGATTCACTATTGTGTGAAAGAGACAAGGGCCTAACGTCGGTCACTCCCAGAACCCACGCTACAGATTCCATTCTGACACCTCTTCTTACAAGTAGCTAAAGTTCAATCGCACACTAAGGGTCCTCATCCACGATACAGAGTGCTGTTTGCGGTCCACAATACGGGAATGGGGCACACATGCTCGTGTGCATGAACCCTGACATAGAGTCTATAAACGATCGGCTTTTAGCACCAGTTTTGCCAGCAGAAATGTCAGTTTTCAGACCTGAGGGAAGTTTGCGCTCGGTGACCAGTAGGGGGAGCCATTAGTCTGTTCCCCAGGGGGTCATACCAGGAATCGGCAGCTCGATCTCTAGATAAACAGAGCTCTGGCAGGGGGGTATGTACACAGCCTGGGAGGGGACTTCTGCTTTTATGTCACACTCGCCCTTCGATTAGGGGATCCTGTGTAATTTACTTTAGGGCTCAGAAATTCCCATGACATAATGAGGCATAATCGGGGTGTGGAGGCTCGCCCGCCTCAGATTTTTATGTGACATCCATGAATTATTTAGGCTCTGCTATTATATATGACAACAATTTTCATAAAAATACTATTGGGTTGTCACAGCACCACCAACTACAAACCTCAATAGATACTCATGTGGTTGCATTTTAATCATTTAAAAGGGGTTGCCTGATTTCATAAATGTTCTTACACCCAATGTATTCCAGGATTTCACTGTTGATGGCCTATCCGCCAATTAGGCCATTAAAG
The DNA here is from genome assembly GCF_014858855.1 of Bufo gargarizans. NCBI lineage: Eukaryota > Metazoa > Chordata > Amphibia > Anura > Bufonidae > Bufo > Bufo gargarizans. The sequence continues at coordinate 167,340,624 of NC_058086.1, forward strand.
GGCTTCTATCATCAGAAACATGGACCTTTAAACCATCTCACCTGAGACATGAGCACTTGACAGCTGAAGATCAGGATCTTGGTGCCATCAGCCTCCGTTCTCGCATTCCTGAGAACATTTGCACACTTTGTAATATGCAAATGAGCCCCTAGGAGCAACGAGGGCAGTGTGGTTGCTCTTCGCTGGTCCCAGAGGCTCCGCTCAGTCCTCTTCAGGCCGCACCCCGCCGCTAACACTGACAGGCCAGTCTCGGCCTGACCACTTTAAAGGGACACTGACCTTGCAAAACTGCTGACAGTGCCAGGTACAGACAAGGGGGAAGCAGGACAAACCTACCATATCTGGAATGTTGTTCATCTTGTATAATCTGAATATGAAGTGTTATTCTGCCAGTTTATATCTACAGTTTTCAAACAAGCACCTGGAATGGAATTAAAAATTTTGTAGAGTTAATGATATGTATCTGTATAGCGCCATCTGCTGTTTGCTCTTTTTCTTATTTCTATGTCCAGCTCACTGAGATGGCCGCACATGCTCAGTTTTATCCTTCAACTCCCTCCTGAGCTGTGATAGGAAGAGCTGAGACACGCCCCCTTAGCTGCAGCAGAAAGGACACGCCCCCTTAGCTGTCAGCTTGATATAAATCCAGCACAATGAATGGGGAGATCCCTGAACCCATGGGAGGTACAGGGCTGGTTCTAGCTTTGTTGGAAAGAGAGATTTTTATGTACTATATGATGATAATTTTTCACATTAGTCATGGGATAACCCCTTTTTGAGCTGCTTCACAGCCCCTTCTCTCTGCTCTGAGTGATTGCATCTAACCAGGAGGCCGCAACAATGGAGAGGAGCTACAAAGCAAAGCGCACTTTTATACTGAAGCAGAATCTGGCAGAAGAAAACTTCATATTTACACTTCTCCTGATAATAGGTTTGTTTGTGCTGCTCTCTCCAGTCCCTACCTAGTGCTGTCAGCAGTTTAGCATGCTCAGAACTTTTGACAGACCCACTTTTAAGGTGCCCATACATATGAAAGTAAAGTAGGCTGAACCTGCTGTTTTAGGCCGGACTGGCTGATTCTCTGTCAACAAATGAGGTTGTGGTAAGACTGGTAATGGGAGATGAGATTAGCTGCCACCAGAGGCTCTGTCCCTCCAGGCCGCTCTTTCATTGCTTCCATGTTCTTGGCTTGACTTTTTTTTCCCTGAACTTCTTTTTATTGAGAAGCAATAATCCCACGTGTGGCGAGGTGACAAGATGAGGGCAGTCCGTGCAGGGCCTTTTCTCCGCGGCTCTTTGAAGTTCAGCTACAAAAGAACTTGAGAAAGGATATTGCACTTTGCTGAGCGTGCCGTCTGCTTCTGCCGTTACACTCGCCCAATCACTACCCATCCCACAGATCAAAGTAATTAATGATTTACTGTAAATATCGCTCTTTGCCCTCATAAATCCACCACCAGTAATATTCACACTAACTACTGTTTTGCTGCATTTCACTAACGAATAACCGCGCTGCCGGGTGATGAACCGTGGCATGGCAAGTGATACTTGTATCTTTGATCACGCGCCACGGCTGAGCATATCCGCAGGAAAGTCACCTTTATACGCTTGGATGTTATCATCTAGAATTTCTGAAATGTTTGGCCGAGCAAAGAGCAAACAAATGCATTCAAACTGATAAAACTTTAAAAGTAATTTTTCCTCAAAATATCCTATTTAAAGGTGAATGACAAACAGTAAGGTCTCACACATGTGGTTGCCACACAGATTTCAGGTGTATTTTGTAATAGTGTAGTACAGTTTAGAATATAACTACTATAATACTGCTCCTATGTACAAGAATATAACTACTATAATACTGCCTCCTATGTACAAGAATATAACTGCTATAATACTGCCTCCTATGTACAAGAATATAACTACTATAATACTGCCTCCTATGTACAAGAATATAACTACTATAATACTGCCTCCTATGTACAAGAATATAACTACTATAATACTGGTCCTATGTACAAGAATATAACTACTATAATACTGCCTCCTATGTACAAGAATATAACTACTATAATACTGCCTCCTATGTACAAGAATATAACTACTATAATACTGCCTCCTATGTACAAGAATATAACTACTATAATACTGCTCCTATGTACAAGAATATAACTACTATAATACTGCTCCTATGTACAAGAATATAACTACTATAATACTGCCTCCTATGTACAAGAATATAACTACTATAATACTGCTCCTATGTACAAGAATATAACTACTATAATACTGCTCCTATGTACAAGAATATAACTACTATAATACTGCTCCTATGTACAAGAATATAACTACTATAATACTGCTCCTATGTACAAGAATATAACTACTATAATACTGCTCCTATGTACAAGAATATAACTACTATAATACTTCTCCTATGTACAATAATATAACTACTATAATACTGCCTCCTATGTACAAGAATATAACTACTATAATACTGCTCCTATGTACAATAATATAACTACTATAATACTGCCTCCTATGTACAAGAATATAACTACTATAATACTGCTCCTATGTACAAGAATATAACTACTATAATACTGCTCCTATGTACAAGAATATAACTACTATAATACTGCTCTATGTACAAGAATATAACTACTATAATACTGCTCCTATGTACAAGAATATAACTACTATAATACTGCTCCTATGTACAAGAATATAACTACTATAATACTGCTCCTATGTACAAGAATATAACTACTATCTAGCAGCCTGGGAGAAAGAATTGTCCATGACATTATCAGAACCTGAGAAAGCGTTTATCCTCACACACTCGCACGGATTCAACCGCTGCATTAAGATTCAAGCTAACTCTTATAAATTACTTACAAGATGGTACAAAACGCCAGAATTCCTTCATAAGCTTAATCCCGCTATCCCGGACAATTGCTGGAGGTGTGGGGGAGGTCCCGGCTCTTTATCTCACATTTGGTGGAGTTGCGAGAAGATCAAGCCTTTCTGGGTAGAAGTGGTGGCAACTATCAATAAGATATGTAATACTCAGGTTAAGCTAGATGCAAAGCTTCTGTTACTTTGGTGCCCTAATAGCACGCTTACCCCTTCAAAGTCAAACCTACCTACCATGCTTATAACAGCGGCCCGATTACTGGTCCCCCTCCTCTGGAAGAATGAGGCGGCTCCCTCGCACGTGATGTGGACCGAGAAAATTGACCAACTATACCGGTTTGAAGAGCTGGCCCATTGGGAAAATCACTCTAGAGCGGCGTTTGTTAAAATATGGTCCCCCTGGAAGCAATATCGCAAGTTCTAGGCATTGTTATGACAAATTGTAAGCTATATGATTGACATCTACCTGACCCTACCCTCTACTCCCCCTATCCCATCTTTCCCTTGTCTTGTTGACCCCCCCCCCCCCCCACCAGATATCTGTTCGCACAGGTTGTTAATGTTCGGAGTGATGTATTCTATCATTGAGATGTACTGTGTCTGCTGATTAAGCTTATACCCAGCTGCGTCTGGTACACGAGTTGTATGTTCTTCTACATAACTATGTGTCTTCTCAAATAAAAATAAATTTGACAAAGAATATAACTACTATAATCCTGCTCCTATGTATAGGAATATACAGTGGAGGAAATAATTATTTGACCCCTCACTGATTTTGTAAGTTTGTCCAATGACAAAGAAATGAAAAGTCTCAGAACAGTATCATTTCAATGGTAGGTTTATTGTAACAGTGGCAGATAGCACATCAAAAGGAAAATCGAAAAAATAACTTTAAATAAAAGATAGCAACTGATTTGCATTTCATTGAGTGAAATAAGTATTTGAACCCCTACCAACCATTAAGAGTTCTGGCTCCCACAGAGTGGTTAGACACTTCTACTCAATTAGTCACCCTCATTAAGGACACCTGTCTTAACTAGTCACCTGTATAAAAGACACCTGTCCACAGAATCAATCAATCAAGCAGACTCCAAACTCTCCAACATGGGAAAGACCAAAGAGCTGTCCAAGGATGTCAGAGACAAAATTGTAGACCTGCACAAGGCTGGAATGGGCTACAAAACCATTAGCAAGAAGCTGGGAGAGAAGGTGACAACTGTTGGTGCGATTGTTCGAAAATGGAAGGAGCACAAAATGACCATCAATCGACCTCGCTCTGGGGCTCCACGCAAGATCTCACCTCGTGGGGTGTCAATGGTTCTGAGAAAGGTGAAAAAGCATCCTAGAACTACACGGGAGGAGTTAGTTAATGACCTCAAATTAGCAGGGACCACAGTCACCAAGAAAACCATTGGAAACACATTACACCGCAATGGATTCAAATCCTGCAGGGCTCGCAAGGTCCCCCTGCTCAGGAAGGCACATGTGCAGGCCCGTCTGAAGTTTGCCAATGAACACCTGAATGATTCAGAGAGTGACTGGGAGAAGGTGCTGTGGTCTGATGAGACCAAAATAGAGCTCTTTGGCATTAACTCAACTCGCTGTGTTTGGAGGAAGAAAAATGCTGCCTATGACCCCCAAAACACCGTCCCCACCGTCAAGCATGGGGGTGGAAACATTTTGCTTTGGGGGTGTTTTTCTGCTAAGGGCACAGGACAACTTATTCGCATAAACGGGAAAATGGACGGAGCCATGTATCGTGAAATCCTGAACGACAACCTCCTTCCCTCTGCCAGGAAACTGAAAATGGGTCGTGGATGGGTGTTCCAGCACGACAATGACCCAAAACATACAGCAAAGGCAACAAAGGAGTGGCTCAAGAAGAAGCACATTAAGGTCATGGAGTGGCCTAGTCAGTCTCCGGACCTTAATCCAATCGAAAACCTATGGAGGGAGCTCAAGCTCAGAGTTGCACAGAGACAGCCTCGAAACCTTAGGGATTTAGAGATGATCTGCAAAGAGGAGTGGACCAACATTCCTCCTAAAATGTGCGCAAACTTGGTCATCAATTACAAGAAACGTTTGACCTCTGTGCTTGCAAACAAGGGTTTTTCCACCAAGTATTAAGTCTTTTTTTGTTAGAGGGTTCAAATACTTATTTCACTCAATGAAATGCAAATCAGTTGCTATCTTTTATTTAAAGTTATTTTTTCGATTTTCCTTTTGATGTGCTATCTGCCACTGTTACAATAAACCTACCATTGAAATGATACTGTTCTGAGACTTTTCATTTCTTTGTCATTGGACAAACTTACAAAATCAGTGAGGGGTCAAATAATTATTTCCTCCACTGTAACTACTATAATACTGTCCCCTATGTACAAGAATATTACTACTATAATACTGCCTCCTATGTACAAGAATATATCTACTATAATCCTGCTCCTATGTACAAGAATATAACTACTATAATACTGCTCCTATGTACAACAATATAACTACTATAATACTGCCTCCTATGTACAGGAATATAACTACTATAATACTGCTCCTATGTACAAGAATATAACTACTATAATACTGCTCCTATGTACAAGAATATAACTACTATAATACTGCTCCTATTTACAAGAATATAACTACTATAATACTGCCTCCTATGTACAAGAATATAACTACTATAATACTGCTCCTATGTACAAGAATATAACTACTATAATACTGCTCCTATATACAAGAATATAACTACTATAATACTGCCTCCTATGTACAAGAATATAACTACTATAATACTGCCCCCTATGTACAAAAATATACCTACTATAATACTGCCTTCTATGTACAAGAATATAACTACTATAATACTGCTCCTTTGTACAAGAATATAACTACTATAATACTGCCTCCTATGTACAAGAATATAACTACTATAATACTGCTCCTATGTACAAGACTATAACTACTATAATACTGCTCCTATGTACAAGAATATAACTACTATAATACTGCTCCTATGTACAAGAATATAACTACTATAATACTGCCTCCTATGTACAAGAATATAACTACTCTAATACTGCTCCTCTGTACAAGAATATAACTACTATAATACTGCCTCCTATGTACAAGACTATAACTACTATAATACTGCTCCTATGTACAAGAATATAACTACTATAATACTGCCCCTATGTACAAGAATATAACTACTATAATACTGCTCCTATGTACAAGAATAACTGCTATAATACTTTCAGTTCTAGATGATGACGTTGGCTTCTACCTCACAGGGTTTGTTTTTTTTTGTTAGTTTTTTTTTGCCTTCCTCTGGGTCAACTTGCAGGATAACAGGCCGAACTGGATGGACAAATGTCTTTTTTCGGCCTTATGTACTATGTTACTATGATCTGAGTCTTTGATGATCTGGCAAGCATTGTACTGTAGCGTATAGATTGAGGACTGAGACTGACTATGTCCATCTTCTCAGTAATGTGTAGGTTCTGTCTATAATCTATGGCGGTGTGACTTTACGGTCGGTCATCTATAAGGATGAATACTTAAAGGTGTCATCTTGCGTCTTTAGCAGAATTCAGGCGACGCTGACAGGGAACACGCTGTCTGTACGGGGCACACGAAGACGCCTTTCTTCACTGCCGTTTGTTGAGACCCCGGCCGGCTGACATGGGCGTCACCCCTGGGTTTCTCTGTCCTAGTTTTTATTCATGTGTCTTATTATGTCCTTGGGTTTGTTATCCGGTCAAACAACATTAAAGAAAGGTATGATTTGCCCGGCCGGACTAATCGCTTAATTCGTACTTGGCGTGGATTTGCCAGCCTAAGCTTTGCCCCAATAAATGAGCTGGGTCATATGACGTGGCAGATTCTGTCTCACCTTGTCAGCGGGGCCACTCTCCTTGTACCATCCTAGTGCAGAGTCCTGGACAGCAAGCAGTGTTCTTGTATCTGCTTTAATTGTATATTACATTTCGTGGTGCCCATGAAAAGTTCTGCAACTTGTAAACTTTTTTTTCAGTATTTTGCCTTGTTAAGATCTCTGTTGGTTGTCAGTGAATAGGAACATTAGGCAGGCCTAACTTCAACCTGCAAAGTTCTAAAACTGATGACTGCTACAGTTATGCCCATCCTTAGCCGTCCTTAGGGTACTTCCACACCGTCGCCGAAACTGCCTTCCTGATCCGGCAATCTGTAGGCACAAATGCATTGCAATACCGGATCCATCTCTCCGGTGTCATCTGGAAAAACGGATCCTGTATTTACTATTTTCACATTTTTAAAGGTCTGCGCATGCGCAGACCAGAAGAACGGGTCCGTCAATGCGGCAATTTTACACTAATACATTTCAATGGAAATTAATGCATCCGGCAAGTGTTCTGGAATTTTGGACGGAGAGAAAAATGCAGCATGCTGCGTTATTATTTCCTCCATCCAAATACCATGAAAGGACTGAACTGAAGACATCCTGAACGGAATGCTTTCCATTCAGAATGCATTAGGATAAAACTCGTCCCGAGGACGGAACTCAATAACGGAAAACTTTAACGCGTGTGAAAAGTACCCTTAGAAGTCCAAATCTCTCTGGGCTGAGAGCTCTTACTTACTGTGATACAATGTATCAGTCTAGGATTCAGAGGCAGCAGGAACGGTGGTCTCCAGCTCCTGACTCCCAAACTGTTCTGTAACTACATATCCCAGGATGCCCTGCAGCATGGCCCCTACTTATTTCCCCCACCTTGTAGTTCAAGTCCCTCAGTCTATTCCACCATCCATACAGTGAGGACGCTCGACACAGGTGCGACCACACTGCCTGTTCTCTGCAGTATTAGGGTCCCTGAGACCTCCAGTAGGAGGGACCCTGTCCCCCCTCGGCTTTCATACGATCAGCCATGTCCTCCAGTTCACAGGTTTGAACCTTCTGCCGATCCTGACTTCCTGCTCCCTTTTATGTCCTGCCGCCCACACATTGCTAAATTAGGAAGTCCCGAATGATCTATTATTAGGGTCACAGTCACGCCCAGTATAAAGGATTCTAATTGTCTTCTGTGTCACAGTCGCCCAGCAGTTTTTTTGCGCTGCATTTTTACTTTTAGTAGAGGGAACCCAGCAAGTAGCCACAATTTCCCATTCCTAGGCAGAGTAGCTATAGGGGATGCAGAGGTAGCAGCTGCTACCGGCCCCAGAATCCTGAGGGGGTCCAAAGGCCTTTGTGCCGCATAAGACACCAGTATTATAGAAAGTGCTTGATGGGCAAGTTACACCTCTGGCTGGAGGGAAGGGGTTAGGTCAAGAATTTGGCACGGGGTGGGGTGGGGGTGCAGTTATAATTTTTGCCTCATGCAGCACGAAGACTTTGTGCTTCTCTGCCCCTGGTCACAAAGCACTGAGGGAATGGGGGCCCAAGCTGAACTCTCGCACCAGGGCCCATGAGCCTTTAGCTACGCTCCCAGTAGCAATATCTTCTGGAACGAATTCCTTATAAGGGTTGTCTCATCTCAGACAATGGGGGCATATCACTAGGATAGGTGCGGTTCCCAGTGGTGTATATCGGTAACGGAGCCCCGCAAAGTGGTTGCTGGAGGACTCCAGTCCGGCCACCACCAAGCGCACTCCCCATAGAAGTGAACGGGAGCGCGCTGCGCATGACCGGCCACCGCTTCCATTCACTTCTATGGGAGGACCCGCACTTATCAGACAATGGGGCATATCCCAGCAATATGCTCCCATTGTTTAAGATGAGACAACCCCTTTAAAGGCTATGGAAAAATGTTATAATTGCATTTTATTTATTTTGGAAAAAAAATCACTTTTTTCAGTTGATCTTGATTAAACATTTTCAGCCATTTTTGAAATTCAGGGGTTTAAAATCAGTCTATTTGCAGAGTACCACTTCTCAGTCCCGTCATCAGACAATTCATGTGAAGCCCTATCTCTGATCTCCTGAACTAAACACTAATTTCAGCTATAGTCATATCAGTTTAGCTATAATCTGTGTTTAGGAGGTCAGAGATAAGGCTTCACATGAGCAGTCAGCTGACCGGACTGAGAAGTGATACTCTGTAAACAGGTTGATTTTTAAACCCTGTAACTTAAAAATGGCAGAAATTTTTTAATGAAGTCTAACTGAAAAAAATATTTTTAGCCCTAAATGAGTAAAATGCAATCTTAAAAGAATTTGCCCCATAGGTGTCCATAGCCTTTAAAGGGATTGATTGTGTCACACTGATCGTACAGTCCAATCTGCAGGCGGCATGTTATAGAGCAGGAGGAGCTGAGCAGATTGATATACTGTATACTGAATCCTTTCCCACAAACCTGTAGAACATATATTTTATTTATGTAAATCTGTGCTCTTTCTATGCTTAGGAGTCCAGTGGGCGGTCCTAATAATTAACAGGGTATTCTGAATTGGACAGCCCACTGGACTCTTAAACATCAAGAAAAAAAAACAGGTGAAGTAAAATGCATAAAAAGCTATATATCAGTGGTGGCGAACCTATGGCATGTGTGGACCATGTGGTCTGTGTAGACCGTGCGTAGGTTTGCCCCCATGTGCACCATTACTTTGTGGGGCGCTCATCAGTACAGCCTTTGCCCCCCCCCCCCTTTTGCTTGTATTTAAAAAATAAATGAATAGAACTCAACGCATCTATTTGATGGCTCCGCAGGGAACACTGGATGCGCAGGACAAGACCTGCCCTCCAGTGTGATGACGTTACCCAGCGTGGACTGGAAGCAGCAGGACCTGTGAGACATCATCGCACTAGAGCGCAGGTCCTGTCCTGTGCATCCAGTGAGCAGCGAGGGTTCACCGCGGAGCAATCAAATGGATGAGGTGAGTTTTACTTTTTGCACAAGAAGAGTGGGGAAGGGGGCATTAATAAAACTGTGGCCTCTAATAGGGGCATTATTAATACTGGGATCCACTAATGGAGGAAAAATATTACAATGGGAGCACTAAAGGTGACCTTATTAATACTGGGGGTCACTGATGGGGACCTTATCAATACCGGGGGCCACTAATAGGAACCTTATTAATACTGGGGGCCATTAATGGGGACCTTATTAATACTGGGGGGCACTAAAGGAGACCTTATTAATACTGGGGGCCACTAAAGGGGACCTTATTAATACCGGGGGCCACTAATAGGAACCTTATTAATACTGGGGGCCATTAATGGGGACCTTATTAATACTGGGGGGCACTAAAGGAGACCTTATTAATACTGGGGGCCACTAAAGGGGACCTTATTAATACTGGGGGCCACTAAAGGGGACCTTATTAATACTGGGGGCCATTAATGGGGACCTTATTAATACTGGGGGGCACTAAAGGAGACCTTATTAATACTGGGGGCCACTAAAGGGGACCTTATTAATACTGGGGGCCACTAAAGGGGACCTTATTAATACTGGGGGCCACTAAAGGGGACCTTATTAATACTGGGGGCCACTAATGGGGACCTTATTAATACTGGGGGCCACTAATGGGGACCTTATTAATACCGGGGGCCACTAATGGGGACCTTATTAATACCGCGGGCCACTAATGGGGACCTTATTAATACCGCGGGCCACTAATGGGGACCTTATTAATACCGGGGGGCACTAAAAGGGACCTTATTAATACCGGGGGGCACTAAAGGGGACCTTATTAATACCGGGGGCCACTAATGGGGCCATTATTAATACCGGGGGCCACTAATGGGGACCTTATTAATACCGGGGGCCACTAATGGGGGCATTATTAATACCGGGGGCCACTAATGGGGGCATTATTAATACTGGGGGCCACTAATGGGGGCATTATTAATACTGGGGGCCACTAATGGGGGCATTATTAATACCGGGGGCCACTAATGGGGCATTATTAATACTGGGGGCCCTATTAATGCTAGGGGACACCAACCGGGGCATTCCTGTTACTGGGGCCTGTGTTAATCCGCGCCCCCACAGCTTAGCTTGGCCGGGATTTTTCAGGTCACGTTGCCCGGTTGGCGCTTTGCGATAAACAAGTGGGTTTTGGATGCAGTTTGGGCGCTCGGTCTGTAAAAGTTTCGCCATCACTGGTCTATAGCTCGGCTCCCCCCGCTCTATAATATGCTTCCTGCAGATCAGACACCGTGTTCATCGTGACAGTTTCCCTTTAAGAAGAGTTGGTGCAGGCTTGTGTACTGACCATGGCTCCTGCCTCCATCTTCCTGCGGAACTCAAGGTTATGTGACATTACACTATGTACATAAAGTAGGACACACAAGGGACGCCGATAACCTATAACCTGCGGGGCTGTGCATATAACTGAGGGGTCAGAGCGCCTTAGCTACCGCATGTTCCCAGCTGAGCTTCCTTATCGTTCTACACAGTGTTAAATATATGATCGCTGGGGGTCCGACTGCTGGAACCACCAGCAATCCCTGTAATTGGGATTCCCCAGTCGGAAGTCAGCCACAGATCCATTCTCTTCTATGGGACTGAAGGAGCCAAGCCCTGTACTTGCCAGTCCAACAGACCATGAATAGTGCGGTGGTTGTGCGTCTGCATTGCACTCCATTCACACAGGGACCCCTCATCCTCCTGATAGGTGAGAGCCCCAGTGGCCGAGCCCTCATTTATAACCCGCAGATGGGTAACTGATGGCATCATCTTGATGTTGCTGTTTCTAGCAGCTGCAGGGGTATCATGTAGTCGCTGGGTCGCCCCGGCTTCATAGACACGCATGGCCCCTGCTATAGCCTATACAGCAGGGGTCAGCAAGCTCTGCCACTTCAGCTGCTGAGACACTGCAATTCCCAGCATGCACACTTCTTCTGCTGTTCTTGATATTCCAAAAGAAGTGAATGGAGCATGCTGGGAGTTGTAGTTTCACAACAGCTGAAGTGCCAGAGTTGATGACTCCTGCAATCAAGGAAAGGGGTGAAAAGGGAGCGCCCCAATCCTAGGGGGTGGATGTGAACCTGCACCGGAAGCTGCTGCCACTCTCCTTTATCTATGGGTAGCAGGAAAACTGCAGGGTCTGACATGTTTGGGTTCCCCAGCAGGACTGCAGGTTATTATTTGAGCACTGCCAACACTAGAGGGAGCCATTCAGTACATCTTTATATTATGGGATTGCTATATAGCCGTCCCTCAAGTTACAATATTAATTGGTTCCAGGACGACCATTGTATGTGGGAACCATTGTAACTTGAATAATCGGTTCCAAAGCCCCAAAATATCATCCAAGATAAGAGAAAATGAAGAGTTACAAAAAATAAGCAGATAACTAAGACAAATAAAACAAGTCCTTACATATAAGGCCTCATGCACATGACTGTATGTATTTTGCGGTCCACAAAAAACTGATCCGCAAGAAATATGGATGACGTCCGTGTGCATTCCCTATTTTGCAGAACAGAACAGCCGGCCCCTAATAGACCAGTCCTATCCTTGTCCGTAATGCGGACAATAATAGGACATGTTCTATTTTTTTGCGGAATGGAAATACGGAAAAGGATTGTCCACGGAGTACCTTCCATTTTTTGGGTGGACCCATTGAAATGATTGGTTCCATATACAGTCCGGCAACAAAAAAAACCAGAACGGACACGGGAAAAAAATACATTCGTGTGCATGAGCCCTAAGGGCTCATTCACACGGCCGTTGCCGTATTGTGGTCCGCAATACACGGGGCACCAGCTGTGTGCATTCCGCATCACGTATGCGGACCTGTTCACTTAAATGGGTCCGCAAATCCGGAGATGCAGTGCGGAACAGAACCCTACGGAAGCACTTACGGAGTGCTTTTGTGGGTTCCGTTCCGTGCCTCCGCACTGCAAAAAGATCCGCATGTGGCTGCCCCATGGTTGGTGCCCGTGCATTGCAGACCGCAGTCGTGTGAATGAGCCCTAACAGTCAGGAATAGCTGCTAACTAGTAACTAATCCAGCTATTTTACCAGAGAAGTGGTCGGGATCGGTTGGATCTGACACCTTGTATGTTGAGTCTTGTTTCAACTTACGATGGGTCAGAAAAGACCCCTGTATTATGCTGAGGCCATTGTATCTTGAGGGAGGTTCAAAGTGAAAATTTAGGTTACTAAAACTACATTTGTAAAACATTTTGTACACAGATCAAGTTTTTTTTCTTATTATGTATCCCTTTAAGCAGACCGAGGTGTTAGACGGCAGTAGTGACGCGTCCACCACGCGGCGCCCTGAAATTGGCTGTTCACCTGTTCCACAGCAGCCAACCTCCCCCGGCTAACACCGGCTAATCCTAATGCATTGTGTCAGGTGCGCTGTAATCAGCTGCGCTGCCGTCTCTAATGGATCAGATTAGACTCCTTAATGAATTATTTTTAGGCAACAAATCTCAAGCTGTGAAGGGTTTTTGTTTCTGTACAGGAACAAATTGCAGCTAAATGGTTTGACATTTCACTGGGGAACGTACAGTTGTGTTCAAAATAAAAGCAGTGCGTTTAAGGCTACTTTCACACTGGCGTTTCTGGGTCCGCCTGTGAGATCCGTTTCAGGGCTCTCACAATCGGCCCAATACGGCTCAGTTTAGCCCCAATGCATTCTGAATGGATAAGGATCCGCTCAGTTTGCCTCCGTTCCGCTCTGGAGGCTGCTTGCAGCGTTTGGATGTCCGCCTGACGATGCAGAGCCAAACAGATCCGTCCTGACTTACAATGTAAGTCAATGGGGACGGATCCGTTTTCACTGACACAATATGGTGCAATTGAAAACGGATCCGCCTCCCATTGACTTTCAGTGTAAGTCAAAACGGATCCGTTTGCATTTGTTCATGGTAATGCAAACAGATCCGTTCTGAACGGATACAAGCGTTTGCATTATAGGTGCGGATCCGTCTGTGCAGATACCAGACGGATCCGCACCTAACGCAGGTGTGAAAGTAGCCTAAAAAAGTGAATAAAGCTCAGAATCCTTCTAATAGCTTTTATTTCCGGACACACAAATGCATTGGGAACACTGCACATTCTATTCCAAATCAAAACATGGAAAAAAAGATATAACATTTCTGTTGTTCCTCTAAAAAAAATAAAGAAAAGTGAATATCAGACTGTTCAAAAGAAATAGCAGTGTTTGTCCTCTTCTTTACAAACTCAAACATTCACTATATAAACCGAGAAATGTCTGAAGATGTTTCTTTCCTCTGAATCCCGTCACTTATATCTAGTTGTATACCCGCTGTGTCTGAGACCTGCTGGACGTCTGTGCTGCTCGGAGTCACCACCTTCTGCCCCTGTGACCAGGTTCTCCAGCCCCGGAGGATCGGACGACATTCCAAGGTTCTTCTCTATTTCGTGGTTTTGCCTCAGAAACTGCATTTTTGATGTCACCCCACAAGTTTTCTATTGGATTAAGATCCGGGGATCGGGCCGGCCGCTCCAGAACGTCAATCTTGTTGGTCTGGAACCAAGACGTTGCCCGTTTACTGCTGTGTTTGGGGTCGTTGTCTTGTTGGAACACCCATTTCAGGGGCATTTCCTCTTCAGCATAAGGCAGCAGGACCTCTTCCAGTATTCTGATGGATTCAGACTGATCCATGATCCCTGGTCTGCGATAAATAGGCCCAACACCGTAGTATGAGAACATCCCCATATCATGACGCTTGTCCACCATGCTTCATTGTCTTCACAGAGTACTGGGGCTGGAATTCAGTGTTTGGGGGTCGTCTGACAAACTGTCTCCGGCCAGATTGTAAGCTCTTCAGCACATGTCTTTTTTCCACCAGTGGGACTTTGCGGGGGCTTCTTGCAGATCGCTTGGCTTCACATAGGCATCTTCTCATTGTAACAGGACTCACAGGGAACTTTACACCTTCTTTCATCTTCCTGGAGCTGATTGTTGGCCGAGTCCTTGCCAGTTTGGCTATTCTTCTATCCATTCGACTGGTAGTTTTTTTCACTTTCTTCCACGTCTTTCAGGTTGTGGTTGCCATTTTAAAGCATTTGCGATCATTTTAGCTGAGCAGCCTATCATTTTCTGCACTTCTTTGTATGTTTTCCCCTCTCTAATCAACTTTTTAATCAAGGTACGCTGTTCTTCTGAACAATGTCTGGAATGACCCATGTTCCTCAGAATTTCTGAGAGAAATGCACTGTAACCAGCATGTACGACATGTGCCGCCTTCCTTCCATAAATAAGGGCAATAATTGCCACCTGTTTTTCAAAGAATAAATGACCTCACTCATTGAACTCCACACTGCTATTATTTTGGACATGCCCCTTTCAATAAGTGATTGAATTACAGAGAATCAGCAGCATGCATGTCATGACTGTTGGGTGTGGTGGGCGTCTATTACTCTACTACACCGGCTAGTAAATTATTTGCCATGTAGAAATATAATTTCTACCAAAAACAGTGATTGATCAGGTTAGTGATATCTGACTGCTATTATTTTGAACACAACTGTACCGGGCGAAAAACAAGAGGAAGGTAAAGATACTTCTATGGAATATATGGAAAGTGAGCCAAAGGTAAATGTGTGCCTGTAGGTGCGGGGCCTGCGTGCAAAGCGAGTCCCTCATATGCTTCATGTAAACATGACCATTTAATATACGGCCTTGTACCTATGGCAAAGGTGTGTGCCAGGCGCCTGCCCTGTGACAAAATGATTACAAGGACCATGTGGAAACCTCTCTATGAAACCATACTCTCCACTACTGTACCTTATGGTCCACAACACCTCTGAGCATGTGCCTCAAAATTTCAAAAACTACAAATTGAGCACGTATACAGATTATACGCAAAGTTTTACACCTGCAAGCCGCCATATAATGCCAAATAATACTCCCATTGGCACTCAGAGCCCTCTCTGTGGGCACTCGCACCCTGAAAAAAGTCTAAGTACCACCATTATTCCTTAGACTATTCCTCCCATTCAGCAGCACAGGGCGCACTATGAGCAGCACAGGCCTCGCACTGAATGCAGGCCGGCTATTATAGCTAAATGATAGAGTACATGGAAGATATACTATACTGGACTGCAGTATTCAGGTTACATTGCTGTGTTGGCACTTTGTGTTAAATAAGTGGGTTTTGGGTTGCCGTTTGGGCACTCGGTCTGTAAAAGGTTCACCATCACTGTACCAGCCTGACGAAGGACTCTCTGTTGGGTAAACGAAGCCCGATGGGTATATTGGGTGTATACTCCACAGCCGTCAACTGTAGTGCCTGTGAATACAGCCTAATGCCACCATATAGTGCCCATGTAACCCTGCCTTATATTTCACTTACAATACTGCCATTCCGTGCCCAAATTAAACTGCAATGTACTGTGCAAACAATACCGACATACTGTATCTACTGTATATAGTGAAACCTTTAATGGTAAAGTCTACAGCAATGAAGGTGTGACGGCCGCTGTAACAGGAAGGTAAAGGAGGTCCGTCTCCGGATAATCACTTTCTCCTCTGCACTGATCTGTGTGATACGGCATTAGACCAGGAGTACAGTGGCGATGGTTTATCACAGTTCTCGAGCAAATATTTTTCCACTCTGTCCTCTGGCTGCTCCTGGGGAGGCTCCTAGGACAGCGCCTGAGTCGTAGTTGTTTCTTCCCCTGCTCTGCGGCATAACAACATGCATGGCCCTGTAACAGATTGCTAACTCTTTTCATCATGTATATATCAAATGATTGTACACTATTTGCCAATAGGGAATTAATAGTGCCCTTGTCAGTGGATCGTATTACCTTCACTTACTGACTTATAATTTGGTGGACTCAGAGGAATTTCGGCCACAGCTGTTACATAATCTGAAGTTCGAGTGGACTATTAAAATCCCCCCACTGAAAATTAGTTGACAGCTGTTGAACAGCAATTGAGATATTTAATGATTCACACAAGTTTAGAGTTTCCCTGTGGTCTTAATGAAGTTCCCTGAGAACACAACATGGAAGAACCAAGGTGCAAGAGACAGCCTAAGGCCTCATGCACATGACCGTACCGTGTTTTGCGGTCCTCAAATACTGATATCAGCCATTTACTTTCCCCATTTTGCGGAACTGAACATCCCACCCTATGAAGAAATGCCTATTCTTGTCCATAAAACGGTCAAGAATAAGACTGTTCTATGTTTTTTGCAGGGCTGTGGAACAGAGCAGCAGATGCGGACAGGACACAGAGTCAAAACTAATGTCCCTGTCTTAAGTTCTAGAAATGCACAGGTCCTGTAAAACTTTGCAATCTCAAGGTTCTTTAGAGCTAAGGACAGTTAATTTATGGCCTATTCTGAATGTCACTCCCTTCATATTTCAGAAAGGTTATAGAATTTAAGTTTTCCAAACTCTAGGAGGAGCTATCTCCTAATACAACTACTATAATACTGCCTTCTGTGTACAAGAAAATAACTACTATAATACTGCTCCTATGTACAAGAATATAACTACTATAATACTGCTCCTATGTACAAGAATATAACTACTATAATACTGCCTCCTATGTACAAGAATATAACTACTATAATACTGATCCTATGTACAAGAATATAACTACTATAATACTGCTCCTGTGTACAAGAATATAATTACTATAATACTGCTCCTATGTACAAGAATATAACTACTATAATACTGCCTCCTATGTACAAGAATATAACTACTATAATACTGCTCCTATGTACAAGAATATAACTACTATAATACTGCTCCTGTGTACAAGAATATAACTACTATAATACTGCTCCTATGTACAAGAATATAACTACTATAATACTGCCTTCTGTGTACAAGAATATAACTACTATAATACTGCTCCTGTGTACAAGAATACAACTACTATAATACTGCTCCTGTGTACAAGAATACAACTACTATAATACTGCCTCCTGTGTACAAAAATACAACTACTATAATACTGCCTCCTGTGTACAAGAATACAACTACTATAATACTGCCTCCTATGTACAAGAATACAACTACTATAATACTGCCTCCTATGTACAAGAATACAACTACTATAATACTGCCTCCTATGTACAAGAATATAACTACTATAATACTGCCTCCTATGTACAAGAATATAACTACTATAATACTGCTCCTATGTACAAGAATATAACTACTATAATACTGCTTCTATGTACAAGAATATAACTACTATAATACTGCTCCTATGTACAAGAATATAACTGCTATAATACTGCTCCTATGTACAAGAATATAACTACTATAATACTGCTCCTATGTACAAGAATATAACTACTATAATACTGCCTCCTATGTACAAGAATATAACTGCTATAATACTGCTCCTATGTACAAGAATATAACTGCTATAATACTGCTCCTATGTACAAGAATATAACTACTATAATACTGCTCCTATG
The DNA here is from genome assembly GCF_014858855.1 of Bufo gargarizans. Lineage (NCBI taxonomy): Eukaryota > Metazoa > Chordata > Amphibia > Anura > Bufonidae > Bufo > Bufo gargarizans. The sequence continues at coordinate 167,358,887 of NC_058086.1, forward strand.
TACAAGAATATAACTACTATAATACTGCCTCCTATGTACAAGAATATAACTACTATAATACTGCCTCCTATGTACAAGAATATAACTACTATAATACTGCCTCCTATGTACAAGAATATAACTACTATAATACTGCTCCTATGTACAAGAATATAACTACTATAATACTGCCTCCTATGTACAAGAATATAACTACTATAATACTGCCTCCTATGTACAAGAATATAACTACTATAATACTGCTCCTATGTACAAGAATATAACTGCTATAATACTGCTCCTATGTACAAGAATATAACTACTATAATACTGCTCCTATGTACAAGAATAGAACTACGATAACACTGCACCAATGTACAAAAATATAGAGAAATTGTGTCATACCTGTAATTTGCTTTCCACAAGTCTGATGGCAGCACGTATTCTGTCCCCTGGTCTCCACCACAGGACCAGCCCATCTAGATGATAAATTAAGAATTAGCACGCTTAGCTTGTATTATATGAACCCTCTCTCACAGCTCACACATGTTATAAATAAAGAACATCTGCAAATATTATTTTCGAGGGTATATATGTTCTGCCTTCGGACTCGAGGAAAGCAAAATTACAGGTAAGGGCTCTTTCACACCTGTGTTCTTTTCTTCCGGCATAGAGTTCCGTCGTCGGGGCTCTATGCCAGAAGAATCCTGATCAGGATTATCCTAATGCATTCTGAATGGAGAGAAATCCGTTCAGGATGCATCAGGATGTCTTCAGTTCAGGACCGGAACGTTTTTTGGCTGGAGAAAATACCGCAGCATGCTGCGCTTTTTGCTCCGGACAAAAATCCTGAAGACTTGCCGCAAGGCCGGATCCGGAATTAATGCCCATTGAAAGGCATTGATCCGGATCCGGCCTTAAGCTAAACGTTGTTTCGGCGCATTGCCGGATCCGACGTTTAGCTTTTTCTGAATGGTTACCATGGCTGCCGGGACGCTAAAGTCCTGGCAGCCATGGTAAAGTGTAGTGGGGAGCGGGGGAGCAGTATACTTACCGTCCGTGCGGCTCCCGGGGCACTCCAGAGTGACGTCAGGGCGCCCCACGCACATGGATCGCATGGGGCGCTCTGATGTCATTCTGGAGCGCCCCGGGAGCCGCACGGACTGTAAGTATACCGCTCCCCCGCTCCTACTATGGCAACCAGGACTTTAATAGCGTCCTGGCTGCCATAGTAACACTGAAAGCATTTTGAAGACAGATCCGTCTTCAAATGCTTTCAGTTCACTTGCGTTTTTCCGGATCCGGCGTGTAATTCCGGCAAGTGGAGTACACGCCGGATCCGGACAACGCAAGTATGAAAGAGGCCTAAGACAAATTTTCTCTCTCCTCTTCGTCCTCAGGCAGCACAGAATGGGATGTAAATAGCTAAAAAAGAAACAAAAGGTTAATCTTGCGAAACAGCACTAGAATATCTGAGTCACAGGCTGAATCTTAGAAGCCTTTACATAGAGCCTGTTGTTCTGTACGTGGGATGACAGTCCAGACCAGGAGGCTGTACTGACGGTACTTGAAGAATTCTTTGGGCCTTTTCCACCAAAAGGGTGGGAGCTAAACAGACAGATTATGGTCTTCCTGGAAATGAAGTCCTCCTATCTGTGCACAATAGAACTCAGTAGGTCTGTTGACATCTCAGGAATGAAGATTATTTCTGAAGATCATCTGCCGGACAGAGGCAGCAGGTAGACATGGTTTCATATTAATGTCTTCTACCGAAGAGACCTTTGGAATCATCCCGGAGACAAGATCCCAAGAAAGAAAGGAGGTCTCACATCTGTCACATTGTAGTAGACATTACATTTTGGGCGATGAATTTAATTTCCTCTGGAAGCTTTCCTACAGAAATAGAAGGATCACTGGATCATCAACAGCAGAGTGAGAAGACTCTCAGAGACAAGAATATGTTTTTTGACTAATAGATCTTGTAGTAGTCCTCTAGATCCACAGTGTTCACCACTCACTCCAAGACCTTTTATTCCTCAGGCTTTTTCTCTTAGTCTTCAAGTTATGAACCTGCTGAGATGAAGATGATAGAAACCTGTCTGTAGCAGTAGGTATAGAGGTGGAAGAAACACCCTAAATTATCTGTCTCAAAAAAAAATTTGTGGAAACCAGGTCAAATGAAGATCAATAAAAGTTGGCTTCTCTTCTGATATCCCAAGGAAGGATAAACAGAAGATGGAAACCTCAAATGAAAGAAGGCCGATTGACCAGAAGATCTGTAGGCTGTAGAGGCACATTTTTTCCAAATGACAGCTGGGCCAATTGGCCATACATGTCCATTGCTAGAGCTCCTATTTCTCTAGAAAATAGAAGAAATTCAGCTCCATCCGGATGTCATCCCTTAGATAAAAGTACTACTTCAGTAATGCTACTGTTCTCAGAATGCAATGCTAGGGACCACACAAATACCAGACTTCCAGATAAGTGCCCTCAACCTTGAGAGCCAAATATTTGTAGAAACAACTACTTGGCTTTTGTAGTGAACATCTTCCTTTTGTGAAGTTCTTCTCATTCAGCCATAAAAAAGGGATTGCTGAGAGATTATTGCTCAGCTTTACTGAACCTGATGCCAGGATCTGAGGGTATGTTGCCGTAGATCTATGAGGTGGCTCTTTGACAGGGGCGGACATCTTTGAAAGAAATGGGATGACCAGGCTAAGTCATGGAAGAATTAATAAACCCTCCATTTACTGGTAGATGGGAATGATCTTAACTTGGAGACAGAGTATTTGAGTTTCTGATGGGGCAAATCAGAGTCAGTAGTCTAAGCGCTGTACCACATGAATGCACAGGAGGCAGTGAGATGATGCCACCATAATGTCCATTTCCATAAAAGTGCAAAGAACCGGAGAGGTCATATGAGAACCCTAAATTGTAGAAGATATACTGCCTAGGACAGGGATGGCCAACCTGCGGCTCTCCAGCTGTTGTAAAACTACAGTTCCCACCAGGCCCTGCTGTAGGTTTATAGCTGTAAGCTGGGCATGCTGGGAGTTGTAGTTTTGCAACAGCTGGGGAGCCTCAGGTTGGCCATCCCTGGCCTAGGAGAATGGGTTAAAGGGAACAAGCAGGTATGTGATGATAAGGTGAGAACATAATCGCCGTTTTAAGAAACTAGAATAGCTCTTCTGGAAACACTTAGTGTAGTAATACTCAGCACACATCCCGTCTTAGAAGGGGAAACTGAAACAAACAGGAGCAAACTGCCTACATTCAGACTCTGCTGAAATGGATCTAATGCCTCTTCATAAGGACCTCCGTATGATACATAGATCTTCTTTGTGGTACAATAGAAACAGGTGGAATGTAGCAAACGTGAAGGTGTTGCCTTTCAATACCCAGCTACCTGACGTAACATCTAACCATATGGATTGAACTTCTCCACTCTAGTGGCCACACTGAGAGTACAATTAGTGGCCTCCAAATACCATCTTAGTGGAACCAAAGTTGTTGGACTTCAGATTGTTCCTGAATCCTTTCTCAAGGTGCAGCTATCTATTGAGTAACCATCAGCCTGAGAACTTCCATCCCTTAACACCCAGAGGTCAGAATATGAAGACTCTAGTTGCTGCTTATTGTATCTTGAGGAAGACTTGTGCTGCGGATATACCAGCCGTGGTGCCTCTACACGAGCGACTATTGCCTGCTGCTTTAGTATCAATTCCTCCTGCAAACATCTGAGGAGTAATGTACTGATATGGGAAAGGGCAAATTATTAAAACAAACCCTCGCATACAGAGTAGAGGCTGGAGGCCATATTATACATTGCTAAAACTAACATTCATATATAGTAGAGGCTGGAGGCCATATTATACTTTGCTAAAACTAAGACGCATACATAGTAGAGGCTGGAGGCCATATTATACATTGCTAAAATTAACACGCATACATAGTAGAGGCTGGAGGAATGGGGAATTAGGGGCCAGGGTACTACTTGGAAGTCTTTGTCAGGCTCTTCTACCTGTGTGACGTGTCGCATTGTCTTGCTGGAAGATCTCATCCGCCCCAGGGAAGACAGTCAGCATGTCTGGGTGTACGTGATCTGCAAGGATGGATTCATACCAAAATCAGCTGAGAGCGCCTTCCACATGGATGAGTGGCCCAGAGAATGCCAGGAAAACCTCCCCCGACCATAACGCTGCCCCCACCAGCTTGTGTTCTTCCAGCAATGGCTGCGGGGTGTTCCCTCTCTGATGTTTATCTCCTGACACGGCAACGTCCATCCGTTTCATGAAGACGAAAACGTGACTCATCGGAGAAGACAACCCTTTACCAATCAGCGGAGTCCAATCCTGATGTAAGTTCATTATCCGCGGAGCAGTGACCGTCCGTCTGCTCCGGAGCCCCAGACGCAGTAGGTTCTCTGCACTGTTGTGTTAGACACACGTCTGGTGCCCCCGGGTCATTTTAGCGGTGAGCTGCTCCCCTGTAGGGTGTCCTCCGCCCTCGAGCACCTTCATAGCCGACATTCACCTCTGGCACATGGTCTCCACATCACTTATTCACAATGGCGCCATTTGTCCACTCACAGTAACAATTTTTCCACAGCATCAGAGAACGGTTCACACTGCGCAGGTTCAGAAATACCGCCACCCAATAAATAGCCTATCACACACCTTATATAGCCACGAGCCAGCTGACCACACCTTATACCCACCAAGCCAGCTCTCCACGCCTTATATACCCACTGAGCGAGCTCGCCACACCTTTTATGCTCACCGATCCAGCTCACCACACCTTATATACCGACCGAGTCAGCTAACCACACCTTATATACCCACTTAGCCTGTTCACAACATCATATATACCCACCAAGCCAGCTCACCACACCTTTTATACTCACCAAGCCAGCTAACCACACCTTATATACCCATGAGTCAGCTCACCACACCTTATATACCCACCAAGCCAGCCCACCACACCTTTTATAATCACCAAGCCAGACCACCACACCTTATATACCCAACAAGCCAGCCCACCACACCTTATATACCCACCAAGCCAGCCCACCACACCTTTTATAATCACCAAGCCAGACCACCACACCTTATATACCCAACAAGCCAGCCCACCACACCTTATATACCCACCAAGCCAGCCCACCACACCTTATATACCCACCAAGCCAGACCACCACACCTTTTATACTCACCAAGCCAGCTAACCACACCTTATATACCCACGAGTCAGCTCACCACACCTTATATACCCAGGAGCCAGCTCACCACACCTTTTATACTCACCAAGCCAGCTAACCACACCTTATATACCCACGAGTCAGCTCACCACACCTTATATACCCACCAAGCCAGCCCACCACACCTTTTATAATCACCAAGCCAGACCACCACACCTTATATACCCAACAAGCCAGCCCACCACACCTTATATACCCACCAAGCCAGCCCACCACACCTTATATACCCACCAAGCCAGACCACCACACCTTTTATAATCACCAAGCCAGACCACCACACCTTATATACCCAACAAGCCAGCCCACCACACCTTATATACCCACTAAGCCGGCTCACCACACCTTATATACCCACTAAGCCGGCTCACCACACATGACACTTCCTTCCTGCTGATGGCGAAAGTAGGAAGTGGTCAGAATAATGGGACTTGACCGCGTAGATACACGGATGGCCGTGCAATATGATTGGGTCTAACAGTAGAGTGTCTATCATGGAGAGCTTTCTCTTAGTTCTGTCAGTTTCTGAGAAATCTGGGTTATTTCAGGGGAATTAAAGGGGTTGTCTGGTTTCCTATTTTGATGAGCTATCCTCAGGATAGGTCATCAGTATCAGATCGTCCGGGTGCGAATCCCAGCACCTCTGCCGATCCACTGAGACAATGGTGCTCGTGCGAGAGCTGCGTTCTCTTCACTGTTTACAGCGTTCACTTCAATGGGACGGAGAAGCTGTAATTATCCTGCACCGCTGCTGTGATGTTGATGGTGAGCAGGTAAACAGTGAAGAGAAGGCAGCGCTCGCACAAGCACCATGATCTCAGCTGATCGGCAGACATGCCAGGAGTCACCCCAAACCAATCCCCGCGCCGATCTGATACCGATGACCTATCCTGATGATATCTCATCAATATGGGAAACTGGACAACCCTCTCAGGAATTGTTATATTGTAAAGTTATGTACTCACCGCTCAACACTAATATTAAAGCAACAAACAGGGATTGCTGTAAAGCATTTTCTCCTGAACATGGCAGCGCCCCATATGTGGTCGTAAATTGCTGTTTGGGCACACGGCAGGGATCAGAAGAGAAGGAGCTCCATATGGTTTTTGGTGGATTGGTCTACAGGCGCCATGTTGCTATTGATCATCCTCTGGACACCAGTGCAGCCATTTTCTGACAACCATACATTTTATTTTTCTCTCAGTGAAGCTTTATGATTGGTTCTATTTTGGGGTAAATATGATTTTTTTTATCGCTTTTTATTTAGCTTTTTGGGAAGCAGGATAAAGAAAAGCCAGCAACCAGCAACTCTGCCATTGCTTTTTGGAAAAATGACATGTTACCTCTATTCTGCTGGTCAGAAGGATTACAGGGATACCAATTTTTTATAGTTTTTTTTACGTTTTGTTACTTTTACATAAAGTATTTTTTTTAAAAGAAATCCTGTTTTTGTGTCACCATTTTCTTAGAGCCAATTTTATTTTATTTTTTCTGCCGATCGTCTTGTGTGGGGGCTAGTTTTTTGTGAGATGATGAGTTGACATTTTCATTGGTACCATTTTGGGGTACATAGTACTTTTTGCGTGCTCGCTATTAAGCTGTTTGTAAGGCAATGTGACAAAAAATGACTATTTTGGCACAGTTTTTATTTTTTATGGCGTTCATCTGACAGGGTAGAATATAAGATATTTTTACAGACGCAGCGATACCTAATATGTTTATTTTGTAGTTTTTTTTTTTTATTGATTGTACATAGCTTGATTATTGGAAAGGGTGCCTTTTTGCTTGAAACTTTACATTTTTTATTGTTAAAAAACACTTTTTTTGTGTCCCACTATGAGACTTCAAAATTTCAGGGCCTTATTTCAATGCAGTACAATACATGCTGTATTATACTGCACGGAACTGTCAGTGTAATACACTGACAGTCCACCTCATAGGTCTCCGTAGCTGCCGGGCCCCATGGCCTTTGCAAGGCTTGGGGCTGCCATGGCAACCATTGGGACCCCGCCATCACAGCGCAGGGGCCTGATGGGGTGACAGAGGGAACCCCCTCCTGCGAACCTGTTATATGCTGCGGTCAGCGTTGAAGGATTAATCCACAGGCATACAGCAGGGGCCCGCCTGTCAGACGGCGCTGTGTGGGGACGGGGTTAACCGCAGGACGAGAATGCTAGTCCTAATGTGGGAAGTGCCCGCTGGTTAGGACGAGTATTCTCTCAGATCATTCATGCACTGATGTGAAGCACTGGCTGAGACCTGTAGTTCCACAGACTGCCTTTCCTGTTCCTAGAGGCAGCAGCGATCAACTTCTCCCCATTCAGAGGATCTGAGAGGCGTCGCGGATAATAGATCAGATTTCCAGTGAAGCAAGTGACACCAGAACGAGGTGAAAAGGGATTTTATTTCCTCACAAACACAACGCTTGTGCAAGGCGCACGGATAACAGCATAAAAAGTGCGGCACGTCCGGTAAACTTGCCCGTCCCTGGATTTCGCCACAAAACCGGCTTCCTCTTATATACCAAAACATATGGTATTTGCAGTGTTCCACTTGCAAGAGGCCCGGCAATTGTGACTGCTGCGACCTCTATAGCTACGCTACTGATTACAGGTCCTTACTACTTCTCCTCTCCACTGCTGAACTCTAGCCCATCCTCTACTGATCACATGACAGTGACATCATCACAGGTCCTTAGCACTTCAACTCTCCACTGCTGAGCTCTGACCTCTCCTGCACTGATCACATGACAGTGACATCATCACAGGTCCTTCAGCTCTCACTGTAGCGGATTATAGTGCCTGCCCAGCGGCATCCCCCTTGAGAATTCCGGACATTTTTGGTAGTTTTATAGACTTTTTATTTAGGTCGTGGAAAAAGGACATTTCCGGGAAAAAGAGGACATATGGTTACCCTACCTTTTATTAGCACCTGCTCCAGTAGTGTGTATGCCCATACCAGGTGCCTATAGTTTGTTAGTGTTTTCAGCAGCAATACCGTCTCACGTATCTGAAGAATGAATACCATGGTGTCCTCAGCCGACCGCTCTTCGCCTGCGCTGTAACATCACATTTGTCCAAGGATTTTTATTTTTTTTACTTTTTCAGCAAAATCTAACGACTGAAAGAGAATCCCAGACTTGTATGAATGTGGTCAGCGGAGCAGACGAGGATCCTCAGCCGCGACAATAAGACATTGACTAAGTCAAGCAAACCGGTGAAGACAACCACAATGTGAGAAGGCTTCTGCAGTGGAGGAGTTCACTATGGCTTCCCCTCATCCCCTCTGGGTGGCCACTGCAGGCGGCCACCAGACATAGAGGCCTCGCCTAAGGGATCTGACCAGAACCGAGGCCCATGGTTGACTCTTCTTTCTGACCCACTGAAGCAACACTGGAGCTCAGAGATGAATAAATTCGAGGCCTCTGGGGGCAGACAGGGGAGGGTAAAAAATAATTATTCCTAAAAACAATTTGCTACCTTTATGTTAGCGTATTGGATCTTAGATGACTGTCTACAATGGGTATTACTGTAACAAACCCTCAGCTGTGAGATGTATTAAAACAGTAAGGGTCTTGTCTGGATGATTGTTAACATTCACTGATAGCAAACAGATATCTTGAAAATGGTGAGGGACTGAAGCACAAACGATGAGAGCAGGTTTCTGAAGTTGGAATTATGTAACATTTACGGTACATTTGTCTATTATATACTCAGATTAAAGGGGTTCTACAAAACTAGTAGAATATTAGATTTGTTGGGGCCCAACTCTGTCCGGCAGTCCACTGATTAAAGAGCCATGATGAGTGTCTTGTCCATGTCCATTTTTACCAGGCACAGTGCCACTTTTTCAGTAGTGGCCATGCCTGGTACTGCAGCTCAGTCCTGTTCATACCAGGTGCAGCCACTACCAGCAGCATAGGGCTGCACCTGGTAAATACCAGCTGATAGGCAGGGGTGCAGAGAGTTGGACCCCATAGATTTGAGAACAAATTTTGGTTATAGAGCGGAGAGGGGTCAGGTTCCGCCTAGGCTACTTTCACATATGTACCCTACATGGTAAAAAAAAAAAAAGTTAATGCCTCATTATTTGGAACTAATGTTTCTGTGTGAAAGCACAGTGTGACGTATACTGGTCTGATGGAAAGTGTGACTGTAACCTAACAGGCACCACTCTGGTAATGGCTGTCCCTGGCGAGAATTAGGTAGAGCTGCAGTACCAGGTACAGCCACTAGTAACAGTATGGCGCTGCTCCTAGTAAAATATGAAAAGGTCGCAACACTTGCCGGAGAACCCTGACCCCTTTAATCAGCTGATCAGTGGGGGTGCCAGGAGATGGACCCTCACTAATCCTTAGGATTTGCTGTCAATATTCTGGTCTAATCCCAGTGCTCAGTTTATGTTCATTATAACAGCTTGTCATTGCTACGTTGCTGCACATCAAGCAATGTACAGAAGTTTTTGGAAATCCCCAACCAGTGGCTATAGTTTTTTTTTAAGTGCCTTTGTTCTGGTAAACAGTGGGGAGTCTCTAAATAAAGGTGGTGTTCCCCTTCAAGGTATTTCGGAACCTCAGTTGGTAACACTGGTGAAATATAGAAGATGAAGGTGGAGTGATGCGCCGGGTTGTCGTCTTGCTTTTGTTGTGTGTAGTGCCCTGAAGTAATGGACATTTGGGGGCATTTACCCCTATTGCTATTATGCAAAGCCATCAACTTCCTACTTTATTGCACTTTGAGAGATGACTTGCACTGTGATTTAGGCTGTTGTGTGCACACTGTTTCATATTGTTGAACTGCATTTATATATTTATAGCAATATCTCCAGTTCATTTGTTCTGTTATTGCACTATAGCTGCACTGCACTGTGGAAAGGGTTAATGCACACTCAACTAATACTGACTTTTGGACTGACTGAGCAAAGTTTTGGAGGGTAAAAAACAGACACATTGACCTTCTCATTGGCTTAGCTCTGCTGTTTTTGTCTGAAGACTTGTTTATGTCTGGAAAAAGTATTTAGTCATTCCCATAGACTTGCATCAAAACTGAAGTCTATGACAGGCAGAAATTGTAACAATGTTTCTGTTTAAGCTGTGCTTCTCCACTTCACCCCTCCCATTAGAAGGTTCTAATCCAACTAGAAACTGTGTATAAGGAGAGCAGTCAGAGCCCCAAGTTGTCTGCAGATAGGGACCAGTGCTTAGAAGAAGAGACTCTGCCAGACTGCACGAGTGACCAGAAGAAGATGCGGAGATGGGGATACTCTGCCACAGACCCTGGATCATCAGCCTCTGACCAGAGAGCCAGCCAGACAACTGAGCCATAAACCCTGGACCACCATCCTTTTGGTAACGGCCTTCCGCAGAGAGGGACAGCTAGCTCGGGTCTTTTAGTAGAGAACCTTCTTCTGCCGGTAGGAGACTGGAGAAGCCATCTCCGTGCATTGTCTGTATAGTTTTACACTTGAGATCCTCCAGTAAAGAAACACACTAGTTTACTGCAGACCCCGACTCTCTGGACCTATATCCCATCGGGGTGCACCATGCCATCCTCTCTGCAGAGCAGCAGCATGTGGTGACACCCCGACAGTGTCTGGGGGACCCCGAATAGCATTGGGGCCACCGCAAACCCGGCCCTGCATGTGTCGTACAGATCACCGAATGGAATAATCATTATGAAATCAAATCTGATTCTGATTATTTTTGCTCCCCTGCTGATGTCAGCGAACGGACATGTTCCTCCTAAGTGACGCTGGGGGGGGGGGGCATTCCATGAAACGTCCATGGCCAAGGATCTGAGCGCTGGGTCATTTTCTGAGAATAATCTCCCTGCGGTTGGGTACAAACTACTTGTAACTCTAGACTGTGAAAATGTCATCTTCTTTGGATTGGATACGCACTGTACACAAAACGAACAGGAGAAGGCGACAGATCGCAGGCATCTGCTGCTGCGCCCAGGTCCTGCACCTTTTGTTCCTACTGCTGGGGGTGATGCAGAGCCACCGTCACAGTGACATCCGCCCGTTCTCTTACCCTAATGAAGGGACCATTTTAGACTTGAAGGGGTTGTCTTATCTCAGACAATGGGGGCATATCACTAGGATCTGCCCCCATTTGTCTGATAGGTGCAGGTCCCACCGCTGGGACCCGCACCTGTCTCCTAAATGGAGCCCTGTTAATTGGTGGCTGGAGGACTCCGGTCCGGCCACCACCAAGCACTCTCCCCATAGAAGCGAATGGGAGCGCACCTCGCATCACCGGCTCGGCGGAAATAGCCAAACCAGTGCTCGGCTGTTTATGGCGGCCCCATAGAAATGAATGGAGGGCGGCTGCACTTTCGTGGCTCCGTTCTCGATATAGGTGTGGGTCGCAAGGGTGGGACTTGCACCTATCAGAGAATGGGGTCATATCCTAGCCATATGAGATGAGACCACCCCTTTAAAGGGGATACCCACCCTCCTGTCATTTTTATTTATTTACTATTAGTTTTTGTGTGTTGGAGTGAGGAGTATAGACCACTCTGCTCGTACTAAATGGGGGCCGGATAGGTTAATGAAGAGTGGGCAGCCCTGGGGCCCTCCACCCTCATATGGCTTATTATGTAGCTGAGATGACGTTACTTCTTTTGTGGTGTTCCCCTTTAAGAAAGATCAGCCCCAGCCATCGGCATCTGACCGCCACACAAGACCTTGCTTAGGCCTCATGCACACGACCGTATGGCTTTTTCAGGTCCGCAAAAAATACCGATGACGTCCATGTGCATTCCGTTTTTTGCAGAACGGAACAGCTATCCCCTGATACAACAGTACTCTCCTTGTCCGTTATGCAGACAATAATAGGACATGTTCTATCTTTGAACAGAACGGAAAAACAGAAATACGGAAATGGAAGGCATACGGAATACCTTCCTTTTTTTTTGGGGGGGGGGAAGGTCCATTGAAATGAATGGTGCCGTATACGGAATGCAAAAAAAGGTTATTGGGAGCCAAAACCAGTAATGAAGTCTACTCAGAGATCAGGTATAATGGAAAGATCTGCACCTGTTCTGTGTTTTCGACCCGCACCAGGTTTTGGTTTAAGGTCCATTCACACGTCCGCAAATGGGTCCCCATCCGTTCCGCAGTATCGGGAACGGGTGCGGACCTATTCATTCTCAATGGGGCAGGAATGGATGTGTAGAGCACACTATGTGCTCTCCGCATTTCCTGAGCGCGGTTTCGATCTTAAGGTCCGCAGCTCCGGAAAAAAATAGAACTTGTCCTATTCCTGTCCGCAATTGCAGACAAAAATAGGCAGTTCTATGGGGGTGCCGGCCGGGTGTATTGCGGATCCGCAATACACCACGGACGCGTGAATGGACACTTACAATAACTCATGGAAATAACTGATCAAATAACTGAAGTGTGAACTCAGCCTTAGGGCTCATGCACACGAACATTTTTTGGTTCTGTATACGGGCCGTATTTTGATTCCGTCTACGGTCATTAGACGGAACCATTCACTTCAATGGGTCCGCAAAAGATGCAATTTGCGGACCGCAAAAAACGGCACAGTCGTGTGCATGAGCCCTTAGGCCTCATGCACACGGCCGTTGTTTTGGTCAGCATCCAGATGCGGACCTATTCACTCCTGTGCTGTCCGCATCCGTTGCTCCGTTCCGTGGTCCGCAAAAAAAATATAACCTGTCCTATTCTTGTCCGCGTTTTGCGGACAAGAATAGGCAGTTATATTAAAGTCTGTCCGTGCCGTTCCGCAAATTGCGGAATGCACATGGACGCCATCCGTGTTTTGCGGATCTGCGACTTGCGGACCGCAAAACACACAACGGTGGTGTGCATGTAGTCTTACAGGCCCTCGACCTTCAGTCTCCACTTCTCCTGTGTGACCAGGTGTCGGCCTGCACCTGCACAGACCACACTCTGATCCAGCAAACCATGTGGCTTCCCGTCCACGCCGAACCCTATTTACGGGCTCCTCTCAGCTCACAGTGATGTCACAATATGCATGGTGATGTACAGAATTGTGATGTCACAGCGCAGAAACAATGCAAAAAGTAATGCACTTCACCATTGTCCACATCACTAACTGTACGCACTGTACGTCTGAGTGGAAATGGGCCCCCTAGTTATTGGGCCCCCTTAGCAGCTGCTATTCCTGCTACCTTAGTAGTTACGCCCATTTGCGGTGTTTTTATCGAGAGTTTCTGCTAAATGCGACACATGAACCCGTGCGGCATCCATACATCTGCTTTATGATGCCGTGCCATTGGTTCTCCTTTATAAAATCCCCCAAACCCTTCCATGCCCGGTCTATGAGGCTGATGATCTGTGATGGGCTCATTACTCAATATGTTCTGGGTTCTGTTTCTCTTGGTTGACAGAGATGGCGCCATCACATTCCCAGCGATCTCATGTCCTGGCTCCACACGGCAAAGAATTTAAGGTTCCTCCTGTCGCAATCTCACGGAGGGGCCGTCTTTATCACTGTCACAGCAGCTGATGGTCGTCACGTGGTTAATGAAGCAGCTGCCAGATTAGAGGAATCCGAGGGAGAATGGAAAAGTACTGAGCTGCGGGGTCCCTCCGGCCTGTCCATTACTGGTGTGTCACCTTAACTTCAGATTGCAAGCTCTGCGTCCTAAATTCAGAGTGGTGATATCTATATGAAACTAGCAGAAGGACCCGGCATCGCTCGGGTATATTTCATCTATTTAATTTAATTGTGTGTGTCGTTAAAAGATATCGACAGTATCCCCCATAACAGTGACATCTACAGTACCCCGCCTCCACTATAACAGTGACATCTAGAGTACCCCGCCTCCACTATAACAGTGACATCTACAGCACCCCGCCTCCACTATAACAGTGACATCTAGAGTACCCCGCCTCCACTATAACAGTGACATCTACAGTACCCCGCCTCCACTATAACAGTGACATCTACAGTACCCCGCCTCCACTATAACAGTGACATCTAGAGTACCCCGCCTCCACTATAACAGTGACATCTAGAGTACCCCGCCTCCACTATAACAGTGACATCTAGAGTACCCCGCCTCCACTATAACAGTGACATCTAGAGTACCCCGCCTCCACTATAACAGTGACATCTAGAGTACCCCGCCTCCACTATAACAGTGACATCTAGAGTACCCCGCCTCCACTATAACAGTGACATCTACAGTACCCCGCCTCCACTATAACAGTGACATCTAGAGTACGCCGCCTCCACTATAACAGTGACATCTAGAGTACCCCGCCTCCACTATAACAGTGACATCTAGAGTACCCCCTCACTATAACAGTGACATCTAGAGTACCCCGCCTCCACTATAACAGTGACATCTAGAGTACCCCAGCCTCCACTATAACAGTGACATCTAGAGTACCCCGCCTCCACTATAACAGTGACATCTACAGTACCCCGCCTCCACTATAACAGTGACATCTAGAGTACGCCGCCTCCACTATAACAGTGACATCTAGAGTACCCCGCCTCCACTATAACAGTGACATCTAGAGTACCCCGCCTCCACTATAACAGTGACATCTAGAGTACCCCGCCTCCACTATAACAGTGACATCTAGAGTACCCCGCCTCCACTATAACAGTGACATCTAGAGTACGCCGCCTCCACTATAACAGTGACATCTACAGTACCCCGCCTCCACTATAACAGTGACATCTAGAGTACCCCGCCTCCACTATAACAGTGACATCTAGAGTACGCCGCCTCCACTATAACAGTGACATCTAGAGTACCCCGCCTCCACTATAACAGTGACATCTAGAGTACCCTGCCTCCACTATAACAGTGACATCTACAGTACCCCGCCTCCACTATAACAGTGACATCTACAGTACCCCGCCTCCACTATAACAGTGACATCTACAGTACCCCGCCTCCACTATAACAGTGACATCTACAGTACCCCCGCCTCCACTATAACAGTGACATCTAGAGTACCCCGCCTCCACTATAACAGTGACATCTACAGTACCCCGCCTCCACTATAACAGTGACATCTACAGTACCCCCGCCTCCACTATAACAGTGACATCTAGAGTACCCCGCCTCCACTATAACAGTGACATCTAGAGTACGCCGCCTCCACTATAACAGTGACATCTAGAGTACCCTGCCTCCACTATAACAGTGACATCTACAGTACCCCGCCTCCACTATAACAGTGACATCTACAGTACCCTGCCTCCACTATAACAGTGACATCTACAGTACCCTGCCTTCACTATAACAGTGACATCTAGAGTACCCCGCCTCCACTATAACAGTGACATCTACAGTACCCCGCCTCCACTATAACAGTGACATCTACAGTACCCTGCCTCCACTATAACAGTGACATCTAGAGTACCCCGCCTCCACTATAACAGTGACATCTACAGTACCCTGCCTTCACTATAACAGTGACATCTACAGTACCCTGCCTTCACTATAACAGTGACATCTACAGTACCCTGCCTCCACTATAACAGTGACATCTACAGTACCCTGCCTTCACTATAACAGTGACATCTACAGTACCCTGCCTCCACTATAACAGTGACATCTAGAGTACCCCGCCTCCACTATAACAGTGACATCTACAGTACCCTGCCTCCACTATAACAGTGACATCTAGAGTACCCCGCCTCCACTATAACAGTGACATCTAGAGTACCCCGCCTCCACTATAACAGTGACATCTACAGTACCCCGCCTCCACTATAACAGTGACATCTACAGTACCCTGCCTCCACTATAACAGTGACATCTACAGTACCCTGCCTTCACTATAACAGTGACATCTACAGTACCCTGCCTCCACTATAACAGTGACATCTAGAGTACCCCGCCTCCACATAACAGTGACATCTACAGTACCCTGCCTCCACTATAACAGTGACATCTAGAGTACCCCGCCTCCACTATAACAGTGACATCTAGAGTACCCCCGCCTCCACTATAACAGTGACATCTACAGTACCCCGCCTCCACTATAACAGTGACATCTACAGTACCCCGCCTCCACTATAACACAGTGACATCTAGAGTACCCCGCCTCCACTATAAACAGTGACACTAGAGTACGCCGCCTCCACTATAACAGTGACATCTAGAGTACCCTGCCTCCACTATAACAGTGACATCTACAGTACCCCGCCTCCACTATAACAGTGACATCTACAGTACCCTGCCTCCACTATAACAGTGACATCTAGAGTACCCCCGCCTCCACTATAAACAGTGACATCTACAGTACCCGCCTCCACTATAAACAGTGACATCTAGAGTACCCCGCCTCCACTATAACAGTGACATCTACAGTACCCCGCCTCCACTATAACAGTGACATCTAGAGTACCCCGCCTCCACTATAACAGTGACATCTACAGTACCCCGCCTCCACTATAACAGTGACATCTAGAGTACCCCGCCTCCACTATAACAGTGACATCTACAGTACCCCGCCTCCACTATAACAGTGACATCTAGAGTACCCCGCCTCCACTATAACAGTGACATCTACAGTACCCCGCCTCCACTATAACAGTGACATCTACAGTACCCCGCCTCCACTATAACAGTGACATCTATAGTATGCCGCCTCCACTATAACAGTGACATCTACAGTACCCCCGCCTCCGCTATAACAGTGACATCTACAGTACCCCGCCTCCACTATAACAGTGACATCTACAGTACCCCGCCTCCACTATAACATTGACATCTACAGTACCCTGCCTCCACTATAACAGTGACATCTAGAGTACCCTGCCTCCACTATAACAGTGACATCTAGAGTACCCCGCCTCCACTATAACAGTGACATCTACAGTACCCCGCCTCCACTATAACAGTGACATCTAGAGTACCCCGCCTCCACTATAACAGTGACATCTACAGTACCCCGCCTCCACTATAACAGTGACATCTACAGTACCCCGCCTCCACTATAACAGTGACATCTACAGTACCCCGCCTCCACTATAACAGTGACATCTACAGTACCCCGCCTCCACTATAACAGTGACATCTACAGTACCCCCCGCCTCCACTATAACAGTGACATCTAGAGTACCCCGCCTCCACTATAACAGTGACATCTAGAGTACCCCCGCCTCCACTATAACAGTGACATCTAGAGTACCCCGCCTCCACTATAACAGTGACATCTAGAGTACCCCCGCCTCCACTATAACAGTGACATCTACAGTACCCCGCCTCCACTATAACAGTGACATCTAGAGTACCCCGCCTCCACTATAACAGTGACATCTAGAGTACCCTGCCTCCACTATAACAGTGACATCTACAGTACCCCGCCTCCACTATAACAGTGACATCTAGAGTACCCTGCCTCCACTATAACAGTGACATCTACAGTACCCCGCCTCCACTATAACAGTGACATCTACAGTACCCCGCCTCCACTATAACAGTGACATCTAGAGTACCCCGCCTCCACTATAACAGTGACATCTACAGTACCCCGCCTCCACTATAACAGTGACATCTAGAGTACCCCGCCTCCACTATAAACAGTGACATCTAGAGTACGCCGCCTCCACTATAACAGTGACATCTAGAGTACCCCGCCTCCACTATAACAGTGACATCTACAGTACCCTGCCTCCACTATAACAGTGACATCTAGAGTACCCTGCCTCCACTATAACAGTGACATCTAGAGTACCCCGCCTTCACTATAACAGTGACATCTAGAGTACGCCGCCTCCACTATAACAGTGACATCTAGAGTACCCCGCCTCCACTATAACAGTGACATCTAGAGTACCCCGCCTCCACTATAACAGTGACATCTAGAGTACCCCGCCTCCACTATAACAGTGACATCTACAGTACCCCCCAATATACAGCCTCCACTATAACAGTGACATCTACAGTACCCCGCCTCCACTATAACAGTGACATCTAGAGTACCCCGCCTCCACTATACAGTGACATCTACAGTACCCCGCCTCCACTATAACAGTGACATCTACAGTACCCGCCTCCACTATAACAGTGACATCTAGAGTACCCCGCCTCCACTATAACAGTGACATCTAGAGTACGCCGCCTCCACTATAACAGTGACATCTAGAGTACCCCGCCTCCACTATAACAGTGACATCTACAGTACCCTGCCTCCACTATAACAGTGACATCTACAGTACCCCTGCCTTCACTATAACAGTGACATCTAGAGTACCCCGCCTCCACTATAACAGTGACATCTACAGTACCCGCCTCCACTATAAACAGTGACATCTACAGTACCCTGCCTCCACTATAACAGTGACATCTAGAGTACCCTGCCTTCCACTATAACAGTGACATCTACAGTACCCTGCCTTCACTATAACAGTGACATACCCTTACTATAACAGTGACATCTACAGTACCCTGCCTCCACTATAACAGTGACATCTACAGTACCCTGCCTTCACTATAACAGTGACATCTACAGTACCCTGCCTCCACTATAACAGTGACATCTAGAGTACCCCGCCTCCACTATAACAGTGACATCTACAGTACCCCTGCCTCCACTATAACAGTGACATCTAGAGTACCCCGCCTCCACTATAACAGTGACATCTAGAGTACCCCGCCTCCACTATAACAGTGACATCTACAGTACCCCCGCCTCCACTATAACAGTGACATCTACAGTACCCCGCCTCCACTATAACAGTGACATCTAGAGTACCCCGCCTCCACTATAACAGTGACATCTAGAGTACGCCGCCTCCACTATAACAATGACATCTAGAGTACCCTGCCTCCACTATAACAGTGACATCTACAGTACCCCGCCTCCACTATAACAGTGACATCTACAGTACCCCGCCTCCACTATAACAGTGACATCTAGAGTAGCCCGCCTCCACTATAACAGTGACATCTAGAGTACCACTATAACAGTGACATAGAGACCCCGCCTCCACTATAACAGTGACATCCTACAGTACCCTGCCTCCACTATAACAGTGACATCTAGAGTACCCCGCCTCCACTATAACAGTGACATCTACAGTACCCGCCTCCACTATAACAGTGACTCTAGAGTACCCGCCTCCAACTATAACAGTGACATCTACAGTACCCGCCTCCACTATAAACAGTGACATCTAGAGTACCCCGCCTCCACTATAACAGCTGACATCTACAGTACCCCGCCTCCACTATAACAGTGACATCTACAGTACCCGCCTCCACTATAACAGTGACATCTATAGTATGCCGCTCCACTATACAGTGACATCTACAGTACCCCGCCTCCGCTATAACAGTGACATCTACAGTACCCCGCCTCCACTAAACAGTGACATCTACAGTACCCCGCATCCACTATAACAGTGACATCTACAGTACCCTGCCCCACTATAACAGTGGACATCTAGAGTACCCTGCCTCCACTATAACAGTGACATCTAGAGTACGCCGCCTCCACTATAACAGTGACATCTACAGTACCCCGCCTCCACTATAACAGTGACATCTAGAGTACCCCGCCTCCACTATAACAGTGACATCTACAGTACCCCGCCTCCACTATAACAGTGACATCTACAGTACCCCGCCTCCACTATAACAGTGACATCTACAGTACCCCGCCTCCACTATAACAGTGACATCTACAGTACCCCGCCTCCACTATAACAGTGACATCTACAGTACCCCGCCTCCACTATAACAGTGACATCTAGAGTACCCTGCCTCCACTATAACAGTGACATCTAGAGTACCCCGCCTCCACTATAACAGTGACATCTAGAGTACCCCGCCTCCACTATAACAGTGACATCTAGAGTACCCCGCCTCCACTATAACAGTGACATCTACAGTACCCCGCCTCCACTATAACAGTGACATCTAGAGTACCCCGCCTCCACTATAACAGTGACATCTAGAGTACCCTGCCTCCACTATAACAGTGACATCTACAGTACCCCGCCTCCACTATAACAGTGACATCTAGAGTACCCTGCCTCCACTATAACAGTGACATCTACAGTACCCCGCCTCCACTATAACAGTGACATCTACAGTACCCCGCCTCCACTATAACAGTGACATCTAGAGTACCCCGCCTCCACTATAACAGTGACATCTACAGTACCCCGCCTCCACTATAACAGTGACATCTAGAGTACCCCGCCTCCACTATAACAGTGACATCTAGAGTACGCCGCCTCCACTATAACAGTGACATCTAGAGTACCCCGCCTCCACTATAACAGTGACATCTACAGTACCCTGCCTCCACTATAACAGTGACATCTAGAGTACCCTGCCTCCACTATAACAGTGACATCTAGAGTACCCCGCCTTCACTATAACAGTGACATCTAGAGTACGCCGCCTCCACTATAACAGTGACATCTAGAGTACCCCGCCTCCACTATAACAGTGACATCTAGAGTACCCCGCCTCCACTATAACAGTGACATCTAGAGTACGCCGCCTCCACTATAACAGTGACATCTACAGTACCCCGCCTCCACTATAACAGTGACATCTAGAGTACGCCGCCTCCACTATAACAGTGACATCTAGAGTACCCCGCCTCCACTATAACAGTGACATCTAGAGTACCCCGCCTCCACTATAACAGTGACATCTAGAGTACCCCGCCTCCACTATAACAGTGACATCTAGAGTACGCCGCCTCCACTATAACAGTGACATCTAGAGTACCCTGCCTCCACTATAACAGTGACATCTACAGTACCCCGCCTCCACTATAACAGTGACATCTACAGTACCCTGCCTTCACTATAACAGTGACATCTACAGTACCCTGCCTCCACTATAACAGTGACATCTAGAGTACCCCGCCTCCACTATAACAGTGACATCTACAGTACCCTGCCTCCACTATAACAGTGACATCTAGAGTACCCCGCCTCCACTATAACAGTGACATCTAGAGTACCCCCGCCTCCACTATAACAGTGACATCTACAGTACCCCGCCTCCACTATAACAGTGACATCTACAGTACCCCGCCTCACTATAACAGTGACATCTAGAGTACCCCGCCTCCACTATAACAGTGACATCTAGAGTACGCCGCCTCCACTATAACAGTGACATCTAGAGTACCCTGCCTCCACTATAACAGTGACATCTACAGTACCCCGCCTCCACTATAACAGTGACATCTACAGTACCCTGCCTCCACTATAACAGTGACATCTAGAGTACCCCGCCTCCACTATAACAGTGACATCTACAGTACCCCGCCTCCACTATAACAGTGAATCTAGAGTACCCCGCCTCCACTATAACAGTGACATCTACAGTACCCCGCCTCCACTATAACAGTGACATCTAGAGTACCCCGCCTCCACTATAACAGTGACATCTACAGTACCCCGCCTCCACTATAACAGTGGACATCTACAGTACCCCGCCTCCACTATAACAGTGACATCTATAGTATGCCGCCTCCACTATAACAGTGACATCTACAGTACCCCGCCTCCGCTATAACAGTGACATCTACAGTACCCCGCCTCCACTATAACAGTGACATCTACAGTACCCCGCCTCCACTATAACAGTGACATCTACAGTACCCTGCCTCCACTATAACAGTGACATCTAGAGTACCCTGCCTCCACTATAACAGTGACATCTAGAGTACGCCGCCTCCACTATAACAGTGACATCTACAGTACCCCGCCTCCACTATAACAGTGACATCTAGAGTACCCCGCCTCCACTATAACAGTGACATCTACAGTACCCCGCCTCCACTATAACAGTGACATCTACAGTACCCCGCCTCCACTATAACAGTGACATCTACAGTACCCCGCATCCACTATAACAGTGACATCTACAGTACCCCGCCTCCACTATAACAGTGACATCTACAGTACCCCCGCCTCCACTATAACAGTGACATCTAGAGTACCCTGCCTCCACTATAACAGTGACATCTAGAGTACCCCGCCTCCACTATAACAGTGACATCTAGAGTACCCCGCCTCCACTATAACAGTGACATCTAGAGTTCCCCGCCTCCACTATAACAGTGACATCTACAGTACCCCGCCTCCACTATAACAGTGACATCTAGAGTACCCCGCCTCCACTATAACAGTGACATCTAGAGTACCCTGCCTCCACTATAACAGTGACATCTACAGTACCCCGCCTCCACTATAACAGTGACATCTAGAGTACCCTGCCTCCACTATAACAGTGACATCTACAGTACCCCGCCTCCACTATAACAGTGACATCTACAGTACCCCGCCTCCACTATAACAGTGACATCTAGAGTACCCCGCCTCCACTATAACAGTGACATCTACAGTACCCGCCTCCACTATAACAGTGACATCTAGAGTACCCCGCCTCACTATAACAGTGACATCTAGAGTACGCCGCCTCCACTATAACAGTGACATCTAGAGTACCCCGCCTCCACTATAACAGTGACATCTACAGTACCCTGCCTCCACTATAACAGTGACATCTAGAGTACCCTGCCTCCACTATAACAGTGACATCTAGAGTACCCCGCCTTCACTATAACAGTGACATCTAGAGTACGCCGCCTCCACTATAACAGTGACATCTAGAGTACCCCGCCTCCACTATAACAGTGACATCTAGAGTACCCCGCCTCCACTATAACAGTGACATCTAGAGTACGCCGCCTCCACTATAACAGTGACATCTACAGTACCCCGCCTCCACTATAACAGTGACATCTAGAGTACGCCGCCTCCACTATAACAGTGACATCTAGAGTACCCCGCCTCCACTATAACAGTGACATCTAGAGTACCCCGCCTCCACTATAACAGTGACATCTAGAGTACCCCGCCTCCACTATAACAGTGACATCTAGAGTACGCCGCCTCCACTATAACAGTGACATCTAGAGTACCCTGCCTCCACTATAACAGTGACATCTACAGTACCCCGCCTCCACTATAACAGTGACATCTAGAGTACCCCGCCTCCACTATAACAGTGACATCTACAGTACCCCGCCTCCACTATAACAGTGACATCTAGAGTACGCCGCCTCCACTCTAACAGTGACATCTAGAGTACCCTGCCTCCACTATAACAGTGACATCTACAGTACCCCGCCTCCACTATAACAGTGACATCTAGAGTACCCCGCCTCCACTATAACAGTGACATCTACAGTACCCCGCCTCCACTATAACAGTGACATCTAGAGTACGCCGCCTCCACTATAACAGTGACATCTAGAGTACCCCGCCTCCACTATAACAGTGACATCTAGAGTACCCCGCCTCCACTATAACAGTGACCATCTAGAGTACCCCGCCTCCACTATACCAGTGACATCTAGAGTACCCCGCCTCCACTATAACAGTGACATCTACAGTACCCCGCCTCCACTATAACAGTGACATCTAGAGTACCCCGCCTCCACTATAACAGTGACATCTACAGTACCCCGCCTCCACTATAACAGTGACATCTAGAGTACCCCGCCTCCACTATAACAGTGACATCTAGAGTACGCCGCCTCCACTATAACAGTGACATCTAGAGTACCCCGCCTCCACTATAACAGTGACATCTAGAGTACCCCGCCTCCACTATAACAGTGACATCTAGAGTACCCCGCCTCCGCTATAACAGTGACATCTAGGAGTACGCCGCCTCCGCTATAACAGTGACATCTAGAGTACCCCGCCTCCGCTATAACTGTGACATCTAGAGTACCCCGGCCTCCGCTATAACAGTGACATCTAGAGTACCCCGCCTCCGCTATAACAGTGACATCTAGAGTACGCCGCCTCCACTATAACAGTGACATCTAGAGTACCCCGCCTCCACTATAACTGTGACATCTAGAGTACCCCGCCTCCACTATAACAGTGACATCTACAGTACCCCGCCCTCCACTATAACAGTGACATCTAGAGCACGCCGCCTCCACTATAACAGTGACATCTAGAGTACGCCGCCTCCACTATAACAGTGACATCTAGAGTACCCCGCCTCCACTATAACAGTGACATCTAGAGTACCCCGCCTCCACTATAACAGTGACATCTAGAGTACCCCGCCTCCACTATAACAGTGACATCTAGAGTACCCCGCCTCCACTATAACAGTGACATCTAGAGTACCCCGCCTCCACTATAACAGTGACATCTAGAGTACGCCGCCTCCACTATAACAGTGACATCTAGAGTACCCCGCCTCCACTATAACTGTGACATCTAGAGTACCCCGCCTCCGCTATAACAGTGACATCTAGAGTACCCCGCCTCCGCTATAACAGTGACATCTAGAGTACGCCGCCTCCACTATAACAGTGACATCTAGAGTACCCCGCCTCCGCTATAACAGTGACATCTAGAGTACGCCGCCTCCACTATAACAGTGACATCTAGAGTACCCCGCCTCCACTATAACTGTGACATCTAGAGTACCCCGCCTCCACTATAACAGTGACATCTACAGTACCCCGCCTCCACTATAACAGTGACATCTAGAGCACGCCGCCTCCACTATAACAGTGACATCTAGAGTACGCCGCCTCCACTATAACAGTGACATCTAGAGTACCCCGCCTCCACTATAACAGTGACATCTAGAGTACCCCGCCTCCACTATAACAGTGACATCTAGAGTTCCCCGCCTCCACTATAACAGTGACATCTAGAGTACCCCGCCTCCACTATAACAGTGACATCTAGAGTACCCCGCCTCCACTATAACAGTGACATCTAGAGTACCCCGCCTCCACTATAACAGTGACATCTAGCGTACGCCGCTTCCACTCAGTGGCGTAACTAACAGGGAAGCAGCTGCTTCGGGGGCCCCCGGCAGCGCGTGTGACAGTTTATTTTCAAGTTAGTTAAATATCTGTTCAGGGCCCCTTCACAGCAGCGGCTGACCAGGCCCCTCGCTAATGTGATCTAATCTTACTGTCTCCTAAAGTCTCCTGGTGTGTCTGGGATTTGAACCCACAACCTCCATGTATCAGTGGCAAAGCATTTACCCACACAACCATAAAGACTGCATTACAACTGATTGAAAAAAATATGAGACTTCTACTGTTATAGCTCGCTAAGTGTACATCTATACACATGACAGCTGCCCCAACACACCCAGCACTGCTATATCTCTCAGCACACTCAGCTCTGCTATATCTCTATATATGAGCAGCTGTCATGTGTATAGATGTACACTTAGCCAGCTATAACAGTAGAAGTCTCATATTTTTTCAGTCAGCAGCAAGGCAGTTTTTATGGTCTTGTGGTTAAGTGCTTTGCCTCTGATACAAAAGTTTGTGGGTTTGAATCCCAGCAGAAACTTTTCTGAAATACAAGCACTGACTCCATATATGGACATACAGGGCGGGACACAGGAAGAGGCTGCATCGCATCGCTGACATGGAGGTAAGTAGAAGTGTTTATTATTATTTTTTTTATACCCGACTGTTACTGCCATGGGGGGAGCGGGAGGCACTTGATACTGGCACATGGGGGGAGGGGGGTTGGCATCTGATACTGGCACCTGGGGGGGAGGGGGGGTTGGCACTTTGCACCTGATACTGGCACATGGTGGGGGGGAGAGGCACCTGATACTGGCACATCGGGGGGGGGGGGAGTGGGGAGTAGGGCGTCTATTTGCTGGTAGCTGCCGCATCCTCCTTTAAAAAAAACGCCCCCTCCTCCTGTTGATTGACAGGGCCAGCGAGCGCTCTCCTCCTCCAGCTAGCCCTGTCTGCAATTCAAATCCAGCGACTGCGCCTTAAGTGTCTTCATTCGGCGCAGGCGCTCTGAGAGCAGGACGCTCGCTTCCTCAGCACTTCCTCAGTGTGCCTGTGCCGATGACGTCTTCTCTTTCGGGTTTAGAGGTGACTTCATCGGCGCAGGCGCACTGAGGGAGTGCTGAGGAAGCGAGCGTCCTTCTCTCAGATCGCCTGCGCCGAATGAAGACACATAAGGCGCAGGCGCGGGATTTGAATTGCAGACAGGGCCAGCCGGAGGAGGAGAGCGTTCGCTGGCCCTGTCAATCAACACAGTTCCATAAATACCACAACACGAAGCCGCACACGAACTTCAAAATATGAAATTCGTTCATCCCTATTTATAGGGGGAGCCGAATGCCTCATTCACATGTCAGTTGTTTGGTCATTGATTTCCATCAGTGATTGTGAGCCAAAAGCAGGAGTGGAGCCTCCGCAGACATAAGGTATTAGGGCTCTTTTACACGAGCGGATCCTGTGTGTGGAATCCACTGCGTGAAATAGAGCCAAGCCGCGTTCCGGACAGCTGAGACACGGAGCAGTAACATGATTGATCACGCTCTTTGCCTCTCTGTGACCTTTTTACTACAAAATCGCGGTGACAACTTTATCTCACTGTGATTTTGTAGTAAAAAGATCACAGAGAGCGAGGCATCAATCATGTTACTGCTCCGTGTCTCCGCTCTCCGGAACGGCGCTTGGCTCTGTTTTACGCAGCAGATTACCCGCACGGCATCCGCTCGTGTGAAAGAGCCCTAAGGGGAAGATCTGCTCCTGTTCTATGTTTAGAGCAGCACCTGGTTTTGGCTCACAATCATTGACCGAACACTGACTGTGTGAATGAGGCCTGAGGCATGACTCTCTCCTGATGACAGATATCAGCGGAGAGAAAGATCGGGCAGTTGGATTTCACCATGCCTGATCCTTTTGTTCTCATGGGAGATAAACCGCCATCAGAGGCGTCTGGAAGCAGCTTATTCCCCTATTGAGAACACATGCATGGCTAGCCAAGCCCAGCGTGCATGTCTATGGGGCAGGTCAGGAGTAATACCTGTCCGCCAAACAACAGCTATCTAATGTGCACGCGACTGTCTGCCGGCCGGGCCCGCGCAGCGGACCGAAAATCGCAATCCGCATCCGACATTCCGCACAGCAAAAAAGTAGTGCACGCACAATTTTTTTGAGGTGGGGAGGCACGAACAGAAACCCCACGGAAGCACTCCGATAAGTTCCGTGCCTCCGTTCCGCACCTTCCTTCCGTGAGGCGATGCCAGAGCGGCACGATTTCTGCAGTTCTCATCTCACTGAAGGACACTGCATTCAGCCTCCCAAGCTTCATATGGCTGATAACAGGGAGCAATAGTTTTACATTCAAGTGCATTGGTTTGACTGCAGGTTAAAGGGGTACTCCAGCCAAAACATTTACCACCTGTTTACTGATTAGGCGCTAAATAACCGCACTAATGAGGGGGACGGGAGTGTCACATCATTCCAGCCATGCGACTGGGTGAAGCAGCGGAGTTCCCCACTCTGGCAACTGGTAGGGGTATAAGAGGTCAGACCCCACCAGTCTACTCGATGGGTGATAAATATATTTGGCTGGAATACCCCTTTACCCCTTATTATTTCTTCCTTGTAGTGGCACACTCTGATTTTCTGTGGAGTTGCCCTTTAACCAGTTGTGTTTGTCTATTTTTATAAAGGCATGTTAATGGACGGAGAAGTTTCCAGGCAGTGAAATCTTAATACTCTGTGGAAAGAGGCCGGTTCCTGGAACCAATCCATGACAGCTTTCTAGTATATTTTGTTTAAAGTGCTCACCATTACAAGATCTCTGTTTCCTGTCAGTGATTATGAACCTACTCTTTCTATCCAGCAGCTGAAAGCTCACACAGACCTGACAGCGCTTGTTACAGTTGTATCTGGACAATCCTCTGTGATTCCGGAATGATACAGTTTCCTGCGCTGATACATTGTAACAAACGATCAGGACAGGTGTCATTAGCAGAATGGTTTGGGGATTTTGTTTTCTACAGTTATTTGGAGTTTTCTTCCTATGGCCACAGGGTAACGTTTCCGATGTGCGGACGCTTCGGTTTCTCCTCAGCCTGGTCCATGTTTTGTCGCTGTGAGGTTATGGATGTCTCCTTCCAATAACCTTGGGGTCCCTCAGTTTAGAAGGGGTTCATAGGAGGTTCCCCATGATGCCTTGCCATGACGATGTCAGTGGTGATGCTGAGCGTCCATTACGTCTTCTTGATAAGATGGCGAGAAGCCTTGAGGCGTCTTTTACGCTGCAAACATCTGTGGATTCGGATCTATAATTAGGAGCATAAATCAGTGACCATTAGGAGAGTGAGTGACGATGTGCCCCCCTCCCCCACCAACCGCACGCTGCGCCGACTGAGAGGAAGAAACTGATCAACACATAAGAACACTCAAAAGTTCCTCAACTTTCGAAGTAACTTTATGTTTCAATTCCTTGCCATTTTTAAGATCTCTGTTTGCTGCCAATGAATAAGAACATTTTGTTACAAGAGGCTAAAAATCTGTATAGACTGGATGCTTTCACTGCTGAGGGTTTGCTACAATTGTATTTAATCTAGATGATCCTCTCTAAAATACAGTGTGGAGTATAATACAGGATGTGACTGAGTATCAGTACAGGATAAGTAATGTATGTACACAGTGACTGCACCAGCAGAATAGTGAGTGCAGCTCTGGAGTATAATACAGGATGTAACTCAGGATCAGTACAGGATAAGTAATGTATGTACACAGTGAACTGCACCAGCAGAATAGTGAGTGCAGCTCTGGAGTATAATACAGGATGTAACTCAGGATCAGTACAGGATAAGTAATGTATGTACACAGTTACTGCACCAGCAGAATAGTGAGTGCAGCTCTGGAGTATAATACAGGATGTAACTCAGGATCAGTACTGGATAAGTAATGTATGTACACAGTGACTGCACCAGCAGAATAGTGAGTGCAGCTCTGGAGTATAATACAGGATGTAACTCAGGATCAGTACAGGATAAGTAATGTATGTACACAGTGACTGCACCAGCAGAATAGTGAGTGCAGCTCTGGAGTATAATACAGGATGTAACTCAGGATCAGTACAGGATAAGTAATGTATGTACACAGTGACTGCACCAGCAGAATAGTGAGTGCAGCTCTGGAGTATAATACAGGATGTAACTCAGGATCAGTACAGGATAAGTAATGTATGTACACAGTGACTGCACCAGCAGAATAGTGAGTGCAGCTCTGGAGTATAATACAGGATGTAACTCAGGATCAGTACAGGATAAGTAATGTATGTACACAGTGACTGCACCAGCAGAATAGTGAGTGCAGCTCTGGAGTATAATACAGGATGTAACTCAGGATCAGTACAGGATAAGTAATGTATGTACACAGTGACTGCACCAGCAGAATAGTGAGTGCAGCTCTGGAGTATAATACAGGATGTAACTCAGGATCAGTACAGGATAAGTAATGTATGTACACAGTGACTGCACCAGCAGAATAGTGAGTGCAGCTCTGGAGTATAATACAGGATGTAACTCAGGATCAGTACAGGATAAGTAATGTATGTACACAGTGACTGCACCAGCAGAATAGTGAGTGCAGCTCTGGAGTATAATACAGGATGTAACTCAGGATCAGTACAGGATAAGTAATGTATGTACACAGTGACTGCACCAGCAGAATAGTGAGTGCAGCTCTGGAGTATAATACAGGATGTAACTCAGGATCAGTACAGGATAAGTAATGTATGTACACAGTGACTGCACCAGCAGAATAGTGAGTGCAGCTCTGGAGTATAATACAGGATGTAACTCAGGATCAGTACAGGATAAGTAATGTATGTACACAGTGACTGCACCAGCAGAATAGTGAGTGCAGCTCTGGAGTATAATACAGGATGTAACTCAGGATCAGTACAGGATAAGTAATGTATGTACACAGTGACTGCACCAGCAGAATAGTGAGTGCAGCTCTGGAGTATAATACAGGATGTAACTCAGGATCAGTACAGGATAAGTAATGTATGTACACAGTGACTGCACCAGCAGAATAGTGAGTGCAGCTCTGGAGTATAATACAGGATGTAACTCAGGATCAGTACAGGATAAGTAATGTATGTACACAGTGACTGCACCAGCAGAATAGTGAGTGCAGCTCTGGAGTATAATACAGGATGTAACTCAGGATCAGTACAGGATAAGTAATGTATGTACACAGTGACTGCACCAGCAGAATAGTGAGTGCAGCTCTGGAGTATAATACAGGATGTAACTCAGGATCAGTACAGGATAAGTAATGTATGTACACAGTGACTGCACCAGCAGAATAGTGAGTGCAGCTCTGGAGTATAATACAGGATGTAACTCAGGATCAGTACAGGATAAGTAATGTATGTACACAGTGACTGCACCAGCAGAATAGTGAGTGCAGCTCTGGAGTATAATACAGGATGTAACTCAGGATCAGTACAGGATAAGTAATGTATGTACACAGTGACTGCACCAGCAGAATAGTGAGTGCAGCTCTGGAGTATAATACAGGATGTAACTCAGGATCAGTACAGGATAAGTAATGTATGTACACAGTGACTGCACCAGCAGAATAGTGAGTGCAGCTCTGGAGTATAATACAGGATGTAACTCAGGATCAGTACAGGATAAGTAATGTATGTACACAGTGACTGCACCAGCAGAATAGTGAGTGCAGCTCTGGAGTATAATACAGGATGTAACTCAGGATCAGTACAGGATAAGTAATGTATGTACACAGTGACTGCACCAGCAGAATAGTGAGTGCAGCTCTGGAGTATAATACAGGATGTAACTCAGGATCAGTACAGGATAAGTAATGTATGTACACAGTGACTGCACCAGCAGAATAGTGAGTGCAGCTCTGGAGTATAATACAGGATGTACTCAGGATCAGTACAGGATAAGTAATGTATGTACACAGTGACTGCACCAGCAGAATAGTGAGTGCAGCTCTGGAGTATAATACAGGATGTAACTCAGGATCAGTACAGGATAAGTAATGTATGTACACAGTGACTGCACCAGCAGAATAGTGAGTGGAGCTCTGGAGTATAATACAGGATGTAACTCAGGATCAGTACAGGATAAGTCATGTATGTACACAGTGACTGCACCAGCAGAATAGTGAGCGCAGCTCTGGGGTATAATACAGGATGTAACTCAGGATCAGTACAGGATAAGTAATGTATGTACACAGTGACTGCACCAGCAGAATAGTGAGTGCAGCTCTGGAGTATAATGCAGGATGTAACTCAGGATCAGTACAGGATAATGTAATGTAATGTATGTACACAGTGACTGCACCAGCAGAATAGTGAGTGCAGCTCTGGAGTATAATACAGGATGTAACTCAGGATCAGTACAGGATAAGTAATGTATGTACACAGTGACTGCACCAGCAGAATAGTGAGTGCAGCTCTGGAGTATAATACAGAATGTAACTCAGGATCAGTACAGGATAAGTAATGTAATGTACACAGTGACTCCGCCAGCAGAATAGTGAGTGCAGCTCTGGAGTAAAATACAGGATGCAACTCAGGATCAGTCCAGGATAAGTAATGTATATACACAGTGACTGCACCAGCAGAATAGTGAGTGCAGCTCTGGGGTATAATACAGGATGTAACTCAGGATCAGTACAGGATAAGTAATGTATGTACACAGTGACTGCACCAGCAGAATAGTGAGTGCAGCTCTGGAGTATAATACAGAATGTAACTCAGGATCAGTACAGGATAAGTAATGTAATGTACACAGTGACTCCGCCAGCAGAATAGTGAGTGCAGCTCTGGAGTATAATACAGGATGTAACTCAGGATCAGTACAGGATAAGTAATGTATGTACACAGTGACTGCACCAGCAGAATAGTGAGTGCAGCTCTGGAGTATAATACAGAATGTAACTCAGGATCAGTACAGGATAAGTAATGTAATGTACACAGTGACTCCGCCAGCAGAATAGTGAGTGCAGCTCTGGAGTATAATACAGGATGCAACTCAGGATCAGTCCAGGATAAGTAATGTATGTACACAGTGACTCCACCAGCAGAATAGTGAGTGCAGCTCTGGAGTATAATACAGGATGTAACTCAGGATCAGTACAGGATAAGTAATGTAATGTATGTACACAGTGACTGCACCAGCAGAATAGTGAGTGCAGCTCTGGAGTATAATACAGGATGTAACTCAGGATCAGTACAGGATAAGTAATGTATGTACACAGGGACTGCACCAGCAGAATAGTGAGTGCAGCTCTGGAGTATAATGCAGGATGTAACTCAGGATCAGTACAGGATAAGTAATGTATGTACACAGTGACTGCACCAGCAGAATAGTGAGTGCAGCTCTGGAGTATAATACAGGATGTAACTCAGGATCAGTACAGGATGAGTAATGTATGTACACAGTGACTGCACCAGCAGAATAGTGAGTGCAGCTCTGGAGTATAATGCAGGATGTAACTCAGGATCAGTACAGGATAAGTAATGTATGTACACAGTGACTGCACCAGCAGAATAGTGAGTGCAGCTCTGGAGTATAATACAGGATGTAACTCAGGATCAGTACAGGATGAGTAATGTATGTACACAGTGACTGCACCAGCAGAATAGTGAGTGCAGCTCTGGAGTATAATGCAGGATGTAACTCAGGATCAGTACAGGATGAGTAATGTATGTACACAGTGACTGCACCAACAGAATAGTGAGTGCAGCTCTGGGGTATAATGCAGGATGTAACAGGACCATTGGCAAGGGACGGTATATAGCAGTAATGGAGAACCTTTTAGAGACCGAGTGCCCAAACTGTAACCCAAAACCCACTTATTTATCGCAAAGTGCTAACACAGCAATTTACGCTGAATACTACAGTCCACTATGGTATATCTTCCATGTACTTTATAATTTTGCTATAATAGCCGGCCTGCATTCGGTACGCTGCCTGTGTTGTTCCTAGTGCGCCCTGCATTCTGAATGCCGCCTCTGGTACCCATGCATAGGTTCGCCACCACTGGTATATAGAGACAGGTTCAGTGGAGTAACCAGAAATGACTGGGCCCCATAGCAAATTTTTGAACTGGATCACCACCAGCAACTTCTTCGCATCCTCCTCCTCCTGTAACTAGTCAAAATCACTCTGTCTGTTTCCTACATGTATATACGGTATGTCATTTCACTGTATATACTGTGATTGTATAACGCTGTTCAGGAGGCCATAAAATTAGTCTTCCTCCTGGGTGGGCCCCTTCTGAGTTCGGCCCCAAAGCAGCAGCTTCCCCTGCAGCGTCGCCCCTGGACAGGTTACTGTTCTCCCCCTGCTCCCTGGGATTTGCGGATTGTCACTGACACTAGTCCAGCACTTAAATTCTGATGTGAATAGCTTTGAATAAGGGCAGAGGTAAGTGTGCGGATGTGAAGGGTTCGCTCATCTGCTCGGTCGCTGAACATGCTAAGGTTCCTTTTCTTTTTCCCTTTATTCTGGCTTTGCTTCAATGATATAAATATGAATGGAAATATCTTTATGTCATAACTGTAGTCAACAAAGCCTTTCTCAGGATGTGAGTCTGGAACGTCTCCAGGGATGGTTCACTGGAAAGTGTCAGCTTTGTGACTTGTGCTTTATTAGCCTGGCACCTCTAGTGCTCAGGTCGTATCTGCTGTAAGAATATAGAACGGGTGCCTCCCGGCTGACTACAGCCCCCAGCATCAGGGTCAGGTGCATCCCAACAAACTAGAATATCATCGAAAAGTTTACTTATTTCAGTAATTCAATATTCTATAGATTCATTACACACAGAGTGATCTATTTCAAGCATTTATTCCTTATAATGTTGATGATTATGGCTTACGGCTAACAAAAACCCAAAAGTCAGTACCGGTATATGCGAAAATTAGAATATTGTGAAAAAGTTCAATTTTGCAGACCCATGGGCTCACACTCTAATCAGCTAATCAATACAAAACCTGAAAAGGTTTCCTAAGCCTTTAAAGGGTCCCTCAGTCTGGTGCAGTAGGCTACACAATCATGGGGAAGACTGCTGACTTGACAGTTGTCCAGAAGACAGTCATTGACAAGGAGGCTACTCAAACAAAACAATAGACCAGTGTCACCACCAGACATCTGAGAAGCTCTGACAGATGCCTTTCAGAACCTCCTCCTTGAGCTTCATTTGTTTTGCTTTCAGTTCCTCATCTCGTTAGCCTCTCTGCATCCCTTTAAATTCCTCCCCATAGTGCATCAGGTTGCGGTTTATATTACTTCCTGAAGTGTGTGCGCATGCTGATCCTACTTCCCAGTCTTCTACAAGATAAGTGTTGTGCATTCATTTGTGTTTTTCTGTTTGCTGGATCCCAGGTGACCCTGACTCCCTCCGTATCAAGTGTAGGGAGCCGGTAGTCGTGTCCCCTCACTATTATAGGGTGTTCAGGTGTTACACAGTCGAGGTACGAGGATATGCGATCATCTACCATTGGGATTTTCGCATAGGCTGAGCAGTAAGGGAGAGAGCCAGGTCTTATGCAGGGGTCTCCCTTTTTGTTCCTTAATTTTGGATCCAGTGAGTCGTATATTCATTTTGTGTTGTCTTGTTTCCTGTACACCTTCCGTGACAACCAGCTACAGAAAACCTGTGGAGCCTTATTTAAGAGTCTCGACACAGCAATCCAAAGTGCAAAGCTCCCTGGGAAACAGTAATATGCAAAATAACTGTGGAGCCCCAGTTATGGGTCTTCAACACAGTGATAGCCAGATATCCCTCAAAGGAAGGAAAACCGAGCAAAGGGGTGGCTTTGGTGATCTCTGTAATGGGAACACCCCTTTGCTCGGTTTTCCTTCCTTTGAGGGATATCTGGCTATCACTGTGTTGAAGACCCATAACTGGGGCTCCACAGTTATTTTGCATATTATTGACAAGGAGGGTAAGTTATAAAAGGTCATTGCTTAAGAAGATGGCTGTTCATCGAGTGCTGTATCCAAGTGCGTTAATGAAAAGTGGAGTAGAAGGAAAAATGCAGCTTTGAAAGGATTGTCATGAAAAGGCCATTGATGCCCCTGAAAAATTTGGGGGAGATTCATAAGGTGTGGACTGCAGCTTGAGTCAGTGCTTCAAGAGCCACCACACACAGACGTATCCAGGACTTAAGCTACAAGTGTCACATTCCTTGTGTGAAGTCACTCATGACCCAGACACAACGTCAGAGGCGTCTTACCTGGGCTAAGGAGAGAAAGAACTGGACTGTTCCCACTGGTCCAAAGTCCTGTTTTCAGATGAAAGTACATTTTGAGTTTCATTTGGAAATCAAAGTCCCAGAGTCTGGAAGAAGAGTGGAGAGGCACAATCCAAGTTCCTTGAGGTCCATGTGAAGTTTCCACAGTCAATGATGGTTTGGAGAACCATGTCATCTGCTGGTGTTGGTCCACTGTGTTATATCAAGTCCACAGTTAGGCCTCCGTGGGGCAGCCTCAGCGGGTAGCGGACCCATTCACTTTAATGGGTCCGCGATCCGTCTGTTCCGCAAAAAGATAGGACATCTTCTATCTTTTTGCGAAACGGAAGTACGGGACAAAACCCCACGGAAGCACTCTGTAGTGCTTCCATAGGGTTCCGTTCTGTGCTTCCGTTCCGCACCATTCCGCATCTCCGCATTTGCGGACCCAGGGAACGGTGCCAGTGTATTGCGGATACACAAATGCGGTCTGCAATACGGCAACGGGCAGCACACGTTCTTAGTGTAGTTGCCTACTAGGAAATATTAGCGCACTTTATGCTTCCCTCTGCCGCCGACAAGCTTTATGGAGATGCTGATTATAATTTCCGGCAGGACTTGGCCTCTGCCCACACTGCCAAAAGTACAAAAGTACTCTGTGCTTGATTGACCAGCAAACTCGCCTGACCTAAACCCCATAGAGAATCTAGGAGAGACACCAGAGGCAACAATGCAGACGAGCTGAAGGCCAATATCAAAGCAACCTGGGCTTCCATAACCCTCAGCAGTGCCACCGGCTGATCTCCTCCAGGCCGCACTGCCGCAGTAATTCATGCAGAAGGAGCTCGACCAAGTATTGAGGACGTATACTGGACAGACTTTTCAGTAGGCCAACATTTCTGGATTAAAAATAATTTGATAATTGGTTTTATATAATATTCAAATTTTCTGAGATATTGTCTTTTGGGTTTTCATTACCTGTAATCCATAATCATCAACATCACAAAACAATAAACACTTGCGATAGATCACTCAGTGTGTAAGGAATCCATAGAATATGGGAGCTTCACTGTAAAAAAATAAAAAAAAAATCACTGAAATAAATCAACTTTCCAATGATATTCTAATTTATTGAGATGCACCTGTCTGTATAATGTGCTCTAAAAGCAACTTCATGTGAGTACCGTAATTGCTCTGTAGCTCTACTACACTTATGTCCTTAACCCCTTCACGCATTATTACGTACATGTACAGGATAATGTGTCAGGGAATGTATGGAGCCTGTTTCTGGGGTGAGCTCGCCCCATATGCGGCGGGTGCCGGCTGTATAATACAGCAGACACCTGGCCGCAATGACGTGGTATGGCGATCACACCAAACCTTATCATTTCACCCCTCCGCTGCAGCGATCAACAGCATTTGCAGCATCTGTGAGGTAATGCAAAGGGATGCAGCTCCCTCTCTCTGCCTTCCGATATAAAATCGCGGGGCTCCGTTCCGTTACTATGACAGCCTGAGACTTCCCAGGGAGGTCATAGTAATCTGCCTGCTGAGCTATGCCAAGGCACAGCTCAGCAGATATTGTGGCAGAATGCTATTCACCATAATTGATATCTATTAGGGTGAATGGGACAGGTTCTAGCCCCCTAAGGGGGTTAAATGTTTTCATGTTAAAAAAAAAAGAAAGAAAATATTTGGGGTAATTTATCAAACTGGTGTAAAGTTGCCCATAACAACCAATCAGATTCCAACTTTCATTATCCAAATGAGCTGTCAAAAATGAAAGGTGGAATCTGATTGGTTTCTATGGGCAACTAAGCCAGTTCGACTTTAGACCAATTTGATAAATGTCCCCAATTAAGTTTAAATCACCCCCTTCCATATTAAGCATCACCGCGTCCAAAAATGTCTGAACTTTTACAATCTATGGTGTACGCCATAAAGAAAAAAAAAGAAAAAACATGCGATTCAACATTTTTTAGTCCCCAAACAAATTGAATACCGTGATCAAAAAGTTTTATGTACCACAAAAATGGTACCAATAAAAACTACAGTTCGTTCTGCAAAAAAAACAAGCCCCCATACAGCTCCGTGGATGGAAATCTAAAAAAAGTTATGGCTGATTCTTTTTTAAAAGGTTTAGATTTTTTTTAAAGTAGTAAAATACAATAAAAACTATGCAAGTTTGGTATTTGGTATTGCCGTGATCGTATTGACCCGCAGAATAAGGATGTCATGTCATTTTTAGAGCACACTGAATACTGTATCCGCACCTATCTGACATTGGTGGTCAAAACCCCAAAAACCTTGCAGGAATTTTATTTTATTTTTTCAATTTCACCCCACAAAGAAATTTCCCAGTTTTCCAATACAAGACATGGTAAATTCAATGGTGCCATTGAAAAATACTTGTAAAAAGCCCTTATATGCCTATGTGAATGGAAAATTAAAACAAGTTATGGCTCTTGCAATATGGGGAGGAAAAAATAAAAATGGGATTGATCTTGGAGTTAAAACTAAAGATTTTGTCATATTCTTAAAATCACTTATCAATGTTGGAAATCTTGATAGAGTGCGCTGCATAATCATCATCTAAATAAAGCTTTTATTTCATGGAATAAACTCAGATTTTGGCCCCATGCACACGGCCGTTGTTCACGGCCGTGTGCGGGCCGTGGAACCGCGGCCTGGATCCCTCCTGAGAGCAGGAGCGCACGGCGTCACTGGTTGCTATGACGCCGTGCGCTCCCTGCTGCCGGCACAGTACAGTAATACACAGGTACGATCTATACCAGTGTATTACTGTATTGCGGCGGCAGCAGGGAGCGCACGGCGTCATAGCAACCAGTGACGCCGTGCGCTCCTGCTCTCAGGAGGGATCCAGGCCGTGGTTCCACGGCCCGCACACGGCCGTGAACAACGGCCGTGTGCATGGGGCCTTTAGCTGTTTATTAACTCTTGATGGTAAATATGCAGACATCAGTCAGGTAACAATGTATTTTTAATATTCCTATCCAGGCTCGGACTGACTCACAGGGGTATGGGTGAATTCCCCGGGGGGCCCCTGAGCAAGCTGGGCCACTAGTCTCCCACCCCCTGCACAAGGGGCACATAACACCGTAGACTTGCTGCACTACAGACATACATTCAGTGTACAGCTCCTCATCCAGCCGATATCATGTAAAAAACGTGATAGATTAAGAATCTCCCCAGTTTATTATTATAGACTCGATCAGAGCGGAGATGACGTCTAGGTACAGAGGAAAGCCACCAGTGTCCTCCCCAGGACCTACCTTCTAACCCTAAGTTCACACCTGAGCGTTTTACAGCGCGTTCAAACGCGCTGTAAAACGCTCAACACATGAAAACCAATGCTTCCCTATGGGAATGGTTCTCACCTGGGCGTTTTACAGCGCGTACGATCGCGCTGTAAAACGCCCGACGCATAAACAAGTACTTGAGCTTCTTTGGGGCGTTTTGACGCGCGTTTGTGGCCATAGGACACTGCAGTCAATCACACAAACGCGTGTCAAACGCGCGTTTACTATTACAAAAAAGCGCATAAAAACGCGCGACAAAAACGCGCGTAAAACGCGCGTTTGAGAAACGCTTAGGTGTGAAAGCAGGGTTAGAGTCACTGCAGGGGCCCCATATTCAATCATCTGGTAGCATCTTGCTGCTGTGTGAGCAGGGAATATCTGAATGTATCTGTACGGTGGGCCCCAAAATACATTTTACTGGTGGGCCCTAGGCACCCCAGTCCGACACTGATCCTATCAATAATCACAGAGCGATTCCTGACTTTCATGAAGTTTCTATTACAGCACATTATACATATTTGCTGCTTCTGAGTCGGAAGGCATATACTAGCAGCAAATATCTGAGCACGAAAGGTGCTAGGCTAATAAAAGACAAGTGCTAAGTCACAAAGCTAAGGCAGAGTTCACACTTCCGTTATTTGGTCAGTTATTGGGAGCCAAAACCAGTAGTGAAGCCTCCGCAGAGATCAGGTGTAACGGAAAGATCTGCACCTGTCCTGGGTTTTTGACCCGCACCTGGTTTTGGCTCACAATAACTGACGGAAATAACTGAAGTGTGAACTCAGCTTTGAGATGTGGAAGGCGACCTGTACGTGGCTCTGCTTTGTATGCAGAAAATCTGCATGAAAAACAGCACATAAATGCAATTTATTGCAGTTTTTATTGTTTTTTTGTTAGGTGCGGATTTTCTGTTTAACAACCCCATTGAAGTCTATGGGGAAAACCACCGTATATAAGGTGTGGAATCGCACTTGACATGCTGTGGAATTTAAAAGGAATGTATCATCAGAAAATGAGAGAAGAAAGGGATGCAAATGAGCTCTTAACAAGCCCTGCCCTTGATGCCGTCAGATGTAAGGCGGCTCTCCTATAAGTCAATGTTCAACTCTTTAACTAGGCCTTGAGACATGACTTGGGTAATAACTAAGCCAGCACCTCATCTGCAGACAGCTGTTTGAGGGTGATTGCCCCTCATCAGTGCAGAGCAGAGAGTACTGGCTTAACTGGGTGAGAGGCCTGTCAGGATTTGGTGGGGGGGTACTATCTCTCCTTGTGGATAGCGCCTTAATCTGCGTGAGGAGGCTTATAGGCCATATAGGATTGTAAGCCTACACATGCTCCTCTGGAATTCTGGGAAGAAGGCATTCTCCCCAAGGACAGATAGTACCCCCCAAATCAGAAAATGACTTACTGTTTAAATTACATTTTTTATGTTCAACATTTTTTTAAAGAATTTTTTATATTTTAATTTTCTGTGTCAAAACCTATAAAATCCTGCCGTTTTCACACTGGCCACTTGGCCTGATAATAGGCGCCACTTCTTCGTCTGTACAGATCACTTTAACGCAGTCATCTCCTTATCATTACAGGCAGGATTACAATGGCAGATGTCACCTCAGTGTATAGATAACACAGAATCCTCCATTCACAATATTCCCGGAAGTGGCCGCCGCATGGGAACGCAGCTCAAGTCAGATAACCCCTTTAAGGCCTCTTTCACACGGGCGTCGCGTGTGAGGGCCGGACAAGATGCGGGTGCGTTGTGGGAAAATGCGCCCAAGTGCAAAGCGTTTTAATGCGTTTTGCACGCGCGTGAGAAAAATTGGCATGTTTGGTACCCAAACCCGAACCCGGACTTCTTCACAGAAGTTCAGGTTTGGGTTCGGTGTTGTGTAGATTTTATTATTTTCCCTTATAACTTGGTTATAAGGGAAAATAATAGCATTTTTAATACAGAATGCTTGGTAAAATGTCCATTGAGGGGTTAAAATAATATACTAATTTAACTCACCCCATCCACTTGGTCGCATAGCGGATCTCCTTTTCTTTGGCCTCATGCACACGACCGTTTTTTTTTAAGGTCCGCAAAAACGGCGTCCGTAGGTCCGTGATCCGTGACCGTTTTTTCGTCCGTGGGTCTTCCTTGTTTTTTGGAGGATCCATGGACATGAAAAATGAAAAAAAAATCAAAGTCAAGTTTGCCATTGAAATGATAGGAAAAAACGGACACGGATCACGGACACGGATGACAATCTTGTGTGCATCCGTGATTTTTCACGGACCCATTGACTTGAATGGGTCCGTGAACCGTTGGCCGTGAAAAAAATAGGACAGGTCATATTTTTTTCACGGCCAGGAAACACGGATCACGGATGCGGCTGCCAAACGGTGCATTTTCCGATTTTTCCACGGACCCATTGAAAGTCAATGGGTCAGTGAAAAAAAACGGAAAACGGCACAACGGCCACGGATGCACACAACGGTCGTGTGCATGAGGCCTTTCTACTTCAGGACCTGGTTAAAGGACCTGTGGTGACATCACTGCACTCATCACATGGTCCATCATGATGGACCATGTAATGAGCGCAGTGACGTCATCAAAGGTCCTTTAGCCAGGTCCTGAAGAAAGTAGAAAGAATAGGAGATCCGCTATGCGACCAAGTGGATGGGAGTTAAATTAGTATATTATTTTTAACCCCTCAATGGACATTTTACTAAGCATTCTGTATTAAGAATGCTATTATTTTCCCTTATAACCATGTTATAAGGGAAAATAATAATGATCGGGTCCCCATCGTGATCGTCTCCTAGCAACCACTTGCTTGCGGATGCTTGCAATTTTCACGCAACCCCATTCACTTCTATATAGAGCTTGCTGTGATTTTCACGCAACGCACAAGTGATGCATGAAAATTACCGCTCATGTACACAGCCTCAGTGCGGGTGCAATGCGTTCACCTCACGCATTGCACCCGCGTGGAATTCTCGCCCGTGTGATAGAGGCCTAAGCCTCTCACGTGTGATACTGTCTGCTGACCTGGTGTATCTAATCCTATCATGTGTGATACTGTCCACTGAGCTGCGTATCTAATTCTGCCATATATGATATTGTTTGCTGTGTTAGGGCTCATACACACGACCTTATGTATTTTGCGGTCCACAAAACACGGTTCCGCAAAAAAATGTGGATGACGTCCCCAATTAGAATAGCCCTATCCTTGTAATGTGTAATGTGGACGATAATAGGACATGTTCTATATTTTTGTGGAACGGACATACGGAAACGCAATGCAGACAGAGTAACTTCCGTTTTTAGTTTTTTTTGTGGACCCATT
The DNA here is from genome assembly GCF_014858855.1 of Bufo gargarizans. NCBI lineage: Eukaryota > Metazoa > Chordata > Amphibia > Anura > Bufonidae > Bufo > Bufo gargarizans. The sequence continues at coordinate 167,400,821 of NC_058086.1, forward strand.
GAAATGAATAGTTCTGCATATGGTCTGTAATAAAAATGGAACGGACACGGAAAGAAAATAAGTTTTTGTGCATGAGCCCTTACTCTATCTAATCCTATCCTGTGTGATACTGTCTGCTGAGCTGTGTATCTAATCCTATCCTGTGTGATACTGTCTGCTCAGCTGTGTATCTAATCCTATCCTGTGTGATACTGTCTGCTCAGCTGTGTATCTAATCCTATCCTGTGTGATACTGTCTGCTGAGCTGTGTATCTAATCCTATCCTGTGTGATACTGTCTGCTCAGCTGTGTATCTAATCCTATCCTGTGTGATACTGTCTGCTGAGCTGTGTATCTAATCCTATCCTGTGTGATACTGTCTGCTCAGCTGTGTATCTAATCCTATCCTGTGTGATACTGTCTGCTCAGCTGTGTATCTAATCCTATCCTGTGTGATACTGTCTGCTGAGCTGTGTATCTAATCCTATCCTGTGTGATACTGTCTGCTCAGCTGTGTATCTAATCCTATCCTGTGTGATACTGTCTGCTGAGCTGTGTATCTAATCCTATCCTGTGTGATACTGTCTGCTCAGCTGTGTATCTAATCCTATCCTGTGTGATACTGTCTGCTCAGCTGTGTATCTAATCCTATCCTGTGTGATACTGTCTGCTGAGCTGTGTATCTAATCCTATCCTGTGTGATACTGTCTGCTCAGCTGTGTATCTAATCCTATCCTGTGTGATACTGTCTGCTGAGCTGTGTATCTAATCCTATCCTGTGTGATACTGTCTGCTGAGCTGTGTATCTAATCCTATCCTGTGTGATACTGTCTGCTGAGCTGTGTATCTAATCCTATCCTGTGTGATACTGTCTGCTGAGCTGTGTATCTAATCCTATCCTGTGTGATACTGTCTGCTGAGCTGTGTATCTAATCCTATCCTGTGTGATACTGTCTGCTGAGCTGTGTATCTAATCCTATCCTGTGTGATACTGTCTGCTGAGCTGTGTATCTAATCCTATCCTGTGTGATACTGTCTGCTGAGCTGTGTATCTAATCCTATCCTGTGTGATACTGTCTGCTGAGCTGTGTATCTAATCCTATCCTGTGTGATACTGTCTGCTGAGCTGTGTATCTAATCCTATCCTGTGTGATACTGTCTGCTGAGCTGTGTATCTAATCCTATCCTGTGTGATACTGTCTGCTGAGCTGTGTATCTAATCCTATCCTGTGTGATACTGTCTGCTGAGCTGTGTATCTAATCCTATCCTGTGTGATACTGTCTGCTGAGCTGTGTATCTAATCCTATCCTGTGTGATACTGTCTGCTGCAGCTGTGTATCTAATCCTATCCTGTGTGATACTGTCTGCTGAGCTGTGTATCTAATCCTATCCTGTGTGATACGTCTGCTGAGCTGGTATCTAATCCTGTCCTGTGGATACTGTCTGCTGAGCTGTGTATCTAATCCTATCCTGTGTGATACTGTCTGCTGAGCTGTGTATCTAATCCTATCCTGTGTGATACTGTCTGCTGAGCTGTGTATCTAATCCTATCCTGTGTGATACTGTCTGCTGAGCTGTGTATCTAATCCTATCCTGTGTGATACTGTCTGCTGAGCTGTGTATCTAATCCTATCCTGTGTGATACTGTCTCTGCTGAGCTGTGTATCTAATCCTATCCTGTGTGATACTGTCTGCTGAGCTGTGTATCTAATCCTGTCCTGTGTGATACTGTCTGCTGAGCTGTGTATCTAATCCTATCCTGTGTGATACTGTCTGCTGAGCTGTGTATCTAATCCTATCCTGTGTGATACTGTCTGCTGAGCTGTGTATCTAATCCTATCCTGTGTGATACTGTCTGCTGAGCTGTGTATCTAATCCTATCCTGTGTGATACTGTCTGCTGAGCTGTGTATCTAATCCTATCCTGTGTGATACTGTCTGCTGAGCTGTGTATCTAATCCTATCCTGTGTGATACTGTCTGCTGAGCTGTGTATCTAATCCTATCCTGTGTGATACTGTCTGCTGAGCTGTGTATCTAATCCTATCCTGTGTGATACTGTCTGCTGAGCTGTGTATCTAATCCTATCCTGTGTGATACTGTCTGCTGAGCTGTGTATCTAATCCTATCCTGTGTGATACTGTCTGCTGAGCTGTGTATCTAATCCTATCCTGTGTGATACTGTCTGCTGAGCTGTGTATCTAATCCTATCCTGTGTGATACTGTCTGCTGAGCTGTGTATCTAATCCTATCCTGTGTGATACTGTCTGCTGAGCTGTGTATCTAATCCTATCCTGTGTGATACTGTCTGCTGAGCCGTGTATCTAATCCTATCCTGTGTGATACTGTCTGCTGAGCTGTGTATCTAATCCTATCCTGTGTGATACTGTCTGCTGAGCTGTGTATCTAATCCTATCCTGTGTGATACTGTCTGCTGAGCTGTGTATCTAATCCTATCCTGTGTGATACTGTCTGCTGAGCTGTGTATCTAATCCTTCCTTGTGATACTGCCTCTGAGCTTATCTATCATGTGTGATACTGTCTGCTGGACCGTGTATCTAATCCTATCCTGTGTGATACTGTCTGCTGCAGCTGTGTATCTAATCCCTATCCTGTGTGATACTGTCTGCTGAGCTGTGTATCTAATCCTATCCTGTGTGATACTGTCTGCTGAGCTGTGTATCTAATCCTATCCTGTGTGATACTGTCTGCTCGAGCTGTGTATCTAATCCTATCCTGTGTGATACTGTCTGCTGAGCTGTGTATCTAATCCTATCCTGTGTGATACTGTCTGCTGAGCCTGTGTATCTAATCCTATCCTGTGTGATACTGTCTGCTGAGCTGTGTATCTAATCCTATCCTGTGTGATACTGTCTGCTGAGCTGTGTATCTAATCCTATCCTGTGTGATACTGTCTGCTGAGCTGTGTATCTAATCCTATCCTGTGTGATACTGTCTGCTGAGCTGTGTATCTAATCCTATCCTGTGTGATACTGTCTGCTGAGCTGTGTATCTAATCCTATCCTGTGTGATACTGTCTGCTGAGCTGTGTATCTAATCCTATCCTGTGTGATACTGTCTGCTGAGCTGTGTATCTAATCCTATCCTGTGTGATACTGTCTGCTGAGCCTGTGTATCTAATCCTATCCTGTGTGATACTGTCTGCTGAGCTGTGTATCTAAATCCTATCCTGTGTGATACTGTCTGCTGAGCTGTGTATCTAATCCTAGTCCTGTGTGATAACTGTCTGCTGAGCTGTGTATCTAATCCTATCTGTGTGATACTGTCCTGCTGAGCTGTGTATCTAATCCTAGTCCTGTGTGATACTGTCCTGCTCAGCTGTGTATCTAATCCTATCCTGTGTGATACTGTCTGCTGAGCTGTGTATCTAATCCTGATCCTGTGTGATACTGTCTGCTGAGCCGTGTATCTAATCCTATCCTGTGTGATACTGTCTGCTGAAGCTGTGTATCTAATCCTATCCTGTGTGATACTGTCTGCTGAGCTGTGTATCTAATCCTATCCTGTGTGATACTGTCTGCTGAGCTGTGTATCTAATCCTATCCTGTGTGATACTGTCTGCTGAGCTGTGTATCTAATCCTAGTCCTGTGTGATACTGTCTGCTGAGCTGTGTATCTAATCCTATCCTGTGTGATACTGTCTGCTGAGCTGTGTATCTAATCCTGTCCTGTGTGATACTGTCTGCTCAGCTGTGTATCTAATCCTCTCCTGTGTGATACTGTCTGCTCAGCTGTGTATCTAATCCTGTCCTGTGTGATACTGCCTGCTGAGCTGTGTATCTAATCCTATCATGTGTGATACTGTCTGCTGAGCTGTGTATCTAATCCTATCCTGTGTGATACTGTCTGCTCAGCTGTGTATCTAATCCCCTCCTGTGTGATACTGTCTGCTGAGCTGTGTGACTAATCCTATCCTGTGTGATACTGTCTGCTGAGCTGTGTATCTAATCCTGTCCTGTGTGATACTGTCTGCTGAGCTGTGTATCTAATCCTATCCTGTGTGATACTGTCTGCTCAGCTGTGTATCTAATCCTATACTACGTGATAATGTCTGCTGAGCTGTGTATCTAATCCTATCCTGTGTGATACTGCCTGCTGAGCTGTGTATCTAATCCTGTCCTGTGTGATACTGTCTGCTCAGCTGTGTATCTAATCCTATCCTGTGTGATACTGTCTGCTGAGCTGTGTATCTAATCCTATCCTGTGTGATACTGCCTGCTGAGCTGTGTATCTAATCCTATCCTGTGTGATACTGTCTGCTGAGCTGTGTATCTAATCCTATCCTGTGTGATACTGTCTGCTGAGCTGTGTATCTAATCCTCTCCTGTGTGATACTGTCTGCTCAGCTGTGTATCTAATCCTGTCCTGTGTGATACTGCCTGCTGAGCTGTGTATCTAATCCTATCCTGTGTGATACTGTCTGCTGAACTGTGTATCTAATCCTATCATGTGTGATACTGTCTGCTGAGCTGTGTATCTAATCCTATCCTGTGTGATACTGTCTGCTGAGCTGTGTATCTAATCCCCTGTGTGATACTGTCTGCTGAGCTGTGTATCTAATCCATCCTGTGTGATACTGTCTGCTGAGCTGTGTATCTAATCCTGTCCTGTGTGATACTGTCTGCTGAGCTGTGTATCTAATCCTATCCTGTGTGATACTGTCTGCTGAGCTGTGTATCTAATCCTATCCTGTGTGATACTGTCTGCTGAGCTGTGTATCTAATCCTATCCTGTGTGATACGTCTGCTGAGCTGTGTATCTAATCCTATCCTGTGTGATACGTCTGCTGAGCTGTGTATCTAATCCTCCTGTGTGATACTGTCTGCTGAGCTGTGTATCTAATCCTATCCTGTGTGATACTGTCTGCTGAGCTGTGTATCTAATCCTATCCTGTGTGATACTGTCTGCTGAGCTGTGTATCTAATCCTATCCTGTGTGATACTGTCTGCTGAGCTATTTGAGCTGTGTATCTAATCCTGTCCTGTGTGATACTGTCTGCTGAGCTGTGTATCTAATCCTATTCTGTGTGATACTGTCTGCTGAGCTGTGTATCTAATCCTATCCTGTGTGATACTGTCTGCTGAGCTGTGTATCTAATCCTATCCTGTGTGATACTGTCTGCTGAGCTGTGTATCTAATCCTATCCTGTGTGATACTGTCTGCTGAGCCGTGTATCTAATCCTATTCTGTGTGATACTGTCTGCTGAGCTGTGTATCTAATCCTATCCTACGTGATACTGTCTGCTGAGCTGTGTATCTAATCCTATCCTGTGTGATACTGTCTGCTGAGCTGTGTATCTAATCCTATCCTGTGTGATACTGTCTGCTGAGCTGTGTATCTAATACTATCCTACGTGATACTGTCTGCTGAGCTGCTGTATGTGTGACTGTGTATCTAAGCACATCATGTGTGATATCATTGGCTGAGCAGTGTATCTAAGCCTATGTTGTGTGATACATCTGACGATACAGCGCTACGCTTGGATCCCATTTAAGGTTGAAGCATCTCAGCATTTTCCAAAAATATGCCCTGAGGACTCTTTGCGGTGGAATCCCATGCAGACCTGGCATGTGTCATGTGCTGCCAGCTTCTCCTTCAGTTTGGTATGAGACATCATTCAGTTTGACACAAAATGTCAACAGGCGGATTAGTCCCATTGTGTAAGCGAGACACAGTCACAAGTCAGCTTCAAGGTGTGACAGCGAGGGGCGGAGGAGCAGCTGCCCGGGCACCGGCCGTATTCCATGAGACCTTGAGTATCCATAGGGCAGAGGTAGCAGTGGCACCTGGGGATTTTTATGAAGGTCCTCACCCCATGGTGTAGAGTTTAGCGGAGGCTTCCCACCATACTGCCCCCTGGAAGGGACAAGGTTGCCTGCTTTATTTAGGGAAGTCACTGTATACCGTCATCTAACTCACTGTAGATACAGACTTTTAAGGAAAACCTTGAGTTAAAGGCATACCTCCCAACTTTTGAAAAACATAAAGAGGGACAATATATGCCGCCATGCATCGCGGCAATTTGCCAGAAGCATAACTACTGACACCGTCACAACTGCAGCAGCCGGGGAACGGTGGAAGTCCCTTTATTATTTTACAGCATGTGGAGCCTGCTTCAAGATCCAGATAAATATTAGCAGATAAATCATCAGATTATAGATATTTTAAGGTCCAAATTGCACCAAATAATGAAGTTCTGGTCTAATATACAGGTAGAAACCGTACAGAGAGTTTAGTAAGGAGCAATTTAGTAAATGTATTAATGCGCATGTGTTTAGTTTAGTTTTTTTTTTTATAATAAAAAAAAATGTAAGTTTCAAGAAAAAAAAAAGCCCCCCCTCACCATAAAATAGTGTTTAAAAAAAACAAACAAATAAAAAACAGACATATTGGGTATCGCCGCATCCTTAACGACGTGCTCTATAAAAAATCTAACATAATCTACCATAAAAACTGTCACATAATCTACATAAAAACTGTTTTTTTTTTGTCACCTTACATCACAAATATGTGTCATTCTAAGCGATCAAAAAGACATACAGTACAGACCAAAAGTTTGGACACCTTCTCATTCAAAGAGTTTTCTTTATTTTCATGACTATAAAGGCATCAAAACTATGAATTAACACATGTGGAATTATATACATAACAAACAAGTGTGAAACAACTGAAAATATGTCATATTCTAGGTTCTTCAAAGTAGCCACCTTTTGCCTTGATTACTGCTTTGCACACTCTTGGCATTCTCTTGATGAGCTTCAAGAGGTAGTCACCTGAAATGGTCTTCCAACAGTCTTGAAGGAGTTCCCAGAGATGCTTAGCACTTGTCGGCCCTTTTGCCTTCACTCTGCGGTCCAGCTCACCCCAAACCATCTCGATTGGGTTCAGGTCCGGTGACTGTGGAGGCCAGGTCATCTGGCGCAGCACCCCATCACTCTCCTTCATGGTCAAATAGCCCTTACTTTCAAAGTTTTCCCAATTTTTCGGCTGACTGACTGATCTTCATTTCTTAAAGTAATGATGGCCACTCGTTTTTCTTTACTTAGCTGCTTTTTTCTTGCCATAATACAAATTCTAACAGTCTATTCAGTAGGACTATCAGCTGTGTATCCACCTGACTTCTCCACAACGCAACTGATGGTCCCAACCCCATTTATAAGGCAAGAAATCCCACTTATTAAACCTGACAGGGCACACCTGTGAAGTGAAAACCATTTCAGGTGACTACCTCTTGAAGCTCATCAAGAGAATGCCAAGAGTGTGCAAAGCAGTAATCAAAGCAAAAGGTGGCTACTTTAAAGAACCTAGAATATGACATATTTTCAGTTGTTTCACACTTGTTTGTTATGTATATAATTCCACATGTGTTAATTCATAGTTTTGATGCCTTTATAGTCATGAAAATAAAGAAAACTCTTTGAATGAGAAGGTGTCCAAACTTTTGGTCTGTACTGTATGTACCCCAAAATAGTACCAATCAGTCATCTCTTCCCACACAAATCTAGCCCCTACCTAAGACAATCATCCAAAAGATTAAAAAATCCTGAACACCACTCTCAGAGAAGACATCCGAAAATTCAGAGAGAAAAGATGGTACAGTCTTAGTAGCAACCTCAGAAACAGATGTCATGAGGCAATTCTCTCTGCAAAAGTCACTCCAACCATTTATTTGCCTCGCTTGCCAATCAATGGTGGGGTTATGTTTAGTGAGCCAGGGCAGCCCCAACACCAGAGGGGTAGGTAAACCGCTAAGGACGAAACATGACACATCCTCAACATGAGCATCACTCACAATTAAACGGATATTGTGAACTATGCCCTTTAATGATTTCTGAGAAAGTGGAGCGGAATCGATAGCAAAAACAGGAATATCCTTTCCCAAAGTGCACACCTGGAAACCATGAGTTATCGCAAATTGATTATCAATGAGATTGACCGCTGCTCCACTATCCACAAAAATCTCACAAAAAATGTTCTTGCTCTCTAGCGCCACCCTAGCCGGCAGGACAAAACGGGAACTACAAGCAAACGGAAAACCTTCAATTTCCGCCTCAACCCTGCCAATAGTAACAGACGGAACATTTTTAAAAGATTTTTTCCTCTTTGTTTCTTTATTATACCCAGAGAACTGCCTGAATCTCCTAGAGGGACAAATATTTGCCAAATGATTAATACCTCCACAACAAAAACAAACCCTCCCATGCGGGCTGAATCTTCTATTGTCAGAAGCAATCAACCCCAGCTGCATGGGCTCCTGCTCAGAAGGGGCTGACGGCGACTGAGACCCCTGCGCACAGAATGGGACCGCTGCACAGTCCTGGAACCGAGTATGACAGGAAGGAGAGATCTCTCCTCTCTCTCTAAGACGCCTGTCAATACGAACGGCCTGAGACATAGCAGAGTCCAAAGAAATAGGCCTCTCATGAAAGGCAAATGCATCTTTCAATCCCTCTGAAAGACCATGGCAAAATTGACTTCGGAGCGCAGCATCATTCCAACCAGTATCAACTGCCCATCTCCGAAATTCTGAGCAGTATATTTCTGCGGATTGTTTACCCTGGCATAAGAGACGTAGTCTAGACTCCGCCAGAGCAATACGATCCGGATCATCATATATCTGACCCAGGGCTAAAAAGAATTCATCCACTGAACGGAGGGGCCGTGCCCCCTCCGGCAGCGAAAAGGCCCAGGACTGAGCGTTACCTCTGAGCAGCGATATAATGATGCCCACCCTCCGTTCCTCATCACCAGAGGAATGGGGAAGAAGGCGAAAATGGAGTTTGCAAGCCTCTCTAAAACGCACAAAATTCTCACTACCCCCGGAGAACGTATCCGGGAGCGAGATCTTAGGCTCAGAACAAGCTCCATGAACGCCAGCTGAACCGGTCACTTGAAGCTGAGAAAAAGTCCTGCGGAGATCAGCTACCTCCAATGAAAGACCCTGAAGGCGTTCAGCCAAAAGTGAAACCGGATCCATGCTTGAGACGGTTATGGCGGCTTATAATGTCACGGACGGTGTACAGGAAACAAGGCAAAGCAACATGCATAAATGTCTCGCTGGATCCAAAAACTAAGGAACCAAGGGAGACCCCTGCAGAAGACCTGGCACTTTCCCTGGCTGCTCAGCCTATGCAAAGATCCGAATGGTGGAGGTTTGCATATCCACGTACCTTGACTATATAACCCCTGAGCACCCTACAATAGTGTGGGGACACGACCACCGGCTCCCTACACCAGACACGGAGGGAGTCAGGGTCACCTGGGATCCAGCAAACAGAAAATAACAGATAAATGTACAACACTTAACTTTGTAGAAGAGAGGAGAACCAGATGAGCATGCACACACACTCCAGGAAGAAGTATAAGCCGCCCAGAAAAGCATTCTGGGGAGGAATTTAAAGGGAAGCAATTAGTCCAACACATGACAGCTGAGAGAGGCTAATGAGATAAGTAACTGAATACCACAACAAAGAAACTCAAGGAGGAGGTTCTGAAAGGCCTCTGTCAGAGCTTCTCAGCTGTCTGGTTGTGACAGGATGTATCCCACGGCCTGAGACAAGGGTAAGAAATAGAGTAATGGATTAGTTTAATGGTTTTATATGGGACTTTAAAGTGATGTGGCTGACAAAGGATACGTTTTTTAATTTGAAGGGGGAGGTGTTTACATTCAATTTAGGAGGAGTCAACACTGACCAATTGTCGAGGTGTTGTGGTTACATAAGTTCACTATGAGTATATTTGTTTGGGCTTGATAAAGACCCAAAAGGTCGAAACGTCGCAAAATTCGGTATGAATATGTGAAGTTTTCTACGACATTGGAGTGCTGCAGTTTTCTACAACATTGCAATTTACTGAGGCGTTCCAGAGGCCAGGACAAAACGGAACAACTGAAAGGACTCAGTGAGTCGTGCTGTCTTGTTTATATTTTTGGGATAAGTAAAAGCGTTTTAAAGTTATCACCACATAAAGTGACACATGTCAGATTAGCAAAAAATGGCCTGGTTCTTAAGGTGAAAAATGGCAGGGTCCTGATGGGGTTAAGGGTCAAAGAGGGACTGTCCCTCCAAAAGAGGGACACTTGGGAGGCATGGTTAAAGGGGTTTTCTGGGAGTTCGATATTGATGGTCTTTCCTCAGGATAGGTCATACATATCTAATCAGTGGCGGTCCGAGTCCTGGCACTGTGACACTCCGGCCCCCTCACAGCATACCAAGCACAGCGCCGTCCATTGTATAGTGGCTGTGCCTGGTATTGCAGCTCAGCCCCATTAACTTGAATGGGACTAGTCCATGTGACCAATCAATCAGTGTGATGTCCCTGGCCTCGGCAGAGGACGCAGAGCTCACCGGAGCACGGCAGCCTCTTCAAACAGCTGATCTGCGGGGGGGGGGGGGGGGGGGTGCTGGGAGTCGTACCTCCACCGATCACAGCTTATACTCCAGTCACATCCAGAGCTGCATGCACAATGTTGTCATAGTAGATAAGATGACCCAGCCCTATCTATACATTAAAGTAGATGACCTGGGAAGTTACGAATGCAGCTCTGGATGTGACTGTAACAGCAGTAATTTCCTGGCGTCCTGCACTACCTCCTCTGTCGTGTTTACAGCCGGTTAATCCACTTTGATTCGAGGGTATAACTCCTGTATCTGTGGCTGGGCCGCTGCCGATGTCCTGCGCGCCATGCAGATTTACTAGGTGTTTGCTGGTGCGTACAATCTTTATTGCTCAGCCTTATCTAGGAACATCTACATCATTATAACATCTCCCAGAACACCAGGTACTCGTGTAAAAGGGGAACGATGGCGCCATAAACGATGGGAGGCAGCACCGGAGCAGCTTCACGTACAAAGAGGCGAATACATTCACAGGAGGGGAAGACTCCTGCCCCATGATCTAAGGGGAACCATAGGTCTTACCCAAACGAGCAGTCCTGATTCATTACTTGATCCGATCTTACTGTCTTGGTAACTCCAACTTGAACACAGTTTCGGTTTTAGTTGCAGATCCATCTCTAAATATAATTTTATAGTGATCGGAGCTTCATTTATTAATTTTTTAATTCAAAGCTCGAAATCCGTGCACAGACGTTGAGTTACATGAAAAATTTCTATCCATCTGCAGTCACCACTAGGGGGAGCTTACTGCATACTGGTTATGCATTAAACTCAGTAAGAAATATGTCTTCAGTGAGCGCCCCCCAGTGGTGGCTAAAGGCAGAATTGTATCATGGAATTCTTGTAAGTGGAACTTTGACCCCTATATAGAAATGTAAGAAAAAAAATACGTAGCACAGAATTTGGACCTATGTACCGTACATAATACTAAATGATGGAGGTTCACTGATTATAGAGGGGTCACATGACACGCTTCCCCGCTAGCTTCTTCTGTCCCAAAGGACATTTAGTGGGCGGGATTGTGACTACTCGATAAACTGTGCAGAACATCTCGCATAGTGATAGTTTCCCATCAAAGGAACCATTCAAGGAAAAGCAATACACTGTATTATTTTCCGTTATGGTTTATTTACGAGGACTTTTTAGTTTTTTTCAAGTTGTACTTTCTACTGCCACCATTTCATATTGCATACGATGTACTGGGGAGCTGGAAAAAAAAAGTTCCACATTAAGTGAAATTTGAAATAAAAATGCAATTCCACAACAGTTTTATGTTTTGTTTTTTACAGCGTTCACTATGTGGCAAAACTGACCTGTCACTTTCATTCTCCGAGTCAGGATGATTATGGCGATAGCGCATATGTATAGTTTTTCTAGCGTTTTAATACTGAAACAAAAATTATTATTTCTTTTTGCCTTCATATTCTGACCTCTATAACATTTTTGTGGGGTCATCTGTACTATTCATTGATCCCATTTTGGGGTGTGGACAACTTTTTGATCACTTTTTATTACATTTTTTGTGGGAGGCGAAGAGACAAAAAAATGGCAGTATGGCCATTTTGACTTTTTTCCGTCTCGTCATTTGCCATATTGGATAGATATCTTTAGACCTTAATAATACGGGTGTTTTCGCACATGATATGTATTTTTTTTTATTTTTAACGCTCCTTTCACACAGGCATTGCGGGAAAATGTGCGGGTGCGTTACGGGAACACCCGCGATTTTTCTGCGCAAGTACAAAACATTGTAATGCGTTTTGCACTCGCGTGAAAAAAATCGTGCATGTTTGGTACTTCTTCACAGAAGTTTGGGTCTGGGATCAGTGTTCTGTAGATTGTATTATTTTCCCTTATAACATGGTTATAAGGGAAAATAATAGCCTTCTGAATACAGACTGCATAGTACAATAGTTCTGGAGGGGTTAAAAAAAAATAAAAAAATATTTAACTCACCTTAGTCCACTTGTTCGCGTAGCCGGCATCTCCTTCTGTCTCCTTTGCTGAACAGGACCTGGGGTGAGCATTAATTACATGAACAGGACCTGTGGTGACGTCACTCCGGTCACATGATCTTTTACCATGGTGATGGATCATGTGATGGATCATGTGATGACCGGAGTGACATCATCACAGGTCCTGTTCATGTAATTAATGCTCACCCTAGATCCTGTTCAGCAAAGGAGACAGAAGGAGATGCCGGCTACGCGAACAAGTGGACTAAGGTGAGTTAAATATTTTTTTATTTTTTCTTTAACCCCTCCAGCGCTATTTGACTATGCATTCTGTATTCACAATGCTATTATTTTCCCATTGTTATAAGGGAAAATAATAATGATCGGGTCTCCATCCCGATCGTCTCCTAGCAACTGTACGTGAAAATTGCACCGCATCTGCACTTGCTTGCGATTTTCACGCAACCCCATTCATTTCTATGGGGCCTGCGTTACGTGAAAAACGCACAAAATAGAGCATGCTGCGATTTTCACTCAACGCATAAGTGATGCGTGAAAATCACCGCTCATGTGAACAGCCCCATAGAAATGAATGGGTCGGTATTCAGTGCGGGTGCAATGCGTTCACCTCACGCATCGCATCTGCGCGGAATACTCGCCCGTGTGAAAGGGGCCTTACTAAAGGTTAATTGCGATTCATTCATAACTTATAGTGCAAATAATAAAGGAATGACCACAACATAGAGCCATAAGAATAGATGCTCCAGAATCGTTATTACATGGGGGATGCATGGAGCTATTAACCCCTTCACACCTAGTGCCGTTGCGGGTGCCATAGCCGCGGGTGGCCGCCTGCTTCTTTTAGAAGACACCCGCGGCTCATGTCCGCAACCAGCAGTAATGCCGGTCACGGACATTTAACCGCTCAGATGCCGTGGTCAATCCTGACAACGGCATCTGAGCGCGCTGAAACCGAAAATGCGCACTTTCGGTTGTGCTCCGGATCCCCCATGTGGTGATCGGAGGAGCCGGAGTGTGTATGCAGCAGCCCCTGTCTTTATGAATGACAGGAGGCTGCTGCATAGTATTTCCTATGGAGCCCTTGCCTGTAATAGGGCTCCATAGGAAACAAACAATTTTCTCATAGACTCCAATGCTAGTGCATTGGGGTCTATGAGAATAGCAATCTAATGATTGCATGTTAGTTCCCTATGGGAGCTATAAAAAAGTGTAAAAAAAAAAAAAAAGGAAAAAAAATAAGTAAATAAAAATTCAAATCACCCACTTTTCCCAAAATAAAAATAAAAGAACTAAAAAAATTTAAATAAATACACATCATGGGTGTCGTGATGTGTGAAAACGCCCATAGTGTAAAAATATAAAAATATATTCCCCATATGGCAAACAGCAAAAAAAAATCATAAAAAGTGATCAGAAAGTCATACACACCCCAGAATGGTATCAATGAAAAGTTCAGATGGCCCCGCAAAAAATTAGCCCCCATACAGCTGTGTACAAAAAATGACAAAAAAGTTATAGGGGTCAAAATATGGTGACAAAAAAATAAAAAAATGTCCCCACTTTATAATTTTTTTATCACTATCAAAACGAAGGAAAAACTATACATATAAGGCTACTTTCACACCTGCGTTAGGTGCGGATCCGTCTGGTATCTGCGCAGATGGATCCGCTCCTATAAAGCAAACACTTGTATCCGTTCAGAACGGATCCGTTTGCATTATTCTTTAAAAAAAAGTCTAAGTCAAAACGGATCCGTCCTGATTTACATTGAAAGTCAGTGGGGGACGGATCCGTTTTCAACTGCACCATATTGTGTCAGTGAAAACGGATCCGTCCCCTTAGTTGATGTCTTCTGCCTTTAACGCTGGGTTCACACCTGAGCGTTTTACAGCGCGTTCAAACGCGCTGTAAAACGCTCAACACATGAAAACCAATGCTTCCCTATGGCCCTGGTTCACACCTGGGCGTTTTACAGCGCGTACGATCGCGCTGTAAAACGCCCTACGCTCAAAAAAGTACATGAGCTTCTTTGGGGCGTTTTGTCGCGCGTTACCGTACATAGACATTCGGGAACGCGCAGGGGCGTACCTAGAGCATTTGGCACCCGGGGCGAACCCTTTGTTTGCCCCCCCCCCTCCTCCCCCAAGAAAGTTAAGAAAACATGCACAAACTTTTTTCAATGTTTTCAATAATATTTATTACAAATTTTCGGATCCGCAAAACACATGCGGACGTCTGAATGGAGCCTTACAGGGGAGTGATCAATGACAGAGGGGTGATCACCCATATAGACTCCCTGATCACCTCCGTCATTGATCACCCCCCTGTAAGGCTCCATTCAGACGTCCGCATGTGTTTTGCGGATCCGATCCATGTATCAGTGGATCCGTAAAAATCATACGGACGTCTGAATGGAGCCTTACAGGGGGGTGATCAATAACAGGGTGGTGATCAATGACAGGGAAGTGATCAGGAAGTCTATATGCGTGATCACCCCCTTGTCATTGATCACCCCCCTGTAAGGCTCCATTCAGACATCCGCATGTGTTTTGCGGATCCGATCCATGTATCAGTGGATCCGTAAAAATCATACGGACGTCTGAATGGAGCCTTACAGGGGGGTGATCAATGACTGAGGTGATCAGGGAGTCTATATGGGTGATCACCCCTCTGTCATTGATCACCCCCCTGTAAGGCTCCATTCAGACATCCGCATGTGTTTTGCAGATCCGATCCATGTATCAGTGGATCCGTAAAAATCATACGGACCTCTAAATGGAGCCTTACAGGGGGGTGATCAATAACAGGGGGGTGATCAATGACAGGGGGGTGATCAGGGAGTCTATATGGGGTGATCAGGGGTGATCAGTGGTTCATAAGGGGTTAATAAGTGACAGGGGGGGGTGTAGTGTAGTGTAGTGTGGTGTTTTGTGGTACTTTACACAGCTACCTGTGTCCTCTGGTGGTCGATCCAAACAAAAGGGACCACCAGAGGACCAGGTAGCAGGTATATTAGACGCTGTTATCAAAACAGCGTCTAATATACCTGTTAGGGGTTAAAAAAATCACATCTCCAGCCTGCCAGCGAGCGATCGCCGCTGGCAGGCTGGAGATCCACTCGCTAACGCTTACCTTCCGTTCCTGTGAGCGCGCGCGCCTGTGTGCGCGATCACAGGAAATCTCGCGTCTCACGAGATGACGCGTATATGCGTCGCTGTGCGCAGCGCTGCCACCTCCGGACCGCACATCTGCGTTAGGCGGTCCGGAGGTGGTTAATAAAATAAAAACCTGCACCCCCTTAAAAAAAATCACTTTCCATCTGCACCAAAAAGAAAAAAAATCCAAATCCCCATCAATAAAATGAACAAATCCTGCACCCCCCCCTTAATTACACCCTCTCTTCTCCCCTTAATTACACCCCCTCCCTTAATAACCCCCCCCCCTTAATTACACCCCCTCCCTCCCCACCTTAATTACACGGTACACCCCCCCTTAATTACACAATTATTTACTTTACTCGTCGTCTCACATTTATTTTGATGGTGCCCGTCCGGCCGTCCGACCGCTGGTATAATGGATGGATCCTTCTTCTGATCCGGGAAGGCGGCGGCGCGGCGTCAGCGTCGTGACGTCGTCACGTCATGTTGCGCGCCGCCCTCTGCCGCAAAAATCCTTCCACCGGACCGAAGCCGGCGCCTGGCGGAGTCGCGTCGCAGCAGTGGATGGAGCCGGGGACGGGTTACTCCGTCAGGCACCCCCCTTGTGAGTGGCACCCGGGGCGGCCCGCCCCCTTCCCCCCGCCCCCCCCTTGGTACGCCACTGGGAACGCGCGACAATGAGCGTTCGCTTGTCTCTGTATGCGCAATTGTAAACGCCGGTACAATCGCGCATACAGAGCGCTCCTTTCGGAACGCTCAGGTGTGAACCCAGTGTTAGTGAGGTCGAGTTTGATATCTGAAGAAGGCGGCGGTCCGTCACCGAAACACATTGTTTTATTACTAGGTGTCTCTCTTTTATTTATATTCTCATTTCTTGTAATATCTTTTAATAACTTATTTGCTGTCCAGTGCAGCGCCCAGTGAATCTGTTTTTTTACAGTTCTTCACATTTGAGTCCAAGGAACTGTGCAGATTTTTTAAAAATACCTTCATCAAACACCAAAAGTGTCAGGTCCAGATTCATGTGTGAGATGTCTGGTGCCTAATGTGGAATACTCCTTTAAGAGACTTAAAGGAAAAATTCTAAAACCCAGAAGACGTGGACTGTGGGGGCGTCTGTGTCCTGCACCGTGTTTATTTAAGGTTATTTATTCATTGCTGTAAATGTAATATTTAAATTCTGCAAATATTTCTGAAATCCGGGGACATGACGGCTACAGGCTTACAGCACGCCAGATTATTTCATAACGCAATCCAGTAACCTTACATAATGGGGGGAGTAGTGCTGCTGGTTCTCGGGTAAACTACATGGAAGGCAGCTGGCATGGATATGTCTGTAGGGTGCCAGTGGAGGGGCACGGCAGAGTATTGCAGCTTGTACGTGGGGATCTGATACAATAATCCTATAACGCAGGGACTCAGCTCACATGTGAGGCTTAAACATCTGACCCTCATCTCCCTGCCAAATACACAGCTTACACTGAGAATACCCGGCATACAAATGCCCCTGTGTGCAGCCCTGAGCGCCCCTTGCCCACCCTGTGCACCCAGACACTGGACCTTTGGACTAAGATTTCATGGGAATCATTTACTCCTGAAAACAGAAATACAGTCGCCTCTAGCTAGTTATCCTCTGTTTCTGGGAAAGCTGGGTGACAACTGACAGGGCTGCCATTGCGGCACCCGCAGGACCACCAACACTTAAATCTGCATAGTTAATCAGTGGTACATGCCTCTAGGTGGATGTGTTATTCAGGAGACTGAGAAAGATGAGTGCGTGCCATACTGGTTGTTACCCAGCTTTCCCAGAAAATAGAAACCACTGAGATTCCTCCAAGTTCTGAATGACAAAATACAGTAGATCTACTGCCACATAACTATATAGAATTTATATGTAGGGATGAGCGGACCCGTAGATGTTTGGCCTCAGGCCGAACTTCGGGTCAAAGTTCGGGTTCGGCACCCAAACTCGACCCGAACTCTAACCCTCTAGTCGTAGTAAGGGCTACAGGGCTGCAAAAGGAAGCAAAATGGGGGTAAGATGAGGACAGTTGCTCTGCAAACAAATGTGGATAGGGAAATGACCTAAAATAACATAGAATAGAAAAAATAATAATAATAATATTGAACTAAGAGGAGGAGGTCAAAGTGGAGTAGGAGGTTGAGGAGGCGGTGTAGGTGGCGGTGTAGGTGGAAGCTGCGGTGGAGGAGGAGGAGGTAGCCAACACTGTTTTTGTTGTTTGTTTTATTTTGATTTCCTTTATTTATTTATTTTTAGTTTTTTATAAATTTGGTAAGACTGCAAAAGAGAATGCAAAGAGAAAGTGCGCTGCAGTATAACAATGGCTGGGTGCGGCCGGTATATTTGTCTACTCAGCACAAGGTACGGACAAGTCCTGTGGGATCCATGCCTGGTTCATTTTAATAAACATGAGCTTGTCCACGTTGGCTGTGGACAGGCGGCTGCGCTTGTCTGTGATGACGACCCTGCCGTGCTAAACACACTTTCGGACAGGGCAGGCCAGCACCTCCAAGGCGTAAAGGCCCAGAAGTTGAATAGGGCAGACCCGTCATTCAGTACGTGTAGGTGTAGGCACACGTACAGTCCCACCATGTTGCTGAAATGCTGCCTCCTGCTAAGACGTTCCATATCAGCTGGTGGTGCCGGTTGTTGTGCTGACAAAGCTTTTCCACATTTCGGCCATGCTAACTCTGCCTTCTGATGTGCTGGCGACCTCTTGCTCGTCCTCTGCCTTCGCCTTGTGCTTCCACTGAGCCCCCGCTGTCAGGTGTGAATGCCACCAGCAGATCGTCTACCAGCGTGCACTTGTACTCGCGCATCTTCCGATGAAGATCCAGTGATGGAATTAAGGACGGCACTTTGTCCTTGTAGCGGGGATCCAGCAGGGTGGCCACCCAGTAATCAGCACTGGTTAGAATGTGGGCAACTCGGAGGTCGTTCCCCCAAACAGATGAGTTTTAAAGGGATCGCGGGTAAGTAGGGGGGTACTTCTGCAACGTGCCAGACCGCAGGGGAAAACGCATGAGGTTCACGGTGGGCCAAAGTGTACGAGACAGTTCATCGGTTACTCACCGTTTAGCAGATGCCTCCCTGGGCCGGCAGTGCAGTGACGGGGAGAACAGCACTGGATTCTCCGGGGCACACTCTATTACAGGGGGCACCGGCCAGGTGGTGATCGAGGTGCCCTTGATGGTGATTGGGCTTCTGAGTGCTTGTGCGGCTGGGCCCCTGACTTAGGTAATGTAGTGACGCCAGCACCTTAATGGTGCAAAATGATGAGAGTGGTAGTAGTATGGAGATAGAAGAATGAGGCAGGTTTGAATCCAACTGAGAACTTTACATCCAGTTATGAAACCGTCTCTTATAAACATGCAGGTTGGATGTGCAGAATCCCAGTAGCAGGCTGTGCATGTGGCTGTGTCTCAGGCTGTAGTAGGTAGTTGTGTACTCACTGATATTCAGCTCTTTGCCTTGCTTCAGTCTCAGTTGAGGTAGTTCAAGTCTTCATCTTCTACACAAGTGATGCAACAGAAATCTTATCTGTCCCTAAAATAACGGTGAGGCTGCCGGAAGCTAATAAATCCTTCACCTTGATACAAAGGCGCCTAGAGCCCAGAATAATGGCTTTGTACTTCCTTTGTCTTTTCCACAATAAACTTAGTAAAATCCACTTGATACTCCGGAGGAGTAGACGGTAGAATACGGACTTCACCTCTGCCTATTTTCCTGGCTTGACACTGAGGTATAAATTGGCTCCTCTGGGCCGTGGAGCCCAAGAGAGAGCTGAGAGGAGAGCGGACCTCTCTTTCCCCCTTGCTCCTCACTCCAGCTCCTTCTTCAACTCCCACACTCTGAACAACCCTAACTAGGCCTGAACTGAGCTATATATACTGTGGTGCTATCCCCATCTAGTGGTGGAATTTGTGTAGTGCACCTGACAGCCTGGTAACACGGATTTCACATAAGAATAAAATACAGCACGATGCAACATATGACATAACAAGCTTTTGCAGGGCTCACGTACACTAGTGGGACGCTGCACTTCCTCTTTCTCTCCAGTGTTTGGGGGATGGACAGCTGAACGCTTCCATGAGACTGTGTGAACATGCTGGGTGACGGTGGGGTGTTGCTGCCACATCCTCTGTTTGCGGGGTGGCAGGTGTCACTGTCACTCCAGAGGGGGAGGAAGAGGCCGAGAAATGCAGCAGAAGAGGGAGCAGGAGGATCCTGAGATCTTTTGTGTTTTTTGAGGTGTCTACTCCACTGCAGCTCGTGCTTTGCATTTAGCTGCCTTGCCATGCAGGTGGTGCTCAGGTTTAAAACATTTATGCCTCGCTTCAGGCTCTGATTGCACAGTGTGCAAACCACTCGTGTCTTGTCAGCACATTGGCGTCAGCACATTGTCTGAAGAACTGCCACGCCAGGGAACTCCTTGGAGCTGGCTTTGGTGTGCTCAGTCCCTGGGTGCGGTGGGCAGTAGCAGGCGTACTGTCTAGGGGACGTCCACTCTGCTTTTGCACCCTGCTCCCTCTTCTGCTGTGAGGCTGGCGCTGTGTGACCACCACCTCTTCCTACGAACTGCACACGTCACTCGCATGACCTTGATTCCAACGTGGGACCTTATCGTCCTCCACATCATCTTCCACCCAGTCTTCACCCCTACCCTCCTTGCCGGTCTGCACACGGCAGAAAGACGCACCAGTTGGCACCTGTGTTTCGTCATCATCCGAGACGTGCTGCGGTGGTCCTCCCATGTACTCATCTTGAAACATAAGTGGTTGGGCATCGGTGCACTCAATCTCTTCCACTTCTGGGGCAGGGCTAGGTGGATGGCCCTGGGAAACCCTGCTAACAGTCATCAAAAAGCAGAAAAGACTGCTGCACGACTTGGGGCTCAGACTGCTTGGCTGAATTGCAAGGGGGTAATGTGAAAGACTGATGCCCATGGGCTACAGGTGCCAACTCTGCGGTTTCAGCAGGAGACTGGGTGGGAGACAATGTGAAGGAGCTGGAGGCACTGTCAGCCACCCAATCTACTACAGCCTCTACTTGTTCTAGCCTCACCATTCGTACACCGGTATTCGGGCCTACTAAATGACGCTGAACGTCCTGCAGCCTACGTGCTTCTGAGGAAGGTGTTTCATTTGGGCATGTAGCTGGCACAGATCGACCACGTCCTCTCCCTGCAACAGGAGCTCCACTAACACCAGCTTGGTCAGATTAACTACCGTATATTAATTTCCCTGTCACGTATAAAGTGCACGTGTATCTCACACCAAAAATGGGTATATGTCACCCACTGAACTAACAGACGGACTAACTATATTAATTTCCCTGTCACGTATGCAGTTCAGGTGTACCTCACACCAAAAAGCTGAAGCGTTTTCATCCGCTATGGAGATCCTATGACGGATCTCAATAGCGGAATTGAAAACGCTGGTGTGAAAGTAGCCTATGAAAGACAAAAGTTGTAACATTGTATCTGTTTGCGCTGAGTTTCTCCACTCCACCCCTCCCACTAGAAGGTTCTAGTTTAGCCTGAAACTCTATATAAGCCCCTAGTGTTTTGCAGTTACTGGTCAGTGCTTAGAAGAGGAGACTCTGCCAGACTATTGAGTGACCAGAAGAAGATGCTGAGACGGGGATACTCTGCCACAGACCTTGGATTACCAGCCTTTGGCCAGGTTACCAACCTCGTGAGGTAGAGAGGGACAGCTAGCTCAGGCCTTTCCTCAGCACAGAACCTTCTTCTGCCAGGGAGGAGACTGGAGAAGCCGCTCAGTGCACTGCCCGTATTGTTTTGCACCTGAATTCCTCCAGTAAAGAAGCTCACTGGTTACTGCAGACCCCGACTCTCTGGACTTATTTACCATTGGGGTGCACCACGCCTTACCATCCCTTCTGGAGAGCCGCAACACGTGGTGACACCTCAATGGTGTCTGGGGGACCCAGCGTAGTGTTGGGGACACCCCAAAACCAGCCACTGCACAGATAGGACGACGAAAGGACTGAATTGAGTAGTGTTCCTCAACCTGTGGTAATCCAGGTGTTGCAAAACTACAACTCCTAACATGCTCTGACAGCTGCAGGCTCTCCAGCTGTTGTAAAACTACAACTCCCAGCATGCCCTGACATCAACAGGCCCTTCACCTGTTGCAGAACTACAACTCCCAGCATGCCTGACAGCGACAGACTCTTCAGCTGTTGCAAACCTACAACCCCCAACATGCCACCTTCTTTGTCCTTCAAAAATGTGTCTATAAACTCACAAAAGTGACTAGTCTCTGCAGGGCAGCTCTGGCTTTTATAAAACTATGAATTTAAGCTTGAAACCAAACCTGGTTCTGCATGTGTTGGGAGTGAGATCTGCAGGTAATAACTCTCATTCCTGGCCTGTTTTCTAAGAGCTATATCGCAGGCTGTATGGCGGATACCACCACAAAATTCGTAACTTTGAAACAAGCTTTACTCATATCTCTAGGTCATGGGTGTCAAACATGCGGCCCGCATGCGGCCCGCAATGAATATTTTTGCGGCCCGGCAAGTATTTCTGAACATGAGCGCGCTGCTATCGGCGCGCTCATGTTCTCTCAGCAGCACGGGGAGAAGGAAGCTGTCCTCCCTCCCCCTGTGCTGCTGCCGCTGCCACCAATGAGAAGAGAGGGGGGGGAGGAGGGGCGGGCGCACTGCGCCACCAATGAGAATAGAGGGGGGAGGAGGGGCGGGCGCACTGCGCCACCAATGAGAATAGGGGGGGGGGGCGCACTGCGCCACCAATGATTGGACTATTTCCACACAGAGCGGCGCCCAGCACTCACCATTAGTCCTGGGTGCCGCTCCGTTCGCCCGCAGTGCCCCATTACTGTCTCCTCTCCTGCTCCACATGCTGCTTACTATCGGAGCGATGGGAGGAGACATCAGCTTCACTAGTGGGCGTTCCTTCTCCCTGCGCTGCGATTGGACAGCGCTACAGCCAGGAAGAAGGAACGCCCACTAGTGAAGCTGATGTCTCCTCCCATCGCTCCGATAGTAATCAGCAGCATGTGGAGCAGGAGAGGAGACAGTAATGGAGCACTGCAGTCGAACGAGCGGCGCCCAGGACTAATGGTGAGTGCTGAGACATCGCTGGGCGCCGCTCTGTGTGGCCTGATAGTGAAAGTAGTTTAACACAATACAGGAGGCGGGTGCCGGCAGCAGAATCGCATTGCCGACACCCTGCCCCTGACAGGGAGCTGCGATCAGAGGCAGTTAACCCCTTAGGTGCCGCACCTGAGGGGTTAACTGCTGTTCTGCCAGTACCCGCCTCCTGTATAAAGGGGTAATTTATCATTGGTGGTGCAGTGTGCCCCCCCCCCCCCTCCTCAACCCCCCCATCCCATTAAAATCATTGGTGGCACAGTGCGCCAGCCCCTCTCAACCCCCCCAGTATTGAAATCATTGGTGGCAGTGGCCACAGGGACCTCTCCCCTCCCCCTCATTGGTGGTGCAGTGGCAGCTTCTGATCGGAGCCCCAGCTGTGTAAGCCTGGGCCTCCGATCAGTTACCATGGCAGCCAGGACGCTACAGAAGCCCTGGTTGCCATGGTAACATCCCTGATGCTGTGTGCACAAGGCACAGAGCAGTAGGGACAGTGTGAACTCCTATTCACCCTGATAGAGCTGAATAGGACAAGGGATGAAAGATCCCAGGTTCTCGCCCCTAAGGCTACTTTCACACTTGCGTTCAGAGCGGATCCGTCTGAGACGGATCCGCTCATATAATGCAGACGGTGGATCCGTTCAGAACGGATCCGTCTGCATTATATTGTAAAAAAAATTCTAACTGTGAAAGTAGCCTGAACGGATCCGTCCAGACTTTTACATTGAAAGTCAATGGGGGACGGATCCGTTTGAAGATTGAGCCATATTGTGTCATCTTCAAACGGATCCGTCCCCATTGACTTCCATTGTAAGTCTGGACGGATCCGCACGCCTCCGCACGGCCAGGCGTTTTTTTTTTATGCGGCCCACATAAACTTAAATTTTTTTTTTTTGGCCCATGTTAGCCTTTGAGTTTGACATGCTTGCTCTAGGTGCTACACAGTCTGAGATATTCTAGGTTAAAGCTGCCTCCTCCTCAGTGTGGGCAGGGAGAGGGGCAGGTATAGATCTTCCTGTCCTTATGTATCTGTACATCACCCCAGGGGAGGGATCCATTCACATCTGCACGGAGCTTCTATTGCAGATTCCATCTAAATTATGGGACAGAATATAGCAGCGTAATAGAGAGCAGATTCCATTATAGTCAGTGGGGTCCATCACGCAGGGGTGCACCACCAATGAGGCCAGGTGAGGCGATCGCCTCTGGCAGCACTAGGTAGCGGCAATAGGGGGGCAGCCAAAGGGCCATGGGCAATGAGCACTTTCATTGTGGCGAAGGGGTTAGGTTAAGAAGTTTTAGTTTTTGCCTCAGGCAGCAGAAAGGCTAGGTGCGCCTCTGCCATCACGCGTCGCTTGTTTCATTTGTCAGAAACGCAGCTTCCATTATTTTTATTGTTTCTTTCTATACCGCATCTGTAGTGTAAAACCTGCGGAGCGCTGCTCTAGCGATACCGTTACACACTGCAGTAATGGCGACTATCACTAGAGACGAAGATCTCATAGACTTCTGAGAGATGTCACCCCCCATAAACCACCATATTCAGTTAGTTGTACAAAGCAAACCTGTGCAAACTGGGTGTCACGACTGAGGATGGGGGAAACCCTCAGCCGTGAGATGCCAGGTGGTGTAGTGGCTACTCGGCCATGAGCACAGGATAGGGAGCAGGTCACCTCCTCACGCATCCCTAACCTGACCCAAACTCCTAACCAGCATGGGCCGACCTTTAAGGTAGGAGGACCCATGCGCAGGAACCTCGGAGCCCTATCTTACCCTCCGCAGATCCCTGAGCTAGGAGCTGGGTAAGACAACCTACTCCTCCTTGGCACGGAGGAGCAGGAGTCTCAATGGCCAAGCTGTTGGGAAAAGGGGAACACAAACAGCAATACGGAAATGGCAGGCGAACAAGAAGTTCACCAACCTGCCACAGCCTTGCTGACTGGATCCCTAAACAGACAGGGATCCAGAACCGTATGCTGCACAGAAACATAAGAAGGTCCCAACAGAACAACATGCTACACCACACACATAAAGACATAGGCATAACAACTATAATTTTCTTTATGACCACAGGGGTGGCTCTCACAGGCAAGGAAGATGGAGGTCACAGGAGGCTTCTCCAGCAAGCATGGCTGAAGCAACCCCCTGAGCCATGCTAACACTCAGGCTATATAGGCCAAGAAGCCACACCCCACAGTCAGACACACCCAGTGACATCACTCACACACTGGGAAGGGAGTTAACCCTTCCAGCACCACAGAAGGGAAAGTCACAGACAGGGGAAGTGTCCAACAGATCACACTGTGGCTGTTGCCGCTGGCAACGACATGGGTGGCAGCTTTCCAGAAAGACAGCCCGAAGGCCAGGACACTGCCACCACATGTACAACATACCAGACGCTGCCACGGGCAGCCACAGTGAAAGGAAGATGTCCGTGCGCACCAAACAACAACAAGTGCACACCAGACATACAAACAAAGTGCATCCACACAACTCCCCGGGAACCGCACACAAAGCTGTTGTCCGCGGCAACCGCACTGAGGCCAACTACATTATGCCTCAGCTGCGGTTGACACAACAACCACAACCGCGGGCAACTGTATGCGGCTCCCAAAGAGTCACGACCATAACCGTGGCCGTGACACCTCCCACCCCTCAAAGCCCCCCCCCACCAAAAAAAACACGTGAGGGACTCCAACACAAGGGGATGGGAGAAGGGGACGTCCACTCTGACAGGGTTCCAAAAAAAGTCGCTGTCAGCTGCATCCTCTCCCGGCTCACACTAGCCAGTCCGACGAGGACTGCAGCCCGCACCAGCGATACAGGAGAAAGAACCACTGAGAGATGGACGAGGGGACTCTCCACTCACGTCCCCACTCCAGTCGCTGCCAGCAGACACTCCTAACCAGCACGCAGCCGGACCACTTACGGAGTGCTGCCAGCAGACGACCAGAGATGGGAACATGGAGAGGGACGAGGGATCACCAACACGGACGGTAAGGTGGCGGGGAATAAGCCACCAACCGCGCCGTAAACGGTGATCCCCCCGGAACGCTCTCCCTCCGGAGAACGCGCATGCAGGCCACAAGAGCATGACACTGCATGCTGCACCCTCTTTCGAAGGTAACCCACACACCAAAAAACACCAGGGTGAGGGGATAAAAAGTAACAGGGGACGCCAAACGAACACGGTGAGGAAGTGGCGGGGAAAAGCCACTCACCACGCCGTCAGAAGCGAAACCCCCATAACGCTCTTCCTCCGAGGAGCGCGCATGCACCCCATCCATAGACGGCGGTGCATGCTCTACCCTCTTTCGAGGGAATCGCCACATGAGATGCCGCTGTGGTCATACTGTCACGACTGAGGATGGGGGAAACCCTCAGCCGTGAGATGCCAGGTGTTGTAGTGGCTACTCGGCCATGAGCACAGGATAGGGAGCAGGTCACCTCCTCACGCATCCCTAACCTGACCCTAACTCCTAACCAGCATGGGCCGACCTTTAAGGTAGGAGGACCCATGCGCAGGAACCTCGGAGCCCTATCTTACCCTCCGCAGATCCCTGAGCTAGGAGCTGGGTAAGACAACCTACTCCTCCTTGGCACGGAGGAGCAGGAGTCTCAATGGCCAAGCTGTTGGGAAAAGGGGAACACAAACAGCAATACGGAAATGGCAGGCGAACAAGAAGTTCACCAACCTGCCACAGCCTTGCTGACTGGATCCCTAAACAGACAGGGATCCAGAACCGTATGCTGCACAGAAACATAAGAAGGTCCCAACAGAACAACATGCTACACCACACACACAAAGACATAGGCATAACAACTATAATTTTCTTTATGACCACAGGGGTGGCTCTCACTGGCAAGGAAGATGGAGGTCACAGGAGGCTGCTCCAGCAAGCATGGCTGAAGCAACCCCCTGAGCCATGCTAACACTCAGGCTATATAGGCCAAGAAGCCACACCCCACAGTCAGACACACCCAGTGACATCACTCACACACTGGGAAGGGAGTTAACCCTTCCAGCACCACAGAAGGGAAAGTCACAGACAGGGGAAGTGTCCAACAGATCACACTGTGGCTGTTGCCGCTGGCAACGAAATGGGTGGCAGCTTTCCAGAAAGACAGCCCGAAGGCCAGGACACTGCCACCACATGTACAACATACCAGACGCTGCCACGGGCAGCCACAGTGAAAGGAAGATGTCCGTGCGCACCAAACAACAACAAGTGCACACCAGACATACAAACAAAGTGCATCCACACACGCACACAACTCCCCGGGAACCGCACACAAAGCTGTTGTCCGCGGCAACCGCACTGAGGCCAACTACATTATGCCTCAGCTGCGGTTGACACAACAACCACAACCGCGGGCAACTGTATGCGGCTCCCAAGGAGTCACGACCATAACCGTGGCCGTGACACTGGGCTCCTGCATAGGGCTGCAAGGTTGAAGGGCAGCATTGGAATAAGTGGAAGGGAGGTATTTTTCCTCGCTTTGTGGTTATTTTCTTCTCCAGAAGAAGTTATAAATGGTCATCTGAGAAATGTTCTGCCACACTGACTGTACTTGGGCACGCAAATCATCAAGATCTGCTGCTAGCAGCTCCCTTTGCAATTGCCGACCAATGACGTCCCAGATGTGCTCGATGGGAGACAAGTCTGGAGACGCTGCAGGCCATGGTAAAACGATGAGGCCACACAGGCAGCTCACAGTAGCACCAGCAAGATGAAAATGACGCCTTTTTTTGGAGAAATGGCCATACCCATAGACATACAGCAACGGAGCAGGAAGAGGGGAGGGAGACGGCACATGTGCACAGCGCCGGCCGTCTCCTCAAACAGCTGATCGTCGGGAGTGCCGGGTGTCAGACCCCCGCCAATCTAATATTGATGACTTTTCCTAAGGATAGGTCATCAATACGAAAAAAAACAGAGAACCTCTTAAAGCTACCCCCAATGCTGTGCCTGTTGTGCTCCCCGCCGTGTCCACAAACACTATACTATATACCCAGACTGCCCTCATTAGTAATGGTGCCCCCAATAGTGATAATACTCCCCAAGATAGCCCCCATCAGTAGCAATGCCCTCCATATTGTGTCAAATAATAATAACGCCCCTACAGTACTCTAGTAGTAATAATATAACCATAATGCTCCCAGTGGCTCTAATGTCCCCCTGTAGTGCCCCCCACTAGTTCCAATATATAATGCTTCCCCCCATATTGCCAATATATATATATATATAATGTTCCCCCATAGTGCCAGTATGTATATAATGCTTTGCCATTCCTCCCCAGTAGTGCCAATTATATATAATGATCTCATTTCCCCCATCCCTGGTGCCCCCAGCAGTGCGGACCTCCCTCCCGTCCCCCCGCCGCTGTCTGCGATGCAGACCACAGTTTTATCTGTGGCTTGTGTTGCTGCGTCCTGATGTATGCGGTTCCAATGACATCACCATTCCTGCTCCGGGTCTCACGTGATGACGTCATCATGCGAGACCAAGAGCAGGAGGTTGCAGTGATGTCATTGCGGCTTCTTGCTCTGTTCTAATGGCTCACAGGCTTGAGGCCTAGCGGCCTGATGCTTGTGAAGTTGGACGGTCATGAGTGAGCCCCCCTTTATGGGGCGAAGTGGTGCCCTAGGCGGATGACTATCCTCCCCCATCCATCGTCCCAGCCCTAATTCAGAGTACATTACTGCAGGAGGTATAACAGGAGAGGGGGGCCTACTAAAAGGAATGACAGAGTGGAATGCCCATAGACTTTAACAGGAAAGTGGAATGCCCATAGAGAATAATGGAAATTTTATATTTGAATTACAGACAAAACCACTTGACATATCTAATAATTGTTTAGCAGATTTACTCTCCAAATTCTGTGGGATTATTTAATGTTCAGATTAGTGTAATTATGACTGTTTTCTGCAGAATGACGAGGGTGAATGACACAATGGAATGCCCATAGACTATAATGGGAAGTAAACTATGAGTTTATTTGCAGGTAAATCTGTGTTATATAGGACATTAACCTTTACCGCAAGTGTTCCCTGGGTAGAGTAGCACATTGTAAAATGAAAATTACCTTGGATTATAACCGTTTTCTATGGAATGCCCATAGACTATAATGGGAAGTAAAACATGACTTGGTGCCTGAACCATTCAACATATCAAGTAAATCTTTAGCAGGCTTACTCTTTAAATTCAGTGGGATTATTAAAATTGAGATTAAGTGGGATTATCATTGGTTTCTATGAAATGACAAGGGGAATGACACAATGGAATGCCCATAGGAAGTAAACTATGAGCTCATTTGCAGGTAAATCTGTGTTATGTAGGAAATTAACCTTTACCGCAAGTGTTCCCTGGGTAGAGCAGCACATTGTAAATTTAAAACTATCTGGGTTTAAAGCTGTTTTCCATGGAATAACATGTGAATGACAGAATAGAATGCCAATACAGTATAATGGGAAGTAAAACGTAACTTGGTGTCTGAACCATTCAACTTATCAAATAAATCTTTAGCAGACATAATCTCCAAGTTCAGTGGCAAATAATAAAGTGAAGATGAAAGGGGATTCAAAGGCTATAATGGGAAGTGGAATACCCCTAGAGAATAATGGAAATAGAATTTTTGAACTACAGACACAACAGCTTTCCTCCCCCCTCACCAACTATAGGCCCAGGACTAGGAATAGGCTCTGATTTTGGGGTGGAGGATACATGGGGGCAACTACAGGTCCAGGCACACTACAGAATTTCCAAGCTGAGAAATTCAGTTTGGAAATTCCAAATGCGTCCTGCCCCGACTGATTTAGTTGGTGCTTGGGCAGCGCAGCCATTGCTGTTCCCTATAGCTGGCAGTGCATTCCGCTCAATATTCCGCTGAAAGAATGAACATTTCCAAGTGTAATTCCTGAGCATAATTTAACTCGTAAAATGTTTTCTTCCAAAAACAGCACCACACCTGTCCTCAGGTTGTGTGTGGTATTGCAGCTCTATCAAAAATAGGAGGGAGGCAAAAACAAAGAAGGGATGGGAAGTGGGGAGGGGTCAAAATAGAAAGTATACAAATAAACATTGACATTTCTGTCCCAGCAGGAAAATCATGACTCTCCGAGAACGCCGTGGTAAACAATGGCAGCGCCGTAGGGGAGTGGATGAAGCAGCAAAGTACATTGTCAGAGAAAAGGGTAAAAAAAACAAGAACAATGTTACAACTTATTGATAAACTTAAAAACATAGGGGGAAAATCTGTACAGAGCAACATCTGACAGTTGCACATAGCAAACAAACAGATTGGTTCGTTAATTTTTCAGAGGCTTTTTCTTTACAAATTAAAGGTAGAGTCACACTGAGCGCATACGCAGCATATTTGACGCTGCAAGAAATGTGCAGGGCAGCAGAAAATGCGCTGTGTATGCGCTAGGAGCAGACACACAACCCTCGTCATTCTACAGAAAACAGTGATAAGTCCACTTAATCTGAACATTAAATAATCCCACTGAATTTGGAGAGTATGTCTGCTAAATAATTATTAGAGATGTCAAATGGTTTTGTCTCTAATTCAAATATTACATTTCCATTATTCTCTATGGGCATTCCATTCTGTCATTCCTATTAGTAGGTCCCCAGGAGAGGACTATAACTCCCAGCATGTCCAAGCCATTATCATGTAATATCAGAGTACACTACAAGAGGGGGCATAAGAGAAGACTACAACTCCCAGCATGTCCAAGCAGTTATTATGTAATATCAGAGTACATTATAAGAGGAGGTATACAACTCCCAGCATATCCAGGGTGTTGTAATGTACCCTGATATTATATAATAATGGCCTGGACATGCTGAGAGTTGTAGTCCTCTCCTCTTATAATGTACTCTGATATAAAAAAAAACAAGCTGGACATGCTGGGAGTTGTTATCCCCTCCTCATACCTCCTCTTGTAATGTACTCTGATATTACATAACAGGAGGTATAAGAGCAGAGGACTACAACTTCCAGCATTACATTGAATCCATACTTCTTCACATGCATGGCTGGTCTTCTTCTTCATTACTTTACTGCACTGCTGAGCTCCGCCTCCTGTTCTGGTCACATGATGGTGAGGTCATCGCAGGTCCTTCATCCCCTCTTCTCTGCTGAGCTCCGCCTCCTGTTCTGGTCACATGATGGTGAGGTCATCGCAGGTCCTTCATCCCCTCTTCTCTGCTGAGCTCCGCCTCCTGTTCTGGTCACATGATGGTGAGGTCATCGCAGGTCCTTCATCCCCTCTTCTCTGCTGAGCTCCGTCTTCTGTTCTGGTCACATGATGGTGAGGTCATCGCAGGTCCTTCATCCCCTCTTCTCTGCTGAGCTCCGCCTCCTGCATCTGACAGTCCTGTCAGCACTAGGGTAGTGGTTTCTGTTATATGTGAGGGAGGAGACCGTACTCTGCATTGTAAAGTGCAGCTGTTCAGATGTCCGCCCGTTTGCTTCCTCGGTTCAGCTGAACATCAGCACTGAAGCAGGGGGCCCCTGAGACAATGAGGGCCCTGGGCAATTGCCAGTTGCCCCCCCCTAACGCCGGCCCTGCCCACACCATAATCCTGGGAGTAGGACTGGTGTGACGTGTCATTGTGAAGGCCTCTTCATTGCATTGCCCACATGTTCTCCAGACCAATCTCTGGCTATCATTGTGCAGCACAGAAAAGCGTGGTGGGCTGCGGTAGTCAGTCATGCAAAAATAATAATAAACATATAGAAAAATAAAAAGTGTGCACTTCTGAACTACATTTACCCAATTACAGTCTATGGTGTTTTTTCTGTTTACAAACGTATCCGCTTGACGTAACAGCAAAAACAAGAAGTCCTTGTCCTTCTTGGTGTTACAATATCAAAGTCCATCTCATATCTACCTTCTATCTGTTATCTATCTCCTATCTATTTATCTCCTATATCTATCTATTATTTATTTATCTATCTCATATCTATCTCTCTATCTATTTATCTCCTATATCTATTATTTATCTATCTCATATCTATCTGATATCTATTATCTGTCTGTCTCTCTCTCCACGGACATTCCTTCTGTTTTCCTCTGCACGTGCTTCTCTCCATCTCCCTCTCTCATAGGCCCCGCCCCTCTCAATATGGCCCCTCCCCTCGCACAGGCCCCGCCCCCGCCATAGCCCCGTGCGCTGAGTTGCGGTGATTTTCCACCATGACTCTGGGCGGTTATCTGTTGCCCTGGAGCCGGATCCTGCCTCCAGTGAGTGCTGAGCGGCTGCGGGAGCTGCACACCGACCCCGGAGCTGGAGCACCGAGACCCCAGGTGAGTGCGAGCTACTGCACCCATCATCCAACGGGGACAGTACCTGCTGCACTCCTCATCCAGGTTACACCACTACTGCACTCATCATCCCACATACGGGACCTACTTCACTCCTCACCCAGGTTACACCACTACTGCACTCATCATCCAGGTTACTCCACTACTGCACACATCATCCAGGTTGCACCACTACTGCACTCATCATCCCACATACGGGACCTACTTCACTCCTCACCCAGGTTACACCACTACTGCACTCATCATCGAGGTTACTCCACTACTGCACTCATCATCCAGGTTACACCACTACTGCACTCATCATCCAAGTTACACCACTACTGCACTCATCATCCCACATACAGGACCTACTTCACTCCTCACCCAGGTTACACCACTACTGCACTCATCATCCAGGTCACTCCACTACTGCACTCCTCATCCAGGTCACTCCATTACTGCACTCCTCATCCAGGTCACTCCACTACTGCACTCCTCATCCAGGTTACACCACTACTGCACTCCTCATCCAGGTTACACCACTACTGCACTCATCATCTCACATACGGGACCTACTGCACTCCTCATCCAGGTTATACCACTACTGCACTCATCATTTATCATACAGGTTATAGTAATGTCTCTAATAAAAGTTATAGGTGCAGGAATATTCTGTCCTTAATACTTTGGAGACGGTGTCACCTACAGACTACTACACATCCATCATCCGCAGTGTAACCGCAGATAACCTGCTGCTCTGGATCACAGAGCCCCATTCATACAGTGCAGATTCTGATCTCATCTGTTATATGTGAGGTCATGTAATAGTAACATAATGAGGAATAATATCATGTCTGGTACAACAGATAGAAGACAAGGCGTCCCCGTAACCTACAGCTTGTCCTTCTTGGTGATCTATCATCTGTCTATCATCTATCTATCGGTCTATCTGTCTCTCCATTATCTGTCTATCATCTGTCTCTCTTGTCTGTCTATCATTTATATACCAAATTGATAGAAGGCAGAGCAACACAAGTAGGGAGAGTTTACATCACGGTTATTGTTCCATTCTTCTGATCCGTCATAAGAACAAAAAAATAACGCAGTAACACATCACCGTTACTGTTCTGTTCTTCTGAGCGCATCCTGTCCGTCAGTTCTGCACATCTGACCTGTTTCAGCCATTTCTGTCTGAGATCCGTTTTTTCAGATGGAAAAAAATTCCTGCATGTAGACAGATCTCAGACAGAAATGGCTCAAACGGATGCCGGATGTGCAGAACTGATGAACAGGATGCGTTTTTCTGCGTTATTTTTCTGTTCAGAAGAACGGAACAGTAACAGTGATGTGAAGCCTCCCTAGACGGGGTCAGTAATACCAGAGTGCAGCACAAAATTCCTCCCCAGGAGCTGCCCCTCTGTGGCGGCCATCAATAGGGCCTCGTTCTGTCCTCCCCCAATTCCCTCTAATGAAGATATGGAGCAGCGGTCTTAGAAGGTGGGATGTCGGCCGCAGCGCCTGGACTGCCCCTGTAATGTTCCCTGTAGTGCAGTATGCTCCCCCCTGAGACGCCTGTGTCCCTGCGCCTTTTCTACACTGTCCCATATAGTGGCCTGTGAGGGTGACCAGCGCCCGCTGCAGTGTTTAATGTTATCACCTGAAGGCAGCAATACAATTGAATTTCGGAGGACGTTGGTGGCCCCCGGCCGGGGACATGAGTATCAGATCAGCAGGAAGGGCTTCGGCGGCCCCCTGGACATCGGCCCACCGGGAAATAGGGTCTGTGGCCAGTCCTGAGAGTCATAATGTAACAGTAATGTAGCATAATGTGCAATAATGTAAAGCCTAGTACAAAACACATAGGGGGAGATTTATCAGAAGTGGTGTACCCATACGCCAGTCTTCATCTCCCTGCGCTGGCGTCAGATGCGCGTAATTGGGCACATCTCTGCCCTGCCATGCGCCAGAAATGAAGTCTACACCAGGCAGGGGCTGCCGCAGACCTTAGCTATAACTAACACCAGTAAATCCGGTGGGTCATGTGAAATCCCGCCCCCTCCCACTAATCCCCTCCCCTTTCTTGGTACTTCAAAAGCCTAAAAATTCGCTATAATTTGCGTTTTTTTGTTTGTTTGTTTTTTACACCACAATAGTGGCATAAAGGGCTTAGTGAATGTCCCTCATAGTGTAGAATCGTGTAATAATATGTTATATAGTAATAAAATGTATGTATAATAATATAATGTACAGAAATATCATTTACTATGTAGGATTATATAATGTGTACAATATCTGGTGTAACAATTTAAAGGGCATCTGTCAGCAGTTTTGTACCTATGACACCGGCTGACCTGTTACATGTGCACTTGGCAGCTGAAGGCATCTTCATATGTGCCCGCATTGCTAAAAAAAAGGGATGTTTTAATATATGCAAATGAGCTTCTAGGAGCAATGGGGGAGTTACCGTTACACCTAGAGGCTCTTCTCTCTCTGCTGTGTCCTCTGCACTTTGAAAAGGCGAGGTGTGATGTTGTATTCACTGTCTGTCCTGTCGAGCAAAGTGCACAGGACGTGGCAGTTGCAGAGAGAGCGGAGCCTCTAGGTGTAATGGTGACGCCCCCGTTGCTCCTAGAGGCTAATTTGCATATATTAAAACATCCTTTTTTTCAGCAATGCGGGCACAAATGAACATGGGACCAACACAGATGCCTTCAGCGGCCAAGTGCACATGGAACAGGTCAGCCAGTGTCATAGGTACAAAACTACTGACAGATGCTATTTAAAGGGGTTTTCCGGAAATAATGAACAATTTCCTGCCTCACCTATAGACAGATTCATGCTCTGCTCCTGCATCCTGGCCGCTATCCCTCCATCTTTCGGTCCCCGGTTAGTTTGTTTTTTAGCAGGGACATGATCCCCATGGATTGGCTTCATTGGTGACATATGCCCCAGCGACACGTCACCTCTGCAGCCAGTCATTGGGGTGACCATGCCCGCTCCCCAGTCAGAATAAAACAAGCGGAAGGGACTCTATCAGAAGGAAATTCAGTGCTATGTCAGGCACAAAGCCTTGCAGATCTAGCTCAGCCAAGAAACCTGTCAAGCAGAGGGAATATCCAGTTTTACCAGTGTCCCTGTAAATAAAAAAATTTGCCTCTGCTACACCTCTGATAGGTGCAGTGTAAGTGTGAACGCACTGTGTATTATATGTGCTGGTGTCCTGATATTATATTCGCTGAGAGCTGCCAACGGGTATCTTGTCTGCTGCATGCCGTGAGCTTACAGCACCACACACTGGACCCTGGATCGCTGCGTGCTCGCCGTATGGCCTCATACTTCCACACGCTGCAGCTCGTTCAGTTCTTACAGAAAAGGTACACTTCCTGAGAACTATTCACGAAAAACGCGTCCGCCAACCATTGGGTTAATGTGTGGTTCTGCAGCACCGCCACAACGTGTGAACATCACCATAGATTTGGTCTTACACGCAGTGTAGACGAATGAAAAATCTCTTCTGTTCGGCATTTTTACGTATCGCCCTTTTGGTCTACACTTTAGGCATAGCATGTGACTTCTGAGGCCAGCGACTGACCCTTGGGGCCACATTTGGCCCTTTATCGCTAAGCACGTTATAAATAAAACTATGGCCATAAGTGTTTACAGGATAAACCAGGCCTCAGGCATAGCAGAGGTGTTGCCCATAGCAACCAATCAGATTTCAGCTTTCATTTTCCCAGGGCAGGTTATAAAATGAGAAGAGTGATCTGATTGGTTAATATTATTACCTCAGAATTGAATAAACATTTGACTATCCGCTCATGTCTTTTGGTGGTGAACAGGTAGACACGTTCTCACGCTGCCCTCCTTGGGTATAATTATGGAGGGGTGCTCACAGTTTATCTGCGGTCAGGCTACTACGCTTGCCTGGTTCCAAAAATGAGCTTGTTCCTTTATTCAGCTGATCCATCCCTCTTACATATGTGACATCCCGATCCTAGGCTCAGACGCTGCCTTGTCCTTCTCCATTCTTTAGGCTGGGTTCAGACCTGAGCGTTTTACAGCTTGTTCCTACAGGCAAGAACCAATCATTCCCTATGGGAATGGTTCTCACCTGAGCGTTTTACAGCGCGTACGATCGCGCTGTAAAACGCCCAACGCCCCAAGAAGTACAGGAGCTTCTTTGGGGCGTCTTGTCGCACGTTCCCGTACACAGACTTCAGCGGGAACGCGCGACAATGGGCATTCGCTTGTCTCTGTATGTGCGATTGCAAACGCCCGTACAATCGCGCATACAGAGCGTACGTTCAGTACGCTCAGGTCTGAACCCAGCGTTATAGTGCAGCTCTGCTCCACCAACTCCATTAGACCATCTGGTCTATTAACATACTTTTACATGTGTGAGCCCTTTACCTGTCAGGAGACATTGGCGCTTTAGTTACGGGCAGGGCTCCACCGGTTCATGGACTTCCTCTTTTTTGGATCATGATAAATGAAGAGGAACTTTTGTGGCTTTTATCTCTTCGCTTTGTTGTCTGCCGTCATATAGCGATTAACTATTAACCTGATGAGAGCAGAAAGTATGGCGAATAGCAGGGAATTGCCCCCTCTCATCAGAGCACTTACACCTGGCTGTCACTAGGGGGCAGGCCGCGCCATTGACTCACCAATAGGAAGGGAGCAATGTCCCATAGAGGTCAGTGACCGCCACCATTATGTACCTCCCGTGGTCCTTTCTATCATCCTGTGGCGGGGCCGATCAATAGACCACCGGCCTCTCAGCGCTATAGCAAGCGACACTGTGGATCTTCACCGAGATCTGGCTCTGACAATTGTTGCTAAACAACTGTTACATCTGGAAATGTTAATGATATCGTAACGGCATTGGTCTGTGCACCCTAAAAAAAATCAGTATTCTTCCATTCACGTCATCCGTCATTGCACTTAGCGCTGGTTCAGTTCTATACCGTAGAGCCTGTGGCCCCACTGAACTTGGGGGCCCATTTGCAGCCCCCTATGCTGTCACCCTCCTATCATTTGTATAATACGTTATTACAACTCCAGCCGCAGGAGGGTTAAGGAGGGAGACGGCCCCGGCTGCGCTTCCTTCATTGCCGCTCGCTGTAATTACAATTAAGGGACTTCTCTTTAGCTGTCAGTAAATAAAGGATAATTGTGTCCCCCGGGACGTGAAGATACAGGTGCCAAGACGCCTGACACGGAAGACGAAGGCTGCAATAAAATCTGCCAACAGACATTGTGCCGGCCGCAGCAAATTCTAAAATTGCGCAGATTTTACCGGAACTTCCGAAAGAGAACCATCCATTGTAGCAGGAATCGTTTGTTACAATGTATCAGCGCAGGTTATGTGTGTTGGTCTGGAGTCCAGGTTCTTCAGCACTCTGCATGAGCTGACCAAAGAAGTGGGGAAATGAACTGACAACTGCTCTGTGCAGATTTCTGCCTCTCCGAAGTTGTCAAGTTTCAAGGCCAGCTTGGACGAAACATGCCAGCGCAACCAACCCCTTTACATAATGGGTTAATGCTGTTTCCCACTCCCCGTGGCATCATCTGGGCACTAAGGGCACTGACTCTTCTCGTCACACTCGGGCAGATGTCTCCATGCCTGGGGCTTTTGGGCAGCAGAAATGACTGTGGTGGGGTGATGGAGGGTCACATCATCTGTGCAGTGTACGCTGCTGCCAGTCGTTCCTGCGAGAGCAGAGTTGCAGTAAGGCTCGCGTCCTCCTGCAGCTCCATAGACACCAGCCGCAATCTTTGCCGTTAAGACTAAATGAAGGATTGTTAAAAAACGCGTTGGGTTGGAGGGTCCCGCAGTACCGATTTCGCCTAGCGTGACCGTTTTGTTTTCGTTCTGACACACGTGGAGTGCTACCGGCAGGGGGCGTGCCCACAGGACCATTAACGGAACGAGCGGACTTGCTTGCTTTCATATTGAGCCATTTTTGTGAAGCATTTGGACCGCTTTGGAGGACCTGCGCTGTAGAAGGGATATAGCCACCAACTTCCCATTAGGATTAACCGTTTGGGGACCAGGAGAGCACTAGGATTCAAGTTGGTGCAAATACGGCCCTCTGTTTATTAGACTCCTGTAGCATGCATTACTTACTGTTCAGGTTCACCCTTGTAGTACGTGCCCGGTGTGTTTTTGGCATCTTCCCCCATAGTATTAGGCCACAACTGGAAGTAGCCACCACTGCCATGTATGAGATGTCTTCACATAACCCTTGGTCTAGAGTCAGTTTTTGTCCTATACTTCAGTCACATCCAGAGCTGCATTCACAATTCTGCAGTTTTTTTTAGCAGTGCATCAATGACAAGCTATTAGATGACATTTAAAGTACTGTTTCCATTGCTGAATGCAGCTCTTGGTGTGACTGCAGTATAAGAGGTGATCTAACTCATACGTGTACCTTTTTGAGTAATGTTGGTATAGGTGCAGGGATGGGTTACTGTGCCCACAGTGTTCCCGACCTATGGGTTACTGTGCCCACAGTGTTACCGACCTATGGGTTACTGTGCCCACAGTGTTACCGACCTATGGGTTACTGTGCCCACAGTGTTCCCGACCTATGGGTTACTGTGCCCACAGTGTTCCCGACCTATGGGTTTGTGCATTGTACTTATCTTAGGCCTTGTCGCCGCTTATCTCCGTCAGGTACAAAGATGTCCAACAAGGAAAAACTGCAGTGTTTGAAAGACTTCCACAAAGACATCCTGAAGCCGTTTCCAGGGAAGAGTCCAGGGACGCGTCCTGAGGATGAGGCGGACGGGAAGCCCCCGCAGAGGGAGAAGTGGGCCAGTAAGATTGACTTCCTGCTGTCAGTGGCCGGAGGCTTTATTGGTCTGGGCAACGTATGGAGATTCCCGTACCTCTGCTACAAGAACGGTGGAGGTGAGTGGCACACACAGCGCCCCGCTCAGATACCGCAACATGCTGTCAGTACATTGGGTCATTCCTGATTATATCCAGCTGTAACTGAAAGATCGCCCTGAGCTACAGCTGCCCCCGCTGCAGACGTGTTACAGTGTATCAGTGGACGTGCTGTCAGCCAGGATAGGAAAGAGATTTGTGCTCCTGCTACCTTTAAAACATTCCCTACACCGATGCATCGTAACACGCTGCATCTGTGTCAGGGGCTGGTCAGAATGTTTTTTCAGCCTCTGAATACTCTCATTCACTGTCAGCAAGCACAGATCTTGAAAGTGGCGAGGAATTGAAACACTAATTTTATTAAAAAGTTGCAGAACATTTCATTAGACAAAGATTAAAGGGGTGTTACAGTTTTAACAAGTGTTATTTTTTTTGTATAATGAAGACTCGTCCAATTTTATACTGTCCTTATGTTAACCCTTTCTGCCACTGTTCCCTGGCAGTGCAGTGTTATCATAGGGACACTTAGTCTCATAGCAGTGAGTATGTTAGCGAGAGATATCTCAATATAGCCTGCCCTCTGCACACTACGGTCTGACCGCTTCAAGTTCTGAAAACACCTCATTCTGCCGGCTTTACATATTTTCCAGGTGCCTTTTTGATCCCCTATTTCATCTTCCTCTTCGGGGGCGGTTTACCTGTGTTCTTCCTGGAGGTTGTTTTGGGACAGTTTACATCGGAGGGTGGAATCACCTGCTGGGAGAAGATCTGTCCAATCTTCACAGGTAAGAACGCCTTGTACCACAGCGATAGCAACCATTATTCTGCGGCTCACCTCTGACATAACGGCAACCACGGTCTCAAGATCATAATGCTAGAGCCTGGGATTCCCCGGGCAATGGGACACC
Organism: Bufo gargarizans; assembly: GCF_014858855.1. Taxonomy (NCBI): domain Eukaryota; kingdom Metazoa; phylum Chordata; class Amphibia; order Anura; family Bufonidae; genus Bufo; species Bufo gargarizans. The sequence goes on from NC_058086.1 coordinate 167,440,624, forward strand.
AGAACTTGGGGTACAGGATAAGGACACGCTGACACTTGGGGTACAGGATAATGACACTTGGGGTACAGGATAAGGACACGATGACACTTGGGGTACAGGATAAGGACACGCTGACACTTGGGGTATAGGATAAGGACACGCTGACACTTGGGGTATAGGATAATGACACGCTGACACTTGGGGTACAGGATAATGACACGCTGACACTTGGGGTACAGGATAATGACACGCTGACACTTGGGGTACAGGATAATGACACGCTGACACTCGGGGTACAGGATAATGACACGACACTCGGGGTACAGCATAAGGACACGCTGACACTTGGGGTATAGGATAATGACACGCTGACACTTGGGGTACAGGATAAGGACACGCTGACACTCGGGGTACAGGATAAGGACACGCTGACACTTGGGGTATAGGATAATGACACGCTGACACTTGGGGTACAGGATAAGGACACGCTGACTCTTGGGGTACAGGATAATGACACGCTGACACTTGGTGTACAGGATAATGACACGCTGACACTTGGGGTATAGGATAATGACACGCTGACACTTGGGGTACAGGATAAGGACACGCTGACTCTTGGGGTACAGGATAATGACACGCTGACACTTGGGGTATAGGATAAGGACACGCTGACACTTGGGGTATAGGATAAGGACACGCTGACACTTGGGGTACAGGATAAGGACACGCTGACTCTTGGGGTACAGGATAATGACACGCTGACACTTGGTGTACAGGATAATGACACGCTGACACTTGGGGTACAGGATAAGGACACGATGACACTTGGGGTACAGGATAATGACACGCTGACTCTTGGGGTACAGGATAATGACACGCTGACACTTGGGGTACAGGATAAGGACACGCTGACACTTGGGGTACAGGATAAGGACACGCTGACACTTGGGGTACAGGATAAGGACACGCTGACACTTGGGGTACAGGATAAGGACACGCTGACACTTGGGGTACAGGATAAGGACACGCTGACACTTGGGGTACAGGATAAGGACACGATGACACTTGGGGTACAGGATAAGGACACGCTGACTCTTGGGGTACAGGATAATGACACGCTGACACTTGGGGTACAGGATAAGGACACGCTGACACTTGGGGTACAGGATAAGGACACGATGACACTTGGGGTACAGGATAAGGACACGCTGACACTTGGGGTACAGGATAAGGACACGCTGACACTTGGGGTACAGGATAAGGACACGATGACACTTGGGGTACAGGATAATGACACGCTGACTCTTGGGGTACAGGATAATGACACGCTGACACTTGGGGTACAGGATGAGGACACGATGACACTTGGGGTACAGGATAAGGACACGATGACACTTGGGGTACAGGATAAGGACACGCTGACACTTGGGGTACAGGATAAGGACACGCTGACACTTGGGGTACAGGATAAGGACACGCTGACACTTGGGGTACAGGATAATGACACGCTGACACTTGGGGTACAGGATAATGACACGCTGACACTTGGGGTACAGGATAATGACACGATGACACTTGGGGTACAGGATAATGACACGATGACACTTGGGGTACAGGATAAGGACACGCTGACTCTTGGGGTACAGGATAATGACACGCTGACACTTGGTGTACAGGATAATGACACGCTGACACTTGGGGTACAGGATAAGGACACGCTGACACTTGGGGTACAGGATAAGGACACGCTGACACTTGGGGTACAGGATAAGGACACGCTGACACTTGGGGTACAGGATAAGGACACGCTGACACTTGGGGTACAGGATAAGGACACGCTGACACTTGGGGTACAGGATAAGGACACGCTGACACTTGGGGTACAGGATAAGGACACGCTGACACTTGGGGTACAGGATAAGGACACGCTGACACTTGGGGTACAGGATAAGGACACGCTGACTCTTGGGGTACAGGATAATGACACGCTGACTCGTGGGGTACAGGATAATGACACGCTGACTCGTGGGGTACAGGATAATGACACGCTGCCTCGTGGGGTACAGGATAATGACACGCTGACTCTTGGGGTACAGGATAATGACACGCTGACTCGTGGGGTACAGGATAATGACACGCTGACTCGTGGGGTACAGGATAATGACACGCTGACTCGTGGGGTACAGGATAATGACACGCTGACTCGCGGGGTGCAGGACAGTGACACTTGGGGTTCTCTATATGGTACATATAATGTAGTTGCTGCTGGTGAGATGAAGGGATTTTCAATGTACATTTAGATTCCAGGATCACGGGATTCGGCTGCAGTTACTACAGTGATGTGAGCAGTGAGACGTGACATGATGCCTGCTGTTCGGCTGGGAGTAGTAGTATACTGTGGTATTATAGCACCAGGACAAGGGGTTGTGCTGAGGCTGTCCTTTGTCTGCAGCTGTATAGTGTTCCGGGAGCTCTCAGTTTTTGGCTGCACCATCTGACAATCTAATGTGTATGGGGAGGCCCCGACACTCCTCGACAAATGATGTCAGTGTGTATGAGGATGGATGTATGTGCGTAGGTATGTAGCGGTCTGTGTATGTTAGTATATGCATGTGTGTGTGTGCATGTATGGAGGTATGTATCTCTACATGCATGTATATAATGGTGTATGAAGATTAGTGTATACATGTCTTAGTGTTTGTACGTGTATACATGACGGAGCGTGTGTATTAATATCTGTGCCTGGCATTACTTCCCTGTGAACCTTCTGCTTCTTGCACAGCTCACACTTGGGCGTCACTTTCCCTTTTACTGTCCTGATAGATGCGGCCATTACGTGGCACTGTCTCTCGTGCTGCAGCTCCACGTGATCTGTACTGGAGACGTAGCAGAGTCTCTGTATCTTCTTGTTAATCTGGATATTCATAGACGTCTCCAATGCTCTTTGTGTTTCCTCCATTCCAGGAATCGGTTATGCCTCCGTCATCATCGTGTCCCTCCTCAACGTCTATTACATCGTTATCCTGGCCTGGGGGGTCTATTACTTGTTCCAGTCTTTCCAAAGTCAGCTGCCATGGGCCCTGTGTCACCAGTCATGGAACACCGAGAACTGCGTCGAGGACACGTTCCGGAAGAACCAGACCATGTGGTTCTCGCTGAACGCCACAAACTTCACCTCGCCGGTGACAGAGTTCTGGGAGTGAGTACACGAGTCTGTCTATGTAGTCTCGCCGCCCTGTCCATGCACGGGGAAGACACTGCAAGATACCGTATACACAACATTCAAGTTTCACCTTGAAGAAAAAGGTTTCTGATTGGTGCAGATAGTTTGGAAGGCTAGTTTTACACTAGTGCTAGACCGCCAAATGCTTCCTGACACTCACCGGCCCCTATACCGCATCCGGAAAACATGCTGAGAATCATATTTGCCAGGTTGTGGCCAGATCTCCGTCAGTCCTCATTATATTAAATGGGGCTATCGGGCCTTCAGGCAGCGTCCAGCAGTGCCGGATGCCAGAGAGGTTGAGCGCTAGTGTGAAAGTAGCCTAAGGCTACTTTCACACTGGCGTTTTGGCTTTCCGTTTGTGAGATCCGTTCAGGGCTCTCACACGCGGTCCAAAACGGAGCAGTTTCGCCCTAATACATTCTGAATGGAAAAGGATCCGCTCAGAACGCCTCAGTTTGCCTCCGATCAGTCTCCATTCCGCTCTGGAAGCCGCCTGCAGCGTTTTTCTGTCCGCCATGTGGTGCGGAGCAAGACGGATCCGTCCTGACACACAATGCACAAGTTGTGCTCATAAGTTTACATTCCCTTGCAGAATTTATGATTTCTTTGCCATTGTTCAGAGAATATGAATGATAAACACGGACACTTTTCTGTCGCTCGTGGTTAGTGGTCGGCTGAAGCCATTTATTGTCAGACAACTGTGTTTACTCTTTTTAAATCATAATTACAACACAAACTACCCAAATGACCCTGGTCAAAAGTTTACATACCCTGGCCTGATAACATGCACACAACTTGACACAAAAGGGTTACAATGGCTATTAAAGGTAACCATCTTCACCTGTGATCTGTTTGCTTGTAATTAGTGGGTGTGTATAGAAGGTCAATGACTTTCCTGACTCCTGACAGACCCTTGCATCTTTCATCCAGTGCGGCTTGGATGTTGTTTGGATTCTAAGTCATGGGGAAAGCAAAAGAATTGTCAAAGGATCTGCGGGAAAAGGTAGCTGAACTCTATAAAACAGGAAGAGGATATAAGAAAATATCAAAGGACTCGAGAAGGCCAATCGGCAGTGTTCAAACTCTAATTGAGAAGTGGAAACGTAGGGGTTCTGTTGAAACCAAACCACGGTCAGGTAGACCAACTAGACTTTCAGCCACAACTGCCAGAAAAATTGTTTTCGGGATGCAAGGAAAACCCCACCAATAACTTCAGGTGAAATGCAGGACTCTCTGAAAGAATGTGGTGCGGCTGTTTCAAGATGCACTTGAAGAAAGATTGGCTGCATGGCGAGTTGCCAGAAGAAAGCCATTACTACGTAAATGCCACAAAGTATCCCGCTTACAATATGCCAAACAGCACAGAGACAAGCCTCAAACCTTCTGGCACAAAGTCATGTGGAGCGATGAGACTAAAAATGAACTGTTTGGACACAACCATAAACGCTACATTTGGAGAGGAGTCAACAAGGCCTATGATGAAAGGTACACCGTGCCCACTGTGAAACATGGTGGTGGATCGCTGATGGTTTGGGGATGTGTGAGCTACAAAGGCACGGGAAATTTGGTCAGAATTAATGGCAATATGAATGCAGTAATGTATCAACAAATAGTGGAGGAAAATTTGCACTCATCCTCCCGGAAGCTGCGCATGGGGCGTACTTGGACATCCCAACATGACAATGATCCAAAACACAAGGCCAAGTCGACCTGTCATTTGCTACAGCAAAATAAAGTGAAGGTTCTGGAGTGGCCATCTCAGCCTCCAGACCTCAATATCATTGAGCCTCTCTAGGGAGACCTGAAACGTGCGGTTAATGCAAGACGGACCAAAAATTTAGGGGAACCGGAGGCTTTCTGCCAGGAAGAATTGGCAGCTTTATCATCTGAGAAGAAAAAGGGCCTCATCCACAACTATCACAAAAGAGCAATAACACGGTATTAAGAACTGGGGTATATAACCTGTTGATCAGGGTCATTTGGGTAGTTTGTGTTGTGATTATGATGTAAAAAGAGTAAACACAGTTGTCTGACAATAAATGGCTTCAGCCGACCACTAACCACGAGCGACAGAAAAGTGTCTGTGTTATCATTCATATTCTCTGAACAATGGTTAAGAAATCATAAATTCTGCAAGGGAATGTAAACTTATGAGCACAACTGTAAGTCAATGGGGACGGATACATTTTCTCTGACACAATAGAAAACTGATCCGTCCCCCATTGACTTTCAATGGTGTTCAAGACGGATCCGTCATGGCTATAGAAGACATAATACAACCGGATCCGTTCATGACGGACGCAGGCGGCTGTATTATTGTAACGGAAGCGTTTTTGCAGATCCGTGACGGATCCTCAAAAAACGCTAATGTGAAAGTAGCCTTGCAAGATAATTGCACCAAACGGAAACCTTTTTCTGCAAGGTGACCCCTGACTGTTACATATATCTTCCGGATCCAGACATCTCCGTCAGGCTGCTCCCTGCCGAAACAGCCTAGCGGACGCGTCTAGCACTAGTTTGAAACTAACCAAAGGAATTTATTTGCAACTTTTTAATACAATTTGTTTTAGTTGCTTTTCAAGATGTCTGCTTGCTGCCATTGAATGAAAACTCATTGTCTATGTTCAGTGACTGGAAACCCATCCAGCCTTGCATTTGTGTCATCTGGGCGTACACAAAACAGGGTTTTATCTTATTTCGATTCCCTGCAGAAATCTTGAAAGTGGTGAGGAATTAGAACGTTGCAGAACATGAAAGCTAAAGGGGTCATCTGCTTTAGACTACTTTCACACTCGCGTTTGGTGCGGATCCGTCCCGATAATACAACCGCATGCATCCGTTCAGAACGGATCCGTTTGTATTATCTTTAACATTGCCCAAACTGATCTGTCTTGAACACCATTGAATGTCAATAGAGGACGGTTCCGTTTTCTATTGTGACAAATTGTGAAAATGGATCCGTCCCCATTGACTTACATTGTTTGCCTCTACATCGTCAGGCGGACACCAAAACAGTGTTTTGGTGTCCGCCCTCCATAGCAGAGGCAAACTGATGCATTCTGAGCGGATCCTTATCCTTTCAGAATGCATTAGGACAAAACTGATCTGTTTTGGACCGCTGGTGAGAGCCCTGAAACGGATCTCACAAACGGAAACCAAAACGCCAGTGTGAAAGTAGCCTTATAATGGACGTATAGATCCAATCACAATCTTTACTGTGGCCCCCAAAGCGGCTTCTGCTGGCCGCCCATATCTGGAGCAATTAATGTGGGCGGCCATTGGTTCTTCCTTGATGTCAGGTTGCTTCCTTTTATTTATTCAGCTTTTCTAGACCACGGAGTGGAAAATCTGCCTAGTTATACAGTCATGTGGCAGGTGGGGGAACATGACCAGACAAGCCTGGCTCTCAGGAGTCCGGGAAAGCTGGGTGATGAGACATAATATAACGATAATCTATTCCGTTTCTTAAAGGGGTTTTCCAGGATTTTGATATTGATGGCCTATCCTCACCATAGGTCATAAATACCAGATCCTGTTTATTCATAAAAATATCGTCTTATAAAGTTCAAATTTCGTGCTCCAACAGTCAAGCAACAAGTCAAGGGGGTAGCCCTTCCCTCTCCTCTGGCCGTACCTCCCCTGCCCTAACGCCGCCTCTATGCGCTGTAATTGACAGCCGGCACAGCGCTTGTGAATCCTGCGCATGCGCCGTCCTCCTCCTCTGCTTGATCCAGTCTTTCTTTCAGACACAAGCGCGATCCTGTAACAGAATCGCGCATGCGCCGTCCGCAATCCCTGCCTGTCTGCTCTCCTGTCTGCGCAGACAGGAGAGCAGACAGGCAGGGATTGCGGACGGCGCATGCGCGATTCTGTTACAGGATCGCGCTTGTGTCTGAAAGAAAGACTGGATCAAGCAGAGGAGGAGGACGGCGCATGCGCAGGATTCACAAGCGCTGTGCCGGCTGTCAATTACAGCGCATAGAGGCGGCGTTAGGGCAGGGGAGGTACGGCCAGAGGAGAGGGAAGGGCTACCCCCTTGACTTGTTGCTTGACTGTTGGAGCACGAAATTTGAACTTTATAAGACGATATATTTATGAATAAACAGCGCAGGAAAGCGGCACTAACATGGATAACAACACACTCAAGATAATCTATAAGGTACTGTTGCTAGTTTATAAAGTGAAAATGAGGTGAAAGGTTCGCTTTAAGCAAATAGGGCTGAACTGCAATACCAAGAGCAGCCACTATCCAGTGGACAGCACTGTGCTTTGTAAGCTGTGAGGAGGCGGCAGCGCTCACCGGAGGTCTGGTGACCGCAGCGGCTTGCACAGATAGCTGAATCCCCTGCACCCCCACCAATCTCACATTGACGACCTATCCTGAGGATAGGTGATTTAATATGAAAATTCCAGAGAACCCCCTTTAAATTTTGGTCTTCTCGAAGGTCACCTGCCTCTACATGTCAGCTGTTAATCCAGCACCGATCAGGCCATTGATGCCGGGTTAGGAAAATTGGTCTGCAAATATTGTTCACACACACACCCCCGCCATAAAAAAATATGGCCACTCTGAACTGTACACAATGTACTACAACACCCATGGGACTTTCCATGTCAATGACTCCCACCCACTCTGTGTAAAGTTATCTAGTGACAGCTTTATTTGCCCTGTCGGTTAATTATTGACTGCCAGACTCGGAGCCAGCCTGTCTTGGCTTTGGCGAGCAGAGTACGTGCTTGGTTCCTGCATGGGGCCGATCGTTGGCATAAGTCTCTTCTCTCTCCAAGAAGAACCAATGTGGACATTCTGATACAAAAAAAAAAATACAAGGGTGCAAAAATAATCTACAGTATTGGTGGCCACATTGGTTGTCACCCAGCTTTTCTTGAAGCAGATACGACTAGGAAATGGAAACTCTGCTACTGACATGAGTACAGGGATGTGATAATGTGTAGTTCAGAAGGACGGCAAAGCAGCCAATCAGACTCCAGCGCTTGGAGAAATGAAAGCAGCGACCTGATTCGATGCTACATGGCCACCAATCAGAGCTCTGCTTTCAGTTTACACTGTGTGCCGGGAAAATGAAGCCTGGTCACCGGTTGGTTGCTACGGGCAACGAGGCAACTTTTTCTTTTTTGACAGGCTTAATACATGGATTGGTTTATGATACTTTTTGCCTTTTTTTGAATTTTTGGGCCTTAGGGCTCATGCACACGACCGTATGTAATTTGCAGTCCGCGAAAAATACGGATGGCGTCCGAGTGCATTCCCTATTTTGCGGAATGGAACAGCTGGCACCTAATAGAACAGTCCAATCCTTGTAATGTGGACAATAATAGAAAATGTTCTATACTTTTGTGGAATGGACATACGAAACAGAATGGACACTAATAAGCTTGTGTGCATGAGCCCTTAAAGGGAAACTCCAGTGTCTTAAAGGGATCGAGGGGGGCGCTGTTATTCATTGGTTGAATGAGGAATCCCCTTCTTGCTGGAGGCTCTTCCATATTGATTGGGAAGTTGTGTGGTCCCTGACATTCAGAGTATTAGGCTGGTTTCACACGGGCGTTGCGGAAAAATGTGCGGGTGCGTTGCGGAAACACCCGCGCGAGTGCAAAACATTGTAATGCGTTTTGCACTCGCGTGAGAAAAATCGCGCATGTTTGGTACCCAAACCCGAACTTCTTCAAAGAAGTTCGGGCTTGGGATTGATGTTCTGAAGATTCTATTATTTTCCCTTATAACATGGTTATAAGGGAAAATAATAGCATTCTGAATACAGAATGCTTAGTATAATAGCGCTGGAAGGGTTAAAAAAAAATAAAAACGTTAACTCACCTTATCCCCATGATCGTGTAGTTCCCGGTCGGTCTCTTCTTTAGCTGTGGGCTTGGGCTGAATGACCTTTGGTGATGTCAGATCACATGCTCCAATCACATGGTCCATCACCATGGTGATGGAGCATGTGATCTGACATCACCACAGGTCCTTTAGTCACAGCTAAAGAAGAGACCGACCGGGAACTAGGCGATCATGGGGATAAGGTGAGTTAACTTTTTTTTTTTTTTTAACCCTCCCAGCACTATTATACTAAGCATTCTGTATTCAGAATGCTATTATTTTCCCTTATAACCATGTTATAAGGGAAAATAATACAGTGAATAGATTGTCACCTAGCAACCATGCGTGAAAATCGCACCGCATCCGCACTTGCTTGCGGATGCTTGCGATTTTCACGCAACCCCATTCATTTCTATGGGACCTGCGTTACGTGAAAAACGCAGAATATAGAACATGCTGCGATTTTCACGCAACGCATAAGTGTTGCGTGAAAATCACCGCTCATGTGAACAGCCCCATAGAAATGAATGGGTCAGGATTCAGTGCGGGTGCAATGCGTTCAACTCACGCATCGCACCCGCGCGGAAATCTCGCCCGTGTGAAAGGGGCCTTAGTACTGGAGCATTAGAACATAAAGTAAAAATAGATACAAAAGCTTTGTCAGCAGCTGGCCTGCTGATGAACATTTTTCAGACTATAGCGCCATTGTTATTCAGAGGCATTACAAGTACGGGGACGCACGGCGCCTTTTTGCAGTGTTTATTTTGCAGTAGATTGTGGTCACGGACAGAGTTCTCTCAGGACCCGCAGATGTTCAGGAAGTGGGGGTCGGAATAGATGTGTTTACAGCCGGACTCTGAGACGTCAGCATTTGCCTGTGGTTAGTAGAAGATTCGTCCCCGGGACGCAACTGCAAAAGCAAAATTCTTGTATCTCATTCTAGGAAAGCTGAGTAGAACCAATACGGCTGCTATTTCAGCTCCCACAAAGGTTGCACTTGGCTTTCGCTGAATTCCCGAATGGCAAATCTCTCTCCTTCCTTTTTTTTTATCACATGATTGGTTCTGCCATTCAGGATTCTTGGGAAGCTGGGTGACAACAGCTCCTAGAGGGAGAGTACGACTACAAACCACTGCAGATCTGATGTTCAGGAGCCTGGTAAAGCTGGACCATTAGACCATGAGACCAGGGACCGGTGGGATCTTAGCTTTTACATACTACCGTCCCGCTGGATGCATTTTCTGCCTTGATTCCCATTGAAGTTTGCAGCGTGCCCCCCTCGCCTCGTTATGTGGTGCACAACGGGCAACTCTTTGCCAAACATTCCAGGTGTCTGTTAGGTTCCGTCCTGCCAAAGAGAGGCTGCAAACTTAAAGCGAAACCCTGCGATTAATGGTCGGAGCAGGAACCATAATGAGGGCGAGAAGTAAGGCCTATTGCACACGACCGTAGATGGCCTGTGCTGCGGACCTGCAATACACAGGCGCCGTTCTGTCAGCATTCCGCATCACGGATACGGACCCATTCACTTCAATGGGTCCGCAAATCCAGAGATACGGAAGCACTACAGAGTGCTTCTGTGGGGTTTCGTCCCGTACTTCAGTTCCGCAAAAAGATAGGACATGTTCCCAGACCGGGGCGAATCGCGGACCCATTAAAGTAAATGGGTTCTCGATCCGCTGCAGCTGCCCCACGGTCGGTGTTCGTGCACGGCCACGGGGCGCACACATTCGTGTGCAGGAGGCCTAAGGCCCCTTTCACACGAGTGGGTCCAATAGGTTACATGAACGCATTGCAACCGCACTGAATCCGGACCTGTTCATTTCAATGGGTCTGTGTACATGAGCGTTGTTTTTCACGCATCACTTCTGCGTGAAAATCGCAGCATGTTCTATATTCTGCGTTTTTCACGCAGCCCTGGCCCCATAGAAGTGAATGGGGCTGCGTGAAAAGCGCATTGCATCCGCAAGCAAGTGCGGGTGCGATGCGTTTTTCACTGATGGTTGCTAAGAGATGTTGTTTGTAAACCTTCAGTTTTTTTTTTCATGCGCGTGAAAAACGCATCGAAATGTCTTGCACCCGCGCAAAAAAAAATGAACGCAATCGCAGACAAAACTTACTGAACTTGCTTGCAAAATGGTGCGATGCTCCGTATCGTTAATGTGAAAGAGGCCTAAGTCTTCAGTAACATGGGCACCTGACGGCTCTCACACAACCATACAGCGACCCCTGCTGTCTATTCCTGGTACTGCAGGGGACTGACCCTCGGCCAGGTGCGTCAAGTCACTAGTATGGTCTGTATGATTTTATGGGCCATTTTGAGTCCCCTAGTCTCCTCTTTTCAATTGAATGAACAAGCACTGGGCTCTTCTATCGGGGGACTATGGTCTTCCGTGGTGGCATGGGCTATTACAAGGAAGGGCCCCAGTTATATTTCTGTCATAGGGCCCCCTGCCTCATGAATGCCAGGACTGCATTACACAATCGGATAGGGAGGAGACGGTGAGCGAAGGGAGAGTATAGCGGGACTTTGCCGTCCGTGGTCTGTGGAAATCGGAGTGAGATCCCAATAATAGATGTTATCGGTCATTCACACTGAAATAAAAAATAAAAATAAATTCTGTGTTCACCGGCATTTATTTTATTTGTTTTATGCACTTATATAGCGCTGACATATTCTGTAGCACTTTACAGACATTAGCATCACTCCCCAGTGGGGCTCACAGTCTAAGGGACAGTCTATTGGCCTCTGTCAGGTGAATGGGGACCTATGGGTACATTGGATTTATACGCCAAGCATTGTGTGGCAAAGACCAGACTTCATCACATTATTGCATTTTATTAAGTTTTTGATGTATTTTTGTATTTTAACCTCTTGACTCTCTCCTGTGACGCTGATTGTGTTTTCTCGTCTTCTTTTAGGAATAAAGTTCTTAGCTTATCAAAGGGAATTGATGATGTTGGTGTCTTGAAGTGGGACCTGGCGCTGTGCCTCCTGCTCACTTGGGTCATCTGTTTTTTCTGTATATGGAAAGGTGTCCACTCCACCGGGAAGGTAAGAGAGAAGGCGGCATCATCTCGGTTATTGGTTTTCAGGTAAGGAGTCTGCCATTGCGCCTGTGCCCCTCACCACGTTGTCTTATGTTCTCCCGCCAGGTGGTATATTTCACAGCCACGTTTCCATTCATTATGCTTATTGTGTTGCTGATCCGCGGGGTCACCCTACCCGGAGCTTCGGAAGGGATCAAATTTTATCTTTACCCAGACGTCAGCCGCTTAGGAGACCCTCAGGTGGGTGCGCCTGTCCTCTCTTCAACAGAAACTATTTTCCATGAGCGAGCAGCCATGTTTGCACTCGAAAATTGATGTCTCGCTGCCGCCCACAGTTTGTTGTGCACTGCAGTGCTAGGGATCCCTGACATTCTATACCCTTGATCACGTGTATAAGGGGGGAGATAGCTTCATAAGCCTTTAATATTTCCACAGTTGCTCCTTAGCAGACATCACTTGGTCATGATTTACAAAGTTCTGTCACCAGGGCTTTCTTTCCTGTCAGTGGAGGCTTTGGATTGAGCCTCTGACAGCCTTAGGCTACTTTCACACTAGCGTTCAATCGGATCCGTTCTGAACGGATCCGCTCATATTAATGCAGACGGTGGCTCCGTTCAGAACGGATCCGTCTGCATTATAACTTAGAAAAATTTTCTAAGTGTGAAAGTAGCCTGAGTGGATCCGTTCAGACTTTACATTGAAAGTCAATGGGGGACGGATCCGCTTGAAGATTGAGCCATATGGTGTCATCTTCAAGCGGATCCGTCCCCATTGACTTCCATTATAAGTCGGAACGGATCCGCTCGCCTCCGCACGGCCAGGCGGACACCCGAACGCTGCTTGCAGCGTTCAGGCGTCCGCTCACTGAGCGGAGGCTGAGCGCTGGCAGGCGGATGCATTCTCAGTGGATCCGCCTCCACTGAGAATGCATTAGGGCCAGACGGCTGCGTTCAGGGCCGCTTGTGAGCCCCTTCAAACGGAGCTCACGAGCGGACACCTGAACGCAGGTGTGAAAGGAGCCTAACCAGTTTCACATTCAAATACCAAAGAGACCAATTGTGCAAAAAGTAAAAAAGCCATAAGCACACAGGAATCAGCATTGGTGATAGTTGCTAAGGAGCAACCGCAAGGGGAAATCTCCTCCTATACATTAGGGATCTGCACATACATCACTTCTATCAGCTAAATTGCCTTCACTTCCTTGTGAGCCTGGGTCCACTTTATGGGCCGTGGCGCTGCAGCCGCCATGGCACATCCAGCCTCATCTTAGGGCGGCTTCACACGCTGCAGATTATTTTGCAGAAATTTCCATGACTAAAAATCTGTTCCATTCACCTGAATGAATCTTGCAGTAATCCATGTGCTTGCCTCTCCATTCAAATGAGCGGAACTGATTTTTAGTTGCGGAAATTTCTGGCACAAAATCCTCTGCGTGTGAGGGCACCCTAAGGGCTAATGCACATGACCGTGTTTTTTTTGTCCGCATGTGTCGCGGGTTGGATGCGGACTCATTCACTTCAATGGGGCCGCAGACGATGTGGACAGCACACCTTGCGTGCTCTCCGCATCTGTATGTCCTTTCTGCGACACAGAAAAATAGAAGATGTCCTATACTTGTCCGTTTTACCAGCAAGGATAGGACTGTTCTATAGATGGCAGAAAGTTCCGTTCCGCAAAACCCGGAATGCACATGGCCGGTAACCGTATTTTGCGAATCCGCAATTTGCGGACCGCAAGAACAGCTATGGCCATGTACATGATTCCTTAAGGAGGAAAGCAGCTGTGTTTTTTCTAATCTTATGCATGCTCTTTAACCCTTTTGCTGCTAGGGGTGTTTGGACATCTTGCAGCTCTGGTAACCAGGACAGTTTTGACATGTACAAATAAAACATAAATGACAAAATGAAAAAAAAAATCATACAACCCCTCCCCAATGCCCATAGATTTTCTGAAAGTAGACACCTGTCAAAATGCCACTTAGCACATCATACAAACAGAAACCTATATGCAACCTTGCGTCAGTGTTGTGTGTTTTTATTTTATTTATTTTTTTATAAAAGTTGCAAAAATATTGATATTAGTGGGTAAAAGTATGACCCAAGCAGAAAGTGATATGCACCACACCCTAAATATTGTGCATGGTTGATACATACCACACAGGCCTAAATTTACATGCAGATGCCTTCATAAAATCACCAGAACTGGAAAGGCCAAAAATCAGGTTTTTAACCGGGAAACAAAATCTGGTTTTAAACTGGAAACAAAAAAAATCCCCGATATTAGACCTGTCTGAGAAGCTGCTGAATATATATATATAATTTATTTATTTTTTCTAACCAAACTATGGTAATTGGAATCTGGAAAATGCCTGTTTCCATCTGTCCGATCTATATTAGATATTCCCCTCCAGTAATAATCTTTATCGCCATCAGTGCAGCGTGTAGCAGGTATCGCCGAGAAGCGTTCCATATATTTTACACTAAAGATCGGGTATGGACAGGATAGGCGCAGTGTAAAATGCAAACTTCATTGATGTTTGGTGCAACTTATTTTGCTCTCTGATCCGGACGCTGGTAAACGTCTGGGTCCTAAATAGGCACAGAGGGGTGATAAGATGAGCAAGCGCTCAACTACTCCCTTTCTGGAAAAATAACCTCCCATATGGGACAGTCACAGAGAAAGCGTGCTCTCTGATTGACGGGGGAAAGGGGGTTGATAACATGCATGTTAACTTCCCCTTGGGACCATGTACAGTCACATAGGGAGAGAGAAGGCTCTGTGTGTGTCTCTTTATCCTGTAGGCACATCCCCGCTGCCCCTCCATCCTCTTCTCTTCTGGCTGACGTCTCAGCTGAGTGAATTGGGGAGGGCTGCTTGCTGCTGGCATATCTCGGGCTGTGTAACAGCTAGAGATTCATGCCAGGTCTTGTTTTAAAGCTGATAATATCATGTATTGTGAGTAAGAACAGAAATCGGGTGAGGAATGAAAGTTGCAGGTATATATTCAGCTCTCACTGAGACCAGTTTCTAAGGGCTCTAACCTGTGATATATCACAACTGGGGCCTCGATCTCTGTCTTCTTTTAAAGGTGAGATTGTGGGCTAGCTGTCACACAGCCAGTGATCCAGCCATCAGTAGCACGGATGTTTGCGATAAAGATTTATGAGATATGTCCTTGGCGGGGAAAGGGTTAAGGGCTGAAAACTTCTCTGCAGCTGTCCTGCTGTATTTTCGGATGGCTCCTGCCCATATTAACTAGATAATTGCTGCATTTGCAGTCCTCTAATATGGTACATTTAGCTTTCTGTTGATCACCATTAGAGCCCCTTCAGTGTAAAAAGTGTGCAGAAACTATTGAAATCTCTTAATCCTCATTGGAGGTAGCAACAGACTCCGGTCATATGCCCCCATGACAACACTTCCTGTCTCTGTGCTCAGGCAGCTCGGTGTTATCATAGGGATACTAGGCTTTTTTAGCTTGCAACCAAAATCCAGATTTCATTTTTCAAGCACAGGTAAGAAAATAAGAGAAATCTGATTGCCTACTCTAAAGCCCAGTTTCCATGTAGAGCTGCCAGGGAACAGGAAGTCTTGTCATGGGGACACAGGCGGAGGCTTCAGCTTTTACAGTTTATGACTAATTACTCATCCCTTTATTCTACATTTCATCTCCTTTTGCCATAAGGTCTGGATTGATGCTGGCACCCAAATTTTCTTTTCCTACGCCATCTGTCTGGGAGCCATGACGTCTCTGGGGAGTTACAACAAGTACAAGTACAACTGCTATAGGCAAGTCGGTGGGAGGAGGGGGAGGGTGGTGTGCGGGCTTTGCTGTTGGTCATTAACACTGCTCCGTGACATGTGTGTGACATAGGGACTGTTTGCTGCTGGGATGCCTCAACAGCGGTACCAGTTTTGTGTCTGGCTTCGCAATTTTTTCCGTCCTGGGCTTCATGGCACAAGAGCAAGGGGTGGACATTGCTGATGTAGCAGAGTCAGGTACTGTATGACCACGATACGGTGAGGTCTGTCGCCGACTGCTGGAGAGCTGAGTGACAGAATCCGTACCAAGCTATGATCCCACAGATAACGGGAACATAAAAAGTGTCTGAGTGATCCCCAAATGTAGACGCACGCCCATTGATTTATTGCACCCCATCTACGTCACAGGAAGGTTATTGGTAGCGCAGTATAGTTGTCGCTATTATTTGGGGTGATTGGTAGCGCAGTATAGTTGTCGCTAATATTTGGGGTGATCCTGTTGGCTGCATTCACCTGGCACGTTCATATATGCCAGTATGCAGCTCCTACAGCTAATGTGGGGGAGCAGCGCTGCATCACCCCCTCTTTGTAGTGGGATCTGGAGGTGCTCCGTGTCTCCTTTCTCAGGCCTGCAGCTCAACACAGGGCGGATTTCACACTATGCATTGCAAAGAGTGAAATCCATGGTGGAAACCCGCAGCACGAATTGATGTCTTGCAGATTTAAAACATGCATCACAGGTCAATTTCTGTGGTTGTTTTCTCACGTAACATGCAGATAAGATTTGTTTGTCTCGTCCAATTTGCTGCCACTGTAAAACACTGCGGATTTTCTGCATGCAATTTTGCAGTAGAAGATCTGCAGCGTTTATGCCACTTGTGGCCATACCCCGACTCTGCCTAGAAGCCAGGGTGTGGTCCCCCCCCCCGTCCCCAACTTAGTAGCTGCTGCAATGGCTGAAGGTGGTCCTTGCAACAAGACTTGTTGTGAGGCCCCCTTATCACCTAATGCAAGAGTTCACCTTTTGCCAAGCTCTAGCCCTTGTTCTATGTAAATCAGCAGCCAAAAAAAAATCACACAACTGGTGTCATGGTACCCAAGAGCTTACCATTGTCTTGGCACCATATGTATTGCAGATAAAGACAACATAGTTACCACTGCATCCAGCGTCAGGCCTTCTTAATTGCCTGTGCATATGATAATGGGCAGGAGTGGCTGCCCCCTCTGTTTCTGGGCATTCAGTAATTCACATACAGTAGGGGGCACAAGACGTGAGCCACTAGGAGCTGCAAAAGGTTGCCAAAAGTCAACTGCATAAACCGTAACGAGTCTTCTTTGACCTTCGCGGTACAGCATTTGTTCACCCCTTATTGGTTTGTACAAATCCTCCCGTCACCCGGATAATGAAGGTAGAAACGCCCATGTTAATGCCAGAGCCGCGGCTCCTTTACCGTGATGTAGTCGACATCTAATATTGAGTAACTTTGTAGATGCTTTACTTATCTTTTAACTAATCCACAGTTACATTGTGTCTTATACTCCATTCACGTCCAGAGCTACATTCACAATTGCTGTCGGGCTTCATGCTTCCGGTTCAGAAATCTTTGCAGGTGCATTGTGGGTATTTTTTATCTGATGCGAGAAAAACCGCAATTCCCACCGTGCAGTACATTATGGGAGTTCTGCTGTATTGTTCACATGTACCATTTTATTTGCCTTGGTTGTTTGCTGCAGGTTTTTTAAAACTACAGCATAGCCTGTCCTATTCTGTCCTATTCCTTCTCCCCGCTTGACCTCGGTTATGGAAGTGTGGCGTGGTTTGCTGTAGAAGCAGCTCCGGGAGCATTTTCCCAGAACTGTTTCAGCTGCGTTGTGTGCCGCATTGTGTGCCGCATTGCCTCGGTTCTCCACTGTGTAGCCGGATTACAAGGGGGATGAGAGTTAATGTGACATCAACTGAGAAGTTGCTCCTTTCCCTTGCACACAATTATTACCCTAGAGCAGATTGAACCCCTCAAGAAAGGACTGGTAGTAATCGCCTGGTTGGTAGCCACTGTAGATAGGTCATCATTTAGTCAGAGCGCTGAGTCCTCCACCTTGTACAGAACTAGACTGAATATGTTGTCTCCCACCCCTTCCCCTTTTATTATTCTTCTAGGTCCTGGCTTGGCGTTCATTGCATACCCCAAAGCTGTCTCTATGATGCCTCTGCCCACTTTCTGGGCAATACTCTTCTTCGTAATGCTTTTGTTGCTTGGACTAGATAGCCAGGTAAGTAACCCCAAAATGGACTCACAAAAAACTCATTTATAGTCATTATGTGTGACGTTTGGACTAGATCACGGTCTGGCTGCCACTAGGGGGAGCTCTATACTCATGGATGTGTACAGCCTCCAAATTTGTATGCACTAAAACCCTAAGCTGCCCTAGTGGTGGCTCAGCCTGGCAGAATTTTACCATGTAAACACTACAAAAATCTGTTTTATTCCAGTGCAGGGATGCTCAACCTGCGGCCCTCCAGCTGTTGTAAAACTACAACTCCCACCATGCCCTTCTGTTGGCTGTCCAGGAATGATGGGAGTTGTAGTTTTGCAACAGCTGGAGGGCCACAGGTTGAGAATGCCTGTTCTAGTGTATATTAACACAAAATGATCAATCCACACCACCAGAAATGTTCCTATTCATATCTTCACTTTGTTAGACATCGACTGGTGTTATTAAAGGGGTTGTCCTACCATAAGAACTTACCACCTATTTACAGGATAGGTGATAAGTATCAGTGGGACCCCCACAAATCACAAGAAAGAGGTCCCAGCTTCCCCAGAGCGAATTTGGTGACAGTCAAGGCGCATTTGCTTGCGCCGAGGAGCAGCAGCAGATTATCGGGAAGGAAGCGCCCCTTCCTGACAGTCAGCTGCTCGTTCAGTGGAGGTGATGCGCTGTATTTACATGCAGCAATCTCCTCCACAGTATGAGGACGAGAGATGGCTATTGTAATTGCCCGTCCTCATGCAGCTGCATTGTTTCTGGGCAGCAGATCGCTGTTTAGACGGCACAATCTGCTCCCCAGAAACGGTTATTTAGGTGCCTGCACGAATGGCAGAATCACCTGATGAACTAGCGTTTCCTGCTCCATTCATGCTCTATGGGACTACTGGAGATTGCAAGTCAGTGTGCTCAGCAATTTCCAGCAGTGCCATAGAGAATGAATGGAGCGGCAGCGCATATTGGGTTCACTCTGTGGAACCGCTGCCAACATATTCACTTAGATAACCTGGCAGATCTGCTGTGGATTTTACCAGTAGACTCGTGCAGATAAAATCCAAGGCAGATTCCAGTACAGAGGATTTTCTAAACCTCATCCATATGTTTTCAAATCCACAATGAAACATTAGCACGGTCTGACCGCGTCATGCATGCATGTTTGGTGGATTTGTGACAACCTTGGTGGCAGCACCCGGACTCGCCCTCACCCTCTCTTTAATGGCTGTCTTGTTTCCCCCAACAGTTTGTTGAAGTTGAAGGACAGATCACGTCCTTAGTTGATCTGTACCCGTCCTTCCTACGGAAGGGACACAGGCGAGAGATCTTCATCGCTATTGTGTGTATCCTCAGCTATCTTCTGGGGTTAACTATGGTCACAGAAGTAAGTACCAAGGGCCCTCCGATGTTCTTCCTGGTGCACTTCACTGCTAGGCTTACAGCTTCAAATCTGAAATGGGGCAAGATGTGTGTTCTCCTTTTACATGGGCCGATATAATGCAGAGCGCCTGAGAGGAGGGGGTACCTGCGATGTTTAAGGGTATCTGTACACAATGCAGCCGGCCATGGTTACTGCTAGTGTCCGGGTTGCACCTGTTCTTGCAGCTTAAACCACAGCAAGTACACGTGCGGCCGTCAATTAGTAGTGGCCTAGCCGCACCTTTTTCAATTGGCAGTGCGGTTAAAATAGCTTTCCGGGCCAGCTGATGCATCCACTAACATTCAGTGTGAAAACTGCAGCGGCCACATGCCACTGTACTTTTTGGCCACATAGCAGCTGCCCATTCTGGTCTTGCCCTTAATTAGGGTTGCTACCATACCAGTACCTAGGCAGTATCACCAGCAGGAGACCAGTATTTAATTTGTACCAGCTACAATATTTGCCAGTAATTTTCTTTTCAGTAGCAAAGGAGTTAAGAAATACGTCCTAGCTACTAACGGCTCTATCTCAGGCTGTATAGCAGCTAGAGATGGGCTCAGTCAAAATCTCTCCAGTCAGTGCGAGTGCCCTGGGAGTTGGTAAAATACCAGGAGTTTCTGGGATCTCAGCTATGGCAGGACGATGGAATAAGGCAAAAATATTTGTATCCAAGAGAAGCTGTGAGCATGCGAGCCGTGTAGCGAGCGTCCAGATAAACCGTGTATTTGCTCTCTGTATGCGGCGTGGGCATTTATTATTATTTTTTTTTTTTCAGTCTTCATTTTGTGATGTAGGAAATGAAGCAAACCTAATTTTTCATTCTAGTACCAAGTCTGTTTTTGGATACCAGCATTTTCCTCTCTTGTTATAGTGAGCAGAGATGTTTTTCTATGGGTTGAGACTTAGACCTCATGCACACGACCGTTGTGTGTATCCGTGTTTGTTGTTCCGTTTTCCGTGATTTTCTGCGGACCCATTGACTTTCAATGGGTCCGTTGAAAACTCGGAAAATGCACCGTTGTTCATCCGCGTCCGTGATCCGTGTTTCCTGTCCGTCAAAAAAATATGACCTGTCCTATTTTTTTGATGGACAACGGTTCACGGACCCATTCAAGTCCGTGAAAAAACACGGATGCACACAAGATTGTCATCCGCGTCAGTGATCCGTGTCCATAGGCTACTTTCATACAGACGGATTGCAGATCCGTCTGCATAAAAGCTTTTTCAGAGCTAAGTTTTCACTTAGAATATACTGTCGGATCTGAGTTTTCACTAACACAGAGGCGTTCCCATGGTGATGGGGACGCTTCAAGTTAGAATATACTACGAACTGTGTACATGACTGCCCCCTGCTGCCTGGCAGCACCCGATCTCTTACAGGGGGCTGTGATCCTCACAATTAACCCCTCAGGTGCCGCACCAGAGGAGTTAATTGTGCGTATCATAGCCCTCTGTACGAGATCAGGTGCTGGCAGGCAGCAGGGGGCAGACCCCCCTCCCTCCCCAGTTTTAAATTCATTAGTGGCCAGTGCGGCCCCCCCCCCCCCCTCCCCTGTATTAATTTTATTGGTGGCCAGTGCGGCCCCCCCTCCCTTTCTCTACTGTATTCATTTCATTGGTGGTCAGTGCGGCCTTAGCAATATTAGAAGCATTATACTTACCTGCTGCGATGTCTGTGACCGGCCGGGAGCTCCTCCTACTGGTAAGTGACAGATCTGTGCTTTAAGCAATGCGCCACACAGACCTGTCACTTACCAGTGGGAGGAGCGCCCGGCTGGTCACAGACAGCGCAGCAGGTAAGTATAATGCTTCTAATATTGCTAAGTAACCATGGCAGCCAGAACTGCAGTAGCGTCCTGGTTGCCATAGTTACCGATCGAAGCCCCAGTGATTAAACTGGGTCTCCAATCGGAACTCTCCGCTGCCACCAATGATAGCGGGGGGCGGGGGGGGGGGGGGAAGGGGCTATGATACGCACAATTAATACGCTATGACACGCACAATTAACCCCTCAGGTGCGGCACCTGAGGGGTTAATTGTGTGGATCACAGCCCCCTGTAAGAGATCTGGTGCTGCCAGGCAGCAGGGGGCAGTCATGTACACAGTTCTTAGTATATTCTAACTTGAAGCGTCCCCATCACTATTGGAACGCCTCTGTGTTAGAATATACTGTCGGATCTGAGTTTTCACAATGTAACTCAAATCCGATGGTATATTCTAAGTTAGAGGCGTTCCCATGGTGATGGGGACGCTTCAAGTTAAAATATACCATCGGATTGGAGAAAACTCCGATAGGGACTCCTGACTTTACATTGATAGTCAATGGGGGACGGATCCGTTTGCAATTGCACCATATTGTGTCAACGTCAAACGGATCCGTTCCCATTGACTTGCATTGTAAGTCGGGACGGATCCGTTTGGCTCCACCCGGCCAGGCAGACACCAAAACGACTTTTTTTTTTTTTTTTTATAACTTTCCTTCATGTCTGGTGATCCTCCAAAAATCACGGAAGAAAAAACGGACACGGAACCCCGTTTTGCAGACCGTGAAAAAAATACTGTCGTGTGCATGAGGCCTTAGAGATATTACATGGTTGCCCAGTTATTTCAATATGTGCTATTTAGCGCCACCACACAGCTTCCCCAGTGTTTGCCTGCGAGTCCTCATTTACAATCCGCAGTTAAGTCACTTACCCTGTGCACTGCTGTTGAGTGAAATATCTATTTTGTTTACTGTGCTGCCCTTGAAACTACAGGGCATGTTGCTTGGGCACGGTGTCTGCAGCCTGGTACTTCTCTAGTAACCTTCTCCTTTGCCTCACACAGGGTGGCATGTACGTATTCCAACTTTTTGACTACTATGCAGCAAGTGGTGTCTGCCTCCTGTGGGTTGCATTCTTTGAATGTATTGCTGTAGCCTGGGTTTATGGTAAGTCTTGCGTCCAATAAGCTGATTGTACTCCTGGTGCTTCCAGCATGTCTTACCCTGGTTGTCACTCCTCAGGCGCTGATAAATTCTATGACAATATTGAGGATATGATTGGCTACCGACCAGGGCCATGGATGAAGTGGAGCTGGTGTGTGATCACTCCTCTGCTCTGTTTGGTGAGTGCCCCTCCACTTTTGGACAACTCTTTTATAATCTGTGCTGCAATGCCCCCTGTAGGAATAAATATAAAAATGCAGTCTGTCCATATTGAAGCTCTAGGGATTGGTTTGGTCAGGCTTGAGCTGGCCATACACACTAGGTCAGGGATCAGGAACCTGCGGCACTCCAGCTGCTGTGAAGAGACTACAACTCCCAGCATGCACGCCTACTCAGCTGTTTTTGTAACTCCCATAGACGTGAAAGGAGGATTCTGGAAGTTGTAGTTTCAGAACAGCTGGAGGATGCTGATCCCTGCACTAGGTAAACGTCTGCTGAATGTCTATAGACTGGTCAGGAGAGATTGGTTGGCTAATCATGCCTTCTGCTGACAGCTATTTAATCCATATGGCAGGCATTAAGGGGGTTGTCCAGCCTTTTATTTTCAAATTTGCCCTCCAGCCAGCTGTACCTGTGGAGAAAGCCATACTCCTCTGCTCGCCACCGCTCTTTTCTGACTCCCTGCCTCTTTTCACACACAGACATGACCATGTGTACCGCTGAAGTCAATGACTGGTTTCTGGTGACATGTCCCCAAGTGGTACATCACTGTCATCTGCCCCATGAGGAAATGTCACTGCTGAGGCCAGTCATTGGCTGCAGTGACCCCTTTAAAGGGGTTTTCCGAGACTTTAAAGTATCTGATTGGTGGGGGTCAGACAGCTGTTTGAGAAGGCTGTAGTGCCGCGGCCCTCCCTCAGCTTTTCCTAGGCCAGTGATGACACTTTCATCGGTCGCATGGCCTAGACACAGCTAAGCCTCATTGAAGTGAATGGGGCCGAGCACGATACCAAGCACGGCCGCTATACAGTGTACAGCACTGTGCTTGGTAAGCTGTGTGACCCCCACCAATCAGATACTGATCATCCAGAGGATAGGTCATCAGTATTAAAATCTTGGAAAACCCTTTTAGGCTACATTGGTGTTATAATGGCAGTCTATGGTGTCGCACTGCAACATACTGCGACGCAACAGTCGCAGGAAATCCATTCGAGATGGATTTTTCTGCGACTGTTGCGTCGCAGCATGTTGCAGTGCGACACCATAGACTGCTATTCTAAAAATTGTTGTGCGACATTGGCGCTACAAATGTTGCAGTGTAGTTCTGCCCTGTCGCGCAACTTATTGTCGTCATGCAGACGTAGCCTTTATCCTAAAACCAATTTTGGAGTGGAGGATTGTCTTGGAAGAAGGGCGGCTACCTTCACTAATGAGCTTATTATGTTCTGTTTTCAGGGGTGCTTCATCTTCTCGTTAGCCAAATATACCCCCCTGACGTACAACAAGTATTACACATATCCAGACTGGGCCATTGGGCTGGGCTGGTTCCTAGCTCTGTCCTCCATGATGTGTATCCCCTTGGTCATGGTGTATAAAATTATGCGCTCAGAAGGATCACTAATCGAGGTATGGGAAGATTAGGCTACTGACAATGACCCCGAGTGTCAGCGTGTCCTTGTCCTGTACCCCGAGTGTCAGCGTGTCCTTGTCCTGTACCCCGAGTGTCAGCGTGTCCTTGTCCTGTACCCCGAGTGTCAGCGTGTCCTTGTCCTGTACCCCGAGTGTCAGCGTGTCCTTGTCCTGTACCCCGAGTGTCAGCGTGTCCTTGTCCTGTACCCCGAGTGTCAGCGTGTCCTTGTCCTGTACCCCGAGTGTCAGCGTGTCCTTGTCCTGTACCCCGAGTGTCAGCGTGTCCTTGTCCTGTACCCCGAGTGTCAGCGTGTCCTTGTCCTGTACCCCGAGTGTCAGCGTGTCCTTGTCCTGTACCCCGAGTGTCAGCGTGTCCTTGTCCTGTACCCCGAGTGTCAGCGTGTCCTTGTCCTGTACCCCGAGTGTCAGCGTGTCCTTGTCCTGTACCCCGAGTGTCAGCGTGTCCTTGTCCTGTACCCCGAGTGTCAGCGTGTCCTTGTCCTGTACCCCGAGTGTCAGCGTGTCCTTGTCCTGTACCCCGAGTGTCAGCGTGTCCTTGTCCTGTACCCCGAGTGTCAGCGTCTCATTCTACTTCTTCTTTTCAGAGGATTAAGTTGGTGAAGGCTCCAAGGGAGATTAATCGCTGGGCCAAGGAATCTGAGGGTTCTACACCTTTCTGCCCAAATAGCGGCCACATGAAGCCCACACACGTCATTGTGGAGACCATGATGTGACCCAGTGTCCATCCACCCTCACATACTCCATTCGGAAGTTTACTAACCCTCTCCTTAGAGTCAGGTTTATGGAGATGTCTATTTGCACTAGATTTCTGATTGTCGGCTCTCGTAGAGAACGTTGTATATTATGTGAGCGCATGTGCGTATTTTGTATAATTTTATAATGAGCCCCCGATCTCTCTGTGCAGAGACGGACTCATCACCAGGAGATTTTAAACGGTGAATTTTTATATAGTTCAATTTTAATGATCTTTTATCTCTGGTATCTACCTCCAGTCCATGACCACAATGCTTTCTTCTCGGCAGAGGTCTACAGGCCGCTCTGCTCCAGCTGCAGGAAAGACACAGGTCCAGCTTAGGGAGTATTCAGATGGTGCGGTTGGGTGCAGGTTCTGTTGTGGTTTTTGCAGGTGAAACACATTTATTTCACTCATAAAACCACTTGAAAACTCATCAGCTGGTAACACAGCAGTAAAACCACATGCGTTTTTTTTCCAGTGGCTCCAAGAAGGCATCAAAACCACAGCACAAAAACCAATTCTAAGGTCATGCTTTCCTCAGCCCCTATGGCAGGCATGGCCAACCTGTGGCTCTCAAGCTGTTGTAAAACTAAAACTCCCACCATCCTCTTCAGTAGGCTGATAGCTGTAGGCAGTTTTGCAACATCTGAAGAACTTCAGGTTGGCCATCCCTGCCCTATTTAGTGCAGTCAGCAGTTTAGCATGGTTAAACCAGCTGCCTGACTCTCTCAACATGTTTAGTTAAGTCATCAGGCACTTAGACCTTTCCATTCACCTTCCAGTCTTTTCTATCATTCATTCGGGGAAGATTTGTTGCAGAAATTTCTGCAAATGAAAAACAGTTCCATACGTATGAATGGGTTTATTTTTGCAACTGATCTGCCTCATCTAAAATCATCATTATGATTTTATTTTTTTCACCTCTGACAACTGGGTCTTTGGTTGTCAGCGCGTTCCTGGTCTGCAGTGGTTTTCCGTTTACCGAGGATCAATCTATACAGAGAGGCCTAATGTATTATCTGCTGCACATCACAACCACCCCCTTGCTAATCCCTTGTGGCAGGAGTGCTGCCATTAGGGATGGGGGTGATAACCAGTGTGAGCCGTGGCCCCATATCTGTCTGTACACGTCTAACCATTTCCAGTAACAGCACTGCCACCCGCTTGGCCGTCGCCTCCACTTTCACTGGTCAGTAAGCCAACATGTTACAAGTTATAAAATTAAAAAAAATGAATGCAGAAAAGTATAGAAAAAAAATCTGCACAAAAAAATAATCTTACCGTACAAATATCAGGCCATATCACATGACAATGAACCTTCTAAGATTCAGCGTTAACCCCTCCCATGCTGACAGGGGTGGAATGCATTTCCTGTATAGACTGCACCACTGACTTCGCTGTTCTATCCTGTAACTTTAGAGGCTTTTGTAATTGACTTCATTAATAAACTGATTAAAATCATCAAACTGTGCGTTCATTACTGTGCGCGAGCTCCGCAGCGCCATCCATAGCAATAGACTGACTCCGGAGAGGTCACCTCTCCCTACCGGTCTGTTTTAGTAAATACTTGCGTCAGAATTATATCACGGGGGATGCATCTTTTCTTAGTCTACTTTCACACTAGTGTTTTTCTTTTCCGGCATAGAGTTCTGTCCTAGGGGCTCAATACCGGAAAAGAACTGATCAGTTTTATCCCAATGCATTCTGAATGGAGAGCGATCCGTTCAGGATGTCTTTAGTTCAGTCTTTTTGACTGTTCAGGATGGAGATAATACTGCAGCATGCTACGGTTTTAGGTCTCATGCACACGACCGTTGTTTGGGTCCGCATCCGAGGCTCCGTTCTGCGGCCCCGCCCAAAAAAATATAACATGTCCTATTCTTGTCCGCGATTCGCGGACAAGAATATGCATTTATATTGCCGGCGCCCATTCCGTTCTGCAAATTCAGTTTTTTGCAGATCCGTGGTTTGCAGACCGCAAAAAACAGCATGGTCGTGTGCATGAGGCCTTATTCTGGCCAATAAAACTGAACACTTGCCTGAATGCCGGATCCGGCATTTTTTTTCCATAGGAATGTATTAGTGCTGGATCCAGCATTTAAAATACTGCAATGCCGGAGCAGTCCTTCCGGTCTGCGCATGCGCAGACCCAAAAAAGTGAAAAAAATAACGCAATGCAGTCTTAAATGCAATCAGTTGGCATACGTTTTGCCGGATCCGGCAGGCAGTTCCGGCGACGGAACTGCCTGCCTGATTCCTCTGCCGCAAGTGTGAAAGTACCCTTAGGCCTCTTTCACGCGGACGTTGTGGGAAAACGTGCGGGTGCGTTGCAGGAACACGCACAATTTTTCTGCACGAGTGCAAAACATTGTAATGCGTTTTGCACTCGCATGAGAAAAATCACGCATGTTTGGTTTGGGATCAGTGTTCTGTCGATTGTATTATTTTCCCTTATAACATGGTTATAAGGGAAAATAATAGCATTCTGAATACAGAATGCATAGTAAAATAGCGCTGGAGGGGTTAAATATATATATTTTTTTAACTCACCTTAATCCACTTGCTCGCGCAGCCCAGCATCTCTTCTGTCTGTCTTCTGTGCTGTGTGGATGAACAGGACCTGTGGTGACGTCACTCCGGTCATCACATGATCTTTTACCATGGTGATGGATCATGTGATGACCGGAGTGACATCACCACAGGTCCTGTTGCTACACAAAGCTAAGATGAAGACAGAAGGAGATGCCAGGCTTCGCAATCAAGTGGATTAAGGTGAGTTAAATTATTTATTTATTTTTAACCCCTCCAGCGCTATTTTACTATGCATTCTGTATTCAGAATGCTTTTATTTTCCCTTAGAACCATGTTATAAGGGAAAATAATAATGATCGGGTCTCCATCCCAATCGTCTCCTAGCAACCGTGCGTGAAAATCGCACCGCATCCGCACTTGCTTGCGATTTTCACGCAACCCTATTCATTTCTATGGGGCCTGCGTTACGTGAAAAATGCAGAATATAGAGCATGCTGCGATTTTCACACAACACACAAGTGATGCGTGAAAATCACCGCTCATGTGAACAGCCCCATAGAAATGAATGGGTCGGTATTCAGTGCGGGTGCAATGCGTTCAACTCACACATCGCATCCGCGCCGAATACTCGCCCGTTTGAAAGGGGCCTTAGAAATGTACATTGATGCATTTCCCTGTTATTCCTCCTGGAAATGTATGAATCATTTGAAACTGGGTGTTGCTATTCCCTTGTTAATGGGGGTGTCTCCCTACACAGTCTGCCACTGGATAAATCGCACTGGGGATCATAATATCAGTGTATGTCCAGACGGAATAACAGAGGAACGGCATAATGCAGGGCTCCAAGAGAAGATAGACCAAAACTGCTATTTCATAGCAAATGTAGTGTTAATCCTGTAACACAGTGCTCATTTCTGCCAAAAAGACGCTTCTTGCAGTTCACATGATCTGAATGTAACAGATGCAAAACCAGGTAAGACGACAGACATGTGACAAAATAACTTACCTCCTATGTAACCAGGGGTGGAGCTGAATAGCTGTCTGTTTCCAAGGACAACCAGACATCTTTGGACATGAATGGTGAAAAGTACATGAAATTAAAGGGGTGGTCTGGACTTTTACTATTGATGACCTATCCTCAGGATCAGTCATTAATAGGCTGGGGCCCGACACCTCCGCCAATAAGCTGTATAAGGAGACTGTGTGCACGTGCCGTCTGCTGAGCGTTGGACCCCCGCTGATCTGATATTGAGGACCTATCCTGATGATAGATCATCAATACTAAATGCCCGGAGAACCCCTTTAACCTAAAACAGTAAAGGAAAAAAATAATTGTTCTTGCACAATATGAAGAGTGCAATGTCGCATTGCATCTAATGATCATAAGGGCGGTCACTATGTAACACGACAGTCGCAAACAATCCAAACCTGCTGGATCTGCAGTCACAAGTTTCAGTCAACTATAGCAGCATAGATCTCAGCTTAAAAGGGTTGTGCAAGAATGGGGGAGGGGAATTTGGCAACCCCCCCTCTCCCCCTGGATCTGCAAAGGGAAGATGACTTACCTGCTTCCTAATGCCGGATCAACAGTCCTTCTGCTCCCGCCGTCGATGCTCTGCTGGGCTCCATCGATGACATTGCTGCAGCCAATCACATGGCTAATGACAAATGGTCACATGACACAAGGGGAGCCGGACACTGATTGGCTTTGGTGATGTCAAATCGGATGTTGACATTGATGGAACCCAGCGATGGAACATGTCTGTGATATTTTGGGAATTGAACCTCTAAGGCTTCTTTCACACGGGAGTCCTGTTTTTGGCCCGGATAAGATGCGGATGCGTTGCGGGAAAATGCGCAATTTTTCAGCGCGAGTGCAAAACATTGTAATGTGTTTTGCACTCGCGTGAGAAAAATTGCCATGTTTGGTACCCAGACCCGAACCCGGACTTCTTCACAGAAGTTCGGGTTAGGTGTTGTGTTGATTGTATTATTTTCCCTTATATCATGGTTATAAGGGAAAATAATAGCATTCTTAATACAGAATGCTTAGTACAATAGGGCTGGAGGGGTTAAAAAATAATAATAATTTAACTCGCCTTAATCCACTTGTTCTCGCAGCCCGACTTCTCTTCTGTCTTCATCTTTGCTGTACACAGGAAAAGGACCTGTGGTGATGTCACTGCGATCATCACATGGTCTATCACCGTGGTAAAAGATCATGTGATGGACCATGTGATGAGCGCAGTAACGTCATCAAAGGTCCTATTCTTGTGCACAGCAAAGATGAAAACAGAAGAGAAGCCGGGCTGCGCGAGCAAGTGGATTAAGGAGAGTTAGATAAAAAAAAAAATGTAACCCATCCAGCCCTATTGTACTATGCATTCTGTATTCAGAATGCTATTATTTTCCCTTATAACCATGTTATAAGGGAAAATAATACAATCAACACTTCTGAATACAGAATGCATAGTACAATAGGGCTGGATGGGTTACATTTTTTTTTTTATCTAACCCTCCTTAATCCACTTGCTCGCGCAGCCCGGCTTCTCTTCTGTTTTCATCTTTGCTGTGCACAAGAATAGGACCTTTGATGACGTTACTGCGCTCATCACATGGTCCATCACATGATCTTTTACCACGGTGATAGACCATGTGATGATCGCAGTGACATCACCACAGGTCCTTTTCCTGTGTACAGCAAAGATGAAGACAGAAGAGAAGTCGGGCTGCGAGAACAAGTGGATTAAGGCGAGTTAAATTATTATTATTTTTTAACCCCTCCAGCCCTATTGTACTATGCATTCTGTATTAAGAATGCTATTATTTTCCCTTATAACCATGATATAAGGGAAAATAATAATAATCGGGTCCCCATCCTGATCGTCTCCTAGCAACCGTGCGTGAAAATCGCACCGCATCCGCACTTGCTTGCGGATGCTTGCGATTTTCACGCAGCCCCATTCACTTCTATGGGGCCTGCGTTGCGTGGAAAACGCACAAAGAGAAGCATGCTGCGATTTTCACGCAATGCACAAGTAATGCGTGAAAATCACCGCTCATGTGCACAGCCCAATAGAAGTGAATGGGTCCGGATTCAGTGCAGGTGCAATACGCTCACCTCACGCATCGCACCCATGCGGAAATCTCGCCCGTGTGAAAGGAGCCCAAGAACAGTCGCAAGACAGCAGGATGCAGACAAATCGCACACATTTTTGGCCCACGTAACCCTAACCTAAAGCTAGGTTATTCATGTCTGTATGACACTAGATGGCGACACATGTCCCACAACACTAAGCTTCACACTACTCTGCGACTGGTGGCTGCACGACCATTTCACTTTTATAACAATACAGCCTAATCACAAACTGCGCGGGATTTTTGCGACAGTCGTGTTGCTCGTCACAATGCAACCCCCGTCAATAATAATTAGATGCAATGGTGCGGTGACATCATGATCTTCCATTTTGCCTTAGACCAAGGTTCTGTAAAAGAGATGTTCAGAAAATAAACCGCGCCACGCTTGTAAAATTCCATATTTTATTATTAAAAACCCATCTGTCCACAATATTCCCTTTTTTTTTCACTTTTTAAATACAGAAAAAAAAATATTTACAAATGTGCCCGGAACAGGAATAAAATAAAAGTTCTGGCTCCTGTCAGCTTCGCGGTTTGTGCTTTCCTGAATACATAAGAATACCTAAATCTGTAGAAAAATACTGTACAAGTTACGTTTTACTCATACGGATAAAAATACTCCTCTGGTAACGCGGGAAACTGGACGAGATCATTGAAAATGCATAGGAAAGAGTAGAGGGATTGTTAAAGCCTTCTGTTTAAATGCATCGTGTGAAAACCCAAAGATTGGGGGGCTCTGTACCCACAAATATTGCATATAAAAATACCTTCAGTCCCTGCTATGGCACGAAATGTATGGCGAAATAAAGACAGCGTGGGGGCTGTAGGGAGCGTTCGCTGCATCCGCAGCCACAGAGATACTGGCCCTAATGAACACTGGGGTGCGAGAGGATTAGTAAACATCAACAGGCAGCCATTTTAGCCTACAGATCTGAAATACAGTCACTTACCTGGATAGACAGAAAGTACTAGGTAGGTACTTGGCAACCATCTTGTCTGCTGATGTATCAGTGGTCCCTAACCTGTGCCTGTCCGGTTGTTACAAAACTACACCTCCCAGAATTCTGCAGCTGTCGGTGCATGCTGAGAGTTGTAGTTTCGCAACAGTCGGAGACCGGTGCTTTTTAATGTCATCTTAATATCAAAAACTGCAGTATGGAGACTATGCCAAAACAAATTTGAAGAATATCATATTTCTCTGGCCACCATCAGAGGTTGTGGAAGCCATCTTGAGGTAAATTTAATGCCTCACCATTCTTATGCAATCATTTGCCTTAAATTTCACTGAAAGTGAAAATCTTAATCCGTCCATTATTAGCATAAAAAAAAATGGCCGCTAAGGTACCTCAGTATTTGTCATTGTAGGCCAGAAACTTGTGAAATGGCTGCTCCACAGACTAGGCCGCACCTAGAAACCAGTGGCAGCGGTGCCCATAGCAACCTATCAGATCACAGCTTTTAAGTCCTAACCTGCACTAAAAGCCGCATTATGATTGGTTGCTATGGGCAACCCCTCACCTGCAGCCCAGTCTGACCCAAATTTGGGCCATTGACAGTCGTTTCCCATCTATTTTCTAAGCATCAGGCTTATCTGCTGTGGCTCTGGCAGTAAAATGGCGCCATCAGGAATAAACGCCATTAAGATGGCGGCATGCTACATTATAAAACATACTGTGCTCCAAGAACATCGCTTTCTTTTCTTGTGGTCGGCAGTGCAGCTGCTCAATGTGTAAAAAATAAAAAATCCTATTCACGCTTATGACTAGTGGACATCATCAACAAAAGGGTGTCATTGTCTGTGGCAGCCAATCGGAGCCTGCGTTTCAGTTCAGGCTGAGCTCTGATTGGTTCCTTGAAGAAACACAAAATGGCAGTGAGGTGCGATAACATAGGGCGACGCGGGGAAAGTGCTAAAACACAGTATAATACTATTCTCACGGAGGAAGTGCGCGTGGTCTTACAGCGCCAAGTAAGGCGCTGGGGTGTGGCCCTTGAAGTGCATTGTGGGTAAAAATAAAAAATTACATTAGCAACTCGAGGTGGTCATCTTGAGGAATAGTGTCTAATCTACTTTGTGGAGGGTGAGGGGAATATAAAGTGCGTCAGTGTTGAAAATACGATAAATGTGTGTGGGCGAAGGGGGGGGGGGGGTCACCTAATATATCAGCAACCGCATCACGTACATTACACAAACCACAAGAAGAATCGTTTCCAGGATCTTTCGAGACGATTCTTGTCATCACTAACATGAGGTATAGAGTCAAATAATACAACTGATAGCACCATGAGAGAGGGATGAATCTCCAACCACAAGGACGCCGACATCCTAGCGAATGCGCCAAAGTAAAGAAAAAAACAGGAAAAAGTGCTGAAAACTGTCAGAATGAGACAGTCGCCAACCTGTGCCTTGACATGAAGGGGTTGCCGCATTTTCTCAATGGCCGCTTCTTCTAGGTTGGGGAAAAAGTCACACTTTAGGCTCCTCAGAGGGTCTTTGTGCTCGTCTTTGATTCTAAACTAATGGGGTGTTTAAGGGTCTCCTCTCGAACCCCGCTGGACAGAGGCTTGCGGCTGATGACCAGGTCTAACCTGTCACCAGCGTCGGACAAGAGAGGCACCGCCAGGCAACAGTCAAAATCTCGTGTGCGGACGTGGTTCACCTGTAATGGGAGACATGGGGGTATTAGTAAATGGGCGATTCCATTGTGCGTACCCGTTTTGCCCAATCCAAGGGACCCAGATAAAAAAAAAAATTATACCTTTGGGGGATTTTTTTTATTTATTATTGCAATGTACTCATTTTGAGCTAAAAATATTTTTTTTTCCATTGGTTTAATAAAAAATGTTGAACCACTGTCTCTGTGCAGCCTTAGGCCCCTTTCACACGGACGAGTATTCCGCGCGGATGCTATGCGCGAGTTGAACGCATTGCACCCGCACTGAATCCAGACCCATTCATTTCTATGGGGCTGTTCACATGAGCGGTGATTTTTCACGCATCACTTGTGCGTTGCGTCAAAATCGCAGCATGCTCTATTTTGTGCGTTTTTCACGTAACGCAGGCCCCATAGAAATGAATGGGGTTGCGTGAAAATCGCAAGCATCCGCAAGCAAGTGCGGATGCGGTGCGATTTTCACGCACGGTTGCTAGGAGACGATCGGGATGGAGACCCGATCATTATTAATTTTCCCTTATAACATGGTTATAAGGGAAAATAATAGCATTCTGAATACAGAATGCATAGTAAAATAGCGCTGGAGGGGTTAAAAAATAAATAAAAAATAATTTAACTCACCTTATTCCACTTGATCGCAAAGCCGGCATCTCCTTCTGTCTTGATTTTAGCTGTGTGGAGGAACAGGACCTGTGGTGACGTCACTCCAGTCATCACATGATCCATCACCATGGTAAAAGATCATGTGATGACCGGAGTGACGTCATCACAGGTCCTGTTCCTCCACACAGCACAGAAGACAGACAGAAGGAGATGCCGGGTGCGCGATCAAGTGGATTAAGGAGAGTTACATATTTTTATTGTTTTTTTTAACCCCTTCAGCGCTATTTTACTATGCATTCTGTATTCAGAATGCTATTATTTTCCCTTATAACCATGTTAAAAGGAAAAATAGTACAATCTACAGAACACCGATCCCAACCCCGAACTTCTGTGGAGAAGTTCGGGTTTGGGTACCAAACATGCGCGATTTTTCTCACGCGAGTGCCAAACGCATTACAATGTTTTGCACTCGTGCTGAAAAATCGCGCGTGTTCCCGCAACGCACCCGCACATTTTCCCGCAACGCCCGTGTGAAAGAGGCCTTAGAGTTTCCATTCTGTTCCGTCAGGCAGCTCAGATGACAGTTCCTCATTTCTGACCTTATAAACACTCATTATAGATCAATTATTTTCTTACTGATAAGAATGTGGCTTAAATCAGTGTTTATGACCTTTAGAAATTTAGAGATAAGGGGGGAGATTTATCAAACTGGTGTAAAGTAGAACTGGCTTAGCTGCCCATAGCAACCAATCAGATTCCACCTTTCATTTTACAAAGGAGCTGTGAAAAATATATGGTGGAATCTGATTGGTTGCTATGGGCAACTAAGCCAGTTCTACTATACACCAGTTTCATAAATGACCTTCAAGGTTTATTAGATGACAGTGTCACGCTTCGGTGTGGGAGGGAAACACCACACCGAGAATAGGAGGGAAGGGGCGAACAGGGAATCAGGCCTGAGAACTATGGAAGGAAAATAGGACACCTCCTAGCGAAAACCCTAACCAAATCTTGACTGACTACCAGTATTACCAGACCCCAAAAGGTAGGCGAGTTCATACACAGGAATACCTAGAGTCCTATCTAGCCCTATAAGACCCTGGTACTAATGGCAGGGATGAGACTACCTGTTCCTCTAAAAGGAAGAACGAACAGGAGTCTCCTTCAGGCCTAATACAAACAATAGGGAAATGCAACACACAAAACCCAAACAAAATACAAAAGGGAAAGGAAAGACTGAACTTCAAAGGAGCAATAGAAGCAGCAGGAACTCAGCCGAGATCCAACCACAATTTATCCAAAAGGTCCAAACAGAAGCTACAAACCGCACAGCATTGTGGGAAAAGCAACTATAAATAGAGAAGGTTAAATTACCCCATTAGCCACACCTGGGGAAAGAAGGTGCGGCGAGCACCAGAAACAACACAGACGTCATTTGATCCAAACGGAAAACATGTCAGATCAAACCACGTGTTGCCAGTCTCACCAATCTTCTGTCACGGGAACGTCCGTCACAGTACCCCCCCCCCCCCCCTCTACGGGTGACCTCCGGACACCCAGGACCGACCTCATCTGGGTGAGACCTGTGAAAAGCTTTTACCTAACGACTGGCATTCACGTCAGATGCCGGTACCCACATCCTCTCCTCTGGTCCATAACCCTTCTAGTGAACAAGATACTGAAGAGATCTATGGAGAACTCAAGAGTCGATTATCTTGGCAATCTGAAATTCCAAACTATCGTCCACCATGACAGGAGCGGGTGGCAAGGGGGACAACTCCAAAGGTTCAACATATCTCTTCAACAAAGATTTATGAAACACATTATGAATTTTCAGTGCCTAAGGAAGTTCAAGACAAAAAGCTACAGGATTAATAATGGTGGTGAACTTAAATGGACCAATAAACCTTGTACCCAACTTCCAAGTAGGTACCTTCAACTTAATATTTCTTGTGAACAGCCACACAGAATCACCCACTCTTAGGTCTGGACCTTTCATACGTTACCTGTCAGCCACACGTTTATACTGGTTGCCCATATTCATCAAGTTATCTTGAATTTTCCGCCATATAGATGACAATGATGATGAAAAACATTCTTCCTCAGAGATACCAGAAGTATCTGAACCAGAAAATGTGCCAAACTGCGGGTGAAACCCATATGCCCCCCAAAACAGCGACTTACCAGTGGACTCCTGACTACGATTATTTATGTTGTCCCGTAAGAACTGTACAGTGATGTTCCTCAAACACCTTGTAATGCAATTCCAATGGCACATACTGTTTCCCAGAGGGAAAATAATCTGGTGAGTCTCCCTGAGCCTCTAACACCTTCACCTCTAGGTCAGGGCGAAGAGCAGATATCGCCACCCCTCCGACAGTACCGGACTCGGATTTTCAAAATCACCACCTACAGGAAAACTATGCGACTAGGCATCTGCCTTGACGTTCTTAATCCCAGGATGATGAGTTGCAGTGAAATTGAATCTGGTGAAAAACAAAGACCATCTGGCCTGCTTCGGGTTCAGTCGTTTAGCCGACTCCAGGTAAGCCAGGTTTTTGTGATCAGTGAACACCGTGATCGGATGAATCGCCCCTTCCAACCATTGACGCCATTCCTCAAAAGCCAACTTAATGGCCAGTAACTTTCTGTTCCCCACATCATAATTTCTCTCTGCGGAAGAGAGTTTTTCAGAGAAGAAGGCACATGGATGACATTTACCAGGTGACGGGCCCTGCAATAAAACTGCTCCTACCCCGACCTCAGACACACCCACTTCCACAATGAAAGGTTGTGATACATCCAGCTTCACCAATATAGGAGCGAAAGAGAAGCTCTCCTTAAATCGCAGAAAAGGCTCGCAACGCCGAATCAGACCACGCTGAGACATCTGTCCCTTAGTCATGTCAGTTAAGGGATTTACTATTGTCGAATAGTTCTGAATACATTTTCGGTAATAGTTGGTGAACCCCAAAAACCGCATAAGAGCCTTCAGATTTTCGGGTCGATCCCAGTCCAATACAGCACAGACTTTCTCTGGATCCATTCGAAAACCCGAACAGGACAGCAGGTAGCCTAAAAACACACTTCTCTAATTTTGCGTACAATTTATTATCTCTTAGGATCTGTAACACCTGTCTAACGTGATCCTGATGAGTCTCCACGTCTGGAGAATAAATTAGAATGTCATCCAAATACACAACTACAAACCTCCCCACAAGGTGATGAAAAATTCCATTCACAGAAAATGCTGGAAAACTGCAGGAGCATTGGTCAACCCAAAAGGCATGACCAGGTTCTTAAAGTGCCCCTCAGGAGTATTAAAAGCCGTCTTCCATTCATCTCCTTCCTTGATCCTGACCAGATTATATGCCCCCCTCAAGTCCAACTTGGAAAACACCTTGGCATCAACAATCTAGTTAAATAAAATCGAGAATCAAAAGGAAGAGGGTAAGGATCACTGACAGTAATCCGATTGAGTTCACGGAAATCCAGACATGGCCGAAAACCCTGCTGCCACTGGAGACTTGGAAGGTCTTATGTGTCCTTTGGCCAAACTCTCTGTAATATACTCTCTCATGGCCAGTCTTTCAGGTCCAGAAAGGTTATACATCTAGATTTTGGCAACTTAGCTCCGTGAATAAGGTTGATAGGACAATCATATTCCCGATGCGGAGGTAAATCCTGGCATCCACTCTTGGAAAATACATTGGTGAAATCAGATATAAAAAAAGAGGGTAATGTTAAAACAATAATGCAATAATCACCCCAATCCAGAATCTGTCCAGCTTGCCAATCGATAGTTGCATTGTGCTTGCTTAACCACAGTAAATCCAGAACCACCGAAGCAGGGAGACCCTCCAACACAAAACACGAGATGAATTCCTGATGAAAGTCACTCTTAATTGGAGGTCATGCACCATCTGAGATAAACACTTCCGAGTTAGAGGTGCAGAGTCAATAGCAAAAATGGAAATGTTTTTCTCTAATGCACTTGGAGACAACCCATGCATACGGACGAACTGATCATCAATCAGGTTCACCCCGGCCCCGCTGTCGATAAACACCTCAATCCCCACAGTTTTTGACTCTAGCGCCACCTCAGCAGTCATGAGAAATCGGGTACTAGCAGTCAAAGACAAATGCACATTTTCTGACTCTCCTCTCACTCCTCCAAGGGTCAGATCGGAATTAAACGTCCCTCTTTTCTTTGTGCTCTTAAATGTATGGACATACTCTGATAAAATGTCCCTTCTGTCCGCAGAAAAAAAAAAAACACACTCCCTTCCTATTACCAGTATGCTTGAAAGCAGATCCAGGAGTAGCTCCCCCTAATTGCATGGGTTCGTTCCCAGAAGTAGCTTCACCCAAAGTGTCAGAGGAGGATGATACATCAAGTGATAGTACGTCCTGAGAGCGGGGGCCCCTAGATCTCTCTCAGGCGTCTATCGATGCGTACTGCAAGAGACCTAGCAGCTTCCAGAGACACTGGGGTTTCATGAAAGGCCAAAGCGTCCTTCAGCCTCTCTGATAACCCTTCACAAAACTGGCTACGGAGGGCAGGATCGTTCCACTCCGTATCCGTAGCCCACCTTCTAAACTCAGAGAAATAAATCTCAGCGGAACGATCACCCTGACGAAGGCCGCGCAGCTTGGTTTCGGCTAGAGAGGTCCGATCCGGATCATCATAGATAAGACCCAAAGCTTTGAAAAATTCATCTACTGACCGGAGAGACTGCGATACGGTCGGCAGAGAAAAAGCCCATGACTGCGCATCCCTCTTAAGCAAGGAAATAACCACACCGACTCACTGTTTCTCATCCTCAGATGAGTGTGGACGTAGCCTAATATACATACAGTTTGCACGCCTCCCTAAACTAAATGAAATTATCACGTCCCCCAGAAAATCTGTCCGTGAAGGCAATTTTATGCTCCAGATAGGCCTGGTAACCACCATTAGGACCAGCAGCCTATGATCTCTGCATCTGCGAGAGGATCGTGCGGAGGTCAGCTACCTCCAAAGATAGCCCTTACAGCTAGTGCAGAAATAGGATCCATGGCTGCACACAAACAAACAAAAAAAAAATTACCGTTTTGGAGGTTTATAATGTCGCGCTTCGGTGTGGGAGGGAAACACAACACCAAACAAGAGGGAAGGGGGGGGGGGGGGGACAGGGAATCAGGCCTGAGAACTAGGGAAGGAAGATGGACACCTCCTAGTAAAACCCTAACCAAAATCCTGACTGACTACCAGTATGACCCCAGACGTAGGCGAGTTCCTACGCAGGAATACCTAGAATCCTATCTAGCCCTATAGGACCCTAGTACTAATGGCAGGGACGAGGCTACCTGACCCTCCAAAAGGAAGGACGAACAGGAGTCTCCTTCAGGCCTAATACAAAACAATAGGGAAATGCAACACACAGAACCCAAACAAAATACAAAAGGGAAAGAGAAGACTTAACTCCAAAGGAGCAATGGCAGCACCAGGAACTCAGCCGAGATCCACACACCAGATATCCACAACTCAAACTGATACTATAAACCGCACAGCATAGTGGGAGAAGCAACTATAAATAGAGAAGGTTAAATGACCATAATAGCCACACCTGGGGAAAGAAGGTGCGGCGAGCAGCAGAAACAACACAGACGTCATTTGATCCAAACGGAAAACATGTCAGATCAAACCACGTGTTGCCAGTCTCACGGATCTTCTGCCACCTGTCGGGGGAACGTCCATGACAGACCGGCACAAAGTAAAAGTGAAAGTACCATTCACACGGCAAGAAAAACAGTTAACCCATTGTGATAGAAAGCTTAATAATTGTAATAAAGACCAATTGAAAAAAAAAAGATTTTTAGCCCAAAATGAGTAAATCATAAAAAATAATTGATCCCGAAGGTGTACCTTGTATTTGGTGGAAAAAAACGCTCTTAAAAAAACAACAACATTTTACAACTTTCTTATCCAATTTAAGTTTATTTTCTTAACCGTTTTCAAGATCTCTGCTTGCTGTCCACAAATAGAAGCAAATTTGCTTACATGCAGATGATGAGAGCAGATTATGCCTACCCGACACAAGAATCTGGTGCTCTACAACCCATCTTCTAAGAGGATGTTTACATGACAAACTTTTCTCATGGATTTTTGTGTTCTGTGCTGAAATCACGTGAAGTCCACTCACAGGCCGCACTCCATTGATTTCATTGGGAAATCCGTGCAGATTTTGTTTTTTATTTGAAATCTGCAATGTGGAAAAATAAGAATTGACATGTCGATGCGTGGATCAGCCTGACTGAGTGGGGTTAAAGGGGTCTTCCGGGACCTCGATATTGACTACCTATCCTCAGGGTACCCGGCACCCCCACCGATCAGATGTTTCAGGTGGCACCAGGTCCAAAAGCTGTACAGTGGACGGAGCCACGAGTCTACTACTTTTAGTTGCTGGCAGCTGATCATGGGGATGTCGGGTGTTGGACCCCCCATCGATCTGATACCGATGACCTAACC
This sequence comes from Bufo gargarizans, assembly GCF_014858855.1. Classification (NCBI taxonomy): domain Eukaryota; kingdom Metazoa; phylum Chordata; class Amphibia; order Anura; family Bufonidae; genus Bufo; species Bufo gargarizans. The sequence goes on from NC_058086.1 coordinate 167,480,937, forward strand.
CGAGGATGGATCATTTTGCAGTCCTGGAAAATCCCTTTAAATCCACGTGTGGATCAGCGACACGTCAAACTGCCCGAGGGTAAACGGATGGAAAACCGCCAGACACAGCGCTGAAATGCTGCTTCAAACTGCAGCACAGCGCAGCCCCCATCCAGTGACAGCAAGCAGAGACCTTTGAAATGGCGGCGACCTGGAACAAGTATATGACAAAGTTGAAGAATTTTTGAAAGAAATTTTGAAAAAGTTACAGTGTATAATCTGCTTGGGAGCAACCGACAAGTTATTAAATGGCTTGCGGAAAATGTCTGCGAGATTTGACCTACACGTCAGTATAAGATTCCGCTAATCCGGCAAATTCTAATTCTGTTAGAGCGGCACAGACCTTCTCTCTTAACCCAGGTTAACGAGGAGCATTGTGTGTGAATTATTTTGCAGGCCTTCCTGAAGGTAACATTTACATACATCTGATAATCCAGGATCGGCCTGTTAGGTCCCATTAATGCCGGATTAAAGGAATTTTACTATTGTTTTTTCCTATGTTAAATATACATCTGTTTGGGGGCAGAGCTCTCATTAGAGCCACCTCTATAAAACGGTCTTGTGTCGGTCAGGGCGTGACACGATCGGCAGCTACACTGACCTGCAGGATCCTGTCGTAAGGCTGAAGACCGCTCCTGTCTGCCGGACCCCCGGGACGGATCATATTGACATAAACGCCTTTGTCCAGAAGCCCGTCTGAGACGCTGAAGCCAAAGTCATCTGTTTCCAAGTCCTTCATCACGGTCACCTGCAGAGACAGATGGGTGGTCAGGGTCACCAAATGTGGTTGTATGACAGAGGTCCCACCCAGGAGCCCTGTGACATGTCTTGGATGCAATATCATCTTGCTGGTCCAAGAAGATGAGATATGGGATGCTGTTTGCTGGGTCCTCACAATGGAGAGCTTCTGAGGTATATTTGGACTCACAGTACTGAGTGATATGGAGGAGGATAGGTACTGTAGTCACTGGTTCCTTCACAGGGAAACCAGTTCTTCAATGTAAGGACCCTGTAAACAGTAGTCCATGGCTCTGCTTCTGGGATCACCGTAAAACAACCTGGAGGGGAGAGGGACCATTGGCCTCTCTCTGCGTCCACCACTGTTCAGCCCATTATTAATAATGGTCGTGATCCCAGACGCAGCAGAATTATATTATAATGTACGAAGCTGTTGGCTGCACTTCCGTCACCTTCAGCAGTTCTGCAGCAGCGGACACGTCTTGGCCGTCATCCTTCAGGATTTTGGGTTCCTGGTTGAGCTTGTTCTCCTTTTTGGGGCTGTTTTTGGAGTGGTGGGAACCTCCTTTCCGATGCAGAAAGCGGCTACTTTGATTGGCGTTTTCGAGGAGCAGTTTGCTTCCGTCAAGCCCGATACTTTGCACGCTGCCGGTCATGATGGAAGCCTGAGCAAGGGAACAAATCACTGGGTGACTCCCAAATCTAATAAAAAGTCTTCACCCCTGCAGCAGTAACACAACCTAACAAACTGAGGTTCACAGAGAATTTGCTTTACTTCTAGTATTATGCATTTCTTATACTCCAGTCACATCCAGAGCTGGTGCAGACACTGTGCCTCCCATGAGACAACATAACACAGCTGTAGGCACTCGAGCAGCAGTCAGTCTGTCACCCATTAAGACTGCAGCTAAACCTGGCCGCAAGTTGTCTGGACCATGCAGAACTGCAGTCATTGATGCATTAGAGATGGGCAGGATTCCTCCAATGCATCTAGCAGAACTACTGTCTGGACCTGGCACACCAAGTCCTGATGATGGCCAGTGCCAGCGAGCGGTCAGAATGAGAGGCGGACCTGAGAAAGATAAGTATATATTTTTTGTCTGGTCTGGGGTCTGAATTAATGCGAGGGGGTCTTCTCTAGGGCCTGGTCTAGAGTTTGATCCATTTTAGTCTGGGGTCTAATTATTTGTAGGGTCTGGTCTGTGGTCTGTTGAATGTCTTTGTACAATGCTGGCAGAAAGTGGAGAGAACCCTGGACGGGTAAGTACGGTATATTTTTCCTTTTTTAGGTTTGGTCTGAGGTCTGAATTAATTTTAGGGGTCTTCTCTGGAGTCTAATTAATTTTATACATCTGGTCTAGGGTCCGATTCACTTTAGGGGGTCTGTCTCTAATTTATTTCTATAGGTCTACTGGGGTCTGATTAATTTAAGAGGCATGGAGTAGGACTGGCTTGGGGTCTGATTCAATTTAATCTGGGGTCTAATTAGCTGGGATACCAAACCTGCCCCCATCCAGCTGTTGTAAAACAATAACTCTCACCATGCCCTGTTGTAGGGCATGCTGGGAGTTGTAGTTTTGCAACAGCTGGAGGGCCACAGGTTGGGCATGCCTGCTTTATAGGGTCTGGCCTTTGATCTGAATGAGTTTAGGGGGTCTGGTCTGGGGTCCGATTACATTTATTTTGGGGGTCTCCTTATTTATAGGTTGTGGCCTATGATCTGAATGAGTTTAGGGGTTTGGTCTGGGGTCTGATCCATTTTGGTTTTCCCACTTACAAAAATTTTTTGATGAAAACAGTTGCTACATTTTTTACAAAACATTAACAAGATGCCAGCTTTGCTGTTGGTGTTCAGCTCAGACCTTCACCGGGCTGTAGACCCAGAAAAGTTGACCTTCTCATAGATTGTAAGCTTTTGAGAGCATAGTCCGTCCTTCTAGTGCTTTCATTGTAAAGTCCTACGGAATATGGTGGCACTATATAAAGATTATTATTATTGAGTAAAAATAATTGATTACCCCTGACTTGGCAAAGGACTGTAAACCAGCAGGGGGCGGCAGTGAGACGCTGAGCGCTAATAGGAAACCAGTAGAAAGGCAGGAGCAATGGTTACCTCGATCTCCCTGAGGAGCTCCGACTGTCCACACGTTTCTAGGTCTTCCAAAGCTTCCCCGAACACTCGCCAGAAGCTATCATCGTGCTCGGTCTCCAGGCCGTTGGGTTGGCTGGGGTATCTGTTGAACCAAACATGATGAGTCTTCAGGAGCATCTTCTGAGCAGCATTGTGGCTCATACTCTCAGGTCTTCTGACACAAGTGTACAAATCATGAGTGCACACCGCCAGGTCCCACTCATGCCGACAATGCAACGCACTCACCAGATCATTCTCCGACAGAAGGAGCAGCGAGGGGAGATGAGGCAGGAGGCTGGTGGTGAGGAGGACATGCAGGTGGAGACAGACGAGTGGAGACAATGGAACGGAGAATATGAGGAGGGGGTGAGGGTAAAAAAAATATATAGCAAAACAGGAGAACCCGGGAGCGGTTAGTACACAGGAGGAGGGGTGATGGGTTCAGAGCTGAGACATAGAACACCTGGGAAGAGAGAGAGAGAAAAACACAGAGGAGAACAGAGACGAGGTGAGAAATGATGACAGGAGAAGAACCTCCAGGTATCTGTGGGGGCAAAAATACAACCATGTGTAACGGGGGTAGCCATGATGGTGAATGGGGGGGTAGGGGAGGTTAGTGGGACCCCAAGTCCAGATACAGTGTCCATACATAATAGTCTTACATTAATAACCGTATAACAAAAAGTATTGCAACTTTCTAAGGAACTTTTCATGTTGCCATTCAGGGACAGCAAGCAGAGTTTTTTAATTCTTTAAGGGATTGAAACACAAAGTCTGAAAAGCTCTGAAGCCTGAAGGTTATTCTGTATCCAGTCTGGATAATCCTCTGAACTAAAGGGCTTGGACTCCAGACTCCCTGCACCGATACATTGTAACAAATGATCAGGACAGAAGGGAGATTTGTGCTGCTGATGAATTAGCTAGACAATAGCAAACCCTCAGGTGAGAGTTTAAGCCTCTGCAGTACACAAGAATATCACTATTCACTGACATGAAGCAGGGTTCTCAAGGCACTGCATTAGAAATCTACCGCAGCAATTTCCCAGCTCGTCGGCTCATGAACGTCACTCCAGGTCCCTTCCACATACAGAATGCCAGAGTTACAGAACTACTGTGGCACTTACACAGGCAGAGCAGTACGAGGCTGCAGGGTCACTGTGCCTCTACATAAGAATGCCATTCAGGGTCTGTGGAAAGCTGGGTGACAACTCCTATGGACACTATAAATGGTTGTCACCAGATCTGTGAGAAATAGCTGAATAGAAAGATAGGAGTACACAGGACGGATCAGCGGCGCCTCCTTACTCCTCCAGCCACATACCGAGCTGGCTTGTCCCACTCCTCCTCATGGAAGCTTCCATCCAGAAAGGGGTAGCTCTTCCTGTGTTCCACTGGTGGGGTGTTCATCTTCTGCCGGGTCGTTCTCCACTCATGTGGATGTAACGAGATCCCCACAGCCTGATGCATATAGTTACCTGCAGGAAACAAAGGGAATGCGATCAGTCGGGGCCACCAGTGTTAGGAAGCGGTACAAAGAGGGGGTCCAGTGGGGGCAGAGAGGGGCGTTCTTTACCTTCTTCCCAATAGCTGGTAAATATGTAAATAACCATGTGGCATGGACAAGAAACCTGAGGACCCAGGAATAAAGGTGCCAACTGTCCTGGAACAGGTGGCAAATATCCTGGGTGCTGCACAATCTCACTTCTCCCTGTTCCTGCACCTCCCTCCGCACCAGACAATGTCCTGATGCCAAGCCATGTCAGGGCATTGTCTGCAGTACTGCAATTGATAGGCAAGGCAAGTACCCGAGTATCTGGTCTGAGGTCTGTAAACAGGAAGGGGTCTGGTCTAGGGTCAGTAAATAGGAAGAGGTCTGTAAACAGAAGAGGGCCTGGTCTAGGGTCTGAATAGGAGGTCTGGTCTGGGGTCAGTAAACAGGAGGAGGTCTGGTCTGAGGTCTGTAAACAGGAGAATGTTTTGTCTAAGGTCTGTAAACAGGAGGGGGTCTCGTCTGGGGTCTGTACACAGGAAAGCGCCTGGTCTGAGGTCTGTAAACAGGAGTGGGTCTGGTCTAGGGTCTGTAAACAGGGGGTGGTCTGGTCTGAGGTCTGTAAACAGTAGGGGGTCTGGTCTGAGGTCTGTAAACAGGAGAATGTCTGTCTGGTCTAAGGTCTGTAAACAGGAGAATGTCTGGTCTAAGGTATGTAAACAGGAGGGGGTCTCGTCTGGGGTCTGTACACAGGAAAGCGCCTGGTCTGAGGTCTGTAAACAGGAGCGGGTCTGGTCTAGGGTCTGTAAACAGGAGGAGGTCTGGTCTGAGGTCTGTAAACAGGAGAATGTCTGGTCTAAGGTCTGTAAACAGGAGGGGGTCTCGTCTGGAGTCTGTACACAGGAAAGCGCCTGGTCTGAGGTCTGTAAACAGGAGCGGGTCTGGTCTAGGGTCTGTAAACAGGAGGAGGTCTGGTCTGAGGTCTGTAAACAGGAGAATGTCTGTCTGGTCTAAGGTCTGTAAACAGGAGAATGTCTGGTCTAAGGTCTGTAAACAGGAGGGGGTCTCGTCTGGAGTCTGTACACAGGAAAGCGCCTGGTCTGAGGTCTGTAAACAGGAGCGGGTCTGGTCTAGGGTCTGTAAACAGGAGGAGGTCTGTAAACAGAAGAGGGCCTGGTCTAGGGTCTAAATAGGAGGTCTGGTCTGGGGTCAGTAAACAGAAGGGGGGTCTCGTCTGGGGTCTATACACAGCAAGGCGCCTAGTCTGAGGTCTGTAAACAGGAGCGGGTCTGGTCTAGGGTCTGCAAATAGGGAGGCTCTTGGGTTTGGTTTTGGGTCTATAAACAGAGGGGGTCGTGTCTGGGGTCTGTAAAACCCAGATATCCCCTGCGGTGCCGGAGGATGCGCCTAATTTATGGAGAGGTGTAGGCCTCGTCTTATATTAGGAGCATCCGCCAGCGTCAGACTGAAATCTATGGCAGCTTGCCCGCTCTCTTCCCACCCTCGTCCTGCCCACTTTTTGGAAAGCGCCGAGGGTGCTGTACAAACGTCACTTGCGAAAATATTTTGCCATTTAAAACAAACACTGTTTTCATGCATTTTTTTCCACCAGAAAACTGCTGCAGGCAGATAATAAATCCCCCCCCATGTGTATTTATAATTCGAATGCTGTATGTTGCGGGCTTGTTCTATAGGGTGGGACATAAATCCTAAAAATATAGTGCGCCACTCTCTATTCTTCCCTTTGCAATCTCCCTGATGTCCCTTCTCAGACATTTCCAAGGGTGGTGCTATACACATTCAGATTTGGTGGGAATGGCTGACCATGAGATGTCCTGATTCTCCCCAATATCAGTTGTTGAGAGGAAGAAGAATCGGGCATGTTGGATTTCGACATGCCCAACCCTTTGTTCCCATAGGAAGCCATCACTAGAGAAGTCTAGCAGCTGCCTGTTCCCCTCTCCCTCAGCATTCGCTGTCCGGGGGAGTCAGCTGAACGGATATGGGGAGCTGTAGCGATAAACGGGAGATGGAAAAATCTTGGGGAAAAGATGGAGGACCCTCCTCTGAAGTGCGGAGATCCTAATAAGCCATAAAGACAGGGATTGTCCTCTTACCATGGCTTCCATATCCTGCATCAATACCAGACCCGTCCCATGATTCCAGAGCGCTGTCCACACTGGGGATGGTCGTGGAGTAGATCTCAGATAACTTGCTGGTCTTCTGAGAGTCGGTGAGGTCGTCTTCGGGGTCGCTCCCTTCATTTACTCCATCGGAGAGCTTCTGAGAATGTGTCCCTGAAAAACCAAGCCCAATGTAAGTGACTCCAACCAAAGGGGGCAGCATGAAATCTATAGGGGGCTTCACATAGCAAATGGTTTTCACTCCTTCAAGGGATTTGATTTCTACATTGCATTGCCCACCTCCTTGCCCCTCGTCCTGCCCCCCACCCGTCTTCTGCTGCTACCTTGATCTCCTCGCCCCTGCAGAGGAGCCCACTCACTCTCTGCTTGCTTCTTTATCTTGAGGGTCACCGTCTCTCCAGCCATCTGCAGCAGGTGAATGGCCTCGCTCAGCGGTTTTCCCTTTAGACTCACACTGTTAATGGCCAAGATCCGATCCCCGACATGAATTGCTCCAGTTCTGAGAACAAAAAAAACATGAAAATCTGTTACAGCAATTGCTGATAAAACAGAGACCTTCTTGCTTCCTATAAACAGTTAGGTTTGGGTTCTCCTCCACCTCCAGTGGTCAGGAGTGGTACTGCAGGATAATTTATAACTTTTTGCCTTGGAGGCATCAGACATCGTAATGTCATAGAAACCTAAAATGTGTCGGCAGATAAGAACCATTTGGCCCATCTAGTCTGCCCAATATACTGAATACTATGGATAGCCCCTGTCCCTATCTTATATGAAGGATGGCCTTATGCCTATCCCATGCATGCTTAAACTCCTCCACTGTATTTGCAGCTGCCACTTCTGCAGGAAGGCTATTCCATGCATCCACTACTCTCTCAGTAAAGTAATACTTCCTGATATCACTTTTAAACCTTTGCCCCTCTAATTTAAAAGTATGTCCTCTTGTAGCAGTTTTTCTTCTATTAAAGGGCTTCTGTCACCCCCAAAACACATTTTTTGGGGGCTTGTTAAAATCCTTATTTAACGACTATTCCCTATATAGGGATCTTACCTTTGTCTGTGGCTTCGTTTCCATAAAAAAAAAAAAAAAAAAAAAAAAAAAAAAAAAAAAATCGATCTTTTAAAATATGCTAATCGTTTCACTACCAGCAAGTAGGGAGTCTGCTTGCTGGTAGCCGCCGCAAAAAACCGCCCCCTCCTCCTGTTGATTGACAGGGCCAGCAGCGATCTCCTCCTCCGGCTGGCCCTGTCAGAATTTCAAATCCCGCGCCTGTCTTCCTTCGGCGCAGGCGCTCTGAGAGAAGGAGGCTCGCCTCCTCAGCACTCCCTCAGTGCGCCTGGTCCGATGACGTCTTCTCTTTCGGTGACGTCATTGGCGCAGGTGCACTAAGGGAGTGCTGAGGAGGCGAGCCTCCTTCTCTCAGAGCGCCTGCGCCAAATGAAGACAGGCACGGGATTTGAAATGCTGACAGGGCCAGCCGGAGGAGGAGATCGCTGCTGGCCCTGTCAATCAACAGGAGGAGGGGGCGGTTTTTTGCGGCGGCTACCAGCAAGCAGACGCCCTACTTGCTGGTAGTGAAGCGATTAGCATATTTTAAAAGATCGATTTTTATGGAAACGAAGCCACAGACAAAAAGTAAGATCCCTATATAGGGAATAGTCATTAAATAAGGATTTTAACAAGCCCCCCAAAAAAATATGTGTTTTGGGGGTGACAGAAGCCCTTTACATATTCTCTCCTCTTTTACCTTGTTGATTCCCTTTATGTATTTAGCAGTGTCTCTCATCTCCCCTCTGTCTCGTCTTTCTTCCAAGCTATACATGTTAAGGTCCTTTAATCTTTCCTGGTAAGTTTTATCCTGCAATCCATGGACCAGTTTAGTAGCTCTTCTCTGAACTCTCTCCAAAGTATCAGTATCCTTCTGGAGATATGGTCTCCAGTACTGAGCACAATACTCCAGATGAGGTCTCACTAGTGCTCTGTAGAGGTGCATGAGCGCCCCCCTCTGTCTACTGGTAATGCCTCTCCCTATACACCCCAGCACTCTGCTAGCATCTCCTGCTGCTCTATGACATGGTCTGCCTACCTTTAAGTCTTCTGAAATAATGACCCCTAAATCCCTTTCCTCAGATACTGAGGTTAGGACTGTATCACTGATTGTATATTCTGCTCTTGGGTTTTTACGCCCCAGGTGCATTATCTACTTTACATTTTAGTTGCCAGATTTTTGACCATTCCTCTAGTTTTCCTAAGTCCTTTTCCATTTGGTGTATTCCTCCAGGAACATCAACCCTGTTACAAATCTTTGTGTCATCAGTAAAAAGACACACCTTACCACTGAGGCCTTCTGCAATGTCGCTGATAAAGATATTAAACAATATGGGTCCCAGAACAGACCCCTGAGGTACCCCACTGGTAACAAGGCCTTGGTCTGAATATACCCCATTGACTACAACCCTCTGTTGTCTGTCACTCAGCCACTGCCTAATCCATTCAACAATATGGGAGTCCAAGCCCAAAGACTGCACTTTATTGATAAGCCTTCTATGTGGGACAGTATCAAAAGCCTTACTGAAGTCTAGATATGCGATGTCTACTGCACCTCCTCCATCTATTATTTTAGTCACCCAATCAAAAAAATATATAAGATTAGTTTGACACGATCTCCCTGAAGTAAACCCATGCTGTTTTTCATCTTTCAATCCATGGGATTTTAGATGTTCCACAATCCTCTCCTTAAGTATGGTTTCCATTAATTTCCCCACTATTGATGTCAGGCTCACTGGTCTATAGTTGCCCGATTCCTCCCTACTACCTTTCTTGTGAATGGGCACAACATTTGCTAATTTCCAATCTTCTTGGACGACTCCTGTTGCCAGTGATTGGTTAAATAAATCTGTTAATGGTTTTGCTAGTTCACCGCTGAGCTCTTAATAGCTTTGGGTGTATCCCATCAGGCCCCTGTGACTTATTTGTATTAATGTTAGACATCTGACTTAGAACCTCTTCCTCTGTAAAGACACATGCGTCAAAAGATTCATTAGTCTTCCTTCCTAACTGAGGTCCTTCTCCTTCATTTTCCTTTGTAAAAACTGAACAGAAGTATTCATTGAGGCAGTCAGCTAGTTCTTCATCTTCTTCCATATACCTTCCTTCTTTAGTTTTAATCCACCATGACCCACCTTTCAGCCAGCCCTCTCTTTGTGAGGCCGGAAATAACGATGGGATCAAAGGGTTCTTCCGTCCCCGATATCGTAATACCTAATGGCCCGCCATATCTCTTCAGCTCCACTGTGTATATGATAGCACCCGTCGTTTCCTGCTCGTCTGCAAAACAAGCGACTGGATGAATATGTTAGTTAGTTATAATACATTAGATACTGATTACGGCTCAGACTATATTACATATATTCATAGCAGGATTATGGTATATAGAAATCCTTACCAGTGTAATCTACAAATTACATTGTGCAATAGCACACTAGGAATGGTTTGCTCCCTGTGCCACCTAATGGTCATCAGTCGGCAGTGCAGTTTTTACTAAATGTATTTCATTAGATTTAAGAGTTCTCATATGAATTATTTTCACACCAAGAGTCCTCAAATGCTGTTAATAGCTGTTGGAAAGTAATTTACAGATTTATTAGCATTAAATAACCCCATTCCAATCATTTTCTGATGCTAATCTGGCCTCTAGACAGAATCAGTCTCCTCCCCCCTCTGGCAGCTGACAATAAAGTCTCTTCTTACTCCCTTGCAGAAGGAGTCATCTCAGCTATACAATGTAATGAAGAGGATCTGCTCCTTCCTGACAAGCAGAGCAGACAGCTCTGTCTATTATAACTGCCCTTCAGTGAACAGAGGATTGCTATGCAGAGACCTGACAGTGGGCAGAGTGACTGAGCATGTGTGACCACCACCACTCAGCTCATGAGGTGGACATCAGTAACTGAACACCAGGGGGAGCCATACTATGTAAGTAACTGAACACCAGGCAGCACCATACTTTGTAGGTAAATGAACACCAGGTGGCGCCATACCATGCAAATACATAAACACCAGGTGGCGCCATACTATGTCAGTAACTGAACACCAGGTGGAGCCATACTATGTCAGTAACTGAACACCAGGTGGAGCCATACTATGTCAGTTACTGAACACCAGGTGGAGCCATACTATGTCAGTTACTGAACACCAGGTGGAGCCATACTATGTCAGTAGCTGAACACCAGGTGGAGCCATACTATGTCAGTAACTAAACACCAGGTGGAGCCATACTATGTCAGTTACTGAACACTAGGTGGAGCCATACTATGTCAGTAACTGAACACCAGGTGGAGCCATACTATGTCAGTAACTGAACACCAGGTGGCGCCATACTATGTCAGTTACTGAACACCAGGTGGCGCCATACTATGTCAGTTACTGAACACTAGGTGGAGCCATACTATGTCAGTTACTGAACACTAGGTGGAGCCATACTATGTCAGTAACTGAACACCAGGTGGAGCCATACTATGTCAGTAGCTGAACACCAGGTGGAGCCATTCTATGTAAGTAACTGAACACCAGGTGTCTCCATACTATGTCAGTAACTGAACACCAGGTGGAGCCATACTATGTCAGTAGCTGAACACCAGGTGGAGCCATACTATGTCAGTAACTAAACACCAGGTGGAGCCATACTATGTCAGTTACTGAACACTAGGTGGAGCCATACTATGTCAGTAACTGAACACCAGGTGGAGCCATACTATGTCAGTAACTGAACACCAGGTGGCGCCATACTATGTCAGTTACTGAACACCAGGTGGCGCCATACTATGTCAGTTACTGAACACTAGGTGGAGCCATACTATGTCAGTTACTGAACACTAGGTGGAGCCATACTATGTCAGTAACTGAACACCAGGTGGAGCCATACTATGTCAGTAGCTGAACACCAGGTGGAGCCATTCTATGTAAGTAACTGAACACCAGGTGTCTCCATACTATGTCAGTAACTGAACACCAGGTGGAGCCATACTATGTAAGTAACTGAACACCAGGGGGAGCCATACTATGTAAGTAACTGAACACCAGGGGGAGCCATACTATGTAAGTAACTGAACACCAGGAGGAGCCATACTATGTAAGTAACTGAACACCAGGAGGAGCCATACTATGTAAGTAACTGAACACCAGGGGGAGCCATACTATGTAAGTAACTGAACACCAGGGGGAGCCATACTATGTAAGTAACTGAACACCAGGGGGAGCCATACTATGTCAGTAACTGAACACCAGGTGGAGCCATACTATGTAAGTAACTGAACACCAGGTGGAGCCATACTATGTAAGTAACTGAACACCAGGGGGAGCCATACTATGTAGGTAACTGAACACCAGGGGGAGCCATACTATGTAAGTAACTGAACACCAGGGGGAGCCATACTATGTAGGTAACTGAACACCAGGGGGAGCCATACTATGTAAGTAACTGAACACCAGGAGGAGCCATACTATGTAAGTAAAAGTATGATCTCTTCAAACGATAAACACCCCTCATTTTTAGGATCTATACAATGAGTATTGGGAGATTTAATGGTGGGAGACCCTTTGAGCTCTCTGCTGTTTCTTTTCTGCTGTAATTGCCTCCCATGAGTTTGATCGTATCATTTGTACCCGAATTGTCTTCATCCTTTCGAATCTTCAGTTTGACGAGCTCCTCACATTGGCGCAGTATCTGCACAGCATCTTCCATCGAGCAGTTGTCGAGGCGGATGTTATCTATGGCTAACAGCTTGTCTCCGGGCTCCAGGGTGCCGGTTCTGTAGTCAGAAGCCACAAATACTAGAGTTACTCAGGATAACGGAGCCTGGGAACACAAGACATGGCGCCTGCACTGCACATTATAACCTAGCGGTGGCTTCAGGGGTTTCTGGTTAAGATCCTGGTGTTAAAGTTTTCCGGTATTGAGTTCCATCCTAAGGGCTCAATACCGGAAAAAAACGCTTTAGTTTTATCCTAATGCATTCTGAATGGAAAGCAATCTGTTCAGGAGGTCTTCAGTTCAGTCACCTTTACGGTATTTGGCCGGAGAAAACAGTGCAGCATGCTGCGGTATTTTCTTCGGCCAAAATTCCGGAACACTTGCCGGAATGCCGGATCCGGCATTAATTTCTTTTGAAATGTATTAGTGTCGGCATTAAAATTGCCACATTGACAGATCCAGTCTTCTGCGCATGCGCAGACCTTTAAAAATTTTAAAATAATAAATACCGGATCCGTTTTTTCCGGAGGACACCGAAGAGACGGATCCGGTATTTCAATGCATTTGTCAAACGGATCCGCATCCGGATCTGGAAATAAATGGTTTCCGTTTGCACACGTTTTTCCGGATGCAAGTGTGAAAGTAGCCTAATACTTCTCACAGCTGAGGGTTTGTTACAATTGTATCCAGTCTAGACAATTCTCTGTGAGCTAAACACATCAGCACTCCGGACAGACACACTCCTGAACATAGAAGCCCAACGGCTTAGGTAGGTTTAGTGTAGGACCCGCCTGACCCGAGACCCCCTTGGCGCTTGGTAGGTGGGCACAGATGTGTTTTGATCAAAATATATTGGCTGAATGTCTCAGATTTTATTACATCAGAGTGAGGGCTTGGTCCATATATAATGCTGGCATCTATATTATTATTAAGTGCATTATAATCTTTTTTCTGTCATTTTTTACAGATACATTTTACCTGCACTGATACATTGTAACAAACTGCCAGAACATGATATTCAGACATAATATAACACAATGACCCCGACCTGTGTGCGACGCTGCCCTTCTTGATGTCCGATATAATTAAAGGGTCGCTGGGTTTTCTGCTGGCTGTTAACAGAACAGAATTAGAATCAGGCGTAATGTTCCCATTGTCAGTCAAACACAAAATTTACGGATTTTTTTGCTCGTCTAATTCAGAGGGACGGTAAAGGGTGGTCACATGACAGTGGCTATAACTTTTGACCTGCACTTACAGGGCATGTTCACACATAGCAGACATGCTGCCGATTTTCAGGAGTATTACAGTAGCAGCCAAGGTGAGATTTAAAAATCTTTTTCGTTAAAAGAATAATAATTTGGGGCAGAAATTGACATGCACTGTGGATTTAAATCCGGATTATGTCAATTCTTTCTGCTGATTTTGATGCAGATTTGTTGCGGTAAGTTTGTACGTATGGACGCAAAAGAGCTTTGCACGCAGCTCGCTGGCACATTGCAATTCCAGACGCTGGTCCTGGATGCCCCGGGATGGACGTTGTGGTTGAAGCAGACATCATAAATCACGGGGCTTCTCCTTCCGCGGGGACAGGAAGAGCGGCAAGAAAACTACAGGAGAAGATCGATTCCGTACGAATAATAAATGTCTCATTAATTCAGCGTCGTCTCCGCTGGGGCCTCCGTTTTGGAAATTATGAACGAGGGGAAGAAGCGACAGAGGAGGCGGTGGCGGACGCTTCCTGTGATACATGACGACAGCTATGGGGATATAAACCTCCGGATTATGGGATCTTGCATTGCTTTAATATTCACGCCCGGCGGGCGGCGGGGGGCGGCTAATCACTTGCAGGACACACAACGATTTCCCATCGCCACAAGCAATGAGGATCATCAATCGTTTCTTTGTCCGGTTGTTACGTTCAGGAGAAAGGAATTATCGGGGGTCAGCTCATCAGTGAGGCTGGTCATACACATCAGACAAAGCCAGCAGGACCACCTCACCATCCTATGTATAAGGAGGGGGGTCCCGACTCTCCCCTGATGGCTGATTGTAGTGGGCATGCTGGATTTCAACTGCCTGGTCCTCATACCCCCGTTAGAGAAGTGCATCAGAGGCTAAGGCTGGGTTCAGACCTGAGCGTTCGCGATGGAGCGATCTGTATGCGCGATTGTACGGGCGTTTGCAATCGCGCATACAGAGACAAGCGAACACCCATTGTCGCGCGTTCCCTCTGAAGTCTATGTACGGGAACGCGCGACAAGACGCCCCAAAGAAGCTCATGTACTTCTTAGGGCGTCGGGCGTTTTACAGCGCGATCGTACGCGCTGTAAAACTCTCAGGTGAGAACCATTCCCATAGGGAATCATTGGTTCTTGCCTGTTGAGCGTTTTACAGCACGTAGGAACGCGCTGTAAAACGCTCAGGTGTGAACCCAGCCTTACTCCCCTCTCCTAGTTTGTAACACATGAATGCTCGCCCTAGCCAAGCATGCATGTGTATGGCGAGGGGCAGGAGGAATGGCCGTCAGATGAGTGCATGGCCAGATTTATTCATCATGCACACGACCGCATCCATTTTCATGGATCAGCAAAATTCAGTCCATGTGCGGCGCACATTTTCTGCAGACCCATTGACTTCAATGGGTCTACGTGTATAGGACATATTATATCTCCTTGCAGAACGGACGGACGGGTGAAAATCATCTGTGTGCTTTCCGCAAAAAAAAATAGAATAGGTCTGCAAAATGCGAACTACGGACCCACTAAAAATAATGGGTTCCTAAATAAAATACGGACAGCACACATATTTTGCGTTTATGCGATTTGCAAAGCGGATGAGTCGTGTGTATGGGGCCTAATAGGGATTTTGTTTTACATCTGCAAACAGCTTCACATATCTCAGCTTCCTGGATCTCTTTAGAGGCTATGTACACCTTCGGGAGCAATTCTTTAGGATTGCATTTTACTCATTTTGTGCCCAACCCTTACCTCTAAACTACTAAAAAGGTCATAAACACTTATTTAAGCCACTTTCTTATCAGCAGGATTAGGGGACTTTCACACTAGCAAAAATAGGCAGCTTTTAATAGACTTTGCATTTCAGTTTATCACCATTTGCAAGATTCCTGCTTGTTGTCAGTGAATGGGATCATTCTGGTTTGCATTAACAGGCTGAAAACCTGTACAGACCTAAGGGTACTTTCACACTAGTGTTAAAGTTTTCCGGTATTGAGTTCCGTCCTAGAGGCTCAATACCGGAAAAAAAAACGCTTCAGTTTTGTCCTAATGAATTCTGAATGGAGAGTAATCCGTTCAGGACGTCTTCAGTTCAGTCACTTTTACGGTATTTGGGCGGAGAAAATACTGCAGCATGCTGTGGTATTGTCTCCGTCCAAAATTCCGGAACACTTGCCGGAATGCCGGATCCGGCATTATTTTCCATTGAAATGTATCAATGCCAGATTCAGTACCAAGTGTTCCGGAAAAACTGATCCGGTTTTATGGTCTGCGCATGCACAGACGCTTAAAAATGTGAAAAAAATTAAATACCGGATCCGTCTTTCCGGATGACACCGGAGAGACGGAGCCGGTTTTTAATGCATTTGTCAAACTGATCCACAAACAAATAGTATCAGTTTGCACACGGATTTCCGGATCCGGCAGGCAGTTCCGGTCCCAGGACTGCCTGCCGGATTCCTCTAACGCTAGTGTGACCGTACCCTAAGAACAGCTATAATGAGTGTTTATAAGGTCCGAGCTGAGCTGCCTGACGGAAACCATAAAAAATACAGAACATGCCACTAGAGAATCTCAAGGCTGTACAGAGAAAGGAGCTCAACATTTGTAATAGACCAATTGGAAAAAAATATATTTTTAGTTTAAAATGAGTGCAATAATAAAAAACATTGCCCCCCAAAAGGTGTACATAGCCTTTAAGTATGATCGGGGTGTAATAAAGATAACTGGAGTCATCCCGGCCGAAAGTATTAGTGGAAATAACCATAATACGTATTCCACCCCCGTACTCACAGCTGATGGTAATGCCCAGCTCCACGCCCCTCTTTTTTGGCAGCTTGACGTGGAACGTACCACTGCTCGGAACTACGGACTCTGGAGAAACCAGAAAAAGGGCAAATCAATAACAGAAATTTGGTCAATACAGTTAGATATTAACACAGAAAGATTTGTCCCCATAGGATACTCTTATGTGTCACGCTCCGCCCCCTCAGGCCCTGCACAATGTCTATAGCAGGGATCAGCAACCTTTAGCGCTCCAGCTGCTGTGAAACTACAACTCCCAGCATGCCCTCTTACTCGTCTGTTCTTGTAACTCCCAAAGAAGTAAAAGGAGGATTCTGGGCGTTGTAGTTTCAGAACAGCTGGAGTGCCGGAGGCTGCTGATCCCTGGTCTATAGTATCTCGTCTGGAGAGTCCCTTTAAGGCTTTGTGCTTGCAGAGCGGATCTCCCTGCGCTGCATTTCTCGCTGCCATCGTGTTTTCTGTGTGAAGTATGGGGGCATAATCGAGGCAGACTGTTCCAGGCAATGTGTGCACACAATCCCACACTCAGCCTGTTACATCTGCAGCGGAAGCGCACATTTTCTGGCTGTTTGCAGATTGTATTGAGACGATTGCTGCGGGGGAGCGGAGACGTGGAGCCAGAATCTTATTGTTTCGATTCCCTCATCACTCACCAGCCACATCATATTCGATTTCCAGGACGACTTTGTTGGAAAGCGCGGCGTCCCGCAGGAGCTGATTGGCTTCCTCCAGAGTCCCGTCCTCTGTTAAAATACCATTGATGGAGAGCAGTCTGTCCCCTACCTGCAGGAGGCCGCACCTGGGGACAGAATCAATGCAACAGGAAAGGTCACCATGTGTACCCGTGATGATTTGGGCTGCTGCTGCTGACACAATACGGGGGGGGGGGGGGGGGGTGAATATAAAAAAATAAAATAATC
This sequence comes from Bufo gargarizans, assembly GCF_014858855.1. Lineage (NCBI taxonomy): Eukaryota > Metazoa > Chordata > Amphibia > Anura > Bufonidae > Bufo > Bufo gargarizans. The sequence continues at coordinate 167,498,191 of NC_058086.1, forward strand.
ATTCCCCACCCATCATATCCTTGGTTTTCCTCACTATTAATGCCCTTACAGGCATTAACGTCTGCGTCCTGGTCATTTTTAGTGTAATTTTTTGTACAGTCCTTGGCTCCGATTGACTTTCATTCATACCGAGCACCACAGAAAAGTTTGGCATGTTCTCGCAGGGGTTGATTATGTGCTGGCGGACTTTCCCCTAATGTCTATTTGATGTCCTAAGTATAAAAATGCTGTACCGCTTAAAGGCCAGCAGATGGCACTGCTGCACTGCCACAATAGAAGGATACACATGCATTGGCACTGGATGTCCACCAGAGGGTGCAGAAGTGTCTTGAATGTACAGTCATACATAATACACATACATTCATGTCCCATTTCAGTTTGATGTGCTGTAGCTTACATAACTCCAACATATTCTGCAGCGCCGTACACAAGCGCAATCACTGCCATTAATCCCCAATGGCACTCATGACCATGGGTTTAACTCGTAACCATGGGGCCCCATAGCCAAAACTTAGAATGGTGTCCTAACTCCAAGGGGACATGAAAGGCTTGTCCCTCTGTCCCCATTTGTGTCTTTCGTGGTCACCCAGAAATCTGCGTTTATTATGCTGCCTTCACCTTTTGCAATTATCACTAACTGCACCTCTTTAAAGAGTGGTGGGGCCCCTCTTAATTGCTAGGCCCTGGTAGTTACACCCTTCCTTACAATATCCCAGATGCCAGAGCCAAAATCCATAGGAAGGCAGGTAACTTATTATTGGGATCCATGGACAGGTAGAGAGGGTAGGGGGTGGGGGGGGGGGGTAGTGTGTAGTTATATACCCAACAGCACACCCCTCTCCCACTTATGGACCTCCAAATTAGCTCCAAGGGCCACAGCACATTATGTTCTTGCTCCATTGTCCCAAAACTGTCTTCATTATGTGAAGTTATAAAGAACCATTTCCATTTTCAAGGTGAGAACAGAGGAGTGTTCGGCTGGTAAAGGACATACTGGAGGCCGGTGGGTATGAGAGGGGGCAGCAAGAGATGGCTGCGGGCAGACGAGCTCATTACAAGAAGGGTCACCCTCCACAGAGATGCAGTATGGTGTCAGCCCCTGGGGCCAAGCCCTGACCCTGTTCCCAAGGACGGAGCGCTAACAATCCCTGTAATTTAGTTATCTGGAAGCAATGAGACCAGACACAGGAACAGACGACGGGGGGAGGACTGCCAGCAAAATGGATTCGTTCCTGGGTGTCGATAAAGAAACTAATTAAAATCTGCAGTCAATTAGTTCTCGGAGCAGAAGCCCAGGAGTGCAGGGCTATAGATCCCCCGTCCTTGTGGGAATGCGCCCAGCAAAGATGGCCGCTTTCCATTTCACGCGTGCTGCACAAAATATGTCACTCTGACAACTTCCCCCGAGTCTGAACTTGCTGCTGAAGACCCATAGACGACAGGAGGTAGCGCGGAATTAGGGTTCGGCTACACAGCGGTTTTGGGTGAGAATCCGTCAGTGTTGGTTTTTCTTGCGATTCTGGGGTCACACCAAACATGCGAATCACGCTTCACTTCTATGGCGGCCCTGCTATATACATGCTATAAATTGCTGTGTAGCCAAACCCTTAAAGGGGAACTCCATCCATCACCCCTATGATGTATTAAGTTATCTCCGGTTTACAAACTATTCTAGATTAGGTGCATGAAATCATGTACCATCGGTGACAACTTTGGTCTCCATCCATGAGGTTGTCAGAGGCCCATCCCTGATACTAGCCCCACTGAATAGTCTTAAAAGGAAAGTCGTATAAAAACATATTCACCAAGTGTCACAGGCGCCGGCGAAATCCCCAGGAAGGTAGCCCTGCCGAAACCTTCCCTCCACCCTATTCTGTGGGGCCTTGGTCAACGGGATTTGTAGATATGGTTTGGGGTCTATGAAAAGGAGGAGTCTGGTGCAAGATCTGTAGAGATGGAGGGTCTGAGTTCTGTAATGATGAGGGCCTGGTGTGAGGTCTGTATAGCTGGGAGGTCTGGTGTGAGGTCTGTATAGCTGGGAGGTCTGGTGTGAGATCTGTAGAGATGGAGGGTGGGGTCTGTATAGATGGAGGTTATGGCCTGGGGTCTGTATAGATGGAGGTTATGGCCTGGGGTCTGTATAGATGGAGGTTATGGCCTGGGGTCTGTATAGATGGAGGTTATGGCCTGGGGTCTGTATAGATGGAGGTTATGGTCTGGGGTCTGTATAGATGGAGGTTATGGCCTGGGGTCTGTATAGATGGAGGTTATGGCCTGGGGTCTGTATAGATGGAGGTTATGGCCTGGGGTCTGTATAGATGGAGGTTATGGCCTGGGGTCTATATAACTGGAGGTTCTGGTTGGAGGTCTGTATAATTGAGGGGATCTGTGTGGCGGTCTGGTCTGGGGTTCCTATCGATGAACTGTCTGCCTGGGTCTGTATAAAGGGTTGAGCTATTGTGTGGTCTGGATATGTTTAGGGGCCCGGTCTGTATTTATATTGGGGTGACGTGAACTATTGTGATTCAAATACCTTAGGTTGGGGTGTGGCATAAGAGAAGCGTCTGAGCGCCGGTGAATTTCACTCCAACTATACGTGCTCAGGTCATATCCTCCACCCATCATGGCCTCTGAGGATTCTGTAACACCCCAGAGTTGTGTTACGACACTCCTCTACCCCGCTGCTATCTCCTAAGAGCCTTTACATTGTCATCTGATATGATTTTGCTCATGTCTTCACAAATGTGCATAAACCATGTTAAATGTAAATTATTGTTGTAGTTTTCCATGTTCACCAGCAGGTGGCAGCAATGTGTTGGTAAGGAGCTGGCTACAGTTTAGTACATCTAAGCTGGAATAGTTCATTCCAGCTTAGCTTCCCCTCTGTGAGCAGAGTGGGCTGCGTCCACATCCTGCAGCATGGGGAGGGAAGGAAGTAAGGTCAGCGGGCCAGCCACCCCTGTTGGGGAAGGCTGTGTGATAGCATTCACCCTATATAGGGAAGAAAGCCAGGCTCTAGTCTCGTGCCGAGACATTGATCAAATCCCCAGCCTGAGCCCTGCAGCCACAGCTGGATGAAACAACCTCCAGTTCCAGGAGTAAACTCCAGAGACCCAGGAGAAGTCCTATTCCTCCTCAGCTAGTCAGTCCCCATACAGCAGAAGATAGAGAGTGCAGAAGCCAAATTCCTGCCACAGTATAGAGCTACAAAGCAGACGTCCTTTCCTGCAAGCTCCAGGTTAATAGAGCAGAAGATACATTCCTGCCAAACATTGCCAATACCTGCTGGGACCAAAGACTAAAGCTGTATCTTTCTTGGATGAAAGTTACAATCAGTAAAGACAAGTTTGAACTTTATCTAAAGGTCTGGATCTCAATTTCTGCTGCAAAATCCCTCTATTACTCCTACTAGCACTACACTCAATTTTTGCTAGTGAGCCAGGAGTCCGGCCGTACCCAGGTAGGAGACACCGTTGACACCATTATCACCATTATACTGACACATCACACCACTCTGGCATTCCTAACCTGGGACGTGCGTTATAACACCTTGGAGGGCCCTGTGTTAGTACCCTGCGCACGCTGCAATTGGCGTCACGAACAAACGATAGACTATTAACCACCCGTATCCTGACCCACTGCATAGGTGGCGTCAGCGTACCCGTTCCTGGTCACTGCAATTCAAAGATGACAACCACCTTTGTGGTGCAGCAATGTGCTCAGAGCAGTTGTCATTTCCCCCCGCTCCTCCACAGCTCATACATTGCTCAGCAGGGGGCGACGAGGAGCTCCAGAAGACCTCACCTCTCTGCAGGGCTGTCCGGCTCAATGAATCGGATGAGTGGCGGAGAAGACAGAGTCTCCGTGGCAAATATTCCTCCCTGCAGCTGGACACCGAAGCCATTTAAAGGGTCCCCGCGTAGGACAATCTCGGTGGTCTCTGTATGGATGATCTGCCCACCAGGACCCACAGTGCTGGAAGCCAGGGATACTGAGGAGACAGGAGAGGACAGTGAGTATTCATACATGAGATCCTATGGACTCCTCCTATATTGTATAGACTCTAGATCACTCCATTCACACATCAAGCAGCCCCAAGGTTATGAGGAAGGCAGCTCCTATGTGTTCTCTACTCTGTCAGGTACAGAATCTCGTGCAATTCCAGAATGTGGACGCCATCCCTTTAAGAGGTATAGTTGCTATAATGACGATGGCAGTGCAGACCCCTTACTTGAGCTTTTATGGTCCTTCCTTCGCTGCCGCCGGCGGGTCATAGTGGTCCTCGGGCTCATCTGATGTGCAGAGCGGGGAAGGGTGTTGGAATTCTGACTGCTACTAAACCCTGGGGTCCCAGCTGAAGAAGAGGAAGAGAGGTTGGTGGCAACCAAAGCTGCAAACGACAAGAAAGGGTTAAAATAAAAACACGATAAAAAATTTAAAAAAGGCAAAAATCGAAGCAGCTGCAATTCTTAATTCAGAGCTAAAATCTCCCAGCATTCCCTGCTTGCTCAGTGTCTGCACTGTAAGAAGTGTCGCCTTCTAGGAGCTCAGTCTCCCGACCAGCTTGCTGACTGTTTCCGATATCCACCAGCAGGATTGTGAACGCAGCTCTACTATATTCACGTGGGGTCTCGAGATGGGCACATTACACGTACATTTACAGTAGTCTTGATTGGAGCTTGGATTCCAGGTAGGAGTCTTGCAGTGCCCTGGATGATGGGTGTGACAGTAGTTGATGCAGGGGTCCCAGCAGTGGTGGTGTTCACTCTTTTGCACTTTAACTGGAAGTATAAGACGATGGGAAATGCAATAAAGTAATGATTAGTATCAATACTGAAGAAGTGAATGCACCTGGGGCACTAAGATATTACTCCAACCACATCCAGAGCTGCTTTCGGAATTTTGCTAGTTTCCCAACATCTTTTGATGTTCAGAAAATACTTTGCCGTGTTCATGGGAGATACTGAACTGCAGCTCTGCACTAAAGCATCAGTCAGGACAAAGTATCCTAGAAAACAGAACTATGAATTCAGCTCTGGATGTGTCCCTTTAATGGTGACTAGTCAGACCATGCACCATAGATCAAGTCTTTAACAACCAACCAGGCGACATACATAATATTCTCAGTGCAATCAGGGGGAGCGATGCCCCCTGCACATGTTGGCGCCAGGTCCTAGGATATAAGCCGCCTATAGACGGCTGCTCCAACCTTGCCCCGTTTGATAACAGCCCTTCATGGATGAGCAGAGCATTTCCTCTGCAGACTGACTGCAGGCGGCTGACTCTGACCTTCACCGGGCCGGACTGAGATCCCATCACAAAACACTCAGGGGGTGCTCTGCATGCAACGTGGACTGACCAGTCTCTGGTGGCCTCAGAGAGAGGCGGCTGTGATGTGCCGGGAGGATCTCCAGCTTCACATTCTCTGTGGTGCTCGCAAGCAGCTGGGTCGCCTCCATCACAGTGCAATGCTCCGTACTGGTGCCATCTATGGATAGGATGTGGTCACCGGGGTGAAGAGCCCCACAGCTGCAAGAGAAGGGGTGCAAATACATATATGAAGAATGTGATGTGTGTACACAGTGACTGCACCAGCAGAATAGTGAGTGCAGCTCTGGAGTATAATACAGGATGTAACTCAGGATCAGTACAGGATAAGTAATGTATGTACACAGTGACTGCACCAGCAGAATAGTGAGCGCAGCTCTGGAGTATAGTACAGGATGTAACTCAGGATCAGTACAGGATAAGTAATGTATGTACACAGTGACTTCACCAGCAGAATAGTGAGTGCAGCTCTGGAGTATAATACAGGATGTAACTCAGGATCAGTACAGGATAAGTAATGTATGTACACAGTGACTGCACCAGCAGAACAGTGAGTGCAGCTCTGGAGTATAATACAGGATGTAACTCAGGATCTGTACAGGATAAGTAATGTATGTACACAGTGACTGCACCAGCAGAATAGTGAGTGCAGCTCTGGAGTATAATACAGGATGTAACTCAGGATCAGTACAGGATAAGTAATGTATGTACACAGAGACTGCACCAGCAGAATAGTGAGTGCAGCTCTGGGGTATAATACAGGATGTAACTCAGGATCAGTACAGGATAAGTAATGTATGTACACAGTGACTGCACCAGCAGAATAGTGAGTGCAGCTCTGGAGTATAATACAGGATGTAACTCCGGATCAGTACAATATAAGTAATGTATGTACACAGTGACTGCACCAGCAGAATAGTGAGTGCAGCTCTGGAGTATTATACAGGATGTAACTCGGGATCAGTACAGGATAAGTAATGTATGTGCACAGTGACTCCACCAGCAGAATAGTGAGTGCAGCTCTGGGGTAGAATACAGGATGTAACTCAGGATCAGTACAGGATAAGTAATGTATTTACACAGTGACTCCACCAGCAGAATAGTGGGTACAGCTCTGGAGTATAATACAGGATGTAACTCAGGATCAGTACAGGATAAGTAATGTATGTACACAGTGACTGCACCAGCAGAATAGTGAGTGCAGCTCTGGAGTATTATACAGGATGTAACTCGGGATCAGTACAGGATAAGTAATGTATGTGCACAGTGACTCCACCAGCAGAATAGTGAGTGCAGCTCTGGGGTAGAATACAGGATGTAACTCAGGATCAGTACAGGATAAGTAATGTATTTACACAGTGACTCCACCAGCAGAATAGTGGGTACAGCTCTGGAGTATAATACAGGATGTAACTCAGGATCAGTACAGGATAAGTAATGTATGTACACAGTGACTGCACCAGCAGAATAGTGAGTGCAGCTCTGGAGTATTATACAGGATGTAACTCGGGATCAGTACAGGATAAGTAATGTATGTGCACAGTGACTCCACCAGCAGAATAGTGAGTGCAGCTCTGGGGTAGAATACAGGATGTAACTCAGGATCAGTACAGGATAAGTAATGTATTTACACAGTGACTCCACCAGCAGAATAGTGGGTACAGCTCTGGAGTATAATATAGGATAAGTCATGTAAGGTATGTACACAGTGAATTAGACCAATTCTAGATGTAAAATGATATTTAAATAAACTGTAAATTACGTTATCTTGGACATACTCACCGGTCAACCACACTGGCAGGTTTAACTTTGTCAATAATGATGACTTGCTTGTTCCGGTGAGTGCCAGTGCTCAGGGATATGCCCAGCGTGGATCCTGGAGTCTTGGCTATTTCCACTAGCAGAGGTCCGGATGCATTTGTCACAGTGTCTGGGTAGACAGGTGGATGGATATAAGACGATAGATAATCCTGTTTATATTCTAGGTTATGGTGTAATCTAGATACATCAGTGCAGTCCTCCACGAGTTAATCTTTCTTTACAGAAATCCACTGAGAAGACGCTGGATTTGGTCCAATCAATTAATTTCCTGCATCAGATGATAAGTGGGGTGACTGCGCCTCGGAGGGTTCCAACTTGTTAAAGGACTCCTAGCGAGACGCAGCAGTAATCTGCCTCTCAGGGGCGAGAACAGCGTGCCAGGACTGGTGCAGACACTACAGTACAGTAAGAGTAGTCCCTTCCTCCTGCTTAGACTGCTGTGCACAACTGAAATCACTGCTGACCCACAAGATGACACATGAGTGAAGCCATCATTACAAATGTTTCCTGCATCGCTTGGTTCAAAGTTGTACCGATTACTTTCTTAATGCATATCTAAATTTACTGCACGGAGAATGTTGCATGAAAAAAATTCGATCTACCTGCAGCCACCACCAGGAGGAGCTGACAGCATACAAGTGTATACAGAGCCCAGTGAACTAAACCAAATCTGTCTTCAGTGAGCTCCCCCTAGTGGCAGCTTCAGGCAGAGAGAATCTACGTCTGAAGTTCTATTTTATGTTATTTAACTCTTATTTCAATTCTTCTGTTTTAGTCCCGATTAATACTGTAGACAGAATACTGCATTTCCATTCCATAAAACACCAGCTCACCCATAAGCGCAACATCATATTCAATCTGGAAGACTGCCTCCTGGCTGCACTGCCGGAGTATATTCAGAGCATCACAGAGAGGAACATTGTGCAGAGCAATGCCGTCCACACACAAAATCCTGTCCCCAATTTTCAAAGTTCCTTCCCTGAAACAGGAAACATGACAAGATGAGCACAGCCAGTCACCAAAAACAGGACAACAGCCAATGGGAAAAGCAATCCATTGCTAACACGTTATAGTAGTGATGTCACAGCTGTGTCATGGTCTGGTATTGTGGACCATGACACTTTTGCCGTGCATGCTTGTTGCTGGTGGCAACATGTTGTTTTTGCATGTTTTGACACTTCCCCTTTAACCTCCTCAGGACCGCCGTACGCAGGATTGCGTCCTGCCGGCGGCCCTGCTCTTCTGGGTGGACGCATATACGCGTCCTCCCGCGAGAGCCGAGATTTCCTGTGAATGCGCGCACACAGGCGCGCGCGCTCACAGGAACGGAAGGTAAGCGAGTGGATCTCCAGCATGCCAGCGGCGATCGTTCGCTGGCAGGCTGGAGATCCGAATTTTTTAACCCCTAACAGGTATATTAGACGCTGTTTTCATAACAGCGTCTAATATACCTCCTACCTGGTCCTCTGGTGGTCCCTTTTGTTAGGATCGACCACCAGAGGACTCAGGTAGGTCAGTACAGTCGCACCAAACACCACACTACACTACACCCCCCCCCCGTCACTTATTAACCCCTTATAAACCCCTGATCACCCATGATCACCCCATATAAACTCCCTGATCACCCCCCTGTCATTGATCACCGCCCTGTCATTGATCACCCCCCTGTCAGGCTCCGTTCAGACGTCCGTATGATTTTTACGGATCCACGGATACATGGATCGGATCCGCAAAACGCATACGGACGTCTAAATGGAGCCTTACAGGGGGGTGATCAATGACAGGCGGGTGATCACCCATATACACTCCCTGATCACCCCCTGTCATTGATCACCCCCCTATAAGGCTCCATTCAGACGTCCGCATGATTTTTACGGATCCATGGATACATGGATCGGATCCGCAAAACACATGCGGACGTCTGAATGGAGCCTTACAGGGGGGTGATCACCCATATACACTCCCTGATCACCCCCTGTCATTGATCACCCCCCTGTCATTGATCACCCCCCTGTCATTGATCACCCCCCTGTCATTGATCACCCCCCTGTAAGGCTCCATTCAGACGTCCGCATGATTTTTACGGATACATGGATCGGATCCGCAAAACACATGCGGACGTCTGAATGGAGCCTTACAGGGGGTGATCAATGACAGGCGGGTGATCACCCATATACACTCCCTGATCACCCCCCTGTCATTGATCACCCCCCTGTAAGGCTCCATTCAGACGTCCGCATGTGTTTTGTGGATCCGATCCATGTATCCATGGATCCGTAAAAATCATGCGGATGTCTAAATGGAGCCTTACAGGGGGGGTGATCAATGACAGAGGGGTGATCAATGACAGGGAAGTGATCAGGAAGTCTATATGCGTGATCACCCCCTTGTCATTGATCACCCCCCTGTAAGGCTACATTCAGACGTCCGCATGTGTTTTGTGGATCCGATCCATGTATCCATGGATCCATAAAAAATCATGCGGATGTCTGAATAGAGCCTTACAGGGGGGGGTGATCAGTGACAGGGGGGTGATCACCCTGATCACCCCCTGTCATTGATAACCCCCCTGTAAGGCTACATTCAGACGTCCGCATGTGTTTTGTGGATCCGATCCATGTATCCATGGATCCGTAAAAAATCATGCGGATGTCTGAATAGAGCCTTACAGGGGGGGGTGATCAGTGACAGGGGGGTGATCACCCTGATCACCCCCTGTCATTGATAACCCCCCTGTAAGGCTCCATTCAGACGTCCGCATGTGTTTTGCGGATCCGATCCATGGATCCGTAAAAATTATACGGACGTCTGAATGGAGCCTTACCAGGGGGGTGATCAATGACAGGGGGGTGATCAATGACAGGGGGGTGATCAGGGAGTGTATATGGGTGATCACCCCCCTGTAAGGCTCCATTCAGACGTCCGCATGTGTTTTGCGGATCCGATCCATGTATCCATGGATCCGTAAAAATCATGCGGACGTCTGAATGGAGCCTTACAGGGGGGTGATCAATGACCGGGGGTGATCAGGGAGTGTATATGGGTGATCACCCGCCTGTCATTGATCACCCCCCTGTAAGGCTCCATTTAGACGTCCGTATGCGTTTTGCGGATCCGATCCATGTATCCGTGGATCCGTAAAAATCATACGGACGTCTGAACGGAGCCTTACAGGGGGGGTGATCAGTGACAGGGGGGTGATCACCCTGATCACCCCCCGTCATTGATAACCCCCCTGTAAGGCTCCATTCAGACGTCCGCATGTGTTTTGCGGATCCGATCCATGGATCCGTAAAAATTATACGGACGTCTGAATGGAGCCTTACCAGGGGGGTGATAAATGACAGGGGGGTGATCCGGGAGTCTATATGGGTGATTACCCCCCTGTCATTGATCACCCCCCTGTCATTGATCACCCCCCCCCCCTGTAAGGCTCCATTCAGACATTTTTTTGGGCACAAGTTAGCGGAATTTTTTTTTTGTTTTTGTTTTTTCTTACTAAGTCTCATATTCCACTAACTTGTGTCAAAAAATAAAATCTCCCATGAACTCACCATACCCCTCACGGAATCCAAATGCGTAAACATTTTTAGACATTTATATTCCAGACTTCTTCTCACGCTTTAGGGCCCCTAAAAAGCCAGGGCAGTATAAATACCCCACATGTGACCCCATTTCGGAAAGAAGACACCCCAAGGTATTCGCTGAGGGGTATATTGAGTCCATGAAAGATTGAAATTTTTGTCCTAAGTTAGCGGAAAGTGAGACTTTGTGAGAGAAAAAAACAAAAAAAATCAATTTCCGCTAACTTATGCAAAAAATAAAAAATTTCTAGGAACTCGCCAGGCCCCTCATTGAATACCTTGGGGTGTCTTCTTTCCAAAGTGGGGTCACATGTGGGGTATTTATACTGCCCTGGCTTTTTAGGGGCCCGAAAGTGTGAGAAGAAGTCTGGGATCCAAATGTCTAAAAATGCCCTCCTAAAAGGAATTTGGGCCCCTTTGCGCATCTAGGCTGCAAAAAAGTGTCACACATGTGGTATCGCCGTACTCAGGAGAAGTTGGGGAATGTGTTTTGGGGTGTCATTTTACATATACCCATGCTGGGTGAGAGAAATATCTTGGTCAAATGCCAACTTTGTATAAAAAAATGGGAAAAGTTGTCTTTTGCCAATATATTTCTCTCATCCAGCATGGGTATATGTAAAATGACACCCCAAAACGCATTCCCCAACTTCTCCTGAGTACGGCGATACCAGATGTGTGACACTTTATTGCAGCCAAGGTGGGCAAAGGGGCACATATTCCAAAGTGCACCTTTCAGATTTTGCAGGCCATTTTTTACAGATTTTGATTGCAAAGTACTTCTCACACATTTGGGCCCCTAAATTGCCAGGGCAGTATAACTACGCCACAAGTGACCCCATTTTGGAAAGAAGACACCCCAAGGTATTCCGTGAGGGGCATGGCGAGTTCCTAGAATTTTTTATTTTTTGTCGCAAGTTAGTGGAATATGAGACTTTGTAAGAAAAATAAAAAAATAAAAAATCATCATTTTCCGCTAACTTGTGACAAAAAATAAAAAGTTCTATGAACTCACTATGCCCATCAGCGAATACCTTAGGGTGTCTACTTTCCGAAATGGGGTCATTTGTGGGGGTTTTCTACTGTTTGGGCATTGTAGAACCTCAGGAATCATGACAGGTGCTCAGAAAGTCAGAGCTGTTTCAAAAAGCGGAAATTCACATTTTTGTACCATAGTTTGTAAAATGCTATAACTTTTACCCAAACCATTTTTTTTTTGCCCAAACATTTTTTTTTTATCAAAGACATGTAGAACAATAAATTTGGCGAAAAATTTATATATGGATGTCGTTTTTTTTGCAAAATTTTACAGCTGAAAGTGAAAAATGTCATTTTTTTGCAAAAAAATCGTTACATTTTGATTAATAACAAAAAAAGTAAAAAATGTCAGCAGCAATAAAATACCACCAAATGAAAGCTCCATTAGTGAGAAGAAAAGGAGGTAAAATTCATTTGGGTGGTAAGTTGCATGACCGAGCGATAAACGGTAAAAGTAGTGTAGTGCAGAAGTGTAAAAAGTGCTCTGGTCATGAAGGGGGTTTCACCTAGCGGGGCTGAAGTGGTTAAGTTGTGTGTCCCTTCCCATCCTGGTGTGCATGGGGTTAAGGTGTGTTTGCTAGGTGTGGTGGGTGTGACCTCAGGTCTCCTTAGATGTTGGGGTGGTGGAACCTGAGGTCAGTATGATTTTGCTTGTCAGCCTGTGTAGGAGCTCTGCTCCCTGGCTGTATGTTTTAGTCTGTGTGAGCCACCCTTATTTGTTATATTGTTTCCCTAGCTCTGTCTGTGAGCTCCCTCCGGCGTGTCTGTTTTCCCTCTCCCACCTGGTGTATGTTGTTATGGTGTGGGCCTTGTTTGGAGGTTATTGTGTTGTGGTGCGTTTCCTCCGAAAAGGGGGTTGCTTTCCCGGAGGGGTTTAAGCAAACAGAGCAAAGGAAACAATATAACAAATAAGGGTGGCTCACACAGACTTACGTACAGCCAGGGAGCAGAGCTCCTACACAGACTGACAAGCAAAACAAACTGACCTCAGGTTCCACCACCCCAACATATAAGGAGGCCTGAGGTCACACCCACCACACCTAGCAAACTCGCCTTAACCCTGTGCACACCAGGATGGAAAGGGACACACAACTTAAAGGGGAAGTGTCAAAACATGCAAAAACAACATGTTACCACCAGCAACAAGCATGCACAACAAAAGTGTCATGGTCCACAATACCAGACCATGACACAGCCGTGACAAGTTATATTCTTGTACATAGGAGCAGTATTATAGTAGTTATATTCTTGTACACAGGGGCAGTATTATAGTAGTTATATTCTTGTACATAGGAACAGTATTATAGTAGTTATATTCTTGTACATAGGAGGCAGTATTATAGTAGTTATATTCTTGTACATAGGAACAGTATTATAGTAGTTATATTCTTGTACATAGGAGCAGTATTATAGTAGTTATATTCTTGTACATAGGAGGCAGTATTATAGTAGTTATATTCCTGTACATAGGAGCAGTATTATAGGAGTTATATTCTTGTACATAGGAGGCAGTATTATAGTAGTTATATTCCTGTACATAGGAGGCAGTATTATAGTAGTTATATTCTTGTACATAGGAACAGTATTATAGTAGTTATATTCTTGTACATAGGAACAGTATTATAGTAGTTATATTCTTGTACATAGGAGCAGTATTATAGTAATTATATTCTTGTACATAGGAGGCAGTATTATAGTAATTATATTCTTGTACATAGGAGGCAGTATTATAGTAGTTATATTCTTGTACATAGGAGGCAGTATTATAGTAGTTATATTCTTGTACATAGGAGCAGTATTATAGTAGTTATATTCTTGTACATAGGAGCAGTATTATAGTAGTTATATTCTTGTACATAGGAACAGTATTATAGTAGTTATATTCTTGTACATAGGAGCAGTATTATAGTAGTTATATTCTTGTACATAGGAGGCAGTATTATAGTAGTTATATTCTTGTACATAGGAGGCAGTATTATAGTAGTTATATTCTTGTACATAGGAGGCAGTATTATAGTAGTTATATTCTTGTATATATAAGGCAGCATTATAGATATATTCTTGTACATAGGTGTCAGGTTGCTAAGAGAGTTATTAGCATTTAACCCCTTTATGTCACACTGTTCCCTGGACATGGACACCTGCAGTGTGTTGAAAAAACGTATTTGTCAGATTACAGATTAACCCTTGCATCCACTCCAGGTGTCCTTCTGAAGCCGTGCATTACTCTGCGTTATCGTTTTGGATGAATTTTCCATGTGCTTAGCTGAGCAAATTAAAATGACAAATGCTTTAAATCATTCCCGATATCCGACAGCGTCTCACTTTGATCAGTACAATCTGCTTAGGCCTGCCTGTCACCGCTGCGGCACCTGCATATCTTAATGGAAATTTTTCTCATTGATTTAATGTTAAGAATAAAGAGACTTTAGGAGATGGGGATTCTGCAGGGATTCGGGCAGCCTAGTGTACAAGGTGACAGAGTCAAACCGTTCTGGAGCGGTGTTAGTAGATTCGGCGGGTGACGGCATGAAGGATGATAGGTCGGTCAAGGTTATATGGAACGGTGAAGCCATTAGAACAGAGAAGAAATAGGAATTTCCAAGAAAGCTTTAACCCCTTAAGGACATCTTCCATACATGTAGTCCATTCGTTAAAAATGGCATCCGCTCCAGACAGCAACATTTTCACCATTGCGCCCCCAAATGCCCAAACTATTAAAATATAAATGTACTTATACCGGTTAAGTGAACAACATAATGGAAATAAAAAAACATATAAAAACAATATAAAAAACTGTAATTAAAAGTGATCACAAAGTCATTCACACTCCAAAATGGTATCAATAAAAACTACGCACACAGCTCCATAGATATGGCTTAAAAAAAATTAAAAAAAATTATGGGGGTGAGAACACGGCGATGCAACGAAAATATATATATTTTTTTAATATTAAAACACAAAAAAACTACATAAATGTGGGTGGCAACGCCGTCATGGCACTGACCCAGAGAATGAAGAGAACAGGTCAGTTTTACTATCTCGGGGGAAAAAACCCCATAAAACTATAGCGGAATTGGGTTTTTTTTTTTGTTTTTTTTTTAAGAATTCCATTCATTTTAGATTTATTTTCCAGCCTTCCACTTAAATGATACCATTGTAAAGTACAACGTGTCCTGCAAAAATAAGACCTCATTTGACTATGCAAATGGGATATAAAAAATAAAATAAAAAAAGATATCGCTCCGGGATGGCAGGGACACGTTGCGCAAAAATTGAAAATCTGCCTGTCCTCAAGGGGTTAAAATAATAGTTTTCCAATGGGGGGGACTACAACTCTCAGCATACTATGACTACCCAGGGAAATGTACTTTCAGCGGTTGGAGAGACAGTTGTAGTAATTCAGATTCACTGGTGTAATGAAAGTTCGGTTCTGCTCCATCATACATTCGCACAGTAATTCGTCACCGTTATCCTGATCTCCGCTTGCTGTCAGTGAATGGTTTAGCATTAACCCTTGCAAGAAGCCAGAGGATCAGACTTGTCAGGTATGGGGATTGCAGGATTATGAGTTGGCATTTTGAGCATGCAGAATAAAAACAATCGTACACCTGCAGCTCGCTGCCGTCTGTGGCGAGAGTAAATCTTCCCTTAAAGACGGGAATTTTATTTAAACGGTGGAATTAGAAGCGGCGCTCATCCGCCGTCCTGTCTGCCGTGGAATTAAACCGACATTAGCAGTCATTTGCAATATGCCTCCCGCTCCCTGCCTGTTGTAAGTAATACGGGGACAGATTTATGAAAGTGCCAGACTGCGGATCCTGCTGTCGCTGAATTTAACCCACTGTGTGCCAGGGCGCTCGCGCCACCTACAGACGCACAGTCAGGGCTCAGCCTTACCTATCTGCAGGTCCTCCCGGTCTCACGTAGGTTATCGCCAGAGGCCTGGATTTGTGCCAGTCGTCCTGTGCCCCTCCTGCAAAGCAAAGTACAGGAGGTGTTACTTTAAGCATGTTTCACGTGCAATGCCCCCCAATAGTTGCAACCCTGGGCCACGTATAAAGCAGCCTGGTCCAAGGGATGGTGCATCCTGTCATGGCTGACATCCAAAGCATTGCATTGTGGGTAAATGGATGACATGCAGTGCAAAGCAATGATGAACTGGATCCCTGCAGAATGAGACAACCCCTATCAGGCAGCATATCATAGATGTGCACGAGATGCATGGCTGAAGGGAATTGCACCGCGCGCGTCAATTATCTTACAGTTACACCCTGCTCTTAAAGGGACGCGGCCCCTCTGTACGGTTTGGTGCCCCCCTCTCTATACGCCACTGCAGCTTTAGATATTGATCTATGTTCCCACGGGAGATGACAAGGGCAGTTCACAACTGAGGATAACATGGGGTGAAAGCTCAATGGAGCGTAAATGGAAAAATACCGCAAGCTGCATCTGTACTGCGCCAGGCGATCGACCCGCGCTGCCCCTAGTGGTAGCCTGTGAGCATGCAGCCTCGTCTATTGCTCCTGTTCATTTCCAGGCTGATAAGAAGGGTCTTATTTATAGGAAATGCACATTTTAGACACCAGCAAAGGAGCTGGCTGACGAGGATAGTGACCTTTACAGAGGTTACCCAGCTTTCCAAAACTCCTGGACGCAAAATCTGCCGCCTTATGTAGCAGCATGGACGCATGGCATGTATTGCTGCAAAACGAGCCTGTGTGCCATGGCAATAGCTGGGCATCAAACCCCTGTGACGCCATCCCTATTAGTGGTCATCCCCAGAAACATAAAGAGTTACAATATACAGTAACTGAATAGAACATCTAAGAAGTGGAGAAATGGCGCAGACGCTGCTGCACTCACCCCTCATAACAAACCCGAAGCTGTTCCCTTCTTTGCACAAGGTGATCTCCAGTGTCTTTGGGATGATGGCGGCATTATCTGGAGCTGGAAAAAATAAATAAAGATGAGACACTAGGCACTAAAAACCTCTTGGTAGGGGAGATGTAAGATTGATCCAAATACACGTACATCAGTATCTACAGCCTTCCTGAAGCGCGTGGACGCTGGGCTCTGAAAACGGTTTTCTTTTGTCTCATCTGGGGTCCGATATTAATAGAGGGGATCTGAACGTATTGAAGGGGCCTGTTCGGGTGTGTGACATTAATGTAGGATTTCGGTCTGGTGTCCGATATTAATATTGGGCTCTGAAATTATCTAGGTCTCATAGATTGTAAGCTCTTGCGAGCAGGGCCCTCATTCCTCTTGTTGTAATTATAGACTCGTCTGTTGCTCTGTTATTTATGATCCCTGAACAGTAAAGCGCTGCGGAATATGTTGGCGCTATATAAAGATTATCATTGGTCTAATATTAATATAGGAATATGATCTGGGGTCTGACATTAAAGGGTTTCTTCAGGTTTTGAAAATTCCGGAGTCTTCTCGCTTGTAGATGAAAGATCGCACTGTCAGTA
Source organism: Bufo gargarizans (assembly GCF_014858855.1). NCBI lineage: Eukaryota > Metazoa > Chordata > Amphibia > Anura > Bufonidae > Bufo > Bufo gargarizans. The sequence goes on from NC_058086.1 coordinate 167,515,439, forward strand.
CTTGTCGGCCGCTCCGCTGATGCCACCATCTCTGGTATTCGTATAGGGGTCTGACATTAGTATTGGGGGGGGGGGGGGTCAGATATTAGTATAAGGGGTCTGACATTAGTATTGGGGGGGGGTGGGGGGGTGTCAGATATTAGTATAAGGGGTCTGACATTAGTATTGGGGGGGGGGGTGTCATATTAGTATAAGGGGTCTGACATAAGTATCGGGGGTCGGGTCTAGGGTCTGACATCAATATCAGGGTCTGGTTTGCGGTCTTACATTAGTATAAAGGTTCTGGTCTAGGGTCTGACATCAGTGTCTGTGGTCTGACATTAATATAGGGGTCTGACAATAATATAGGCGTCTGGTCTGGGGTCTGACATTAATATAGGCGTCTGGTCTGGGGTCTGACATTAATATAGGGGTCCGGTCTGGGGTCTGACATTAATATAGGGGTCTGACAATAATATAGGCGTCTGGTCTGGGGTCTGACATTAATATAGGCGTCTGGTCTGGGGTCTGACATTAATATAGGCGTCTGGTCTGGGGTCTGACATTAATATAGGGGTCCGGTCTGGGGTCTGACATTAATATAGGGGTCTGACAATAATATAGGCGTCTGGTCTAGGGTCTGACATTAATATAGGCATCTGGTCTGGGGTCTGACATTAATATAGGGGTCTGACAATAATATAGGCGTCTGGTCTAGGGTCTGACATTAATATAGGCATCTGGTCTGGGGTCTGACATTAATATAGGCGTCTGGTCTGGGGTCTGACATTAATACAGGGGTCTGGTCTGGGGTCTGACCTCTATATAAGGGTTTGGTCTGGTTTCTGACATTAATATAGGGGTCTGGTCTGGGGTCTGATATTAGTATAGGGGTCTGGTCTGGGGTCTGATATTAGTATAGGGGTCTGGTCTGGGGTCTGACATTAATACAGGGGTCTGGTCTGGGGTCTGACCTCGATATAAGGGTTTGGTCTGGTTTCTGATCTTATATTGTGTCAGGGGAGCTGTGGAACAAAGGGAGGAGGTTCAGTGATGATACAACCCATTTACCGACATTAGGTTACCCTGGACCTCCTTGACCTGTGGGAATGTGCTTTGCTTTAACCCCTCGGTGTCTGCTAATACTCTTAGAATTGGCAATAGGCGGCATATGAGCCCGTAGATGGCATGTTCAGTGACTTACAGGCTGGCGGCAGCTCGTACTCCACCTCCAGCACCACCCTCTCTCCTACGTTCTTCAGCAGGCTGATAATCTCTTCATGGCGCAGTTTTGTCAAGTTAATGCCATTCACGGACTTTATGTAATCCCCGATATTCAGCTGGTCACTTCTGTAGAAAAACAAAATGACGGCTGTGAAACAGACCGCAACTCGGCAGCACCGATCACCGGGGACCAGGACGGAAAAGCTCACCTGGTGGCCAAGCCTCCCGGCCTCAGGTTGGACACTCTGGGCTTGCCATCCTTGTCTGTGCCCCCAGAGATGGTCAGTCCCAACGTGCTGCCTTCTTTCTTAATGAGCTCCACAATGGTCACTCCCCGGAACTCCTCTGAGGAGCAAAGGAGGAGGAACAAGGATTAGTCTTAGCAAAATCTCATCAGATCTCCAACACTTCCACTATTCCAGCTTGATCTTCATATAGTGATCCCATAGCCCTCAACTGGGTGACAACCAATATGGTCCCAATTACAGCTGCAAATGGGGTTGACACCCAGCTTTCCAAGAGTCCTGAACAGCACTAGGAGGACAGGAGCAGGGAACGTATGCCTGAAGAACCAGGGAAACTAGACATTCAACAGTGTTGGAAGGATGGGCGACAACAAATATGGCTGACAGTACAGCTTTTCAAGAGCCCAAAATATATTCCCAGGTCCTTGCTTTATAACAAGTGAAGGATGGGAGTGGTAGTAATGCTGGCAATGGTCGCTTTGGATCACAGTGGCAACCCTCACGCGGATGCTCCCCAGGGCAGTGCAGCGACAAGGGGGCACACCCTTTCTTCCCTTGGGGCACACCCTGATGTTGGGGCTCCCGCCTGGTGGTGATTGGGGTGCCTTTGTTGTTAGGAGTGTGGATGAAGTGGTCGGCGGATGGTAGTAAATGAATAAATCACTCTTTACTAAACTGCAGGATAGGAGTAGTAGTACATCCAACAATATCAAGGCACAGTTCTGAGCAGTTCACAGTGCAAATCTCCTGGCAATCCTGGTAAGGGGTTGAGCCAAGATGCATTGTTAACCCTGACTTATCCATACAATACTATTGGGTATACAAATACAGCAAACATTTTCACTTAACATTAGACCAATGTTGCCTATTCTGGGGCCCTGCACTAGTACTGGTCTGGAACACAGAAAAGCTGGGTGACAACCTCTAGGAAGGTGGCCATTTGTACCCAGCTTTCCCAGAATCAGATGTAATGTACAAACTGTTGACTAGAAATAGAAAGAGACGCTTTCTGCAGTCCATGTATCCCGCATGTAGTTCATGTTTCTAAGCACTTTTAAATTAGATAAATATTCATTGACCCAAAAAAAGCTATAAAAAACCCCCCAAAAAAGCAATGAAACGTGCTGGGAAGCAGCTGGTGACAGGCTGGTCCAGTGCTCCTAGGAATTAAATTAGCACTTAGCGAAAGGGCACAGGAAGGGTTAAGCTGGCACATGGCTCTGATCCGATGGCTGCTGGATGACTGACTGCTCCGCTGGAGTCCTCGTCCTATCAATCTCACCTGCTGCTGCTCGAATTATCAGATGCCCAGGCCGGCTCCTCGCAGGCCTCGCACACGGGTCTTAATATGACTGCAGATGGCACCTTGCCGGGATATTAATGCTTCCTTGCTGTGGTTTAATTTCGGTCCTGACAAAATTTTAATTATAGTTTCGGGAGGTCCCGCTGCTCAGAGGCGACTCGTGTGGAGTCAGGATTATTCAGGGGAGTTAAGAAAACACACGTCAAAAAAAAAAAAAAAGGTCTCCAAAATCTCTGCAGCCCTATACTAAGGAAAACTGTCAGAGCTCAGCTTCATGTGAGGGAGCCTGACAAAATACCGACAATGGAGTTCCCCTTTAAGGCTGCTGCCCCATAGTTGTGAAATGCAACTGGTGCGCCTGTCCTCGGGCTGTTTCATGCCAGCACAACCCCCTCCTCATCCCAGAGCAGATATGATATGACCTATGTGCAGATTCACACACCCTATGGAAAATGAAAGGGGGATGTTACTCAGAAATGGCCCCATAAACGCTAACTCCTTAACTTTGTCCTGAAGTTACACACAGACACAACCAGTATGCAGGTGGGGAAAAAAATAAAAAAAATTCATATAAATCTTCCTTTTATGTCATTTTAGGGTGCTAATATTTACACAGGGAATCAACTATAGTGTTGAGCGAACTTGTGTTTTAAGTTCGGCGTCTAAAGTTTGGGTTCGGGTTATCTAAGAATCCTGTTATGGATTCTAAATCCCGTTATGGTCCGTGGTAGCGAAATCCATAACGCGATTCTTCGATAACCCAAACCCGAACTTTAGACGCCGAACTTAAAACACAAGTTCGCTCAACACTAATCAAATACCAGCTCCTCTTGGGCGGGGCTCTCCAAATAGGCTGAGACAACTGTCCCTACCTCCAAGGAACTTAAAAGCTCTTAGTTTAGGCTCGGGACAGGGTTGATGCCCAAATGGTAATGAGGAGACTTTTTAAGCAATTTCCTAATTTATTGAGTAGGTTCGCTAGGGAGGTAAACAAGAAAAGTGGGTCATTAACAGGTCAGAACTGCTAAATTCACTGGGCGAATGGCAGCACTTCAATTTCTGTGGCTATTCACCTGGAATGCTTTGACGCCTGGAGACCAACGCAACATCGTTCCCTGAAAAGTCTTTGCTTCCCTTGGAGTACGGTCCATCATCTAAAAGAACAAAGATTGGGAAAATAAGAATATAGAACTGAACTCTGAGGAACAAATCGCACAATATACATGCATCGGACAGAAACCCCAAAACAACCAAAAACATTTTATTATAACTTCAGGGATGGAGTCACATCGCAGACAGAACTGGTAAAGAGAATCTGCTGCCAGAAGAGGCCCTATACTTTAGGAAAGGCCCTCAAATGGAAAGGTCCTCAGTAGACAAATACTTCCCATGGTTAATAGAAGAGGTGGTGGTCCCATGATCAGCAGTTCTACTCTTCTATTAAGCAGAGAACAGTGGTTCTGTAGAATCATTCATGTCCATGCCTTACTTGGATGCCCAATAATTTAAGTGGGGCCTCAGATACAAGCTTCTAATGGCAAGATGGGTCCCAACAGTGGTCCAGCTCAGCTTGGTGGTCAGCTAGATGCAGGCCGCCCTGTTTAATTAAAATGGGTTGTTCATAGTCAACAACCCCTTTAATGGTCCATCCAAGAGCTGGAGCTTGGACATTTATCAGAACTACTGGTCCAGCATTGACATGGACATAGAAGTGGTTGACCCAGATCCATGGAATTCCTCCAGGATGTTCTAGACCAGTGGTCTTCAACCCGTGGCTCCCCAACTGTTGCAAAAATACCACTACCAGCAGCATGCTGGAAGCGGAAGTTTTGCAATAGCTTGAGAGCCATGTGGTGAAAATCAATGATCTAGAGTCTAGACTATGAAGCGTTTCTGGGCTTCATGGCCCTTAAGGGGCCAGTGTGAAAACTTGAGGATTGTTTAGTCCTTCAATGCTGGACTATTGGAATTCTTCACAATTGCATGTTGTATTCCTGTATACTCAATGCCTCCCCCTCATACAAATAGATTTATGATAGAATCGCTCTATAACAAGCCGCACAAATGCAAAGCTCCTCAAAGACATTTACAAAAAAAACACGCGGACGGAAAAGAAGTATAAATATGTGTTTCTTCAGCGCTGTTAAGTGTCATCCCTCATACACTTCAAGGCTAGATGCAGCAATCTGTTTGTAGTCTGCAGACCGTAAAGATCTGACATATTTTACACGCTCGGTAACTCTCGATATCTTATGATTATTTTTACTTTTCTTATTTTTATCGGGCTCCAGATAAGAAAGATTTCAAGGACTGAACACGTCCAAGGCGGCTGTGAAAAAAAAATGACAAGTTCCACAAAATAAATTTCACATCAGCAGCTTCAGGAGATTGAAATCACAAGAGGAACATGAAGGAACATACTAGAAGGAAACGTACACGATAACAGGAGGATTAACGGGGAGACTCTCCTACGGGATGAGGAACCATCACCATATACTGGGGAGCAGACCCCCGCTGCAGTAGAACACTGGGCTGTCGGAAGGGTCGGCTCATGTACAGGAAGCTCAAGGTGACTTCAAATATCCAGAAAATGTAAAAAAAAAAATCACTAAATAAAAAAATTAAATCTCCAAACACTAAGGGTGTCATTTCTTAAGACCGGCACAGACTGCGGTGCAAATCACCTTTGTGCCACAATCTGGCGTATAGCTGATAGTAAATGACCCTCTAAATGTATAAATTGTGAACATATCCTGGATTTGGGAGGGCAGCAGCTCCGTCCTGGGATGCCCAATCCCTCCCTTGTCAAATGCTGGCAGCTGGAAGTTACTTATTAGTGGCACCTGGGTCCATGTTTGCAGACCATGGATGGTCCTTCCGTGAGCACACCATGGGTAGGACCCTTATTGGGACACTATGATTTACTGTAGACCCCTATGGGGATTCCATGAACTACTGCAGACCCCTAGGTAAACACTATGGATTAGACTCCTCCTATGGATTAGACCCCTGTTGGCACACCATGAAATACCCCTCTATGGGGCCACCATTCATGGTTTACTACAGACCCCTAGGGAGACACCATAGATTACTGGAGACATATGCATTACTGTATACCCCTATAGGGTCATCATGGATTACTGTAGACCCCTGGGAAGACACTGTGGACTACTGTAGACCCCTATGGAGACATCATGGATTACTGAACACCCCATGGATTAATCTAGGCCCCTATGGAGACACCATTGATGACAGTAATGCATACCCCTATGGTGATAATATGGATTACTGTAGACCCCTATGGAGCAATCATGGATTACTGTAGTGTAGACCCCTATAGTGATGACATGGGTTACTGTAGTACAGGCCCCTATGGTGGCGACATGGATTACTAGAGATCCCATGGATGAATCTAGACCACTATGGAGACCCCATGGATTACACTAGACCGCTATAGTGACGGCATTGTTTACTGTAGATGCCTATGGAGACCCCATAGATTACTGGAGATGACAATGATTACTGCAGATCCCTACGTGGACACTATTGATGGCACCGCTATGGGGGCAGTGCAGACCCCGGCTGTAATATATACACTGACACTTCCCAATGCCAAAAGAGTGGGGGGGGGGGGGGGGACACATCTTTCTTTCTCATCAGTAATAAATTAAATTATTAGGAACAATTATTTATTTATTGTATGCACTTATATAGCGCTACTATATTCCGCAGCGCAGTACAGACATAAGCATCGGACTGTCCCCAATGGGGCTCACAATCTAAGGTCCCCATCAGTCTGTCTTTGGAGAACACGAGGAAGGATTCCAGAATAAGGGATACATGGCCGGGGTGGCGCCTGAACAGCAGTGATCCAGCACAGAGAATATCAGCAGCTCGTGTAATGTAAACCATCTACACAGAACTTCCTCAACCCTCACGGGCACCGGGCCCATCTTTAAATAACCTTGTGGAGCCGAGAACTGCAGCTGAACTGTGACAGCTCCGACATTGCTGCCATACCGAGACCCCGACACCCCGGGCTTCTCTTTGGTCTAAATGTATCCTCACATGAGCAGCGGAACAGGGGGCAAATCGCGTTTTACACAGAGAAAAATTTAACTCCTTCCAGGTCACCTACACCATAAGGCTACTTTCACACTCGCGTTTTGGCTTTCCGTTTGTGAGATCCGTTCACGGCTCAGCGTCCAAAACAGATCAGTTTTACCCTAATGCATTCTGAATGGAAAAGGATCCGCTCAGAACGCATCAGTTTGCCTCCGATCCGTCTCCATTCCGCTCTGGAGGCCGCCTGCAGCGTTTTGCTCTCCGCCTGACGAAACTGAGCCAAAACGGATCCGTCCTGGCACAATCGAAAACGGATCCGTCCTGGCACAATCGAAAAAGGATCCGTCCTGGCACAATCGAAAACGGATCCGTCCTGGCCATGTTACAGATAATACAAACGGATCCGTTCTGAATGAATGCATGCGGTTGTATTATCTGAACGGATCCGTCTGTGCAGATCCATGACGGGTCCGCACCAAATGCTAGTGTGGCCGAATACGATGACTTACTGCAAGTGCAAAGAAAATAAAGGGACGCTACATCTCACCCACCAGTCTCAGGGGCCCGGGTGCTGCGGCTCCACACTCCAGTATTTAGCACCATGACATCTACAAGTGTCCCCCAGGAGGGCAAAAACCAGCCACTAGGGGGAGCCATTTTGGTTTTTGTTATTAAGTTCCTTCTCCTCCCTGCAAGGATGTTCAGAAAGGTTTCACGAATGTAAATCGCGTTCAATAAATAAATCCCATAATAAAGGGAAGTTCTTAAATAAACGGAATTAAGGAGGCAGCTTCTTATCTGTGCAATCCTCAGATCCTGATCATAAAGCCGCCATATAACCACAGTGCCAATCATTTGTGGAATATAATTGGTTTAAAGGAAGTGGTGGAGCCCCCACTGAGAAATGCTAATTTACTAAAAATGGTCTTGCTAAGCAAATATTAGAGAGAATTCAGCTTCGCCAAAGCTAAAAACCCAGAAGATATTAATATATAATCATATAGAAGGTTTATGTATTGAGAGAGAAATTATATAACCTGGGCATCTATGTAATTATATATGTACAGCTGGTATAACCTGGGCATCTCCTGTATATAATTATATATGTACAGCTGGTATAAGTTATACATCTTCTTGTATATAGTGATATGGAGCATGCTGGTATAACCTGGGCATCTCCTGTATATAATTATATATTTACAGCTGGTATAACCTGGGCATCTCCTGTATATAATTATATATGTACAGCTGGTATAACCTGGGCATCTCCTGTATATAATTATATATGTACAGCTGGTATAACCTGGGCATCTCCTGTATATAATTATATATGTACAGCTGGTATAACCTGGGCATCTCCTGTATATAATTATATATTTACAGCTGGTATAACCTGGGCATCTCCTGTATATAATTATATATGTACAGCTGGTAAAACCTGGGCATCTCCTGTGTATAATTATATATGTACAGCCGGTATAAGTTATACATCTTCCTGTATACAGTGATATGGAGCACGCTGGTATAACCTGGGCATCTCCTGTATATAATTCTATATGTACGGCTGGTATAAGTTATACATCTTCTTGTATATAGGGATATGGAGCATGCTGGTATAACCTGGGCATCTCCTGTATAGAATTCTATATGTACAGCTGGTATAACCTGGGTATATCCTGTATATAATTATATATGTACAGCTGGTATAACCTGGGCATCTCCTGTATATAATGATATATGTACAGCTGGTATAAGTTATACATCTTCCTGTATACAGTGATATGGAGCATGCTGGTATAACCTGGGCATCTCCTGTATATAATTATATATGTACAGCTGGTATAACCTGGGCATCTCCTGTATATAATTATATATGTACAGCTGGTATAACCTGGGCATCTCCTGTATATAATTATATATGTACAGCCGGTATAAGTTATACATCTTCCTGTATATAGTGATATGGAGCATGCTGGTATAACCTGGGTATATCCTGTATATAATTATATATGTACAGCTGGTATAACCTGGGTATCTCCTGTATATAATTATATATGTACAGCTGGTATAACCTGGGCATCTCCTGTATATAATTATATATGTACAGCTGGTATAACCTGGGCATCTCCTGTATATAATTATATATGTACAGCCGGTATAAGTTATACATCTTCCTGTATATAGTGATATGGAGCATGCTGGTATAACCTGGGCATCTCCTGTATATAATTATATATGTACAGCCGGTATAAGTTATACATCTTCTTGTATATAGTGATATGGACCATGCTGGTATAACCTGGGCATCTCCTGTATATAATGATATATGTACAGCTGGTATAAGTTATACATCTTCTTGTATACAGTGATATGGAGCATGCTGGTATAACCTGGGCATCTGTGCCGTAGCTAATACGAGCCCCCTCTTTACAGGCGGATTACATAAAGCAGCAGATGTACAAATTCACCTTGAGCGTCAATTATCTCTTTCAGCCGAGGTTGTTAGAAGAAGAACAGGAGCATGAAAATGGTTTTTCCGCTCTCGAGAATTGGCTCGATGCGTTTCCTGTATTATACGCCGATTGCTGTAACGCGACTTGGGAAGAGTTAACACAATTTAGTTCATAAATCTAGGACATCATATATTTTTGCTTGAATTATGCAAATCTCAAAATTCTGCTCACAGACTCGGATTATCCCAGTACCTGCTCTGTGCTAAGAGGCAGCAAATAGGAGTCAGAAGAGAGTGCAAATACCGTATGTGACATCTACCAGGCTGGGAACGCCAAGGTGCGGGAACCTGCGGCGAGCGCCCGTCCGTGTGAGATTACTGCAATGTTACCAGAAAAAGGAAACATCTTTATTGTAGAAGAGACCAGATCCAGGTGCTGGCGCATTTCAGGATGTTTTGTGGCACTGAAATCCCACAAAATGCAGCATTCACCGAACAGTTCTAAAACACATCCGCCATACTGTGTGACTGTACGGGGTGTGAATACATGGGCGCCATACTGTGTGACTGTGCTGCCATATGACTGTCACGGGGTGTGAATACATGGGCGCCATACTGTGTGACTGTGCTGCCATATGACTGTCACGGGGTGTGAATACATGGGCGCCATACTGTGTGACTGTGCTGCCATATGACTGTCACGGGGTGTGAATACATGGGCGCCATACTGTGTGACTGTGCTGCCATATGACTGTATGGGGTGTGAATACATGGGCGCCATACTGTGTGACTGTGCTGCCATATGACTGTATGGGGTGTGAATACATGGGCGCCATACTGTGTAACTGTGCTGCCATATGACTGTATGGGGTGTGAATACATGGGCGCCATACTGTGCTGCCATATGACTGTATGAGGTGTGAATACATGGGCGCCATACTGTGTGACTGTGCTGCCATATGACTGTATGAGGTGTGAATACATGGGCGCCATACTGTGTGACTGTGCTGCCATATGACTGTATGAGGTGTGAATACATGGGCGCCATACTGTGTGACTGTGCTGCCATATGACTGTATGAGGTGTGAATACATGGGCGCCATACTGTGTGACTGTGCTGCCATATGACTGTATGGGGTGTGAATACATGGGCGCCATACTGTGTGACTGTGCTGCCATATGACTGTACGGGGTGTGAATACATGGGCGCCATACTGTGTGACTGTGCTGCCATATGACTGTACGGGGTGTGAATACATGGGCGCCATACTGTGTGACTGTGCTGCCATATGACTGTATGGGGGTGTGAATACATGGGCGCCATACTGTGTGACTGTGCTGCCATATGACCGTCATGGGGTGTGAATACATGGGCGCCATACCAAAGGATACAAACATACATTCATACAGGTGGGTGTGAACACATATGGGCACATTTTAGACACCGGTCTTAATAATTCCTTGCACCGACGGTGGATGGCGCCCGCCTCCCTTTAACTTCGGTGTATCCAGCTCCAGTTCTGAATGTAAGAGTTTCCTCGCTGTCCTACATTTAGACCATTTTCTACCCCTAAAACCGGCGTAGAAAATGATAAAATGAGAGGCCGCCCCGTCCCCTTCACTGCTCACAATTTTAGACCCGGTGCCGCCATCTCTGCCCGAAATACGCCTAATTTAGCAGTATTTCAGATTAGTTAATGACCCCCATAGTTTCTACAGTGGAGAGTGTGATACATAGAGAGTCATTTACTAACAGAAATTTGCCTATTTTTTGTGCAGATTGAGGCACAAAGGTTATTTGCACCACAATCTCCAACTATTTCCTGCTCACGTCAGGTGTGGCGGGGGCTGAGAAGGGGCGGACTGGCGGGCCCGTCTCATTCATCATTTTCTACACCTGTACTGGGAGAAGAAAATGGTACCGGACTCTTTCACACCTGCGTTGTTCTTTTCTTCCGGCATAGAGTTCCGTCGTCGGGGCTCTATGCCGGAAGAATCCTGATCAGTTTTATCCTAATGCATTCTGAATGGAGTGAAATCTGTTCAGGATGCATCAGGATGTCCTCAGTTCCGGACCGGAACGTTTTTTGGCCGGAGAAAATACCGCAGCATGCTGCGCTTTTTGCTCCGGCCAAAAATCCTGAAGACTTGCCGCAAGGCCGGATCCGGAATTAATGCCCATTGAAAGGCATTGATCCGGATCCGGCCTTAAGCTAAACGTCGTTTCGGCGCATTACCGGATCCGACGTTTAGCTTTTTCTGAATGGTTACCATGGCTGCCGGGACGCTAAAGTCCTGGCAGCCATGGTAAAGTGTAGCGGGGAGCGGGGGACCAGCATACTTACCGTCCGTGCGGCTCCCGGGGCGCTCCAGAGTGACGACAGGGCGCCCCAAGCGCATGGATCACGTGATCGCATGGACACGTCATCCATGTGCATGGGGCACTCTGACGTCATTCTGGAGCCGCACGGACTGTAAGTATACAGCTCCCCAGCTCCTACTATGGCAACCAGGACTTTAATAGCGTCCTGGCTGCCATAGTAACACTGAACGCATTTTGAAGACGGATCCGTCTTCAAATGCTTTCAGTTCACTTGCGTTTTTCCAGATCCGGCGTGTAATTCCGGCAAGTGGAGTACACGCCGGATCCGGACAACGCAAGTGTGAAAGAGGCCAGCAAGAAAGCTGGTGTAGGTTTAGACCGGTGGTGGATGCACCGAAGTTATGTAGAGGCTCCACCGCCAGTGCACGGGATTAAGACCGGCGTCTAAAACGTAGGTCTTAATAAATGACCCAAATAGTTTCCATATCGAAGGGTATGGCTACTTGGCTGCCATATTGGAAGGGGTGGATACTTGGCTGCCATATTGGAGGGGGTGGATACATAGCTGCCATATTGGAGGGGGTGGGAGGGGGTGGGATACATAGCTGCCATATTGGAGGGGGTGGGATACATAGCTGCCATATTGGAGGGGGTGGGATACATAGCTGCCATATTGGAGGGGGTGGGATACATAGCTGCCATATTGGAGGGGGTGGGATACATAGCTGCCATATTGGAGGGGGTGGGATACATAGCTGCCATATTGGAGGGGGTGGGATACATAGCTGCCATATTGGAGGGGGTGGGATACATAGCTGCCATATTGGAGGGGGTGGGATACATAGCTGCCATATTGGAGGGGGTGGGATACATAGCTGCCATATTGGAGGGGGTGGGATACATAGCTGCCATATTGGAGGGGGTGGGATACATAGCTGCCATATTGGAGGGGGTGGGATACATAGCTGCCATATTGGAGGGGGTGGATACATAGCTGCCATATTGGAGGGGGTGGATACATAGCTGCCATATTGGAGGGGGTGGATACATAGCTGCCATATTGGAGGGGGTGGATACATAGCTGCCATATTGGAGGGGTGTGGATACATAGCTGCCATATTGGAGGGTGTGGATACATAGCTGCCATATTGGAGGGGGTGGATACATAGCTGCCATATTGGAGGGGGTGGATACATAGCTGCCATATTGGAGGGGGTGCATACGTGGCCTCCAAGATGTGACCACATCATCACCGACCAGAGGACATGATGCATGGCTGCCATATTGGAAGATTTTCCCCTATCTGGTCCCTTCCTCCGCAGATCAGCTCATTACTAGGAGGTTCTCACATCTGCAATATTCGGCGCTTAGCATCGTTGCGGTCATTAGCGCGGCGGATGAGACGTTCCCTCCTGTAAGTGACAGAGGACGGGTCTGCGAACTGCGTACGAAGGATAAAAATCACTCATCAGCTCTGATCTAATTGCCCATTAACCCTGCGCCTTTCACCCGATGTAATGGTTCACTGTGGTTATAATGTCGACATTCACACCACTCCTCCTCTGATTATTGTGCTGGGCGGTCAGGATCAGGGCGCCATTATTATGGGGGGGGGGGACCCTGCAGAATAAGGCTCCGGCCCCGGGCAGAGGGTTCAGGAGAAACGAGGGGGATCCGATTGTGTGAATCAGTCGTCTCTATACGAGGTACTATAGCTTATACAACTACAACCCCCAGCATGAGATGGGCCGGAGTAAAGCTGCAATGTAAAGCATGGGGGAGCAGATCATCAACTGCAGCCAGGACTGGGGACTGTGATGTACAATCCATAATATACTTATTTTGCAATCGTCACGTTAGCGGGCAGAGTAATTAGCATTCTCTCTCTTTAGGATGATCCGGGACCGGACGTAACGAGGTCCTGGATGTGTCCGGTTATAATTAATATGGATATAACCAAATGGAGGAGCAGCCGACCAGAAAAATCGTATTGAATAGGTTTCCATGTGGCTGTGAGCAAGTGGAATGTGGGTGAGGGGGGCGGCATTCAGCATGGGTAATGTAAACATTTCTGGGGGTCAGTATACAGACATATAGGAAACCAGGTCAGGAAAGCACGTACATTAATCAGCGGGGGAGGGGGTGCACAGAGACCTGTATATATGTCCTATTGTATATCTGTAAAACATGGGCGCATTACAAAATTTACTGGTCATTGTTTACAAAGCTATCCGCCATGCTGCACCTTTCCACATCTTTTCCTTCGTCAGGTATATGGCACTTTCTAGCTCAGATTGATTTTGTCCCCTTCTTACCATCGAGGGTAAAATAACAGGACCCGCAAGAAAGGGACGAAATCAGCCTGAGGCCTCGTGCACACGACCGCATGTATTTTGCGGTCTGCAAAAAATACGGATGACGTCCGTGTGCATTTCGTATTTTGCGGAACGGAACAGCTGGCCCTAAATAGACCAGTCCTATCCTTAACCGTAACGCGGACAATAATAGGACATGTTCTATTTTTTCCGGAGCGGAAATACGGACATACCGAATGCACATGGAGTAACTTCCGTTTTTTGTTTATTTTGCATTCATTTTAATGGGTCTGCAAAAAAACCGGAACGGACACGGAAAGAAAATACATTTGCGTACATGAGGCCTGAGGGTCACCCCTGAAATCCTGGGACCTCCTTTCTCGAGACGGGGGGGCCACATTTGGTTCTCTCTAGGGCCCCCTCCTCTCCCATGCCTACACCCTTGCCCTCATCATATGGAAGCGCTGCCTCCTATCCTCAGGACTGTGCTGCACCTGCACTCCGGAAATCTCCTGCAGCAGCATCTTGGGAACTTCAGAACCGAAAATGGCACCGAGCTTTCCACAGATCCTGAGCGGCGCGCAGACGCACACTGTAGATACACACTGCAGCTCCTGCAGTTCTGCGTCTGTGTCAGTCTCGACTGCATTTATGGCATTCAATTCATCAACCGTAAATGTTTGCTATCGATTCAGCTCTGACAGATAAAGGGGGCTGCGTTGCAGCGAAGGGCAGCTCCTCTACGTATTGCATGACCCCCTCCCATCAGGTGTAGACTGTAAGCTCTTGGGCACATGAGACAGACCCCAGGCCGTGCTGCCCCTATACCCTGCACTGTACCCCTCTGCCCGAAACATTCCTCTTCTAGCTCCAATATCTGGTTCTGGGAAAGCTGGGTTACAGTTCGCACACCCCGCTTTCCCAGAGACCTGAATGGTATTTTTTCCTACAGTCAGGCTGATATGCCGTTCAGGAACATAGGAAAGCTGGATGACGCCGCCATTACAGCCCCACAGCGCGGAAATCACTCCGCTTTCCTAGAGTCCTGATCTACTGAGCTAGGTCTATGGGCCGGACGGATGTAAAACGGTCTAACCAGGTAACGCGCCCCTCAGAAGAACCGGAAACCGGATGACGAGAAGGAAAAAGAGGCAGCATTGGTAGTCACCCAGCTTTTCCAGGTTCCCCACTGATCAGCTTCTCATGGGGACGACGACAGAGCAGACGATCTTTTATTATATTTAGAATTCCTCTCACTTTCTGCACAACCAAACCCCTCACGTTCCCAGAATACCAGCTGCACCGTGACAAACTCCTCAAAGACATAGCAGAGCTCAGCTACACCACGCACTGCTACCCGTCACTGGAAGACGCTGCCCGGGTGCAAACGACTCAACCCCATTCCTGACAATGACAGTCACAAATACTCAGATGTAGCAGAGCTGAATTAGTCACTGACTCGCTTTTTTTTTGCCCTAGTTAGGCATCTACCCTGACCAAGGCAGAAAGGTTGGTTGGTGCCCCCTGTGGCACTTGGCACTACCCCCGTCAGCCCCCCTAGATATGATCTCTAGCTAATAAAATCAGCTCTGCTACATCTGAAGACAGTCCTCACCTTTGCAAAGTTGATAGCGATTGAGGCATGGCAATAATGCCTACTGGATGGCACAGGGCACAGACTGGCAATCAGTAGGGTTCAGCCTAATACCCCAAGAGCGCAGAAGAGAGAAGAGAGATCCACTCACCAAAATCTGAGTGCAGATCCTTCCTGAGCCCACAGAGCATGTCTGCTGGAGAGCTGCACACCGCACACAGCCCGTGCCGCCTGCTCTGCCCCTAGCCCTGCTCCCACTGGCACATCCCACATAGCAGAGCAGACGCCGCGCTCCGCACTGATTGGATGGCACAGGGCAGCTCAACTTTTCCCAGCAATATAAAATCCTCACATTTCTCAGCACCGGGTTCGATGCCAACCAGGGCACCATCTCCACAATCCATACCAGGGCTTCCATGTGTTTGCCAATCATCCCCCCAAAGGCCAAAAAATCACTTAACGCTTCCTAAGAAAATGGCGCTACGTGCCAAGCATAGGACCACGGGCTGGCGGAGGGTCACAGTGGCACAGTGCCGCTCACTAGAAGGGGCATTCAATTGCAATCCAGGTTAATAAAACTAACAAGAAAAATACCCAATTTTGAATCCCATTACCGGTGCGTGACCAAAAACGCGTGCCCACGCCCCGAGCAGCTCCCTCTCCCATCGCATGAATGCGATTCCTGTTGGTTACAATGTGTCACCGGGTCGTGGTGGGAAAGTCGAGGCCTCGGGGCCCGTTTACACAGCGGGCCTCTTGCACACGACCGTATGGCTTTTTCAGTATTTTGCGGTCCACAAAAAGCGGATCCGCCAAAAATACGGATGACGTCCGTGTGCATTCCGTTTTTTTGCGGAACGGAACAGCTGGTCCCTGATAGAACAGTACTATCCTTGTTCGTTATGCGGACAATTATAGGACATCTTGAACGGAAAAACGGAAATATGGAAATGGAAGTACCTTCTGTTTTTTTTGCGGATCCATTGAAATGAATGGTTTCGTATACAGTCAGTATACGAAATGCAAAAAACGGAATGTAAACGAAAAAAAAAGTCCTGAATGTACGCCAAATGGACACGATGACAAAAGGTCTAGTCCAGAATTAGAAAAACATGGCTGCCTTCTTCCATAAACAGCGCCACACCTGCCCAGAGACCGAGTCTGGAATTGCAGCTCAGCTCTGTTTAAATGAATGGAGATGAGCGGCCATGGCAGGTGCAACCTGTGGGAGTGCGGCGCTGTTTTCGGAAGAAGGCAGCCATGTTTTTCTTCATCCCGGAGAACCTGCATGCGGTATGCGGCCCCAGAGGTGAAGTTTAATGTCGTTACCCCCATAATGTGAGTGAATTCGATTGAGCAGAACTTGCTTTAAGGGCTCACGCACACAAACGAATTTTCTTTCCATGTCTGTTCCGGGTTTTTTTTGCGGACCATATGCGGAACCATTCACTTCAATGGGGTTGCAAAAAAAACGGAAGTTACTCCGTGTGCATTCCATTTCCGTATGTCCATATTTCCATTCAGCAAAAAAAAATAGAACACGTCCTATTATTGTCCGCATTAGGCCTCTTTCCCACGGGCCGCAATGCACGAGCACAGTCCGTGGGGCAGCCGCAGCGGATCGCGGACCCATTCACTTGAATGCGATTCAGCCGTTCCGTAAAAAGATAGAACATGTCCTATCTTTTTGCGGAATGGAAGTACGGGATGAAACCCCACGAAAGCACTCAGTAGTGCTTCCGTAGGGTTCCGTTCCGCACCATTCCACATCTCCGGACATATTGAAGTGAATGGGTCCGCATCCGTGATGCAGAATGCCCACGGAATGGCACCCATGTATTGCGGATCTGCAAATGCAGTCCGCAATATGGCAACGGGGTGCACACCCCCATGGGAAAGAGGCCTTACGGACAAGGATAGGACTGTCCTATTAGGAGCCAGCTGTTCCGTTCCACAAAATGCGAAATGCACATGGACGTCATCCATATTTTTTGCGGACTGCAAAATACATACGGTCGTGTACATGAGCCCTAATTGTGTGTGGAGGAATTAGGTCCTGGATAGGGAAGTGTTTGTCAGGGCATGCTGGGAGTAGTAGTTGGAGATCAATGCTGGATTATCTAATAGTAAAAATGATGACGCAAGGTGCCGAGGCAGGGCGGTTAATATGGCCGACGTCTGCTGGTGTCAGTCACCCGGGCGCAGCTGTTGCGCCGCACATACGGCCAGACAGATAGAAACAGTTGTTTGATGTAACTGAGATCTGAGGAGCGGATAATGTGACTCAGCCAAGAGTATGGAAGCAAAGGCCGGATATCTGGGCAGGTCCGGTCAGCACACACAGGGTTAACAGCATAAATATTCCCCGACATCATCCTTAAAGGAAAAAACACAGAAAAGCTTCCGAAATTCTTTCCTTTGCAAACCTTGTGTCTTCTGCTCCATTCACAGCCAGAGCTGCATTTAACATTCTGCTGATTTTCTGTTACCAGACAGAAGTGCATTATGGGAGCTCATGATCCCCTAGATCCTGTGATTGACAGCGGGTCACCGCCTGCAGGTTGTTTGTGGTATTGCAGCCTAGCCCCATTCACGTCAACCTGAGCTGAGCTGCAATACCAGACACAACGACTGCATGATAGGAGTTGTAGTTCCCTACAAGTACAATCCATAGGCTGTAAATATACAATATGATGCTGTTTCCCCGTCTCCATAGACAGCTCTTATTATGCTCCTGTCTATGGACCCTGTTTGGAGGCACCAGGGGTCCCCAGGGGCCCATAATACAGAGCTGTAGGTGCTATATGCTCCTCTAGGGGTGAGCACCTCCGTAATACGGCATCTGATGGGACACACCACAATAGTCTCATAGAATGTTACATTTATTTTCTATGACTCTAAAATGTTATATTTTTCATTTTGGCCACTAGAGGTCAGCAGTGGAGACTTCTCACTTTACAGCTCGCTGCTTCTCAAAATATAATTAAGGCTAGTTCCACACTAGCGGCAGGGGAGTCTGGCAGGCTGTTCCGGCGGGTGAAGAGCCTGTCGGATCCGTCCTGCCGCTAGTTCACGTGTTCCTCCGGACTGCCGCTCCGTCCCTATGGACTATAATGGGGGCGGGGGCGGGGTTCCGGCGGCAGCACGGCGAGAGGCAGCCGGACTAGAAGTACTGCATGTCGTAGTGTTAGTCCTGCGCCTCTCACCAT